>NW_026683206.1:0-702247 GCF_027579445.1 Ammospiza nelsoni | reverse complement strand
TTCGGGATGGTCTCATGGAAATATCAGTGGTGGCAGCCAAGTTGCGTCACTTTTGCGCTCCCCTTGGGATGCCTTTTGCAGCTGCAGTGTGCCTGGAGCCCAGGGCTTCCTGGTTTTAAAAGTCCTAGGCCTAAGCCTAACAGTAACCCTAGGAAGGTAAATCAGCCCGGTATTAGGGTTCTTCCTAAGGGAAAAGCCGTGAAAGCAGCCATGTTGTGGCACTTCTGCACTCCCTTTGGGATGCCTTTGGCAGATGAAGTAAGCCTGGAACTCAGGGCTTCCTGGTTAAAAAAATCCAAGCCCTAGGCTGAACCCTAACCCTAACCCTAGGCAGATAAATCAGCCTAGGTATAGGGATGGTGCCAAGGAAAAAGCTGTGAAAGCTGCCATGTTGTTGCACTTTTGTACTCCCCTTGGGATGCCTTGAACAGCTGCAGTGTGCCTGGAGCTAAGGGCTTCCTAGTTTTAAAAATCCTAGCCCTAGGCCTAAGCCTAACAGTCACTCTGGGAAAGTATGTCAGCATGGTGTTAGGCTTCTTGCCAAGGAAAAAGCCGTGAAAGCAGCCATGTTGTGGCACTTTTGCACTCCCTTTTGGATGCCTTTCACAGCTCCAGTGTGCCTGGAACTCAGGGCTTCCTGCTTTTAAAAATCCTAGCCCTAGGCCGAACCCCAACCCTAAGACAAGAAAGGCAAATCAGCCAGGAATTAGGCATGTCCCCAAGGAAAAAGCTGTGGAGGCAGGCATGTTGTGGTACTTTTGCGCTCTTCTTGGCTAGTCCTTCGCAGCTGCTGTGTTCTTGGAACTCAGGGCTTTCTGGTTAATAGAACCCTTACCCTAGGCCTAACTCAAACCTTAACCCTAGGAAGGAAAATCAGCCTATGGTTCGGGATGGTCTCATGGAAATATCAGTGGTGGCAGCCAAGTTGCGTCACTTTTGCGCTCCCCTTGGGATGCCTTTTGCAGCTGCAGTGTGCCTGGAGCCCAGGGCTTCCTGGTTTTAAAAGTCCTAGGCCTAAGCCTAACAGTAACCCTAGGAAGGTAAATCAGCCGGGTATTAGGGTTCTTCCTAAGGGAAAAGCCGTGAAAGCAGCCATGTTGTGGCACTTCTGCACTCCCTTTGGGATGCCTTTGGCAGATGAAGTAAGCCTGGAACTCAGGGCTTCCTGGTTAAAAAAATCCAAGCCCTAGGCTGAACCCTAACCCTAACCCTAGGCAGATAAATCAGCCTAGGTATAGGGATGGTGCCAAGGAAAAAGCTGTGAAAGCTGCCATGTTGTTGCACTTTTGTACTCCCCTTGGGATGCCTTGAACAGCTGCAGTGTGCCTGGAGCTAAGGGCTTCCTAGTTTTAAAAATCCTAGCCCTAGGACTAAGCCTAACAGTCACTCTGGGAAAGTATGTCAGCCTGGTGTTAGGCTTCTTGCCAAGGAAAAAGCCGTGAAAGCAGCCATGTTGTGGCACTTTTGCACTCCCTTTTGGATGCCTTTCACAGCTCCAGTGTGCCTGGAACTCAGGGCTTCCTGCTTTTAAAAATCCTAGCCCTAGGCCGAACCCCAACCCTAAGACAAGAAAGGCAAATCAGCCAGGAATTAGGCATGTCCCCAAGGAAAAAGCTGTGGAGGCAGGCATGTTGTGGTACTTTTGCGCTCTTCTTGGATAGTCCTTCGCAGCTGCTGTGTTCTTGGAACTCAGGGCTTTCTGGTTAATAGAACCCTTACCCTAGGCGTAACTCAAACCTTAACCCTAGGAAGGAAAATCAGCCTATGGTTCGGGATGGTCTCATGGAAATAGCACTGGAGGCAGCCATGTTGTGGCACTTCTGCGCTCCCTTTGGGATGCCTTTGGCAGATGCAGTAAGCCTGGAACTCAGGGCTTCCTGCTTAAAAAAATACTTGCCCTTGGCTGAGCCCTAACCCTAACCCTAGGCAGATAAATCAGCCTAGGTATAGGGATGGTGCCAAGGAAAAAGCTGTGAAAGCTGCCATGTTGTTGCACTTTTGTACTCCCCTTGGGATGCCTTTCACAGCTGCCAAGTGCCTAGAGCTCTGAGCTTGCTGGTTTAAAAAGCTCTACACCTAGGCGTAACCCTAACCCTAACCGTAACACTGGTCATTTAAATCAGCCTGGGTTTAGGAATTATCCCAAGGGAAAAGCTGTGGAGACAGCCATGTTGTGGAACTTTTGCGCTCCCCTTGGGATGCCTTTCACAGCTGCAGTGTGCTTAGAGCACAGGGCTTACTGGTGTAAAAAACCACAACTTTAGCCCAAACTGGAGGCTTCTAATTCAACCTTCGTTTCGGGACGTCCTCAAAGAAAAAGCTGTGGAGGCAGGCATGTTGAGGCACTTCTGCGCTCTTCTTGGGTAGTCCTTCGCAGCTGCTGTGTTCTTGGAACTCAGGGCTTTCTGGTTAAAAGAACACTAACCCTAGGCCTAACTCAAACCTTAAGCCTAGGAAGGAAAATCAGCCTATGATTCGGGATGGTCTCATGGAAATAGCAGTGGAGGCAGCCAAGTTGTGTCACTTTTGCGCTCCCCTTGGGATGCCTTTAACAGCTGCAGTGTGCCTGGAGCACAGGGCTTCCTGGTTTTAAAAGTCCTAGGCCTAAGCCTAACAGTAACCCTGGGAAAGTATGTCAGCCTGGTGTTAGGCTTTTTGCCAAGGAAAAAGCCGTGAAAGCAGCCATGTTGTGGCACTTTTGCACTCCCTTTTGGATGCCTTTCACAGCTCCAGTGTGCCTGGAACTCAGGGCTTCCTGCTTTTAAAAATCCTAGCCCTAGGCCGAACCCCAACCCTAAGACGAGAAAGGCAAATCAGCCAGGAATTAGGCATGTCCCCAAGGAAAAAGCTGTGGAGGCAGGCATGTTGTGGTACTTTTGCGCTCTTCTTGGCTAGTCCTTCGCAGCTGCTGTGTTCTTGGAACTCAGGGCTTTCTGGTTAATAGAACCCTTACCCTAGGCCTAACTCAAACCTTAAGCCTAGGAAGGAAAATCAGCCTATGGTTCGGGATGGTCTCATGGAAATATCAGTGGTGGCAGCCAAGTTGCGTCACTTTTGCGCTCCCCTTGGGATGCCTTTTGCAGCTGCAGTGTGCCTGGAGCCCAGGGCTTCCTGGTTTTAAAAGTCCTAGGCCTAAGCCTAACAGTAACCCTAGGAAGGTAAATCAGCCGGGTATTAGGGTTCTTCCTAAGGGAAAAGCTGTGAAAGCAGCCATGTTGTGGCACTTCTGCACTCCCTTTGGGATGCCTTTGGCAGATGAAGTAAGCCTGGAACTCAGGGCTTCCTGGTTAAAGAAATCCAAGCCCTAGGCTGAACTCTAACCCTAACCCTAGGCAGATAAATCAGCCTAGGTATAGGGATGGTGCCAAGGAAAAAGCTGTGAAAGCTGCCATGTTGTTGCACTTTTGTACTCCCCTTGGGATGCCTTGAACAGCTGCAGTGTGCCTGGAGCTAAGGGCTTCCTAGTTTCAAAAATCCTAGCCCTAGGCCTAAGCCTAACAGTAAGCCTGGGAAAGTAAATCAGCCTGATGTTAGGCTTCTTGCCAAGGAAAAAGCCGTGAAAGCAGCCATGTTGTGGCACTTTTGCACTCCCTTTTGGATGCCTTTCACAGCTCCAGTGTGCCTGGAACTCAGGGCTTCCTGCTTTTAAAAATCCTAGCCCTAGGCCGAACCCCAACCCTAAGACGAGAAAGGCAAATCAGCCAGGAATTAGGCATGTCCCCAAGGAAAAAGCTGTGGAGGCAGGCATGTTGTGGTACTTTTGCGCTCTTCTTGGCTAGTCCTTCGCAGCTGCTGTGTTCTTGGAACTCAGGGCTTTCTGGTTAATAGAACCCTTACCCTAGGCGTAACTCAAACCTTAACCCTAGGAAGGAAAATCAGCCTATGGTTCGGGATGGTCTCATGGAAATATCAGTGGTGGCAGCCAAGTTGCGTCACTTTTGCGCTCCCCTTGGGATGCCTTTTGCAGCTGCAGTGTGCCTGGAGCCCAGGGCTTCCTGGTTTTAAAAGTCCTAGGCCTAAGCCTAACAGTAACCCTAGGAAGGTAAATCAGCCGGGTATTAGGGTTCTTCCTAAGGGAAAAGCCATGAAAGCAGCCATGTTGTGGCACTTCTGCACTCCCTTTGGGATGCCTTTGGCAGATGAAGTAAGCCTGGAACTCAGGGCTTCCTGGTTAAAGAAATCCAAGCCCTAGGCTGAACTCTAACCCTAACCCTAGGCAGATAAATCAGCCTAGGTATAGGGATGGTGCCAAGGAAAAAGCTGTGAAAGCTGCCATGTTGTTGCACTTTTGTACTCCCCTTGGGATGCCTTGAACAGCTGCAGTGTGCCTGGAGCTAAGGGCTTCCTAGTTTCAAAAATCCTAGCCCTAGGCCTAAGCCTAACAATAAGCCTGGGAAAGTAAATCAGCCTGATGTTAGGCTTCTTGCCAAGGAAAAAGCCGTGAAAGCAGCCATGTTGTGGCACTTTTGCACTCCCTTTTGGATGCCTTTCACAGCTCCAGTGTGCCTGGAACTCAGGGCTTCCTGATTTTAAAAATCCTAGCCCTAGGCCGAACCCCAACCCTAAGACGAGAAAGGCAAATCAGCCAGGAATTAGGCATGTCCCCAAGGAAAAAGCTGTGGAGGCAGGCATGTTGTGGTACTTTTGCGCTCTTCTTGGCTAGTCCTTCGCAGCTGCTGTGTTCTTGGAACTCAGGGCTTTCTGGTTAATAGAACCCTTACCCTAGGCGTAACTCAAACCTTAACCCTAGGAAGGAAAATCAGCCTATGGTTCGGGATGGTCTCATGGAAATATCAGTGGTGGCAGCCAAGTTGCGTCACTTTTGCGCTCCCCTTGGGATGCCTTTTGCAGCTGCAGTGTGCCTGGAGCCCAGGGCTTCCTGGTTTTAAAAGTCCTAGGCCTAAGCCTAACAGTAACCCTAGGAAGGTAAATCAGCCGGGTATTAGGGTTCTTCCTAAGGGAAAAGCCGTGAAAGCAGCCATGTTGTGGCACTTCTGCACTCCCTTTGGGATGCCTTTGGCAGATGAAGTAAGCCTGGAACTCAGGGCTTCCTGGTTAAAGAAATCCAAGCCCTAGGCTGAACTCTAACCCTAACCCTAGGCAGATAAATCAGCCTAGGTATAGGGATGGTGCCAAGGAAAAAGCTGTGAAAGCTGCCATGTTGTTGCACTTTTGTACTCCCCTTGGGATGCCTTGAACAGCTGCAGTGTGCCTGGAGCTAAGGGCTTCCTAGTTTCAAAAATCCTAGCCCTAGGCCTAAGCCTAACAGTAACCCTGGGAAGGTAAATCAGCCTGATGTTAGGCTTCTTGCCAAGGAAAAAGCCGTGAAAGCAGCCATGTTGTGGCACTTTTGCACTCCCTTTTGGATGCCTTTCACAGCTGCAATGTGCCTGGAACTCAGGGCTTCCTGCTTTTAAAAATCCTAGCCCTAGGCCGAACCCCAACCCTAAGACGAGAAAGGCAAATCAGCCAGGAATTAGGCATGTCCCCAAGGAAAAAGCTGTGGAGGCAGGCATGTTGTGGTACTTTTGCGCTCTTCTTGGCTAGTCCTTCGCAGCTGCTGTGTTCTTGGAACTCAGGGCTTTCTGGTTAATAGAACACTAACCCTAGGCGTAACTCAAACCTTAAGCCTAGGAAGGAAAATCAGCCTATGGTTCGGGATGGTCTCATGGAAATATCAGTGGTGGCAGCCAAGTTGCGTCACTTTTGCGCTCCCCTTGGGATGCCTTTTGCAGCTGCAGTGTGCCTGGAGCCCAGGGCTTCCTGGTTTTAAAAGTCCTAGGCCTAAGCCTAACAGTAACCCTAGGAAGGTAAATCAGCCGGGTATTAGGGTTCTTCCTAAGGGAAAAGCCGTGAAAGCAGCCATGTTGTGGCACTTCTGCACTCCCTTTGGGATGCCTTTGGCAGATGAAGTAAGCCTGGAACTCAGGGCTTCCTGGTTAAAGAAATCCAAGCCCTAGGCTGAACCCTAACCCTAACCCTAGGCAGATAAATCAGCCTAGGTATAGGGATGGTGCCAAGGAAAAAGCTGTGAAAGCTGCCATGTTGTTGCACTTTTGTACTCCCCTTGGGATGCCTTGAACAGCTGCAGTGTGCCTGGAGCTAAGGGCTTCCTAGTTTCAAAAATCCTAGCCCTAGGCCTAAGCCTAACAGTAACCCTGGGAAAGTAAATCAGCCTGATGTTAGGCTTCTCGCCAAGGAAAAAGCCGTGAAAGCAGCCATGTTGTGGCACTTTTGCACTCCCTTTTGGATGCCTTTCACAGCTCCAGTGTGCCTGGAACTCAGGGCTTCCTGCTTTTAAAAATCCTAGCCCTAGGCCGAACCCCAACCCTAAGACGAGAAAGGCAAATCAGCCAGGAATTAGGCATGTCCCCAAGGAAAAAGCTGTGGAGGCAGGCATGTTGTGCTACTTTTGCGCTCTTCTTGGCTAGTCCTTCGCAGCTGCTGTGTTCTTGGAACTCAGGGCTTTCTGGTTAATAGAACCCTTACCCTAGGCGTAACTCAAACCTTAACCCTAGGAAGGAAAATCAGCCTATGGTTCGGGATGGTCTCATGGAAATATCAGTGGTGGCAGCCAAGTTGCGTCACTTTTGCGCTCCCCTTGGGATGCCTTTTGCAGCTGCAGTGTGCCTGGAGCCCAGGGCTTCCTGGTTTTAAAAGTCCTAGGCCTAAGCCTAACAGTAACCCTAGGAAGGTAAATCAGCCGGGTATTAGGGTTCTTCCTAAGGGAAAAGCCGTGAAAGCAGCCATGTTGTGGCACTTCTGCACTCCCTTTGGGATGCCTTTGGCAGATGAAGTAAGCCTGGAACTCAGGGGCTTCCTGGTTAAAGAAATCCAAGCCCTAGGCTGAACTCTAACCCTAACCCTAGGCAGATAAATCAGCCTAGGTATAGGGATGGTGCCAAGGAAAAAGCTGTGAAAGCTGCCATGTTGTTGCACTTTTGTACTCCCCTTGGGATGCCTTGAACAGCTGCAGTGTGCCTGGAGCTAAGGGCTTCCTAGTTTCAAAAATCCTAGCCCTAGGCCTAAGCCTAACAGTAAGCCTGGGAAAGTAAATCAGCCTGATGTTAGGCTTCTTGCCAAGGAAAAAGCCGTGAAAGCAGCCATGTTGTGGCACTTTTGCACTCCCTTTTGGATGCCTTTCACAGCTCCAGTGTGCCTGGAACTCAGGGCTTCCTGCTTTTAAAAATCCTAGCCCTAGGCCGAACCCCAACCCTAAGACGAGAAAGGCAAATCAGCCAGGAATTAGGCATGTCCCCAAGGAAAAAGCTGTGGAGGCAGGCATGTTGTGGTACTTTTGCGCTCTTCTTGGCTAGTCCTTCGCAGCTGCTGTGTTCTTGGAACTCAGGGCTTTCTGGTTAATAGAACACTAACCCTAGGCGTAACTCAAACCTTAAGCCTAGAAGGAAAATCAGCCTATGGTTCGGGATGGTCTCATGGAAATATCAGTGGTGGCAGCCAAGTTGCGTCACTTTTGCGCTCCCCTTGGGATGCCTTTTGCAGCTGCAGTGTGCCTGGAGCCCAGGGCTTCCTGGTTTTAAAAGTCCTAGGCCTAAGCCTAACAGTAACCCTAGGAAGGTAAATCAGCCGGGTATTAGGGTTCTTCCTAAGGGAAAAGCCGTGAAAGCAGCCATGTTGTGGCACTTCTGCACTCCCTTTGGGATGCCTTTGGCAGATGAAGTAAGCCTGGAACTCAGGGCTTCCTGGTTAAAGAAATCCAAGCCCTAGGCTGAACCCTAACCCTAACCCTAGGCAGATAAATCAGCCTAGGTATAGGGATGGTGCCAAGGAAAAAGCTGTGAAAGCTGCCATGTTGTTGCACTTTTGTACTCCCCTTGGGATGCCTTGAACAGCTGCAGTGTGCCTGGAGCTAAGGGCTTCCTAGTTTCAAAAATCCTAGCCCTAGGCCTAAGCCTAACAGTAACCCTGGGAAAGTAAATCAGCCTGATGTTAGGCTTCTCGCCAAGGAAAAAGCCGTGAAAGCAGCCATGTTGTGGCACTTTTGCACTCCCTTTTGGATGCCTTTCACAGCTCCAGTGTGCCTGGAACTCAGGGCTTCCTGCTTTTAAAAATCCTAGCCCTAGGCCGAACCCCAACCCTAAGACGAGAAAGGCAAATCAGCCAGGAATTAGGCATGTCCCCAAGGAAAAAGCTGTGGAGGCAGGCATGTTGTGGTACTTTTGCGCTCTTCTTGGCTAGTCCTTCGCAGCTGCTGTGTTCTTGGAACTCAGGGCTTTCTGGTTAATAGAACCCTTAGCCTAGGCGTAACTCAAACCTTAACCCTAGGAAGGAAAATCAGCCTATGGTTCGGGATGGTCTCATGGAAATATCAGTGGTGGCAGCCAAGTTGCGTCACTTTTGCGCTCCCCTTGGGATGCCTTTTGCAGCTGCAGTGTGCCTGGAGCCCAGGGCTTCCTGGTTTTAAAAGTCCTAGGCCTAAGCCTAACAGTAACCCTAGGAAGGTAAATCAGCCGGGTATTAGGGTTCTTCCTAAGGGAAAAGCCGTGAAAGCAGCCATGTTGTGGCACTTCTGCACTCCCTTTGGGATGCCTTTGGCAGATGAAGTAAGCCTGGAACTCAGGGCTTCCTGGTTAAAGAAATCCAAGCCCTAGGCTGAACCCTAACCCTAACCCTAGGCAGATAAATCAGCCTAGGTATAGGGATGGTGCCAAGGAAAAAGCTGTGAAAGCTGCCATGTTGTTGCACTTTTGTACTCCCCTTGGGATGCCTTGAACAGCTGCAGTGTGCCTGGAGCTAAGGGCTTCCTAGTTTCAAAAATCCTAGCCCTAGGCCTAAGCCTAACAGTAAGCCTGGGAAAGTAAATCAGCCTGATGTTAGGCTTCTTGCCAAGGAAAAAGCCGTGAAAGCAGCCATGTTGTGGCACTTTTGCACTCCCTTTTGGATGCCTTTCACAGCTCCAGTGTGCCTGGAACTCAGGGCTTCCTGCTTTTAAAAATCCTAGCCCTAGGCCGAACCCCAACCCTAAGACGAGAAAGGCAAATCAGCCAGGAATTAGGCATGTCCCCAAGGAAAAAGCTGTGGAGGCAGGCATGTTGTGCTACTTTTGCGCTCTTCTTGGCTAGTCCTTCGCAGCTGCTGTGTTCTTGGAACTCAGGGCTTTCTGGTTAATAGAACCCTTACCCTAGGCGTAACTCAAACCTTAACCCTAGGAAGGAAAATCAGCCTATGGTTCGGGATGGTCTCATGGAAATATCAGTGGTGGCAGCCAAGTTGCGTCACTTTTGCGCTCCCCTTGGGATGCCTTTTGCAGCTGCAGTGTGCCTGGAGCCCAGGGCTTCCTGGTTTTAAAAGTCCTAGGCCTAAGCCTAACAGTAACCCTAGGAAGGTAAATCAGCCGGGTATTAGGGTTCTTCCTAAGGGAAAAGCCGTGAAAGCAGCCATGTTGTGGCACTTCTGCACTCCCTTTGGGATGCCTTTGGCAGATGAAGTAAGCCTGGAACTCAGGGCTTCCTGGTTAAAGAAATCCAAGCCCTAGGCTGAACCCTAACCCTAACCCTAGGCAGATAAATCAGCCTAGGTATAGGGATGGTGCCAAGGAAAAAGCTGTGAAAGCTGCCATGTTGTTGCACTTTTGTACTCCCCTTGGGATGCCTTGAACAGCTGCAGTGTGCCTGGAGCTAAGGGCTTCCTAGTTTCAAAAATCCTAGCCCTAGGCCTAAGCCTAACAGTAAGCCTGGGAAAGTAAATCAGCCTGATGTTAGGCTTCTTGCCAAGGAAAAAGCCGTGAAAGCAGCCATGTTGTGGCACTTTTGCACTCCCTTTTGGATGCCTTTCACAGCTCCAGTGTGCCTGGAACTCAGGGCTTCCTGCTTTTAAAAATCCTAGCCCTAGGCCGAACCCCAACCCTAAGACGAGAAAGGCAAATCAGCCAGGAATTAGGCATGTCCCCAAGGAAAAAGCTGTGGAGGCAGGCATGTTGTGGTACTTTTGCGCTCTTCTTGGCTAGTCCTTCGCAGCTGCTGTGTTCTTGGAACTCAGGGCTTTCTGGTTAATAGAACCCTTACCCTAGGCGTAACTCAAACTTTAACCCTAGGAAGGAAAATCAGCCTATGGTTCGGGATGGTCTCATGGAAATATCAGTGGTGGCAGCCAAGTTGCGTCACTTTTGCGCTCCCCTTGGGATGCCTTTTGCAGCTGCAGTGTGCCTGGAGCCCAGGGCTTCCTGGTTTTAAAAGTCCTAGGCCTAAGCCTAACAGTAACCCTAGGAAGGTAAATCAGCCGGGTATTAGGGTTCTTCCTAAGGGAAAAGCCGTGAAAGCAGCCATGTTGTGGCACTTCTGCACTCCCTTTGGGATGCCTTTGGCAGATGAAGTAAGCCTGGAACTCAGGGCTTCCTGGTTAAAGAAATCCAAGCCCTAGGCTGAACTCTAACCCTAACCCTAGGCAGATAAATCAGCCTAGGTATAGGGATGGTGCCAAGGAAAAAGCTGTGAAAGCTGCCATGTTGTTGCACTTTTGTACTCCCCTTGGGATGCCTTGAACAGCTGCAGTGTGCCTGGAGCTAAGGGCTTCCTAGTTTCAAAAATCCTAGCCCTAGGCCTAAGCCTAACAGTAACCCTGGAAAGTAAATCAGCCTGATGTTAGGCTTCTTGCCAAGGAAAAAGCCGTGAAAGCAGCCATGTTGTGGCACTTTTGCACTCCCTTTTGGATGCCTTTCACAGCTCCAGTGTGCCTGGAACTCAGGGCGTCCTGATTTTAAAAATCCTAGCCCTAGGCCGAACCCCAACCCTAAGACGAGAAAGGCAAATCAGCCAGGAATTAGGCATGTCCCCAAGGAAAAAGCTGTGGAGGCAGGCATGTTGTGGTACTTTTGCGCTCTTCTTGGCTAGTCCTTCGCAGCTGCTGTGTTCTTGGAACTCAGGGCTTTCTGGTTAATAGAACCCTTAGCCTAGGCGTAACTCAAACCTTAACCCTAGGAAGGAAAATCAGCCTATGGTTCGGGATGGTCTCATGGAAATATCAGTGGTGGCAGCCAAGTTGCGTCACTTTTGCGCTCCCCTTGGGATGCCTTTTGCAGCTGCAGTGTGCCTGGAGCCCAGGGCTTCCTGGTTTTAAAAGTCCTAGGCCTAAGCCTAACAGTAACCCTAGGAAGGTAAATCAGCCGGGTATTAGGGTTCTTCCTAAGGGAAAAGCCGTGAAAGCAGCCATGTTGTGGCACTTCTGCACTCCCTTTGGGATGCCTTTGGCAGATGAAGTAAGCCTGGAACTCAGGGCTTCCTGGTTAAAAAAATTCAAGCCCTAGGCTGAACCCTAACCCTAACCCTAGGCAGATAAATCAGCCTAGGTATAGGGATGGTGCCAAGGAAAAAGCTGTGAAAGCTGCCATGTTGTTGCACTTTTGTACTCCCCTTGGGATGCCTTGAACAGCTGCAGTGTGCCTGGAGCTAAGGGCTTCCTAGTTTTAAAAATCCTAGCCCTAGGCCTAAGCCTAACAGTAACCCTGGGAAAGTAAATCAGCCTGATGTTAGGCTTCTTGCCAAGGAAAAAGCCGTGAAAGCAGCCATGTTGTGGCACTTTTGCACTCCCTTTTGGATGCCTTTCACAGCTCCAGTGTGCCTGGAACTCAGGGCTTCCTGCTTTTAAAAATCCTAGCCCTAGGCCGAACCCCAACCCTAAGACGAGAAAGGCAAATCAGCCAGGAATTAGGCATGTCCCCAAGGAAAAAGCTGTGGAGGCAGGCATGTTGTGGTACTTTTGCGCTCTTCTTGGCTAGTCCTTCGCAGCTGCTGTGTTCTTGGAACTCAGGGCTTTCTGGTTAATAGAACCCTTACCCTAGGCGTAACTCAAACCTTAACCCTAGGAAGGAAAATCAGCCTATGGTTCGGGATGGTCTCATGGAAATATCAGTGGTGGCAGCCAAGTTGCGTCACTTTTGCGCTCCCCTTGGGATGCCTTTTGCAGCTGCAGTGTGCCTGGAGCCCAGGGCTTCCTGGTTTTAAAAGTCCTAGGCCTAAGCCTAACAGTAACCCTAGGAAGGTAAATCAGCCCGGTATTAGGGTTCTTCCTAAGGGAAAAGCCGTGAAAGCAGCCATGTTGTGGCACTTCTGCACTCCCTTTGGGATGCCTTTGGCAGATGAAGTAAGCCTGGAACTCAGGGCTTCCTGGTTAAAGAAATCCAAGCCCTAGGCTGAACCCTAACCCTAACCCTAGGCAGATAAATCAGCCTAGGTATAGGGATGGTGCCAAGGAAAAAGCTGTGAAAGCTGCCATGTTGTTGCACTTTTGTACTCCCCTTGGGATGCCTTGAACAGCTGCAGTGTGCCTGGAGCTAAGGGCTTCCTAGTTTCAAAAATCCTAGCCCTAGGCCTAAGCCTAACAGTAACCCTGGGAAAGTAAATCAGCCTGATGTTAGGCTTCTTGCCAAGGAAAAAGCCGTGAAAGCAGCCATGTTGTGGCACTTTTGCACTCCCTTTTGGATGCCTTTCACAGCTCCAGTGTGCCTGGAACTCAGGGCTTCCTGCTTTTAAAAATCCTAGCCCTAGGCCGAACCCCAACCCTAAGACGAGAAAGGCAAATCAGCCAGGAATTAGGCATGTCCCCAAGGAAAAAGCTGTGGAGGCAGGCATGTTGTGGTACTTTTGCGCTCTTCTTGGCTAGTCCTTCGCAGCTGCTGTGTTCTTGGAACTCAGGGCTTTCTGGTTAATAGAACCCTTACCCTAGGCGTAACTCAAACCTTAACCCTAGGAAGGAAAATCAGCCTATGGTTCGGGATGGTCTCATGGAAATATCAGTGGTGGCAGCCAAGTTGCGTCACTTTTGCGCTCCCCTTGGGATGCCTTTCGCAGCTGCAGTGTGCCTGGAGCCCAGGGCTTCCTGGTTTTAAAAGTCCTAGGCCTAAGCCTAACAGTAACCCTAGGAAGGTAAATCAGCCGGGTATTAGGGTTCTTCCTAAGGGATAAGCCGTGAAAGCAGCCATGTTGTGGCACTTCTGCACTCCCTTTGGGATGCCTTTGGCAGATGAAGTAAGCCTGGAACTCAGGGCTTCCTGGTTAAAGAAATCCAAGCCCTAGGCTGAACTCTAACCCTAACCCTAGGCAGATAAATCAGCCTAGGTATAGGGATGGTGCCAAGGAAAAAGCTGTGAAAGCTGCCATGTTGTTGCACTTTTGTACTCCCCTTGGGATGCCTTGAACAGCTGCAGTGTGCCTGGAGCTAAGGGCTTCCTAGTTTCAAAAATCCTAGCCCTAGGCCTAAGCCTAACAGTAAGCCTGGGAAAGTAAATCAGCCTGATGTTAGGCTTCTTGCCAAGGAAAAAGCCGTGAAAGCAGCCATGTTGTGGCACTTTTGCACTCCCTTTTGGATGCCTTTCACAGCTCCAGTGTGCCTGGAACTCAGGGCTTCCTGCTTTTAAAAATCCTAGCCCTAGGCCGAACCCCAACCCTAAGACGAGAAAGGCAAATCAGCCAGGAATTAGGCATGTCCCCAAGGAAAAAGCTGTGGAGGCAGGCATGTTGTGGTACTTTTGCGCTCTTCTTGGCTAGTCCTTCGCAGCTGCTGTGTTCTTGGAACTCAGGGCTTTCTGGTTAATAGAACCCTTACCCTAGGCGTAACTCAAACTTTAACCCTAGGAAGGAAAATCAGCCTATGGTTCGGGATGGTCTCATGGAAATATCAGTGGTGGCAGCCAAGTTGCGTCACTTTTGCGCTCCCCTTGGGATGCCTTTTGCAGCTGCAGTGTGCCTGGAGCCCAGGGCTTCCTGGTTTTAAAAGTCCTAGGCCTAAGCCTAACAGTAACCCTAGGAAGGTAAATCAGCCGGGTATTAGGGTTCTTCCTAAGGGAAAAGCCGTGAAAGCAGCCATGTTGTGGCACTTCTGCACTCCCTTTGGGATGCCTTTGGCAGATGAAGTAAGCCTGGAACTCAGGGCTTCCTGGTTAAAAAATCCAAGCCCTAGGCTGAACCCTAACCCTAACCCTAGGCAGATAAATCAGCCTAGGTATAGGGATGGTGCCAAGGAAAAAGCTGTGAAAGCTGCCATGTTGTTGCACTTTTGTACTCCCCTTGGGATGCCTTGAACAGCTGCAGTGTGCCTGGAGCTAAGGGCTTCCTAGTTTTAAAAATCCTAGCCCTAGGCCTAAGCCTAACAGTAACCCTGGGAAAGTAAATCAGCCTGGTGTTAGGCGTCTTGCCAAGGAAAAAGCCGTGAAAGCAGCCATGTTGTGGCACTTTTGCACTCCCTTTTGGATGCCTTTCACAGCTCCAGTGTGCCTGGAACTCAGGGCTTCCTGCTTTTAAAAATCCTAGCCCTAGGCCGAACCCCAACCCTAAGACGAGAAAGGCAAATCAGCCAGGAATTAGGCATGTCCCCAAGGAAAAAGCTGTGGAGGCAGGCATGTTGTGGTACTTTTGCGCTCTTCTTGGCTAGTCCTTCGCAGCTGCTGTGTTCTTGGAACTCAGGGCTTTCTGGTTAATAGAGCCCTTACCCTAGGCGTAACTCAAACCTTAACCCTAGGAAGGAAAATCAGCCTATGGTTCGGGATGGTCTCATGGAAATATCAGTGGTGGCAGCCAAGTTGCGTCACTTTTGCGCTCCCCTTGGGATGCCTTTTGCAGCTGCAGTGTGCCTGGAGCCCAGGGCTTCCTGGTTTTAAAAGTCCTAGGCCTAAGCCTAACAGTAACCCTAGGAAGGTAAATCAGCCCGGTATTAGGGTTCTTCCTAAGGGAAAAGCCGTGAAAGCAGCCATGTTGTGGCACTTCTGCACTCCCTTTGGGATGCCTTTGGCAGATGAAGTAAGCCTGGAACTCAGGGCTTCCTGGTTAAAGAAATCCAAGCCCTAGGCTGAACTCTAACCCTAACCCTAGGCAGATAAATCAGCCTAGGTATAGGGATGGTGCCAAGGAAAAAGCTGTGAAAGCTGCCATGTTGTTGCACTTCTGTACTCCCCTTGGGATGCCTTGAACAGCTGCAGTGTGCCTGGAGCTAAGGGCTTCCTAGTTTCAAAAATCCTAGCCCTATGCCTAAGCCTAACAGTAAGCCTGGGAAAGTAAATCAGCCTGATGTTAGGCTTCTTGCCAAGGAAAAAGCCGTGAGAGCAGCCATGTTGTGGCACTTTTGCACTCCCTTTTGGATGCCTTTCACAGCTCCAGTGTGCCTGGAACTCAGGGCTTCCTGCTTTTAAAAATCCTAGCCCTAGGCCGAACCCCAACCCTAAGACGAGAAAGGCAAATCAGCCAGGAATTAGGCATGTCCCCAAGGAAAAAGCTGTGGAGGCAGGCATGTTGTGGTACTTTTGCGCTCTTCTTGGCTAGTCCTTCGCAGCTGCTGTGTTCTTGGAACTCAGGGCTTTCTGGTTAATAGAACCCTTAGCCTAGGCGTAACTCAAACCTTAACCCTAGGAAGGAAAATCAGCCTATGGTTCGGGATGGTCTCATGGAAATATCAGTGGTGGCAGCCAAGTTGCGTCACTTTTGCGCTCCCCTTGGGATGCCTTTTGCAGCTGCAGTGTGCCTGGAGCCCAGGGCTTCCTGGTTTTAAAAGTCCTAGGCCTAAGCCTAACAGTAACCCTAGGAAGGTAAATCAGCCGGGTATTAGGGTTCTTCCTAAGGGAAAAGCCGTGAAAGCAGCCATGTTGTGGCACTTCTGCACTCCCTTTGGGATGCCTTTGGCAGATGAAGTAAGCCTGGAACTCAGGGCTTCCTGGTTAAAGAAATCCAAGCCCTAGGCTGAACCCTAACCCTAACCCTAGGCAGATAAATCAGCCTAGGTATAGGGATGGTGCCAAGGAAAAAGCTGTGAAAGCTGCCATGTTGTTGCACTTTTGTACTCCCCTTGGGATGCCTTGAACAGCTGCAGTGTGCCTGGAGCTAAGGGCTTCCTAGTTTCAAAAATCCTAGCCCTAGGCCTAAGCCTAACAGTAACCCTGGGAAAGTAAATCAGCCTGATGTTAGGCTTCTTGCCAAGGAAAAAACCGTGAAAGCAGCCATGTTGTGGCACTTTTGCACTCCCTTTTGGATGCCTTTCACAGCTCCAGTGTGCCTGGAACTCAGGGCTTCCTGCTTTTAAAAATCCTAGCCCTAGGCCGAACCCCAACCCTAAGACGAGAAAGGCAAATCAGCCAGGAATTAGGCATGTCCCCAAGGAAAAAGCTGTGGAGGCAGGCATGTTGTGGTACTTTTGCGCTCTTCTTGGCTAGTACTTCGCAGCTGCTGTGTTCTTGGAACTCAGGGCTTTCTGGTTAATAGAACCCTTACCCTAGGCGTAACTCAAACCTTAACCCTAGGAAGGAAAATCAGCCTATGGTTCGGGATGGTCTCATGGAAATATCAGTGGTGGCAGCCAAGTTGCGTCACTTTTGCGCTCCCCTTGGGATGCCTTTTGCAGCTGCAGTGTGCCTGGAGCCCAGGGCTTCCTGGTTTTAAAAGTCCTAGGCCTAAGCCTAACAGTAACCCTAGGAAGGTAAATCAGCCGGGTATTAGGGTTCTTCCTAAGGGAAAAGCCGTGAAAGCAGCCATGTTGTGGCACTTCTGCACTCCCTTTGGGATGCCTTTGGCAGATGAAGTAAGCCTGGAACTCAGGGCTTCCTGGTTAAAGAAATCCAAGCCCTAGGCTGAACCCTAACCCTAACCCTAGGCAGATAAATCAGCCTAGGTATAGGGATGGTGCCAAGGAAAAAGCTGTGAAAGCTGCCATGTTGTTGCACTTTTGTACTCCCCTTGGGATGCCTTGAACAGCTGCAGTGTGCCTGGAGCTAAGGGCTTCCTAGTTTCAAAAATCCTAGCCCTAGGCCTAAGCCTAACAGTAAGCCTGGGAAAGTAAATCAGCCTGATGTTAGGCTTCTTGCCAAGGAAAAAGCCGTGAAAGCAGCCATGTTGTGGCACTTTTGCACTCCCTTTTGGATGCCTTTCACAGCTCCAGTGTGCCTGGAACTCAGGGCTTCCTGCTTTTAAAAATCCTAGCCCTAGGCCGAACCCCAACCCTAAGACGAGAAAGGCAAATCAGCCAGGAATTAGGCATGTCCCCAAGGAAAAAGCTGTGGAGGCAGGCATGTTGTGGTACTTTTGCGCTCTTCTTGGCTAGTCCTTCGCAGCTGCTGTGTTCTTGGAACTCAGGGCTTTCTGGTTAATAGAACCCTTACCCTAGGCGTAACTCAAACTTTAACCCTAGGAAGGAAAATCAGCCTATGGTTCGGGATGGTCTCATGGAAATATCAGTGGTGGCAGCCAAGTTGCGTCACTTTTGCGCTCCCCTTGGGATGCCTTTTGCAGCTGCAGTGTGCCTGGAGCCCAGGGCTTCCTGGTTTTAAAAGTCCTAGGCCTAAGCCTAACAGTAACCCTAGGAAGGTAAATCAGCCGGGTATTAGGGTTCTTCCTAAGGGAAAAGCCGTGAAAGCAGCCATGTTGTGGCACTTCTGCACTCCCTTTGGGATGCCTTTGGCAGATGAAGTAAGCCTGGAACTCAGGGCTTCCTGGTTAAAAAAATTCAAGCCCTAGGCTGAACCCTAACCCTAACCCTAGGCAGATAAATCAGCCTAGGTATAGGGATGGTGCCAAGGAAAAAGCTGTGAAAGCTGCCATGTTGTTGCACTTTTGTACTCCCCTTGGGATGCCTTGAACAGCTGCAGTGTGCCTGGAGCTAAGGGCTTCCTAGTTTTAAAAATCCTAGCCCTAGGCCTAAGCCTAACAGTAACCCTGGGAAGGTAAATCAGCCTGGTGTTAGGCGTCTTGCCAAGGAAAAAGCCGTGAAAGCAGCCATGTTGTGGCACTTTTGCACTCCCTTTTGGATGCCTTTCACAGCTCCAGTGTGCCTGGAACTCAGGGCTTCCTGCTTTTAAAAATCCTAGCCCTAGGCCGAACCCCAACCCTAAGACGAGAAAGGCAAATCAGCCAGGAATTAGGCATGTCCCCAAGGAAAAAGCTGTGGAGGCAGGCATGTTGTGGTACTTTTGCGCTCTTCTTGGCTAGTCCTTCGCAGCTGCTGTGTTCTTGGAACTCAGGGCTTTCTGGTTAATAGAACCCTTAGCCTAGGCGTAACTCAAACCTTAACCCTAGGAAGGAAAATCAGCCTATGGTTCGGGATGGTCTCATGGAAATATCAGTGGTGGCAGCCAAGTTGCGTCACTTTTGCGCTCCCCTTGGGATGCCTTTTGCAGCTGCAGTGTGCCTGGAGCCCAGGGCTTCCTGGTTTTAAAAGTCCTAGGCCTAAGCCTAACAGTAACCCTAGGAAGGTAAATCAGCCGGGTATTAGGGTTCTTCCTAAGGGAAAAGCCGTGAAAGCAGCCATGTTGTGGCACTTCTGCACTCCCTTTGGGATGCCTTTGGCAGATGAAGTAAGCCTGGAAGTCAGGGCTTCCTGGTTAAAGAAATCCAAGCCCTAGGCTGAACTCTAACCCTAACCCTAGGCAGATAAATCAGCCTAGGTATAGGGATGGTGCCAAGGAAAAAGCTGTGAAAGCTGCCATGTTGTTGCACTTTTGTACTCCCCTTGGGATGCCTTGAACAGCTGCAGTGCGCCTGGAGCTAAGGGCTTCCTAGTTTCAAAAATCCTAGCCCTAGGCCTAAGCCTAACAGTAACCCTGGGAAAGTAAATCAGCCTGATGTTAGGCTTCTTGCCAAGGAAAAAGCCGTGAAAGCAGCCATGTTGTGGCACTTTTGCACTCCCTTTTGGATGCCTTTCACAGCTCCAGTGTGCCTGGAACTCAGGGCTTCCTGCTTTTAAAAATCCTAGCCCTAGGCCGAACCCCAACCCTAAGACGAGAAAGGCAAATCAGCCAGGAATTAGGCATGTCCCCAAGGAAAAAGCTGTGGAGGCAGGCATGTTGTGGTACTTTTGCGCTCTTCTTGGCTAGTCCTTCGCAGCTGCTGTGTTCTTGGAACTCAGGGCTTTCTGGTTAATAGAACCCTTACCCTAGGCGTAACTCAAACCTTAACCCTAGGAAGGAAAATCAGCCTATGGTTCGGGATGGTCTCATGGAAATATCAGTGGTGGCAGCCAAGTTGCGTCACTTTTGCGCTCCCCTTGGGATGCCTTTTGCAGCTGCAGTGTGCCTGGAGCCCAGGGCTTCCTGGTTTTAAAAGTCCTAGGCCTAAGCCTAACAGTAACCCTAGGAAGGTAAATCAGCCGGGTATTAGGGTTCTTCCTAAGGGAAAAGCCGTGAAAGCAGCCATGTTGTGGCACTTCTGCACTCCCTTTGGGATGCCTTTGGCAGATGAAGTAAGCCTGGAACTCAGGGCTTCCTGGTTAAAGAAATCCAAGCCCTAGGCTGAACCCTAACCCTAACCCTAGGCAGATAAATCAGCCTAGGTATAGGGATGGTGCCAAGGAAAAAGCTGTGAAAGCTGCCATGTTGTTGCACTTTTGTACTCCCCTTGGGATGCCTTGAACAGCTGCAGTGTGCCTGGAGCTAAGGGCTTCCTAGTTTCAAAAATCCTAGCCCTAGGCCTAAGCCTAACAGTAAGCCTGGGAAAGTAAATCAGCCTGATGTTAGGCTTCTTGCCAAGGAAAAAGCCGTGAAAGCAGCCATGTTGTGGCACTTTTGCACTCCCTTTTGGATGCCTTTCACAGCTCCAGTGTGCCTGGAACTCAGGGCTTCCTGCTTTTAAAAATCCTAGCCCTAGGCCGAACCCCAACCCTAAGACGAGAAAGGCAAATCAGCCAGGAATTAGGCATGTCCCCAAGGAAAAAGCTGTGGAGGCAGGCATGTTGTGGTACTTTTGCGCTCTTCTTGGCTAGTCCTTCGCAGCTGCTGTGTTCTTGGAACTCAGGGCTTTCTGGTTAATAGAACCCTTACCCTAGGCGTAACTCAAACCTTAACCCTAGGAAGGAAAATCAGCCTATGGTTCGGGATGGTCTCATGGAAATATCAGTGGTGGCAGCCAAGTTGCGTCACTTTTGCGCTCCCCTTGGGATGCCTTTTGCAGCTGCAGTGTGCCTGGAGCCCAGGGCTTCCTGGTTTTAAAAGTCCTAGGCCTAAGCCTAACAGTAACCCTAGGAAGGTAAATCAGCCGGGTATTAGGGTTCTTCCTAAGGGAAAAGCCGTGAAAGCAGCCATGTTGTGGCACTTCTGCACTCCCTTTGGGATGCCTTTGGCAGATGAAGTAAGCCTGGAACTCAGGGCTTCCTGGTTAAAAAAATCCAAGCCCTAGGCTGAACCCTAACCCTAACCCTAGGCAGATAAATCAGCCTAGGTATAGGGATGGTGCCAAGGAAAAAGCTGTGAAAGCTGCCATGTTGTTGCACTTTTGTACTCCCCTTGGGATGCCTTGAACAGCTGCAGTGCGCCTGGAGCTAAGGGCTTCCTAGTTTCAAAAATCCTAGCCCTAGGCCTAAGCCTAACAGTAACCCTGGGAAAGTAAATCAGCCTGATGTTAGGCTTCTTGCCAAGGAAAAAGCCGTGAAAGCAGCCATGTTGTGGCACTTTTGCACTCCCTTTTGGATGCCTTTCACAGCTCCAGTGTGCCTGGAACTCAGGGCTTCCTGCTTTTAAAAATCCTAGCCCTAGGCCGAACCCCAACCCTAAGACGAGAAAGGCAAATCAGCCAGGAATTAGGCATGTCCCCAAGGAAAAAGCTGTGGAGGCAGGCATGTTGTGGTACTTTTGCGCTCTTCTTGGCTAGTCCTTCGCAGCTGCTGTGTTCTTGGAACTCAGGGCTTTCTGGTTAATAGAACCCTTACCCTAGGCGTAACTCAAACCTTAACCCTAGGAAGGAAAATCAGCCTATGGTTCGGGATGGTCTCATGGAAATATCAGTGGTGGCAGCCAAGTTGCGTCACTTTTGCGCTCCCCTTGGGATGCCTTTTGCAGCTGCAGTGTGCCTGGAGCCCAGGGCTTCCTGGTTTTAAAAGTCCTAGGCCTAAGCCTAACAGTAACCCTAGGAAGGTAAATCAGCCGGGTATTAGGGTTCTTCCTAAGGGAAAAGCCGTGAAAGCAGCCATGTTGTGGCACTTCTGCACTCCCTTTGGGATGCCTTTGGCAGATGAAGTAAGCCTGGAACTCAGGGCTTCCTGGTTAAAGAAATCCAAGCCCTAGGCTGAACCCTAACCCTAACCCTAGGCAGATAAATCAGCCTAGGTATAGGGATGGTGCCAAGGAAAAAGCTGTGAAAGCTGCCATGTTGTTGCACTTTTGTACTCCCCTTGGGATGCCTTGAACAGCTGCAGTGTGCCTGGAGCTAAGGGCTTCCTAGTTTTAAAAATCCTAGCCCTAGGCCTAAGCCTAACAGTAACCCTGGGAAGGTAAATCAGCCTGGTGTTAGGCGTCTTGCCAAGGAAAAAGCCGTGAAAGCAGCCATGTTGTGGCACTTTTGCACTCCCTTTTGGATGCCTTTCACAGCTCCAGTGTGCCTGGAACTCAGGGCTTCCTGCTTTTAAAAATCCTAGCCCTAGGCCGAACCCCAACCCTAAGACGAGAAAGGCAAATCAGCCAGGAATTAGGCATGTCCCCAAGGAAAAAGCTGTGGAGGCAGGCAAGTTGTGGTACTTTTGCGCTCTTCTTGGATAGTCCTTCGCAGCTGCTGTGTTCTTGGAACTCAGGGCTTTCTGGTTAATAGAACCCTTACCCTAGGCGTAACTCAAACCTTAACCCTAGGAAGGAAAATCAGCCTATGGTTCGGGATGGTCTCATGGAAATATCAGTGGTGGCAGCCAAGTTGCGTCACTTTTGCGCTCCCCTTGGGATGCCTTTTGCAGCTGCAGTGTGCCTGGAGCCCAGGGCTTCCTGGTTTTAAAAGTCCTAGGCCTAAGCCTAACAGTAACCCTAGGAAGGTAAATCAGCCGGGTATTAGGGTTCTTCCTAAGGGAAAAGCCGTGAAAGCAGCCATGTTGTGGCACTTCTGCACTCCCTTTGGGATGCCTTTGGCAGATGAAGTAAGCCTGGAACTCAGGGCTTCCTGGTTAAAGAAATCCAAGCCCTAGGCTGAACTCTAACCCTAACCCTAGGCAGATAAATCAGCCTAGGTATAGGGATGGTGCCAAGGAAAAAGCTGTGAAAGCTGCCATGTTGTTGCACTTTTGTACTCCCCTTGGGATGCCTTGAACAGCTGCAGTGCGCCTGGAGCTAAGGGCTTCCTAGTTTCAAAAATCCTAGCCCTAGGCCTAAGCCTAACAGTAACCCTGGGAAAGTAAATCAGCCTGATGTTAGGCTTCTTGCCAAGGAAAAAGCCGTGAAAGCAGCCATGTTGTGGCACTTTTGCACTCCCTTTTGGATGCCTTTCACAGCTCCAGTGTGCCTGGAACTCAGGGCTTCCTGCTTTTAAAAATCCTAGCCCTAGGCCGAACCCCAACCCTAAGACGAGAAAGGCAAATCAGCCAGGAATTAGGCATGTCCCCAAGGAAAAAGCTGTGGAGGCAGGCATGTTGTGGTACTTTTGCGCTCTTCTTGGCTAGTCCTTCGCAGCTGCTGTGTTCTTGGAACTCAGGGCTTTCTGGTTAATAGAACCCTTACCCTAGGCGTAACTCAAACTTTAACCCTAGGAAGGAAAATCAGCCTATGGTTCGGGATGGTCTCATGGAAATATCAGTGGTGGCAGCCAAGTTGCGTCACTTTTGCGCTCCCCTTGGGATGCCTTTTGCAGCTGCAGTGTGCCTGGAGCCCAGGGCTTCCTGGTTTTAAAAGTCCTAGGCCTAAGCCTAACAGTAACCCTAGGAAGGTAAATCAGCCGGGTATTAGGGTTCTTCCTAAGGGAAAAGCCGTGAAAGCAGCCATGTTGTGGCACTTCTGCACTCCCTTTGGGATGCCTTTGGCAGATGAAGTAAGCCTGGAACTCAGGGCTTCCTGGTTAAAAAAATCCAAGCCCTAGGCTGAACCCTAACCCTAACCCTAGGCAGATAAATCAGCCTAGGTATAGGGATGGTGCCAAGGAAAAAGCTGTGAAAGCTGCCATGTTGTTGCACTTTTGTACTCCCCTTGGGATGCCTTGAACAGCTGCAGTGTGCCTGGAGCTAAGGGCTTCCTAGTTTCAAAAATCCTAGCCCTAGGCCTAAGCCTAACAGTAAGCCTGGGAAAGTAAATCAGCCTGATGTTAGGCTTCTTGCCAAGGAAAAAGCCGTGAAAGCAGCCATGTTGTGGCACTTTTGCACTCCCTTTTGGATGCCTTTCACAGCTCCAGTGTGCCTGGAACTCAGGGCTTCCTGCTTTTAAAAATCCTAGCCCTAGGCCGAACCCCAACCCTAAGACGAGAAAGGCAAATCAGCCAGGAATTAGGCATGTCCCCAAGGAAAAAGCTGTGGAGGCAGGCATGTTGTGCTACTTTTGCGCTCTTCTTGGCTAGTCCTTCGCAGCTGCTGTGTTCTTGGAACTCAGGGCTTTCTGGTTAATAGAACCCTTACCCTAGGCGTAACTCAAACCTTAACCCTAGGAAGGAAAATCAGCCTATGGTTCGGGATGGTCTCATGGAAATATCAGTGGTGGCAGCCAAGTTGCGTCACTTTTGCGCTCCCCTTGGGATGCCTTTTGCAGCTGCAGTGTGCCTGGAGCCCAGGGCTTCCTGGTTTTAAAAGTCCTAGGCCTAAGCCTAACAGTAACCCTAGGAAGGTAAATCAGCCGGGTATTAGGGTTCTTCCTAAGGGAAAAGCCGTGAAAGCAGCCATGTTGTGGCACTTCTGCACTCCCTTTGGGATGCCTTTGGCAGATGAAGTAAGCCTGGAACTCAGGGCTTCCTGGTTAAAGAAATCCAAGCCCTAGGCTGAACCCTAACCCTAACCCTAGGCAGATAAATCAGCCTAGGTATAGGGATGGTGCCAAGGAAAAAGCTGTGAAAGCTGCCATGTTGTTGCACTTTTGTACTCCCCTTGGGATGCCTTGAACAGCTGCAGTGTGCCTGGAGCCCAGGGCTTCCTAGTTTCAAAAATCCTAGCCCTAGGCCTAAGCCTAACAGTAACCCTGGGAAAGTAAGTCAGCCTGGTGTTAGGCTTCTTCCCAAGGAAAAAGCCGTGAAAGCAGCCATGTTGTGGCACTTTTGCATTCCCTTTTGGATGCCTTTCACAGCTCCAGTGTGCCTGGAACTCAGGGCTTCCTGCTTTTAAAAATCCTAGCCCTAGGCCGAACCCCAACCCTAAGACGAGAAAGGCAAATCAGCCAGGAATTAGGCATGTCCCCAAGGAAAAAGCTGTGGAGGCAGGCATGTTGTGGTACTTTTGCGCTCTTCTTGGCTAGTCCTTCGCAGCTGCTGTGTTCTTGGAACTCAGGGCTTTCTGGTTAATAGAACCCTTACCCTAGGCGTAACTCAAACCTTAACCCTAGGAAGGAAAATCAGCCTATGGTTCGGGATGGTCTCATGGAAATATCAGTGGTGGCAGCCAAGTTGCGTCACTTTTGCGCTCCCCTTGGGATGCCTTTTGCAGCTGCAGTGTGCCTGGAGCCCAGGGCTTCCTGGTTTTAAAAGTCCTAGGCCTAAGCCTAACAGTAACCCTAGGAAGGTAAATCAGCCGGGTATTAGGGTTCTTCCTAAGGGAAAAGCCGTGAAAGCAGCCATGTTGTGGCACTTCTGCACTCCCTTTGGGATGCCTTTGGCAGATGAAGTAAGCCTGGAACTCAGGGCTTCCTGGTTAAAGAAATCCAAGCCCTAGGCTGAACTCTAACCCTAACCCTAGGCAGATAAATCAGCCTAGGTATAGGGATGGTGCCAAGGAAAAAGCTGTGAAAGCTGCCATGTTGTTGCACTTTTGTACTCCCCTTGGGATGCCTTGAACAGCTGCAGTGTGCCTGGAGCTAAGGGCTTCCTAGTTTCAAAAATCCTAGCCCTAGGCCTAAGCCTAACAGTAACTCTGGGAAAGTAAATCAGCCTGATGTTAGGCTTCTTGCCAAGGAAAAAGCCGTGAAAGCAGCCATGTTGTGGCACTTTTGCACTCCCTTTTGGATGCCTTTCACAGCTCCAGTGTGCCTGGAACTCAGGGCTTCCTGCTTTTAAAAATCCTAGCCCTAGGCCGAACCCCAACCCTAAGACGAGAAAGGCAAATCAGCCAGGAATTAGGCATGTCCCCAAGGAAAAAGCTGTGGAGGCAGGCATGTTGTGCTACTTTTGCGCTCTTCTTGGCTAGTCCTTCGCAGCTGCTGTGTTCTTGGAACTCAGGGCTTTCTGGTTAATAGAACCCTTACCCTAGGCGTAACTCAAACCTTAACCCTAGGAAGGAAAATCAGCCTATGGTTCGGGATGGTCTCATGGAAATATCAGTGGTGGCAGCCAAGTTGCGTCACTTTTGCGCTCCCCTTGGGATGCCTTTCGCAGCTGCAGTGTGCCTGGAGCCCAGGGCTTCCTGGTTTTAAAAGTCCTAGGCCTAAGCCTAACAGTAACCCTAGGAAGGTAAATCAGCCGGGTATTAGGGTTCTTCCTAAGGGAAAAGCCGTGAAAGCAGCCATGTTGTGGCACTTCTGCACTCCCTTTGGGATGCCTTTGGCAGATGAAGTAAGCCTGGAACTCAGGGCTTCCTGGTTAAAGAAATCCAAGCCCTAGGCTGAACTCTAACCCTAACCCTAGGCAGATAAATCAGCCTAGGTATAGGGATGGTGCCAAGGAAAAAGCTGTGAAAGCTGCCATGTTGTTGCACTTTTGTACTCCCCTTGGGATGCCTTGAACAGCTGCAGTGTGCCTGGAGCTAAGGGCTTCCTAGTTTCAAAAATCCTAGCCCTAGGCCTAAGCCTAACAGTAAGCCTGGGAAAGTAAATCAGCCTGATGTTAGGCTTCTTGCCAAGGAAAAAGCCGTGAAAGCAGCCATGTTGTGGCACTTTTGCACTCCCTTTTGGATGCCTTTCACAGCTCCAGTGTGCCTGGAACTCAGGGCTTCCTGCTTTTAAAAATCCTAGCCCTAGGCCGAACCCCAACCCTAAGACGAGAAAGGCAAATCAGCCAGGAATTAGGCATGTCCCCAAGGAAAAAGCTGTGGAGGCAGGCATGTTGTGGTACTTTTGCGCTCTTCTTGGCTAGTCCTTCGCAGCTGCTGTGTTCTTGGAACTCAGGGCTTTCTGGTTAATAGAACCCTTACCCTAGGCGTAACTCAAACCTTAACCCTAGGAAGGAAAATCAGCCTATGGTTCGGGATGGTCTCATGGAAATATCAGTGGTGGCAGCCAAGTTGCGTCACTTTTGCGCTCCCCTTGGGATGCCTTTTGCAGCTGCAGTGTGCCTGGAGCCCAGGGCTTCCTGGTTTTAAAAGTCCTAGGCCTAAGCCTAACAGTAACCCTAGGAAGGTAAATCAGCCGGGTATTAGGGTTCTTCCTAAGGGAAAAGCCGTGAAAGCAGCCATGTTGTGGCACTTCTGCACTCCCTTTGGGATGCCTTTGGCAGATGAAGTAAGCCTGGAACTCAGGGCTTCCTGGTTAAAGAAATCCAAGCCCTAGGCTGAACCCTAACCCTAACCCTAGGCAGATAAATCAGCCTAGGTATAGGGATGGTGCCAAGGAAAAAGCTGTGAAAGCTGCCATGTTGTTGCACTTTTGTACTCCCCTTGGGATGCCTTGAACAGCTGCAGTGTGCCTGGAGCCCAGGGCTTCCTAGTTTCAAAAATCCTAGCCCTAGGCCTAAGCCTAACAGTAAGCCTGGGAAAGTAAATCAGCCTGATGTTAGGTTTCTTGCCAAGGAAAAAGCCGTGAAAGCAGCCATGTTGTGGCACTTTTGCACTCCCTTTTGGATGCCTTTCACAGCTCCAGTGTGCCTGGAACTCAGGGCTTCCTGCTTTTAAAAATCCTAGCCCTAGGCCGAACCCCAACCCTAAGACGAGAAAGGCAAATCAGCCAGGAATTAGGCATGTCCCCAAGGAAAAAGCTGTGGAGGCAGGCATGTTGTGGTACTTTTGCGCTCTTCTTGGCTAGTCCTTCGCAGCTGCTGTGTTCTTGGAACTCAGGGCTTTCTGGTAAATAGAGACCTTACCCTAGGCGTAACTCAAACCTTAACCCTAGGAAGGAAAATCAGCCTATGGTTCGGGATGGTCTCATGGAAATATCAGTGGTGGCAGCCAAGTTGCGTCACTTTTGCGCTCCCCTTGGGATGCCTTTTGCAGCTGCAGTGTGCCTGGAGCCCAGGGCTTCCTGGTTTTAAAAGTCCTAGGCCTAAGCCTAACAGTAACCCTAGGAAGGTAAATCAGCCGGGTATTAGGGTTCTTCCTAAGGGAAAAGCCGTGAAAGCAGCCATGTTGTGGCACTTCTGCACTCCCTTTGGGATGCCTTTGGCAGATGAAGTAAGCCTGGAAGTCAGGGCTTCCTGGTTAAAGAAATCCAAGCCCTAGGCTGAACTCTAACCCTAACCCTAGGCAGATAAATCAGCCTAGGTATAGGGATGGTGCCAAGGAAAAAGCTGTGAAAGCTGCCATGTTGTTGCACTTTTGTACTCCCCTTGGGATGCCTTGAACAGCTGCAGTGCGCCTGGAGCTAAGGGCTTCCTAGTTTCAAAAATCCTAGCCCTAGGCCTAAGCCTAACAGTAAGCCTGGGAAAGTAAATCAGCCTGATGTTAGGCTTCTTGCCAAGGAAAAAGCCGTGAAAGCAGCCATGTTGTGGCACTTTTGCACTCCCTTTTGGATGCCTTTCACAGCTCCAGTGTGCCTGGAACTCAGGGCTTCCTGCTTTTAAAAATCCTAGCCCTAGGCCGAACCCCAACCCTAAGACGAGAAAGGCAAATCAGCCAGGAATTAGGCATGTCCCCAAGGAAAAAGCTGTGGAGGCAGGCATGTTGTGGTACTTTTGCGCTCTTCTTGGCTAGTCCTTCGCAGCTGCTGTGTTCTTGGAACTCAGGGCTTTCTGGTTAATAGAACCCTTACCCTAGGCGTAACTCAAACTTTAACCCTAGGAAGGAAAATCAGCCTATGGTTGGGGATGGTCTCATGGAAATATCAGTGGTGGCAGCCAAGTTGCGTCACTTTTGCGCTCCCCTTGGGATGCCTTTTGCAGCTGCAGTGTGCCTGGAGCCCAGGGCTTCCTGGTTTTAAAAGTCCTAGGCCTAAGCCTAACAGTAACCCTAGGAAGGTAAATCAGCCGGGTATTAGGGTTCTTCCTAAGGGAAAAGCCGTGAAAGCAGCCATGTTGTGGCACTTCTGCACTCCCTTTGGGATGCCTTTGGCAGATGAAGTAAGCCTGGAACTCAGGGCTTCCTGGTTAAAAAAATTCAAGCCCTAGGCTGAACCCTAACCCTAACCCTAGGCAGATAAATCAGCCTAGGTATAGGGATGGTGCCAAGGAAAAAGCTGTGAAAGCTGCCATGTTGTTGCACTTTTGTACTCCCCTTGGGATGCCTTGAACAGCTGCAGTGTGCCTGGAGCTAAGGGCTTCCTAGTTTCAAAAATCCTAGCCCTAGGCCTAAGCCTAACAGTAACCCTGGGAAGGTAAATCAGCCTGGTGTTAGGCGTCTTGCCAAGGAAAAAGCCGTGAAAGCAGCCATGTTGTGGCACTTTTGCACTCCCTTTTGGATGCCTTTCACAGCTCCAGTGTGCCTGGAACTCAGGGCTTCCTGCTTTTAAAAATCCTAGCCCTAGGCCGAACCCCAACCCTAAGACGAGAAAGGCAAATCAGCCAGGAATTAGGCATGTCCCCAAGGAAAAAGCTGTGGAGGCAGGCATGTTGTGCTACTTTTGCGCTCTTCTTGGCTAGTCCTTCGCAGCTGCTATGTTCTTGGAACTCAGGGCTTTCTGGTTAATAGAGCCCTTACCCTAGGCGTAAATCAAACCTTAACCCTAGGAAGGAAAATCAGCCTATGGTTCGGGATGGTCTCATGGAAATATCAGTGGTGGCAGCCAAGTTGCGTCACTTTTGCGCTCCCCTTGGGATGCCTTTTGCAGCTGCAGTGTGCCTGGAGCCCAGGGCTTCCTGGTTTTAAAAGTCCTAGGCCTAAGCCTAACAGTAACCCTAGGAAGGTAAATCAGCCGGGTATTAGGGTTCTTCCTAAGGGAAAAGCCATGAAAGCAGCCATGTTGTGGCACTTCTGCACTCCCTTTGGGATGCCTTTGGCAGATGAAGTAAGCCTGGAACTCAGGGCTTCCTGGTTAAAGAAATCCAAGCCCTAGGCTGAACTCTAACCCTAACCCTAGGCAGATAAATCAGCCTAGGTATAGGGATGGTGCCAAGGAAAAAGCTGTGAAAGCTGCCATGTTGTTGCACTTTTGTACTCCCCTTGGGATGCCTTGAACAGCTGCAGTGTGCCTGGAGCCCAGGGCTTCCTAGTTTCAAAAATCCTAGCCCTAGGCCTAAGCCTAACAGTAACCCTGGGAAAGTAAGTCAGCCTGATGTTAGGCTTCTTGCCAAGGAAAAAGCCGTGAAAGCAGCCATGTTGTGGCACTTTTGCATTCCCTTTTGGATGCCTTTCAGAGCTCCAGTGTGCCTGGAACTCAGGGCTTCCTGCTTTTAAAAATCCTAGCCCTAGGCCGAACCCCAACCCTAAGACGAGAAAGGCAAATCAGCCAGGAATTAGGCATGTCCCCAAGGAAAAAGCTGTGGAGGCAGGCATGTTGTGGTACTTTTGCGCTCTTCTTGGCTAGTCCTTCGCAGCTGCTGTGTTCTTGGAACTCAGGGCTTTCTGGTTAATAGACCCCTACCCTAGGCGTAACTCAAACCTTAACCCTAGGAAGGAAAATCAGCCTATGGTTCGGGATGGTCTCATGGAAATATCAGTGGTGGCAGCCAAGTTGCGTCACTTTTGCGCTCCCCTTGGGATGCCTTTTGCAGCTGCAGTGTGCCTGGAGCCCAGGGCTTCCTGGTTTTAAAAGTCCTAGGCCTAAGCCTAACAGTAACCCTAGGAAGGTAAATCAGCCGGGTATTAGGGTTCTTCCTAAGGGAAAAGCCGTGAAAGCAGCCATGTTGTGGCACTTCTGCACTCCCTTTGGGATGCCTTTGGCAGATGAAGTAAGCCTGGAACTCAGGGCTTCCTGGTTAAAGAAATCCAAGCCCTAGGCTGAACCCTAACCCTAACCCTAGGCAGATAAATCAGCCTAGGTATAGGGATGGTGCCAAGGAAAAAGCTGTGAAAGCTGCCATGTTGTTGCACTTTTGTACTCCCCTTGGGATGCCTTGAACAGCTGCAGTGTGCCTGGAGCTAAGGGCTTCCTAGTTTCAAAAATCCTAGCCCTAGGCCTAAGCCTAACAGTAACCCTGGGAAAGTAAATCAGCCTGATGTTAGGCTTCTTGCCAAGGAAAAAGCCGTGAAAGCAGCCATGTTGTGGCACTTTTGCACTCCCTTTTGGATGCCTTTCACAGCTCCAGTGTGCCTGGAACTCAGGGCTTCCTGCTTTTAAAAATCCTAGCCCTAGGCCGAACCCCAACCCTAAGACGAGAAAGGCAAATCAGCCAGGAATTAGGCATGTCCCCAAGGAAAAAGCTGTGGAGGCAGGCATGTTGTGGTACTTTTGCGCTCTTCTTGGCTAGTCCTTCGCAGCTGCTGTGTTCTTGGAACTCAGGGCTTTCTGGTTAATAGAACCCTTACCCTAGGCGTAACTCAAACCTTAACCCTAGGAAGGAAAATCAGCCTATGGTTCGGGATGGTCTCATGGAAATATCAGTGGTGGCAGCCAAGTTGCGTCACTTTTGCGCTCCCCTTGGGATGCCTTTCGCAGCTGCAGTGTGCCTGGAGCCCAGGGCTTCCTGGTTTTAAAAGTCCTAGGCCTAAGCCTAACAGTAACACTAGGAAGGTAAATCAGCCGGGTATTAGGGTTCTTCCTAAGGGAAAAGCCATGAAAGCAGCCATGTTGTGGCACTTCTGCACTCCCTTTGGGATGCCTTTGGCAGATGAAGTAAGCCTGGAACTCAGGGCTTCCTGGTTAAAGAAATCCAAGCCCTAGGCTGAACCCTAACCCTAACCCTAGGCAGATAAATCAGCCTAGGTATAGGGATGGTGCCAAGGAAAAAGCTGTGAAAGCTGCCATGTTGTTGTACTTTTGTACTCCCCTTGGGATGCCTTGAACAGCTGCAGTGTGCCTGGAGCCCAGGGCTTCCTAGTTTCAAAAATCCTAGCCCTAGGCCTAAGCCTAACAGTAACCCTGGGAAGGTAAATCAGCCTGGTGTTAGGTGTCTTGCCAAGGAAAAAGCCGTGAAAGCAGCCATGTTGTGGCACTTTTGCACTCCCTTTTGGATGCCTTTCACAGCTCCAGTGTGCCTGGAACTCAGGGCTTCCTGCTTTTAAAAATCCTAGCCCTAGGCCGAACCCCAACCCTAAGACGAGAAAGGCAAATCAGCCAGGAATTAGGCATGTCCCCAAGGAAAAAGCTGTGGAGGCAGGCATGTTGTGCTACTTTTGCGCTCTTCTTGGCTAGTCCTTCGCAGCTGCTATGTTCTTGGAACTCAGGGCTTTCTGGTTAATAGAGCCCTTACCCTAGGCGTAAATCAAACCTTAACCCTAGGAAGGAAAATCAGCCTATGGTTCGGGATGGTCTCATGGAAATATCAGTGGTGGCAGCCAAGTTGCGTCACTTTTGCGCTCCCCTTGGGATGCCTTTTGCAGCTGCAGTGTGCCTGGAGCCCAGGGCTTCCTGGTTTTAAAAGTCCTAGGCCTAAGCCTAACAGTAACCCTAGGAAGGTAAATCAGCCGGGTATTAGGGTTCTTCCTAAGGGAAAAGCCGTGAAAGCAGCCATGTTGTGGCACTTCTGCACTCCCTTTGGGATGCCTTTGGCAGATGAAGTAAGCCTGGAACTCAGGGCTTCCTGGTTAAAGAAATCCAAGCCCTAGGCTGAACTCTAACCCTAACCCTAGGCAGATAAAACAGCCTAGGTATAGGGATGGTGCCAAGGAAAAAGCTGTGAAAGCTGCCATGTTGTTGCACTTTTGTACTCCCCTTGGGATGCCTTGAACAGCTGCAGTGTGCCTGGAGCCCAGGGCTTCCTAGTTTCAAAAATCCTAGCCCTAGGCCTAAGCCTAACAGTAACCCTGGGAAAGTAAGTCAGCCTGGTGTTAGGCTTCTTGCCAAGGAAAAAGCCGTGAAAGCAGCCATGTTGTGGCACTTTTGCATTCCCTTTTGGATGCCTTTCACAGCTCCAGTGTGCCTGGAACTCAGGGCTTCCTGCTTTTAAAAATCCTAGCCCTAGGCCGAACCCCAACCCTAAGACGAGAAAGGCAAATCAGCCAGGAATTAGGCATGTCCCCAAGGAAAAAGCTGTGGAGGCAGGCATGTTGTGGTACTTTTGCGCTCTTCTTGGCTAGTCCTTCGCAGCTGCTGTGTTCTTGGAACTCAGGGCTTTCTGGTTAATAGACCCCTACCCTAGGCGTAACTCAAACCTTAACCCTAGGAAGGAAAATCAGCCTATGGTTCGGGATGGTCTCATGGAAATATCAGTGGTGGCAGCCAAGTTGCGTCACTTTTGCGCTCCCCTTGGGATGCCTTTTGCAGCTGCAGTGTGCCTGGAGCCCAGGGCTTCCTGGTTTTAAAAGTCCTAGGCCTAAGCCTAACAGTAACCCTAGGAAGGTAAATCAGCCGGGTATTAGGGTTCTTCCTAAGGGAAAAGCCGTGAAAGCAGCCATGTTGTGGCACTTCTGCACTCCCTTTGGGATGCCTTTGGCAGATGAAGTAAGCCTGGAACTCAGGGCTTCCTGGTTAAAGAAATCCAAGCCCTAGGCTGAACCCTAACCCTAACCCTAGGCAGATAAATCAGCCTAGGTATAGGGATGGTGCCAAGGAAAAAGCTGTGAAAGCTGCCATGTTGTTGCACTTTTGTACTCCCCTTGGGATGCCTTGAACAGCTGCAGTGTGCCTTGAGCTAAGGGCTTCCTAGTTTCAAAAATCCTAGCCCTAGGCCTAAGCCTAACAGTAACCCTGGGAAAGTAAATCAGCCTGATGTTAGGCTTCTTGCCAAGGAAAAAGCCGTGAAAGCAGCCATGTTGTGGCACTTTTGCACTCCCTTTTGGATGCCTTTCACAGCTGCAGTGTGCCTGGAACTCAGGGCTTCCTGCTTTTAAAAATCCTAGCCCTAGGCCGAACCCCAACCCTAAGACGAGAAAGGCAAATCAGCCAGGAATTAGGCATGTCCCCAAGGAAAAAGCTGTGGAGGCAGGCATGTTGTGGTACTTTTGCGCTCTTCTTGGCTAGTCCTTCGCAGCTGCTGTGTTCTTGGAACTCAGGGCTTTCTGGTTAATAGAACCCTTACCCTAGGCGTAACTCAAACCTTAACCCTAGGAAGGAAAATCAGCCTATGGTTCGGGATGGTCTCATGGAAATATCAGTGGTGGCAGCCAAGTTGCGTCACTTTTGCGCTCCCCTTGGGATGCCTTTCGCAGCTGCAGTGTGCCTGGAGCCCAGGGCTTCCTGGTTTTAAAAGTCCTAGGCCTAAGCCTAACAGTAACACTAGGAAGGTAAATCAGCCGGGTATTAGGGTTCTTCCTAAGGGAAAAGCCATGAAAGCAGCCATGTTGTGGCACTTCTGCACTCCCTTTGGGATGCCTTTGGCAGATGAAGTAAGCCTGGAACTCAGGGCTTCCTGGTTAAAGAAATCCAAGCCCTAGGCTGAACCCTAACCCTAACCCTAGGCAGATAAATCAGCCTAGGTATAGGGATGGTGCCAAGGAAAAAGCTGTGAAAGCTGCCATGTTGTTGCACTTTTGTACTCCCCTTGGGATGCCTTGAACAGCTGCAGTGTGCCTGGAGCCCAGGGCTTCCTAGTTTCAAAAATCCTAGCCCTAGGCCTAAGCCTAACAGTAACCCTGGGAAGGTAAATCAGCCTGGTGTTAGGCGTCTTGCCAAGGAAAAAGCCGTGAAAGCAGCCATGTTGTGGCACTTTTGCACTCCCTTTTGGATGCCTTTCACAGCTCCAGTGTGCCTGGAACTCAGGGCTTCCTGCTTTTAAAAATCCTAGCCCTAGGCCGAACCCCAACCCTAAGACGAGAAAGGCAAATCAGCCAGGAATTAGGCATGTCCCCAAGGAAAAAGCTGTGGAGGCAGGCATGTTGTGGTACTTTTGCGCTCTTCTTGGCTAGTCCTTCGCAGCTGCTGTGTTCTTGGAACTCAGGGCTTTCTGGTTAATAGAACCCTTACCCTAGGCGTAACTCAAACCTTAACCCTAGGAAGGAAAATCAGCCTATGGTTCGGGATGGTCTCATGGAAATATCAGTGGTGGCAGCCAAGTTGCGTCACTTTTGCGCTCCCCTTGGGATGCCTTTTGCAGCTGCAGTGTGCCTGGAGCCCAGGGCTTCCTGGTTTTAAAAGTCCTAGGCCTAAGCCTAACAGTAACCCTAGGAAGGTAAATCAGCCGGGTATTAGGGTTCTTCCTAAGGGAAAAGCCGTGAAAGCAGCCATGTTGTGGCACTTCTGCACTCCCTTTGGGATGCCTTTGGCAGATGAAGTAAGCCTGGAACTCAGGGCTTCCTGGTTAAAGAAATCCAAGCCCTAGGCTGAACCCTAACCCTAACCCTAGGCAGATAAATCAGCTTAGGTATAGGGATGGTGCCAAGGAAAAAGCTGTGAAAGCTGCCATGTTGTTGCACTTTTGTACTCCCCTTGGGATGCCTTTAACAGCTGCAGTGTGCCTGGAGCCCAGGGCTTCCTAGTTTCAAAAATCCTAGCCCTAGGCCTAAGCCTAACAGTAACCCTGGGAAGGTCAATCAGCCTGGTGTTAGGCGTCTTGCCAAGGAAAAAGCCGTGAAAGCAGCCATGTTGTGGCACTTTTGCACTCCCTTTTGGATGCCTTTCAGAGCTCCAGTGTGCCTGGAACTCAGGGCTTCCTGCTTTTAAAAATCCTAGCCCTAGGCCGAACCCCAACCCTAAGACGAGAAAGGCAAATCAGCCAGGAATTAGGCATGTCCCCAAGGAAAAAGCTGTGGAGGCAGGCATGTTGTGGTACTTTTGCGCTCTTCTTGGCTAGTCCTTCGCAGCTGCTGTGTTCTTGGAACTCAGGGCTTTCTGGTTAATAGAGCCCTTACCCTAGACGTAACTCAAACCTTAACCCTAGGAAGGAAAATCAGCCTATGGTTCGGGATGGTCTCATGGAAATATCAGTGGTGGCAGCCAAGTTGCGTCACTTTTGCGCTCCCCTTGGGATGCCTTTTGCAGCTGCAGTGTGCCTGGAGCCCAGGGCTTCCTGGTTTTAAAAGTCCTAGGCCTAAGCCTAACAGTAACCCTAGGAAGGTAAATCAGCCGGGTATTAGGGTTCTTCCTAAGGGAAAAGCCGTGAAAGCAGCCATGTTGTGGCACTTCTGCACTCCCTTTGGGATGCCTTTGGCAGATGAAGTAAGCCTGGAACTCAGGGCTTCCTGGTTAAAAAAATTCAAGCCCTAGGCTGAACCCTAACCCTAACCCTAGGCAGATAAATCAGCCTAGGCATAGGGATGGTGCCAAGGAAAAAGCTGTGAAAGCTGCCATGTTGTTGCACTTTTGTACTCCCCTTGGGATGCCTTGAACAGCTGCAGTGTGCCTGGAGCCCAGGGCTTCCTAGTTTCAAAAATCCTAGCCCTAGGCCTAAGCCTAACAGTAACCCTGGGAAAGTATGTCAGCCTGATGTTAGGCGTCTTGCCAAGGAAAAAGCCGTGAAAGCAGCCATGTTGTGGCACTTTTGCACTCCCTTTTGGATGCCTTTCACAGCTCCAGTGTGCCTGGAACTCAGGGCTTCCTGCTTTTAAAAGTCCTAGGCCTAAGCCTAACAGTAACCCTGGGAAGGTAAATCAGCCGGGTATTAGGGTTCTTCCTAAGGGAAAAGCCGTGAAAGCAGCCATGTTGTGGCACTTCTGCACTCCCTTTGGGATGCCTTTGGCAGATGAAGTAAGCCTGGAACTCAGGGCTTCCTGGTTAAAGAAATCCAAGCCCTAGGCTGAACCCTAACCCTAACCCTAGGCAGATAAATCAGCTTAGGTATAGGGATGGTGCCAAGGAAAAAGCTGTGAAAGCTGCCATGTTGTTGCACTTTTGTACTCCCCTTGGGATGCCTTGAACAGCTACAGTGTGCCTGGAGCTAAGGGCTTCCTAGTTTCAAAAATCCTAGCCCTAGGCCGAACCCCAACCCTAAGACGAGAAAGGCAAATCAGCCAGGAATTAGGCATGTCCCCAAGGAAAAAGCTGTGGAGGCAGGCATGTTGTGCTACTTTTGCGCTCTTCTTGGCTAGTCCTTCGCAGCTGCTGTGTTCTTGGAACTCAGGGCTTTCTGGTTAATAGAACCCTTACCCTAGGCGTAACTCAAACCTTAACCCTAGGAAGGAAAATCAGCCTATGGTTCGGGATGGTCTCATGGAAATATCAGTGGTGGCAGCCAAGTTGCGTCACTTTTGCGCTCCCCTTGGGATGCCTTTCGCAGCTGCAGTGTGCCTGGAGCCCAGGGCTTCCTGGTTTTAAAAGTCCTAGGCCTAAGCCTAACAGTAACCCTAGGAAGGTAAATCAGCCGGGTATTAGGGTTCTTCCTAAGGGAAAAGCCGTGAAAGCAGCCATGTTGTGGCACTTCTGCACTCCCTTTGGGATGCCTTTGGCAGATGAAGTAAGCCTGGAACTCAGGGCTTCCTGGTTAAAAAATTCAAGCCCTAGGCTGAACCCTAACCCTAACCCTAGGCAGATAAATCAGCCTAGGTATAGGGATGGTGCCAAGGAAAAAGCTGTGAAAGCTGCCATGTTGTTGCACTTTTGTACTCCCCTTGGGATGCCTTGAACAGCTGCAGTGTGCCTGGAGCTAAGGGCTTCCTAGTTTTAAAAATCCTAGCCCTAGGCCTAAGCCTAACAGTAACCCTGGGAAGGTAAATCAGCCTGGTGTTAGGCGTCTTGCCAAGGAAAAAGCCGTGAAAGCAGCCATGTTGTGGCACTTTTGCACTCCCTTTTGGATGCCTTTCACAGCTCCAGTGTGCCTGGAACTCAGGGCTTCCTGATTTTAAAAATCCTAGCCCTAGGCCGAACCCCAACCCTAAGACGAGAAAGGCAAATCAGCCAGGAATTAGGCATGTCCCCAAGGAAAAAGCTGTGGAGGCAGGCATGTTGTGGTACTTTTGCGCTCTTCTTGGCTAGTCCTTCGCAGCTGCTGTGTTCTTGGAACTCAGGGCTTTCTGGTTAATAGAACCCTTACCCTAGGCGTAACTCAAACCTTAACCCTAGGAAGGAAAATCAGCCTATGGTTCGGGATGGTCTCATGGAAATATCAGTGGTGGCAGCCAAGTTGCGTCACTTTTGCGCTCCCCTTGGGATGCCTTTTGCAGCTGCAGTGTGCCTGGAGCCCAGGGCTTCCTGGTTTTAAAAGTCCTAGGCCTAAGCCTAACAGTAACCCTAGGAAGGTAAATCAGCCGGGTATTAGGGTTCTTCCTAAGGGAAAAGCCGTGAAAGCAGCCATGTTGTGGCACTTCTGCACTCCCTTTGGGATGCCTTTGGCAGATGAAGTAAGCCTGGAACTCAGGGCTTCCTGGTTAAAAAAATTCAAGCCCTAGGCTGAACCCTAACCCTAACCCTAGGCAGATAAATCAGCCTAGGTATAGGGATGGTGCCAAGGAAAAAGCTGTGAAAGCTGCCATGTTGTTGCACTTTTGTACTCCCCTTGGGATGCCTTGAACAGCTGCAGTGTGCCTAGGCCTAAGGGCTTCCTAGTTTTTAAAATCCTAGCCCTAGGCCTAAGCCTGACAGTAACCCTGGGAAGGTAAATCAGCCTGGTGTTAGGCGTCTTGCCAAGGAAAAAGCCGTGAAAGCAGCCATGTTGTGGCACTTTTGCACTCCCTTTTGGATGCCTTTCACAGCTGCAGTGTGCCTGGAACTCAGGGCTTCCTGCTTTTAAAAATCCTAGCCCTAGGCCGAACCCCAACCCTAAGACGAAAAAGGCAAATCAGCCAGGAATTAGGCATGTCCCCAAGGAAAAAGCTGTGGAGGCAGGCATGTTGTGGTACTTTTGCGCTCTTCTTGGCTCGTCCTTCGCAGCTGCTGTGTTCTTGGAACTCAGGGCTTTCTGGTTAATAGAACCCTTACCCTAGGCGTAACTCAAACCTTAACCCTAGGAAGGAAAATCAGCCTATGGTTCGGGATGGTCTCATGGAAATATCAGTGGTGGCAGCCAAGTTGCGTCACTTTTGCGCTCCCCTTGGGATGCCTTTCGCAGCTGCAGTGTGCCTGGAGCCCAGGGCTTCCTGGTTTTAAAAGTCCTAGGCCTAAGCCTAACAGTAACCCTAGGAAGGTAAATCAGCTGGGTATTAGGGTTCTTCCTAAGGGAAAAGCCGTGAAAGCAGCCATGTTGTGGCACTTCTGCACTCCCTTTGGGATGCCTTTGGCAGATGAAGTAAGCCTGGAACTCAGGGCTTCCTGGTTAAAAAAATTCAAGCCCTAGGCTGAACCCTAACCCTAACCCTAGGCAGATAAATCAGCCTAGGTATAGGGATGGTGCCAAGGAAAAAGCTGTGAAAGCTGCCATGTTGTTGCACTTTTGTACTCCCCTTGGGATGCCTTGAACAGCTGCAGTGTGCCTGGAGCTAAGGGCTTCCCAGTTTTAAAAATCCTAGCCCTAGGCCTAAGCCTAACAGTAACCCTGGGAAGGTAAATCAGCCTGGTGTTAGGCGTCTTGCCAAGGAAAAAGCCGTGAAAGCAGCATGTTGTGGCACTTTTGCACTCCCTTTTGGATGCCTTTCACAGCTCCAGTGTGCCTGGAACTCAGGGATTCCTGATTTTAAAAATCCTAGCCCTAGGCCGAACCCCAACCCTAAGACGAGAAAGGAAAATCAGCCAGGAATTAGGCATGTCCACAAGGAAAAAGCTGTGGAGGCAGGCATGTTGTGGTACTTTTGCGCTCGTCTTGGCTAGTCCTTCGCAGCTGCTGTGTTCTTGGAACTCAGGGCTTTCTGGTTAATAGAACCCTTACCCTAGGCGTAACTCAAACCTTAACCCTAGGAAGGAAAATCAGCCTATGGTTCGGGATGGTCTCATGGAAATATCAGTGGTGGCAGCCAAGTTGCGTCACTTTTGCGCTCCCCTTGGGATGCCTTTTGCAGCTGCAGTGTGCCTGGAGCCCAGGGCTTCCTGGTTTTAAAAGTCCTAGGCCTAAGCCTAACAGTAACCCTAGGAAGGTAAATCAGCCCGGTATTAGGGTTCTTCCTAAGGGAAAAGCCGTGAAAGCAGCCATGTTGTGGCACTTCTGCACTCCCTTTGGGATGCCTTTGGCAGATGAAGTAAGCCTGGAACTCAGGGCTTCCTGGTTAAAAAAATTCAAGCCCTAGGCTGAACCCTAACCCTAACCCTAGGCAGATAAATCAGCCTAGGTATAGGGATGGTGCCAAGGAAAAAGCTGTGAAAGCTGCCATGTTGTTGCACTTTTGTACTCCCCTTGGGATGCCTTGAACAGCTGCAGTGTGCCTAGGCCTAAGGGCTTCCTAGTTTTTAAAATCCTAGCCCTAGGCCTAAGCCTGACAGTAACCCTGGGAAGGTAAATCAGCCTGGTGTTAGGCGTCTTGCCAAGGAAAAAGCCGTGAAAGCAGCAATGTTGTGGCACTTTTGCACTCCCTTTTGGATGCCTTTCACAGCTGCAGTGTGCCTGGAACTCAGGGCTTCCTGCTTTTAAAAATCCTAGCCCTAGGCCGAACCCCAACCCTAAGACGAGAAAGGCAAATCAGCCAGGAATTAGGCATGTCCCCAAGGAAAAAGCTGTGGAGGCAGGCATGTTGTGGTACTTTTGCGCTCTTCTTGGCTAGTCCTTCGCAGCTGCTGTGTTCTTGGAACTCAGGGCTTTCTGGTTAATAGAACTCTTACCCTAGGCGTAACTCAAACCTTAACCCTAGGAAGGAAAATCAGCCTATGGTTCGGGATGGTCTCATGGAAATATCAGTGGTGGCAGCCAAGTTGCGTCACTTTTGCGCTCCCCTTGGGATGCCTTTTGCAGCTGCAGTGTGCCTGGAGCCCAGGGCTTCCTGGTTTTAAAAGTCCTAGGCCTAAGCCTAACAGTAACCCTAGGAAGGTAAATCAGCCGGGTATTAGGGTTCTTCCTAAGGGAAAAGCCGTGAAAGCAGCCATGTTGTGGCACTTCTGCACTCCCTTTGGGATGCCTTTGGCAGATGAAGTAAGCCTGGAACTCAGGGCTTCCTGGTTAAAGAAATTCAAGCCCTAGGCTGAACCCTAACCCTAACCCTAGGCAGATAAATCAGCCTAGGTATAGGGATAGTGCCAAGGAAAAAGCTGTGAAAGCTGCCATGTTGTTGCACTTTTGTACTCCCCTTGGGATGCCTTGAACAGCTGCAGTGTGCCTGGAGCCATGGGCTTCCCAGTTTTAAAAATCCTAGCCCTAGGCCTAAGCCTAAACGTAACCCTGGGAAGGTAAATCAGCCTGGTGTTAGGCGTCTTGCCAAGGAAAAAGCCGTGAAAGCAGCATGTTGTGGCACTTTTGCACTCCCTTTTGGATGCCTTTCACAGCTCCAGTGTGCCTGGAACTCAGGGCTTCCTGCTTTTAAAAATCCTAGCCCTAGCCTGAACCCCAACCCTAAGACGAGAAAGGCAAATAAGCCAGGAATTAGGCATGTCCCCAAGGAAAAAGCTGTGGAGGCAGTCATGTTGTGGTACTTTTGCGCTCTTCTTGGGTAGTCCTTCACAGCTGCTGTGTTCTTGGAACTCAGGGCTTTCTGGTTAAAAGAACACTAACCCTAGGCCTAACTCAAACCTTAACCCTAGGAAGGAAAATCAGCCTATGGTTCGGGATGGTCTCAAGGAAATATCAGTGGTGGCAGCCAAGTTGCGTCACTTTTGCGCTCCCCTTGGGATGCCTTTCGCAGCTGCAGTGTGCCTGGAGCCCAGGGCTTCCTGGTTTTAAAAGTCCTAGGCCTAAGCCTAACAGTAACCCTAGGAAGGTAAATCAGCCGGGTATTAGGGTTCTTCCTAAGGGAAAAGCCGTGAAAGCAGCCATGTTGTGGCACTTTTGCACTCCCTTTTGGATGCCTTTCACAGCTCCAGTGTGCCTGGAACTCAGGGCTTCCTGATTTTAAAAATCCTAGCCCTAGGCCGAACCCCAACCCTAAGACGAGAAAGGCAAATCAGCCAGGAATTAGGCATGTCCCCAAGGAAAAAGCTGTGGAGGCAGGCATGTTGTGCTACTTTTGCGCTCTTCTTGGCTCGTCCTTCGCAGCTGCTGTGTTCTTGGAACTCAGGGCTTTCTGGTTAATAGAACCCTTACCCTAGGCGTAACTCAAACCTTAACCCTAGGAAGGAAAATCAGCCTATGGTTCGGGATGGTCTCATGGAAATATCAGTGGTGGCAGCCAAGTTGCGTCACTTTTGCGCTCCCCTTGGGATGCCTTTTGCAGCTGCAGTGTGCCTGGAGCCCAGGGCTTCCTGGTTTTAAAAGTCCTATGCCTAAGCCTAACAGTAACCCTAGGAAGGTAAATCAGCCGGGTATTAGGGTTCTTCCTAAGGGAAAAGCCGTGAAAGCAGCCATGTTGTGGCACTTCTGCACTCCCTTTGGGATGCCTTTGGCAGATGAAGTAAGCCTGGAACTCAGGGCTTCCTGGTTAAAAAAATTCAAGCCCTAGGCTGAACCCTAACCCTAACCCTAGGCAGATAAATCAGCCTAGGTATAGAGATGGTGCCAAGGAAAAAGCTGTGAAAGCTGCCATGTTGTTGCACTTTTGTACTCCCCTTGGGATGCCTTGAACAGCTGCAGTGTGCCTGGAGCTAAGGGCTTCCTAGTTTTAAAAATCCTAGCCCTAGGCCTAAGACTAACAGTAACCCTGGGAAGGTAAATCAGCCTGGTGTTAGGCGTCTTGCCAAGGAAAAAGCCGTGAAAGCAGCCATGTTGTGGCACTTTTGCACTCCCTTTTGGATGCCTTTCACAGCTCCAGTGTGCCTGGAACTCAGGGCTTCCTGCTTTTAAAAATCCTAGCCCTAGGCCGAACCCCAACCCTAAGACGAGAAAGGCAAATCAGCCAGGAATTAGGCATGTCCGCAAGGAAAAATCTGTGGAGGCAGGCATGTTGTGGTACTTTTGCGCTCTTCTTGGCTAGTCCTTCGCAGCTGCTGTGTTCTTGGAACTCAGGGCTTTCTGGTTAATAGAACTCTTACCCTAGGCGTAACTCAAACCTTAACCCTAGGAAGGAAAATCAGCCTATGGTTCGGGATGGTCTCATGGAAATATCAGTGGTGGCAGCCAAGTTGCGTCACTTTTGCGCTCCCCTTGGGATGCCTTTTGCAGCTGCAGTGTGCCTGGAGCCCAGGGCTTCCTGGTTTTAAAAGTCCTAGGCCTAAGCCTAACAGTAACCCTAGGAAGGTAAATCAGCCGGGTATTAGGGTTCTTCCTAAGGGAAAAGCCGTGAAAGCAGCCATGTTGTGGCACTTCTGCACTCCCTTTGGGATGCCTTTGGCAGATGAAGTAAGCCTGGAACTCAGGGCTTCCTGGTTAAAAAAATTCAAGCCCTAGGCTGAACCCTAACCCTAACCCTAGGCAGATAAATCAGCCTAGGTATAGGGATGGTGCCAAGGAAAAAGCTGTGAAAGCTGCCATGTTGTTGCACTTTTGTACTCCCCTTGGGATGCCTTGAACAGCTGCAGTGTGCCTAGGCCTAAGGGCTTCCTAGTTTTTAAAATCCTAGCCCTAGGCCTAAGCCTGACAGTAACCCTGGGAAGGTAAATCAGCCTGGTGTTAGGCGTCTTGCCAAGGAAAAAGCCGTGAAAGCAGCCATGTTGTGGCACTTTTGCACTCCCTTTTGGATGCCTTTCACAGCTGCAGTGTGCCTGGAACTCAGGGCTTCCTGCTTTTAAAAATCCTAGCCCTAGGCCGAACCCCAACCCTAAGACGAAAAAGGCAAATCAGCCAGGAATTAGGCATGTCCCCAAGGAAAAAGCTGTGGAGGCAGGCATGTTGTGGTACTTTTGCGCTCTTCTTGGCTCGTCCTTCGCAGCTGCTGTGTTCTTGGAACTCAGGGCTTTCTGGTTAATAGAACCCTTACCCTAGGCGTAACTCAAACCTTAACCCTAGGAAGGAAAATCAGCCTATGGTTCGGGATGGTCTCATGGAAATATCAGTGGTGGCAGCCAAGTTGCGTCACTTTTGCGCTCCCCTTGGGATGCCTTTTGCAGCTGCAGTGTGCCTGGAGCCCAGGGCTTCCTGGTTTTAAAAGTCCTAGGCCTAAGCCTAACAGTAACCCTAGGAAGGTAAATCAGCTGGGTATTAGGGTTCTTCCTAAGGGAAAAGCCGTGAAAGCAGCCATGTTGTGGCACTTCTGCACTCCCTTTGGGATGCCTTTGGCAGATGAAGTAAGCCTGGAACTCAGGGCTTCCTGGTTAAAAAAATTCAAGCCCTAGGCTGAACCCTAACCCTAACCCTAGGCAGATAAATCAGCCTAGGTATAGGGATGGTGCCAAGGAAAAAGCTGTGAAAGCTGCCATGTTGTTGCACTTTTGTACTCCCCTTGGGATGCCTTGAACAGCTGCAGTGTGCCTGGAGCTAAGGGCTTCCCAGTTTTAAAAATCCTAGCCCTAGGCCTAAGCCTAACAGTAACCCTGGGAAGGTAAATCAGCCTGGTGTTAGGCGTCTTGCCAAGGAAAAAGCCGTGAAAGCAGCATGTTGTGGCACTTTTGCACTCCCTTTTGGATGCCTTTCTCAGCTCCAGTGTGCCTGGAACTCAGGGATTCCTGATTTTAAAAATCCTAGCCCTAGGCCGAACCCCAACCCTAAGACGAGAAAGGCAAATCAGCCAGGAATTAGGCATGTCCACAAGGAAAAAGCTGTGGAGGCAGGCATGTTGTGGTACTTTTGCGCTCGTCTTGGCTAGTCCTTCGCAGCTGCTGTGTTCTTGGAACTCAGGGCTTTCTGGTTAATAGAACCCTTACCCTAGGCGTAACTCAAACCTTAACCCTAGGAAGGAAAATCAGCCTATGGTTCGGGATGGTCTCATGGAAATATCAGTGGTGGCAGCCAAGTTGCGTCACTTTTGCGCTCCCCTTGGGATGCCTTTTGCAGCTGCAGTGTGCCTGGAGCCCAGGGCTTCCTGGTTTTAAAAGTCCTAGGCCTAAGCCTAACAGTAACCCTAGGAAGGTAAATCAGCCCGGTATTAGGGTTCTTCCTAAGGGAAAAGCCGTGAAAGCAGCCATGTTGTGGCACTTCTGCACTCCCTTTGGGATGCCTTTGGCAGATGAAGTAAGCCTGGAACTCAGGGCTTCCTGGTTAAAAAAATTCAAGCCCTAGGCTGAACCCTAACCCTAACCCTAGGCAGATAAATCAGCCTAGGTATAGGGATGGTGCCAAGGAAAAAGCTGTGAAAGCTGCCATGTTGTTGCACTTTTGTACTCCCCTTGGGATGCCTTGAACAGCTGCAGTGTGCCTAGGCCTAAGGGCTTCCTAGTTTTTAAAATCCTAGCCCTAGGCCTAAGCCTGACAGTAACCCTGGGAAGGTAAATCAGCCTGGTGTTAGGCGTCTTGCCAAGGAAAAAGCCGTGAAAGCAGCAATGTTGTGGCACTTTTGCACTCCCTTTTGGATGCCTTTCACAGCTGCAGTGTGCCTGGAACTCAGGGCTTCCTGCTTTTAAAAATCCTAGCCCTAGGCCGAACCCCAACCCTAAGACGAGAAAGGCAAATCAGCCAGGAATTAGGCATGTCCCCAAGGAAAAAGCTGTGGAGGCAGGCATGTTGTGGTACTTTTGCGCTCTTCTTGGCTAGTCCTTCGCAGCTGCTGTGTTCTTGGAACTCAGGGCTTTCTGGTTAATAGAACTCTTACCCTAGGCGTAACTCAAACCTTAACCCTAGGAAGGAAAATCAGCCTATGGTTCGGGATGGTCTCATGGAAATATCAGTGGTGGCAGCCAAGTTGCGTCACTTTTGCGCTCCCCTTGGGATGCCTTTTGCAGCTGCAGTGTGCCTGGAGCCCAGGGCTTCCTGGTTTTAAAAGTCCTAGGCCTAAGCCTAACAGTAACCCTAGGAAGGTAAATCAGCCGGGTATTAGGGTTCTTCCTAAGGGAAAAGCCGTGAAAGCAGCCATGTTGTGGCACTTCTGCACTCCCTTTGGGATGCCTTTGGCAGATGAAGTAAGCCTGGAACTCAGGGCTTCCTGGTTAAAGAAATTCAAGCCCTAGGCTGAACCCTAACCCTAACCCTAGGCAGATAAATCAGCCTAGGTATAGGGATAGTGCCAAGGAAAAAGCTGTGAAAGCTGCCATGTTGTTGCACTTTTGTACTCCCCTTGGGATGCCTTGAACAGCTGCAGTGTGCCTGGAGCCATGGGCTTCCCAGTTTTAAAAATCCTAGCCCTAGGCCTAAGCCTAAACGTAACCCTGGGAAGGTAAATCAGCCTGGTGTTAGGCGTCTTGCCAAGGAAAAAGCCGTGAAAGCAGCATGTTGTGGCACTTTTGCACTCCCTTTTGGATGCCTTTCACAGCTCCAGTGTGCCTGGAACTCAGGGCTTCCTGCTTTTAAAAATCCTAGCCCTAGCCTGAACCCCAACCCTAAGACGAGAAAGGCAAATAAGCCAGGAATTAGGCATGTCCCCAAGGAAAAAGCTGTGGAGGCAGTCATGTTGTGGTACTTTTGCGCTCTTCTTGGGTAGTCCTTCACAGCTGCTGTGTTCTTGGAACTCAGGGCTTTCTGGTTAATAGAACCCTTACCCTAGGCGTAACTCAAACCTTAACCCTAGGAAGGAAAATCAGCCTATGGTTCGGGATGGTCTCATGGAAATATCAGTGGTGGCAGCCAAGTTGCGTCACTTTTGCGCTCCCCTTGGGATGCCTTTCGCAGCTGCAGTGTGCCTGGAGCCCAGGGCTTCCTGGTTTTAAAAGTCCTAGGCCTAAGCCTAACAGTAACCCTAGGAAGGTAAATCAGCCGGGTATTAGGGTTCTTCCTAAGGGAAAAGCCGTGAAAGCAGCCATGTTGTGGCACTTTTGCACTCCCTTTTGGATGCCTTTCACAGCTCCAGTGTGCCTGGAACTCAGGGCTTCCTGATTTTAAAAATCCTAGCCCTAGGCCGAACCCCAACCCTAAGACGAGAAAGGCAAATCAGCCAGGAATTAGGCATGTCCCCAAGGAAAAAGCTGTGGAGGCAGGCATGTTGTGCTACTTTTGCGCTCTTCTTGGCTCGTCCTTCGCAGCTGCTGTGTTCTTGGAACTCAGGGCTTTCTGGTTAATAGAGGCCTTACCCTAGGCGTAACTCAAACCTTAACCCTAGGAAGGAAAATCAGCCTATGGTTCGGGATGGTCTCATGGAAATATCAGTGGTGGCAGCCAAGTTGCGTCACTTTTGCGCTCCCCTTGGGATGCCTTTTGCAGCTGCAGTGTGCCTGGAGCCCAGGGCTTCCTGGTTTTAAAAGTCCTATGCCTAAGCCTAACAGTAACCCTAGGAAGGTAAATCAGCCGGGTATTAGGGTTCTTCCTAAGGGAAAAGCCGTGAAAGCAGCCATGTTGTGGCACTTCTGCACTCCCTTTGGGATGCCTTTGGCAGATGAAGTAAGCCTGGAACTCAGGGCTTCCTGGTTAAAAAAATTCAAGCCCTAGGCTGAACCCTAACCCTAACCCTAGGCAGATAAATCAGCCTAGGTATAGAGATGGTGCCAAGGAAAAAGCTGTGAAAGCTGCCATGTTGTTGCACTTTTGTACTCCCCTTGGGATGCCTTGAACAGCTGCAGTGTGCCTGGAGCTAAGGGCTTCCTAGTTTTAAAAATCCTAGCCCTAGGCCTAAGACTAACAGTAACCCTGGGAAGGTAAATCAGCCTGGTGTTAGGCGTCTTGCCAAGGAAAAAGCCGTGAAAGCAGCCATGTTGTGGCACTTTTGCACTCCCTTTTGGATGCCTTTCACAGCTCCAGTGTGCCTGGAACTCAGGGCTTCCTGCTTTTAAAAATCCTAGCCCTAGGCCGAACCCCAACCCTAAGACGAGAAAGGCAAATCAGCCAGGAATTAGGCATGTCCGCAAGGAAAAATCTGTGGAGGCAGGCATGTTGTGGTACTTTTGCGCTCTTCTTGGCTAGTCCTTCGCAGCTGCTGTGTTCTTGGAACTCAGGGCTTTCTGGTTAATAGAACTCTTACCCTAGGCGTAACTCAAACCTTAACCCTAGGAAGGAAAATCAGCCTATGGTTCGGGATGGTCTCATGGAAATATCAGTGGTGGCAGCCAAGTTGCGTCACTTTTGCGCTCCCCTTGGGATGCCTTTTGCAGCTGCAGTGTGCCTGGAGCCCAGGGCTTCCTGGTTTTAAAAGTCCTAGGCCTAAGCCTAACAGTAACCCTAGGAAGGTAAATCAGCCGGGTATTAGGGTTCTTCCTAAGGGAAAAGCCGTGAAAGCAGCCATGTTGTGGCACTTCTGCACTCCCTTTGGGATGCCTTTGGCAGATGAAGTAAGCCTGGAACTCAGGGCTTCCTGGTTAAAAAAATTCAAGCCCTAGGCTGAACCCTAACCCTAACCCTAGGCAGATAAATCAGCCTAGGTATAGGGATGGTGCCAAGGAAAAAGCTGTGAAAGCTGCCATGTTGTTGCACTTTTGTACTCCCCTTGGGATGCCTTGAACAGCTGCAGTGTGCCTGGAGCCAAGGGCTTCCTAGTTTTAAAAATCCTAGCCCTAGGCCTAAGCCTAACAGTAACCCTGGGAAGGTAAATCAGCCTGGTGTTAGGCGTCTTGCCAAGGAAAAAGCCGTGAAAGCAGCCATGTTGTGGCACTTTTGCACTCCCTTTTGGATGCCTTTCACAGCTCCAGTGTGCCTGGAACTCAGGGCTTCCTGCTTTTAAAAATCCTAGCCCTAGGCCGAACCCCAACCCTAAGACGAGAAAGGCAAATCAGCCAGGAATTAGGCATGTCCCCAAGGAAAAAGCTGTGGAGGCAGGCATGTTGTGGTACTTTTGCGCTCTTCTTGGCTAGTCCTTCGCAGCTGCTGTGTTCTTGGAACTCAGGGCTTTCTGGTTAATAGAACTCTTACCCTAGGCGTAACTCAAACCTTAACCCTAGGAAGGAAAATCAGCCTATGGTTCGGGATGGTCTCATGGAAATATCAGTGGTGGCAGCCAAGTTGCGTCACTTTTGCGCTCCCCTTGGGATGCCTTTTGCAGCTGCAGTGTGCCTGGAGCCCAGGGCTTCCTGGTTTGAAAAGTCCTAGGCCTAAGCCTAACAGTAACCCTAGGAAGGTAAATCAGCCGGGTATTAGGGTTCTTCCTAAGGGAAAAGCCGTGAAAGCAGCCATGTTGTGGCACTTCTGCACTCCCTTTGGGATGCCTTTGGCAGATGAAGTAAGCCTGGAACTCAGGGCTTCCTGGTTAAAGAAATCCAAGCCCTAGGCTGAACCCTAACCCTAACCCTAGGCAGATAAATCAGCCTAGGTATAGGGATGGTGCCAAGGAAAAAGCTGTGAAAGCTGCCATGTTGTTGCACTTTTGTACTCCCCTTGGGATGCCTTGAACAGCTGCAGTGTGCCTGGAGCCCAGGGCTTCCTAGTTTCAAAAATCCTAGCCCTAGGCCTAAGCCTAACAGTAACCCTGGGAAAGTAAATCAGCCTGGTGTTAGGCTTCTTGCCAAGGAAAAAGCCGTGAAAGCAGCCATGTTGTGGCACTTTTGCACTCCCTTTTGGATGCCTTTCACAGCTCCAGTGTGCCTGGAACTCAGGGCTTCCTGCTTTTAAAAATCCTAGCCCTAGGCCGAACCCCAACCCTAAGACGAGAAAGGCAAATCAGCCAGGAATTAGGCATGTCCCCAAGGAAAAAGCTGTGGAGGCAGGCATGTTGTGCTACTTTTGCGCTCTTCTTGGCTAGTCCTTCGCAGCTGCTGTGTTCTTGGAACTCAGGGCTTTCTGGTTAATAGAGCCCTTACCCTAGGCGTAACTCAAACCTTAACCCTAGGAAGGAAAATCAGCCTATGGTTCGGGATGGTCTCATGGAAATATCAGTGGTGGCAGCCAAGTTGCGTCACTTTTGCGCTCCCCTTGGGATGCCTTTCGCAGCTGCAGTGTGCCTGGAGCCCAGGGCTTCCTGGTTTTAAAAGTCCTAGGCCTAAGCCTAACAGTAACCCTAGGAAGGTAAATCAGCCGGGTATTAGGGTTCTTCCTAAGGGAAAAGCCGTGAAAGCAGCCATGTTGTGGCACTTCTGCACTCCCTTTGGGATGCCTTTGGCAGATGAAGTAAGCCTGGATCTCAGGGCTTCCTGGTTAAAAAAATTCAAGCCCTAGGCTGAACCCTAACCCTAACCCTAGGCAGATAAATCAGCCTAGGTATAGGGATAGTGCCAAGGAAAAAGCTGTGAAAGCTGCCATGTTGTTGCACTTCTGTACTCCCCTTGGGATGCCTTGAACAGCTGCAGTGTGCCTGGAGCTAAGGGCTTCCTAGTTTTAAAAATCCTAGCCCTAGGCCTAAGCCTAACAGTAACCCTGGGAAGGTAAATCAGCCTGGTGTTAGGCTTCTTGCCAAGGAAAAAGCCGTGAAAGCAGCCATGTTGTGGCACTTTTGCACTCCCTTTTGGATGCCTTTCACAGCTGCAGTGTGCCTGGAACTCAGGGCTTCCTGCTTTTAAAAATCCTAGCCCTAGGCCGAACCCCAACCCTAAGACGAGAAAGGCAAATCAGCCAGGAATTAGGCATGTCCCCAAGGAAAAAGCTGTGGAGGCAGGCATGTTGTGGTACTTTTGCGCTCTTCTTGGCTAGTCCTTCGCAGCTGCTGTGTTCTTGGAACTCAGGGCTTTCTGGTTAATAGAGGCCTTACCCTAGGCGTAACTCAAACCTTAACCCTAGGAAGGAAAATCAGCCTATGGTTCGGGATGGTCTCATGGAAATATCAGTGGTGGCAGCCAAGTTGCGTCACTTTTGCGCTCCCCTTGGGATGCCTTTCGCAGCTGCAGTGTGCCTGGAGCCCAGGGCTTCCTGGTTTTAAAAGTCCTAGGCCTAAGCCTAACAGTAACCCTAGGAAGGTAAATCAGCCGGGTATTAGGGTTCTTCCTAAGGGAAAAGCCGTGAAAGCAGCCATGTTGTGGCACTTCTGCACTCCCTTTGGGATGCCTTTGGCAGATGAAGTAAGCCTGGAACTCAGGGCTTCCTGGTTAAAGAAATTCAAGCCCTAGGCTGAACCCTAACCCTAACCCTAGGCAGATAAATCAGCCTAGGTATAGGGATAGTGCCAAGGAAAAAGCTGTGAAAGCTGCCATGTTGTTGCACTTCTGTACTCCCCTTGGGATGCCTTGAACAGCTGCAGTGTGCCTGGAGCTAAGGGCTTCCTAGTTTTAAAAATCCTAGCCCTAGGCCTAAGCCTAACAGTAACCCTGGGAAGGTAAATCAGCCTGGTGTTAGGCGTCTTGCCAAGGAAAAAGCCGTGAAAGCAGCCATGTTGTGGCACTTTTGCACTCCCTTTTGGATGCCTTTCACAGCTGCAGTGTGCCTGGAACTCAGGGCTTCCTGCTTTTAAAAATCCTAGCCCTAGGCCGAACCCCAACCCTAAGACGAGAAAGGCAAATCAGCCAGGAATTAGGCATGTCCCCAAGGAAAAAGCTGTGGAGGCAGGCATGTTGTGGTACTTTTGCGCTCTTCTTGGCTAGTCCTTCGCAGCTGCTGTGTTCTTGGAACTCAGGGCTTTCTGGTTAATAGAGGCCTTACCCTAGGCGTAACTCAAACCTTAACCCTAGGAAGGAAAATCAGCCTATGGTTCGGGATGGTCTCATGGAAATATCAGTGGTGGCAGCCAAGTTGCGTCACTTTTGCGCTCCCCTTGGGATGCCTTTTGCAGCTGCAGTGTGCCTGGAGCCCAGGGCTTCCTGGTTTTAAAAGTCCTAGGCCTAAGCCTAACAGTAACCCTAGGAAGGTAAATCAGCCGGGTATTAGGGTTCTTCCTAAGGGAAAAGCCGTGAAAGCAGCCATGTTGTGGCACTTCTGCACTCCCTTTGGGATGCCTTTGGCAGATGAAGTAAGCCTGGAACTCAGGGCTTCCTGGTTAAAGAAATCCAAGCCCTAGGCTGAACCCTAACCCTAACCCTAGGCAGATAAATCAGCCTAGGTATAGGGATGGTGCCAAGGAAAAAGCTGTGAAAGCTGCCATGTTGTTGCACTTTTGTACTCCCCTTGGGATGCCTTGAACAGCTGCAGTGTGCCTGGAGCCCAGGGCTTCCTAGTTTCAAAAATCCTAGCCCTAGGCCTAAGCCTAACAGTAACCCTGGGAAAGTAAATCAGCCTGGTGTTAGGCTTCTTGCCAAGGAAAAAGCCGTGAAAGCAGCCATGTTGTGGCACTTTTGCACTCCCTTTTGGATGCCTTTCACAGCTCCAGTGTGCCTGGAACTCAGGGCTTCCTGCTTTTAAAAATCCTAGCCCTAGGCCGAACCCCAACCCTAAGACGAGAAAGGCAAATCAGCCAGGAATTAGGCATGTCCCCAAGGAAAAAGCTGTGGAGGCAGGCATGTTGTGGTACTTTTGCGCTCTTCTTGGCTAGTCCTTCGCAGCTGCTGTGTTCTTGGAACTCAGGGCTTTCTGGTTAATAGACCCTTACCCTAGGCGTAACTCAAACCTTAACCCTAGGAAGGAAAATCAGCCTATGGTTCGGGATGGTCTCATGGAAATATCAGTGGTGGCAGCCAAGTTGCGTCACTTTTGCGCTCCCCTTGGGATGCCTTTTGCAGCTGCAGTGTGCCTGGAGCCCAGGGCTTCCTGGTTTTAAAAGTCCTAGGCCTAAGCCTAACAGTAACCCTAGGAAGGTAAATCAGCCGGGTATTAGGGTTCTTCCTAAGGGAAAAGCCGTGAAAGCAGCCATGTTGTGGCACTTCTGCACTCCCTTTGGGATGCCTTTGGCAGATGAAGTAAGCCTGGAACTCAGGGCTTCCTGGTTAAAGAAATCCAAGCCCTAGGCTGAACCCTAACCCTAACCCTAGGCAGATAAATCAGCCTAGGTATAGGGATGGTGCCAAGGAAAAAGCTGTGAAAGCTGCCATGTTGTTGCACTTTTGTACTCCCCTTGGGATGCCTTGAACAGCTGCAGTGTGCCTGGAGCTAAGGGCTTCCTAGTTTCAAAAATCCTAGCCCTAGGCCTAAGCCTAACAGTAACCCTGGGAAGGTAAATCAGCCTGGTGTTAGGCGTCTTGCCAAGGAAAAAGCCGTGAAAGCAGCCATGTTGTGGCACTTTTGCACTCCCTTTTGGATGCCTTTCACAGCTCCAGTGTGCCTGGAACTCAGGGCTTCCTGCTTTTAAAAATCCTAGCCCTAGGCCGAACCCCAACCCTAAGACGAGAAAGGCAAATCAGCCAGGAATTAGGCATGTCCCCAAGGAAAAAGCTGTGGAGGCAGGCATGTTGTGCTACTTTTGCGCTCTTCTTGGCTAGTCCTTCGCAGCTGCTGTGTTCTTGGAACTCAGGGCTTTCTGGTTAATAGAGGCCTTACCCTAGGCGTAACTCAAACCTTAACCCTAGGAAGGAAAATCAGCCTATGGTTCGGGATGGTCTCATGGAAATATCAGTGGTGGCAGCCAAGTTGCGTCACTTTTGCGCTCCCCTTGGGATGCCTTTTGCAGCTGCAGTGTGCCTGGAGACCAGGGCTTCCTGGTTTTAAAAGTCCTAGGCCTAAGCCTAACAGTAACCCTAGGAAGGTAAATCAGCCGGGTATTAGGGTTCTTCCTAAGGGAAAAGCCGATAAAGCAGCCATGTTGTGGCACTTCTGCACTCCCTTTGGGATGCCTTTGGCAGATGAAGTAAGCCTGGAACTCAGGGCTTCCTGGTTAAAAAAATTCAAGCCCTAGGCTGAACCCTAACCCTAACCCTAGGCAGATAAATCAGCCTAGGTATAGGGATGGTGCCAAGGAAAAAGCTGTGAAAGCTGCCATGTTGTTGCACTTTTGTACTCCCCTTGGGATGCCTTCAACAGCTGCAGTGTGCCTGGAGCCATGGGCTTCCTAGTTTTAAAAATCCTAGCCCTAGGCCTAAGCCTAACAGTAACCCTGGGAAGGTAAATCAGCCTGGTGTTAGGCCTCTTGCCAAGGAAAAAGCCGTGAAAGCAGCCATGTTGTGGCACTTTTGCACTCCCTTTTGGATGCCTTTCACAGCTGCAGTGTGCCTGGAACTCAGGGCTTCCTGCTTTTAAAAATCCTAGCCCTAGGCCGAACCCCAACCCTAAGACGAGAAAGGCAAATCAGCCAGGAATTAGGCATGTCCCCAAGGAAAAAGCTGTGGAGGCAGGCATGTTGTGGTACTTTTGCGCTCTTCTTGGCTAGTCCTTCGCAGCTGCTGTGTTCTTGGAACTCAGGGCTTTCTGGTTAATAGACCCTTACCCTAGGCGTAACTCAAACCTTAACCCTAGGAAGGAAAATCAGCCTATGGTTCGGGATGGTCTCATGGAAATATCAGTGGTGGCAGCCAAGTTGCGTCACTTTTGCGCTCCCCTTGGGATGCCTTTCGCAGCTGCAGTGTGCCTGGAGCCCAGGGCTTCCTGGTTTTAAAAGTCCTAGGCCTAAGCCTAACAGTAACCCTAGGAAGGTAAATCAGCCGGGTATTAGGGTTCTTCCTAAGGGAAAAGCCGTGAAAGCAGCCATGTTGTGGCACTTCTGCACTCCCTTTGGGATGCCTTTGGCAGATGAAGTAAGCCTGGAACTCAGGGCTTCCTGGTTAAAGAAATCCAAGCCCTAGGCTGAACCCTAACCCTAACCCTAGGCAGATAAATCAGCCTAGGTATAGGGATGGTGCCAAGGAAAAAGCTGTGAAAGCTGCCATGTTGTTGCACTTTTGTACTCCCCTTGGGATGCCTTGAACAGCTGCAGTGTGCCTGGAGCTAAGGGCTTCCTAGTTTCAAATATCCTAGCCCTAGGCCTAAGCCTAACAGTAACCCTGGGAAAGTATGTCAGCCTGGTGTTAGGCTTCTTGCCAAGGAAAAAGCTGTGAAAGCAGCCATGTTGTGGCACTTTTGCACTCCCTTTTGGATGCCTTTCACAGCTGCAGTGTGCCTGGAACTCAGGGCTTCCTGCTTTTAAAAATCCTAGCCCTAGGCCGAACCCCAACCCTAAGACGAGAAAGGCAAATCAGCCAGGAATTAGGCATGTCCCCAAGGAAAAAGCTGTGGAGGCAGGCATGTTGTGGTACTTTTGCGCTCTTCTTGGCTAGTCCTTCGCAGCTGCTGTGTTCTTGGAACTCAGGGCTTTCTGGTTAATAGAGCCCTTACCCTAGGCGTAACTCAAACCTTAACCCTAGGAAGGAAAATCAACCTATGGTTCGGGATGGTCTCATGGAAATATCAGTGGTGGCAGCCAAGTTGCGTCACTTTTGCGCTCCCCTTGGGATGCCTTTTGCAGCTGCAGTGTGCCTGGAGCCCAGGGCTTCCTGGTTTTAAAAGTCCTAGGCCTAAGCCTAACAGTAACCCTAGGAAGGTAAATCAGCCGGGTATTAGGGTTCTTCCTAAGGGAAAAGCCGTGAAAGCAGCCATGTTGTGGCACTTCTGCACTCCCTTTGGGATGCCTTTGGCAGATGAAGTAAGCCTGGAAGTCAGGGCTTCCTGGTTAAAGAAATCCAAGCCCTAGGCTGAACCCTAACCCTAACCCTAGGCAGATAAATCAGCCTAGGTATAGGGATGGTGCCAAGGAAAAAGCTGTGAAAGCTGCCATGTTGTTGCACTTTTGTACTCCCCTTGGGATGCCTTGAACAGCTGCAGTGTGCCTGGAGCCCAGGGCTTCCTAGTTTCAAAAATCCTAGCCCTAGGCCTAAGCCTAACAGTAACCCTGGGAAAGTATGTCAGCCTGGTGTTAGGCTTCTTGCCAAGGAAAAAGCCGTGAAAGCAGCCATGTTGTGGCACTTTTGCACTCCCTTTTGGATGCCTTTCACAGCTGCAGTGTGCCTGGAACTCAGGGCTTCCTGCTTTTAAAAATCCTAGCCCTAGGCCGAACCCCAACCCTAAGACGAGAAAGGCAAATCAGCCAGGAATTAGGCATGTCCCCAAGGAAAAAGCTGTGGAGGCAGGCATGTTGTGGTACTTTTGCGCTCTTCTTGGCTAGTCCTTCGCAGCTGCTGTGTTCTTGGAACTCAGGGCTTTCTGGTTAATAGAGCCCTTACCCTAGGCGTAACTCAAACCTTAACCCTAGGAAGGAAAATCAACCTATGGTTCGGGATGGTCTCATGGAAATATCAGTGGTGGCAGCCAAGTTGCGTCACTTTTGCGCTCCCCTTGGGATGCCTTTCGCAGCTGCAGTGTGCCTGGAGCCCAGGGCTTCCTGGTTTTAAAAGTCCTAGGCCTAAGCCTAACAGTAACCCTAGGAAGGTAAATCAGCCGGGTATTAGGGTTCTTCCTAAGGGAAAAGCCGTGAAAGCAGCCATGTTGTGGCACTTCTGCACTCCCTTTGGGATGCCTTTGGCAGATGAAGTAAGCCTGGAACTCAGGGCTTCCTGGTTAAAGAAATCCAAGCCCTAGGCTGAACCCTAACCCTAACCCTAGGCAGATAAATCAGCCTAGGTATAGGGATGGTGCCAAGGAAAAAGCTGTGAAAGCTGCCATGTTGTTGCACTTTTGTACTCCCCTTGGGATGCCTTGAACAGCTGCAGTGTGCCTGGAGCTAAGGGCTTCCTAGTTTCAAATATCCTAGCCCTAGGCCTAAGCCTAACAGTAACCCTGGGAAAGTATGTCAGCCTGGTGTTAGGCTTCTTGCCAAGGAAAAAGCTGTGAAAGCAGCCATGTTGTGGCACTTTTGCACTCCCTTTTGGATGCCTTTCACAGCTCCAGTGTGCCTGGAACTCAGGGCTTCCTGCTTTTAAAAATCCTAGCCCTAGGCCGAACCCCAACCCTAAGACGAGAAAGGCAAATCAGCCAGGAATTAGGCATGTCCCCAAGGAAAAAGCTGTGGAGGCAGGCATGTTGTGGTACTTTTGCGCTCTTCTTGGCTAGTCCTTCGCAGCTGCTGTGTTCTTGGAACTCAGGGCTTTCTGGTTAATAGAACCCTTACCCTAGGCGTAACTCAAACCTTAACCCTAGGAAGGAAAATCAGCCTATGGTTCGGGATGGTCTCATGGAAATATCAGTGGTGGCAGCCAAGTTGCGTCACTTTTGCGCTCCCCTTGGGATGCCTTTTGCAGCTGCAGTGTGCCTGGAGCCCAGGGCTTCCTGGTTTTAAAAGTCCTAGGCCTAAGCCTAACAGTAACCCTAGGAAGGTAAATCAGCCGGGTATTAGGGTTCTTCCTAAGGGAAAAGCCGTGAAAGCAGCCATGTTGTGGCACTTCTGCACTCCCTTTGGGATGCCTTTGGCAGATGAAGTAAGCCTGGAACTCAGGGCTTCCTGGTTAAAAAAATTCAAGCCCTAGGCTGAACCCTAACCCTAACCCTAGGCAGATAAATCAGCCTAGGTATAGGGATGGTGCCAAGGAAAAAGCTGTGAAAGCTGCCATGTTGTTGCACTTTTGTACTCCCCTTGGGATGCCTTGAACAGCTGCAGTGTGCCTGGAGCTAAGGGCTTCCTAGTTTTAAAAATCCTAGCCCTAGGCCTAAGCCTAACAGTAACCCTGGGAAGGTAAATCAGCCTGATGTTAGGCGTCTTGCCAAGGAAAAAGCCGTGAAAGCAGCCATGTTGTGGCACTTTTGCACTCCCTTTTGGATGCCTTTCACAGCTCCAGTGTGCCTGGAACTCAGGGCTTCCTGCTTTTAAAAATCCTAGCCCTAGGCCGAACCCCAACCCTAAGACGAGAAAGGCAAATCAGCCAGGAATTAGGCATGTCCCCAAGGAAAAAGCTGTGGAGGCAGGCATGTTGTGCTACTTTTGCGCTCTTCTTGGCTAGTCCATCGCAGCTGCTGTGTTCTTGGAACTCAGGGCTTTCTGGTTAATAGACCCTTACCCTAGGCGTAACTCAAACCTTAACCCTAGGAAGGAAAATCAGCCTATGGTTCGGGATGGTCTCATGGAAATATCAGTGGTGGCAGCCAAGTTGCGTCACTTTTGCGCTCCCCTTGGGATGCCTTTCGCAGCTGCAGTGTGCCTGGAGCCCAGGGCTTCCTGGTTTTAAAAGTCCTAGGCCTAAGCCTAACAGTAACCCTAGGAAGGTAAATCAGCCGGGTATTAGGGTTCTTCCTAAGGGAAAAGCCATGAAAGCAGCCATGTTGTGGCACTTCTGCACTCCCTTTGGGATGCCTTTGGCAGATGAAGTAAGCCTGGAACTCAGGGCTTCCTGGTTAAAGAAATCCAAGCCCTAGGCTGAACCCTAACCCTAACCCTAGGCAGATAAATCAGCCTAGGTATAGGGATGGTGCCAAGGAAAAAGCTGTGAAAGCTGCCATGTTGTTGCACTTTTGTACTCCCCATGGGATGCCTTGGACAGCTGCAGTGTGCCTGGAGCTAAGGGCTTCCTAGTTTCAAAAATCCTAGCCCTAGGCCTAAGCCTAACAGTAACCCTGGGAAAGTAAATCAGCCTGATGTTAGGCTTCTTGCCAAGGAAAAAGCCGTGAAAGCAGCCATGTTGTGGCACTTTTGCACTCCCTTTTGGATGCCTTTCACAGCTGCAGTGTGCCTGGAACTCAGGGCTTCCTGCTTTTAAAAATCCTAGCCCTAGGCCGAACCCCAACCCTAAGACGAGAAAGGCAAATCAGCCAGGAATTAGGCATGTCCCCAAGGAAAAAGCTGTGGAGGCAGGCATGTTGTGGTACTTTTGCGCTCTTCTTGGCTAGTCCTTCGCAGCTGCTGTGTTCTTGGAACTCAGGGCTTTCTGGTTAATAGAGCCCTTACCCTAGGCGTAACTCAAACCTTAACCCTAGGAAGGAAAATCAGCCTATGGTTCGGGATGGTCTCATGGAAATATCAGTGGTGGCAGCCAAGTTGCGTCACTTTTGCGCTCCCCTTGGGATGCCTTTTGCAGCTGCAGTGTGCCTGGAGCCCAGGGCTTCCTGGTTTTAAAAGTCCTAGGCCTAAGCCTAACAGTAACCCTAGGAAGGTAAATCAGCCGGGTATTAGGGTTCTTCCTAAGGGAAAAGCCGTGAAAGCAGCCATGTTGTGGCACTTCTGCACTCCCTTTGGGATGCCTTTGGCAGATGAAGTAAGCCTGGAACTCAGGGCTTCCTGGTTAAAGAAATCCAAGCCCTAGGCTGAACCCTAACCCTAACCCTAGGCAGATAAATCAGCCTAGGTATAGGGATGGTGCCAAGGAAAAAGCTGTGAAAGCTGCCATGTTGTTGCACTTTTGTACTCCCCTTGGGATGCCTTGAACAGCTGCAGTGTGCCTGGAGCCCAGGGCTTCCTAGTTTCAAAAATCCTAGCCCTAGGCCTAAGCCTAACAGTAACCCTGGGAAAGTATGTCAGCCTGGTGTTAGGCTTCTTGCCAAGGAAAAAGCCGTGAAAGCAGCCATGTTGTGGCACTTTTGCACTCCCTTTTGGATGCCTTTCACAGCTGCAGTGTGCCTGGAACTCAGGGCTTCCTGCTTTTAAAAATCCTAGCCCTAGGCCGAACCCCAACCCTAAGACGAGAAAGGCAAATCAGCCAGGAATTAGGCATGTCCCCAAGGAAAAAGCTGTGGAGGCAGGCATGTTGTGGTACTTTTGCGCTCTTCTTGGCTAGTCCTTCGCAGCTGCTGTGTTCTTGGAACTCAGGGCTTTCTGGTTAATAGACCCTTACCCTAGGCGTAACTCAAACCTTAACCCTAGGAAGGAAAATCAACCTATGGTTCGGGATGGTCTCATGGAAATATCAGTGGTGGCAGCCAAGTTGCGTCACTTTTGCGCTCCCCTTGGGATGCCTTTCGCAGCTGCAGTGTGCCTGGAGCCCAGGGCTTCCTGGTTTTAAAAGTCCTAGGCCTAAGCCTAACAGTAACCCTAGGAAGGTAAATCAGCCGGGTATTAGGGTTCTTCCTAAGGGAAAAGCCGTGAAAGCAGCCATGTTGTGGCACTTCTGCACTCCCTTTGGGATGCCTTTGGCAGATGAAGTAAGCCTGGAACTCAGGGCTTCCTGGTTAAAAAAATTCAAGCCCTAGGCTGAACCCTAACCCTAACCCTAGGCAGATAAATCAGCCTAGGTATAGGGATGGTGCCAAGGAAAAAGCTGTGAAAGCTGCCATGTTGTTGCACTTTTGTACTCCCCTTGGGATGCCTTGAACAGCTGCAGTGTGCCTGGAGCTAAGGCCTTCCTAGTTTTAAAAATCCTAGCCCTAGGCCTAAGCCTAACAGTAACCCTGGGAAGGTAAATCAGCCTGATGTTAGGCGTCTTGCCAAGGAAAAAGCCGTGAAAGCAGCCATGTTGTGGCACTTTTGCATTCCCTTTTGGATGCCTTTCACAGCTCCAGTGTGCCTGGAACTCAGGGCTTCCTGCTTTTAAAAATCCTAGCCCTAGGCCGAACCCCAACCCTAAGACGAGAAAGGCAAATCAGCCAGGAATTAGGCATGTCCCCAAGGAAAAAGCTGTGGAGGCAGGCATGTTGTGCTACTTTTGCGCTCTTCTTGGCTAGTCCATCGCAGCTGCTGTGTTCTTGGAACTCAGGGCTTTCTGGTTAATAGAACCCTTACCCTAGGCGTAACTCAAACCTTAACCCTAGGAAGGAAAATCAGCCTATGGTTCGGGATGGTCTCATGGAAATATCAGTGGTGGCAGCCAAGTTGCGTCACTTTTGCGCTCCCCTTGGGATGCCTTTCGCAGCTGCAGTGTGCCTGGAGCCCAGGGCTTCCTGGTTTTAAAAGTCCTAGGCCTAAGCCTAACAGTAACCCTAGGAAGGTAAATCAGCCGGGTATTAGGGTTCTTCCTAAGGGAAAAGCCATGAAAGCAGCCATGTTGTGGCACTTCTGCACTCCCTTTGGGATGCCTTTGGCAGATGAAGTAAGCCTGGAACTCAGGGCTTCCTGGTTAAAGAAATCCAAGCCCTAGGCTGAACCCTAACCCTAACCCTAGGCAGATAAATCAGCCTAGGTATAGGGATGGTGCCAAGGAAAAAGCTGTGAAAGCTGCCATGTTGTTGCACTTTTGTACTCCCCTTGGGATGCCTTGAACAGCTGCAGTGTGCCTGGAGCTAAGGGCTTCCTAGTTTCAAAAATCCTAGCCCTAGGCCTAAGCCTAACAGTAACCCTGGGAAAGTAAATCAGCCTGATGTTAGGCTTCTTGCCAAGGAAAAAGCCGTGAAAGCAGCCATGTTGTGGCACTTTTGCACTCCCTTTTGGATGCCTTTCACAGCTCCAGTGTGCCTGGAACTCAGGGCTTCCTGCTTTTAAAAATCCTAGCCCTAGGCCGAACCCCAACCCTAAGACGAGAAAGGCAAATCAGCCAGGAATTAGGCATGTCCCCAAGGAAAAAGCTGTGGAGGCAGGCATGTTGTGCTACTTTTGCGCTCTTCTTGGCTAGTCCTTCGCAGCTGCTGTGTTCTTGGAACTCAGGGCTTTCTGGTTAATAGAACCCTTACCCTAGGCGTAACTCAAACCTTAACCCTAGGAAGGAAAATCAGCCTATGGTTCGGGATGGTCTCATGGAAATATCAGTGGTGGCAGCCAAGTTGCGTCACTTTTGCGCTCCCCTTGGGATGCCTTTTGCAGCTGCAGTGTGCCTGGAGCCCAGGGCTTCCTGGTTTTAAAAGTCCTAGGCCTAAGCCTAACAGTAACCCTAGGAAGGTAAATCAGCCGGGTATTAGGGTTCTTCCTAAGGGAAAAGCCGTGAAAGCAGCCATGTTGTGGCACTTCTGCACTCCCTTTGGGATGCCTTTGGCAGATGAAGTAAGCCTGGAACTCAGGGCTTCCTGGTTAAAGAAATCCAAGCCCTAGGCTGAACTCTAACCCTAACCCTAGGCAGATAAATCAGCCTAGGTATAGGGATGGTGCCAAGGAAAAAGCTGTGAAAGCTGCCATGTTGTTGCACTTTTGTACTCCCCTTGGGATGCCTTGAACAGCTGCAGTGTGCCTGGAGCTAAGGGCTTCCTAGTTTCAAAAATCCTAGCCCTAGGCCTAAGCCTAACAGTAACCCTGGGAAAGTATGTCAGCCTGGTGTTAGGCTTCTTGCCAAGGAAAAAGCCGTGAAAGCAGCCATGTTGTGGCACTTTTGCACTCCCTTTTGGATGCCTTTCACAGCTGCAGTGTGCCTGGAACTCAGGGCTTCCTGCTTTTAAAAATCCTAGCCCTAGGCCGAACCCCAACCCTAAGACGAGAAAGGCAAATCAGCCAGGAATTAGGCATGTCCCCAAGGAAAAAGCTGTGGAGGCAGGCATGTTGTGGTACTTTTGCGCTCTTCTTGGCTAGTCCTTCGCAGCTGCTGTGTTCTTGGAACTCAGGGCTTTCTGGTTAATACAGCCCTTAACCTAGGCGTAACTCAAACCTTAACCCTAGGAAGGAAAATCAACCTATGGTTCGGGATGGTCTCATGGAAATATCAGTGGTGGCAGCCAAGTTGCGTCACTTTTGCGCTCCCCTTGGGATGCCTTTTGCAGCTGCAGTGTGCCTGGAGCCCAGGGCTTCCTGGTTTTAAAAGTCCTAGGCCTAAGCCTAACAGTAACCCTAGGAAGGTAAATCAGCCGGGTATTAGGGTTCTTCCTAAGGGAAAAGCCGTGAAAGCAGCCATGTTGTGGCACTTCTGCACTCCCTTTGGGATGCCTTTGGCAGATGAAGTAAGCCTGGAACTCAGGGCTTCCTGGTTAAAGAAATCCAAGCCCTAGGCTGAACTCTAACCCTAACCCTAGGCAGATAAATCAGCCTAGGTATAGGGATGGTGCCAAGGAAAAAGCTGTGAAAGCTGCCATGTTGTTGCACTTTTGTACTCCCCTTGGGATGCCTTGAACAGCTGCAGTGTGCCTGGAGCCCAGGGCTTCCTAGTTTCAAAAATCCTAGCCCTAGGCCTAAGCCTAACAGTAACCCTGGGAAAGTATGTCAGCCTGGTGTTAGGCTTCTTGCCAAGGAAAAAGCCGTGAAAGCAGCCATGTTGTGGCACTTTTGCACTCCCTTTTGGATGCCTTTCACAGCTCCAGTGTGCCTGGAACTCAGGGCTTCCTGCTTTTAAAAATCCTAGCCCTAGGCCGAACCCCAACCCTAAGACGAGAAAGGCAAATCAGCCAGGAATTAGGCATGTCCCCAAGGAAAAAGCTGTGGAGGCAGGCATGTTGTGCTACTTTTGCGCTCTTCTTGGCTAGTCCTTCGCAGCTGCTGTGTTCTTGGAACTCAGGGCTTTCTGGTTAATAGAGCCCTTACCCTAGGCGTAACTCAAACCTTAACCCTAGGAAGGAAAATCAACCTATGGTTCAGGATGGTCTCATGGAAATATCAGTGGTGGCAGCCAAGTTGCGTCACTTTTGCGCTCCCCTTGGGATGCCTTTTGCAGCTGCAGTGTGCCTGGAGCCCAGGGCTTCCTGGTTTTAAAAGTCCTAGGCCTAAGCCTAACAGTAACCCTAGGAAGGTAAATCAGCCGGGTATTAGGGTTCTTCCTAAGGGAAAAGCCGTGAAAGCAGCCATGTTGTGGCACTTCTGCACTCCCTTTGGGATGCCTTTGGCAGATGAAGTAAGCCTGGAACTCAGGGCTTCCTGGTTAAAGAAATCCAAGCCCTAGGCTGAACCCTAACCCTAACCCTAGGCAGATAAATCAGCCTAGGTATAGGGATGGTGCCAAGGAAAAAGCTGTGAAAGCTGCCATGTTGTTGCACTTTTGTACTCCCCTTGGGATGCCTTGAACAGCTGCAGTGTGCCTGGAGCCCAGGGCTTCCTAGTTTCAAAAATCCTAGCCCTAGGCCTAAGCCTAACAGTAACCCTGGGAAAGTAAATCAGCCTGGTGTTAGGCTTCTTGCCAAGGAAAAAGCTGTGAAAGCAGCCATGTTGTGGCACTTTTGCACTCCCTTTTGGATGCCTTTCACAGCTCCAGTGTGCCTGGAACTCAGGGCTTCCTGCTTTTAAAAATCCTAGCCCTAGGCCGAACCCCAACCCTAAGACGAGAAAGGCAAATCAGCCAGGAATTAGGCATGTCCCCAAGGAAAAAGCTGTGGAGGCAGGCATGTTGTGGTACTTTTGCGCTCTTCTTGGCTAGTCCTTCGCAGCTGCTGTGTTCTTGGAACTCAGGGCTTTCTGGTTAATAGAGGCCTTACCCTAGGCGTAACTCAAACCTTAACCCTAGGAAGGAAAATCAGCCTATGGTTCGGGATGGTCTCATGGAAATATCAGTGGTGGCAGCCAAGTTGCGTCACTTTTGCGCTCCCCTTGGGATGCCTTTTGCAGCTGCAGTGTGCCTGGAGCCCAGGGCTTCCTGGTTTTAAAAGTCCTAGGCCTAAGCCTAACAGTAACCCTAGGAAGGTAAATCAGCCGGGTATTAGGGTTCTTCCTAAGGGAAAAGCCGTGAAAGCAGCCATGTTGTGGCACTTCTGCACTCCCTTTGGGATGCCTTTGGCAGATGAAGTAAGCCTGGAACTCAGGGCTTCCTGGTTAAAAAAATTCAAGCCCTAGGCTGAACCCTAACCCTAACCCTAGGCAGATAAATCAGCCTAGGTATAGGGATGGTGCCAAGGAAAAAGCTGTGAAAGCTGCCATGTTGTTGCACTTTTGTACTCCCCTTGGGATGCCTTGAACAGCTGCAGTGTGCCTGGAGCTAAGGGCTTCCTAGTTTTAAAAATCCTAGCCCTAGGCCTAAGGCTAACAGTAACCCTGGGAAGGTAAATCAGCCTGATGTTAGGCGTCTTGCCAAGGAAAAAGCCGTGAAAGCAGCCATGTTGTGGCACTTTTGCACTCCCTTTTGGATGCCTTTCACAGCTCCAGTGTGCCTGGAACTCAGGGCTTCCTGCTTTTAAAAATCCTAGCCCTAGGCCGAACCCCAACCCTAAGACGAGAAAGGCAAATCAGCCAGGAATTAGGCATGTCCCCAAGGAAAAAGCTGTGGAGGCAGGCATGTTGTGCTACTTTTGCGCTCTTCTTGGCTAGTCCATCGCAGCTGCTGTGTTCTTGGAACTCAGGGCTTTCTGGTTAATAGACCCTTACCCTAGGCGTAACTCAAACCTTAACCCTAGGAAGGAAAATCAGCCTATGGTTCGGGATGGTCTCATGGAAATATCAGTGGTGGCAGCCAAGTTGCGTCACTTTTGCGCTCCCCTTGGGATGCCTTTCGCAGCTGCAGTGTGCCTGGAGCCCAGGGCTTCCTGGTTTTAAAAGTCCTAGGCCTAAGCCTAACAGTAACCCTAGGAAGGTAAATCAGCCGGGTATTAGGGTTCTTCCTAAGGGAAAAGCCATGAAAGCAGCCATGTTGTGGCACTTCTGCACTCCCTTTGGGATGCCTTTGGCAGATGAAGTAAGCCTGGAACTCAGGGCTTCCTGGTTAAAGAAATCCAAGCCCTAGGCTGAACCCTAACCCTAACCCTAGGCAGATAAATCAGCCTAGGTATAGGGATGGTGCCAAGGAAAAAGCTGTGAAAGCTGCCATGTTGTTGCACTTTTGTACTCCCCATGGGATGCCTTGGACAGCTGCAGTGTGCCTGGAGCTAAGGGCTTCCTAGTTTCAAAAATCCTAGCCCTAGGCCTAAGCCTAACAGTAACCCTGGGAAAGTAAATCAGCCTGATGTTAGGCTTCTTGCCAAGGAAAAAGCCGTGAAAGCAGCCATGTTGTGGCACTTTTGCACTCCCTTTTGGATGCCTTTCACAGCTCCAGTGTGCCTGGAACTCAGGGCTTCCTGCTTTTAAAAATCCTAGCCCTAGGCCGAACCCCAACCCTAAGACGAGAAAGGCAAATCAGCCAGGAATTAGGCATGTCCCCAAGGAAAAAGCTGTGGAGGCAGGCATGTTGTGGTACTTTTGCGCTCTTCTTGGCTAGTCCTTCGCAGCTGCTGTGTTCTTGGAACTCAGGGCTTTCTGGTTAATAGAGCCCTTACCCTAGGCGTAACTCAAACCTTAACCCTAGGAAGGAAAATCAGCCTATGGTTCGGGATGGTCTCATGGAAATATCAGTGGTGGCAGCCAAGTTGCGTCACTTTTGCGCTCCCCTTGGGATGCCTTTTGCAGCTGCAGTGTGCCTGGAGCCCAGGGCTTCCTGGTTTTAAAAGTCCTAGGCCTAAGCCTAACAGTAACCCTAGGAAGGTAAATCAGCCGGGTATTAGGGTTCTTCCTAAGGGAAAAGCCGTGAAAGCAGCCATGTTGTGGCACTTCTGCACTCCCTTTGGGATGCCTTTGGCAGATGAAGTAAGCCTGGAACTCAGGGCTTCCTGGTTAAAGAAATCCAAGCCCTAGGCTGAACCCTAACCCTAACCCTAGGCAGATAAATCAGCCTAGGTATAGGGATGGTGCCAAGGAAAAAGCTGTGAAAGCTGCCATGTTGTTGCACTTTTGTACTCCCCTTGGGATGCCTTGAACAGCTGCAGTGTGCCTGGAGCCCAGGGCTTCCTAGTTTCAAAAATCCTAGCCCTAGGCCTAAGCCTAACAGTAACCCTGGGAAAGTATGTCAGCCTGGTGTTAGGCTTCTTGCCAAGGAAAAAGCCGTGAAAGCAGCCATGTTGTGGCACTTTTGCACTCCCTTTTGGATGCCTTTCACAGCTCCAGTGTGCCTGGAACTCAGGGCTTCCTGCTTTTAAAAATCCTAGCCCTAGGCCGAACCCCAACCCTAAGACGAGAAAGGCAAATCAGCCAGGAATTAGGCATGTCCCCAAGGAAAAAGCTGTGGAGGCAGGCATGTTGTGGTACTTTTGCGCTCTTCTTGGCTAGTCCTTCGCAGCTGCTGTGTTCTTGGAACTCAGGGCTTTCTGGTTAATAGAGCCCTTACCCTAGGCGTAACTCAAACCTTAACCCTAGGAAGGAAAATCAGCCTATGGTTCGGGATGGTCTCATGGAAATATCAGTGGTGGCAGCCAAGTTGCGTCACTTTTGCGCTCCCCTTGGGATGCCTTTTGCAGCTGCAGTGTGCCTGGAGCCCAGGGCTTCCTGGTTTTAAAAGTCCTAGGCCTAAGCCTAACAGTAACCCTAGGAAGGTAAATCAGCCGGGTATTAGGGTTCTTCCTAAGGGAAAAGCCGTGAAAGCAGCCATGTTGTGGCACTTCTGCACTCCCTTTGGGATGCCTTTGGCAGATGAAGTAAGCCTGGAACTCAGGGCTTCCTGGTTAAAGAAATCCAAGCCCTAGGCTGAACCCTAACCCTAACCCTAGGCAGATAAATCAGCCTAGGTATAGGGATGGTGCCAAGGAAAAAGCTGTGAAAGCTGCCATGTTGTTGCACTTTTGTACTCCCCTTGGGATGCCTTGAACAGCTGCAGTGTGCCTGGAGCCCAGGGCTTCCTAGTTTCAAAAATCCTAGCCCTAGGCCTAAGCCTAACAGTAACCCTGGGAAAGTATGTCAGCCTGGTGTTAGGCTTCTTGCCAAGGAAAAAGCCGTGAAAGCAGCCATGTTGTGGCACTTTTGCACTCCCTTTTGGATGCCTTTCACAGCTCCAGTGTGCCTGGAACTCAGGGCTTCCTGCTTTTAAAAATCCTAGCCCTAGGCCGAACCCCAACCCTAAGACGAGAAAGGCAAATCAGCCAGGAATTAGGCATGTCCCCAAGGAAAAAGCTGTGGAGGCAGGCATGTTGTGGTACTTTTGCGCTCTTCTTGGCTAGTCCTTCGCAGCTGCTGTGTTCTTGGAACTCAGGGCTTTCTGGTTAATAGAGCCCTTACCCTAGGCGTAACTCAAACCTTAACCCTAGGAAGGAAAATCAACCTATGGTTCGGGATGGTCTCATGGAAATATCAGTGGTGGCAGCCAAGTTGCGTCACTTTTGCGCTCCCCTTGGGATGCCTTTCGCAGCTGCAGTGTGCCTGGAGCCCAGGGCTTCCTGGTTTTAAAAGTCCTAGGCCTAAGCCTAACAGTAACCCTAGGAAGGTAAATCAGCCGGGTATTAGGGTTCTTCCTAAGGGAAAAGCCGTGAAAGCAGCCATGTTGTGGCACTTCTGCACTCCCTTTGGGATGCCTTTGGCAGATGAAGTAAGCCTGGAACTCAGGGCTTCCTGGTTAAAAAAATTCAAGCCCTAGGCTGAACCCTAACCCTAACCCTAGGCAGATAAATCAGCCTAGGTATAGGGATGGTGCCAAGGAAAAAGCTGTGAAAGCTGCCATGTTGTTGCACTTTTGTACTCCCCTTGGGATGCCTTGAACAGCTGCAGTGTGCCTGGAGCTAAGGCCTTCCTAGTTTTAAAAATCCTAGCCCTAGACCTAAGCCTAACAGTAACCCTGGGAAGGTAAATCAGCCTGATGTTAGGCGTCTTGCCTAGGAAAAAGCCGTGAAAGCAGCCATGTTGTGGCACTTTTGCACTCCCTTTTGGATGCCTTTCACAGCTCCAGTGTGCCTGGAACTCAGGGCTTCCTGCTTTTAAAAATCCTAGCCCTAGGCCGAACCCCAACCCTAAGACGAGAAAGGCAAATCAGCCAGGAATTAGGCATGTCCCCAAGGAAAAAGCTGTGGAGGCAGGCATGTTGTGCTACTTTTGCGCTCTTCTTGGCTAGTCCATCGCAGCTGCTGTGTTCTTGGAACTCAGGGCTTTCTGGTTAATAGAACCCTTACCCTAGGCGTAACTCAAACCTTAACCCTAGGAAGGAAAATCAGCCTATGGTTCGGGATGGTCTCATGGAAATATCAGTGGTGGCAGCCAAGTTGCGTCACTTTTGCGCTCCCCTTGGGATGCCTTTCGCAGCTGCAGTGTGCCTGGAGCCCAGGGCTTCCTGGTTTTAAAAGTCCTAGGCCTAAGCCTAACAGTAACCCTAGGAAGGTAAATCAGCCGGGTATTAGGGTTCTTCCTAAGGGAAAAGCCATGAAAGCAGCCATGTTGTGGCACTTCTGCACTCCCTTTGGGATGCCTTTGGCAGATGAAGTAAGCCTGGAACTCAGGGCTTCCTGGTTAAAGAAATCCAAGCCCTAGGCTGAACCCTAACCCTAACCCTAGGCAGATAAATCAGCCTAGGTATAGGGATGGTGCCAAGGAAAAAGCTGTGAAAGCTGCCATGTTGTTGCACTTTTGTACTCCCCTTGGGATGCCTTGAACAGCTGCAGTGTGCCTGGAGCTAAGGGCTTCCTAGTTTCAAAAATCCTAGCCCTAGGCCTAAGCCTAACAGTAACCCTGGGAAAGTAAATCAGCCTGATGTTAGGCTTCTTGCCAAGGAAAAAGCCGTGAAAGCAGCCATGTTGTGGCACTTTTGCACTCCCTTTTGGATGCCTTTCACAGCTTTAGTGTGCCTGGAACTCAGGGCTTCCTGCTTTTAAAAATCCTAGCCCTAGGCCGAACCCCAACCCTAAGACGAGAAAGGCAAATCAGCCAGGAATTAGGCATGTCCCCAAGGAAAAAGCTGTGGAGGCAGGCATGTTGTGCTACTTTTGCGCTCTTCTTGGCTAGTCCTTCGCAGCTGCTGTGTTCTTGGAACTCAGGGCTTTCTGGTTAATAGAACCCTTACCCTAGGCGTAACTCAAACCTTAACCCTAGGAAGGAAAATCAGCCTATGGTTCGGGATGGTCTCATGGAAATATCAGTGGTGGCAGCCAAGTTGCGTCACTTTTGCGCTCTCCTTGGGATGCCTTTCGCAGCTGCAGTGTGCCTGGAGCCCAGGGCTTCCTGGTTTTAAAAGTCCTAGGCCTAAGCCTAACAGTAACCCTAGGAAGGTAAATCAGCCGGGTATTAGGGTTCTTCCTAAGGGAAAAGCCGTGAAAGCAGCCATGTTGTGGCACTTCTGCACTCCCTTTGGGATGCCTTTGGCAGATGAAGTAAGCCTGGAACTCAGGGCTTCCTGGTTAAAGAAATCCAAGCCCTAGGCTGAACTCTAACCCTAACCCTAGGCAGATAAATCAGCCTAGGTATAGGGATGGTGCCAAGGAAAAAGCTGTGAAAGCTGCCATGTTGTTGCACTTTTGTACTCCCCTTGGGATGCCTTGAACAGCTGCAGTGTGCCTGGAGCTAAGGGCTTCCTAGTTTCAAAAATCCTAGCCCTAGGCCTAAGCCTAACAGTAACCCTGGGAAAGTATGTCAGCCTGGTGTTAGGCTTCTTGCCAAGGAAAAAGCCGTGAAAGCAGCCATGTTGTGGCACTTTTGCACTCCCTTTTGGATGCCTTTCACAGCTGCAGTGTGCCTGGAACTCAGGGCTTCCTGCTTTTAAAAATCCTAGCCCTAGGCCGAACCCCAACCCTAAGACGAGAAAGGCAAATCAGCCAGGAATTAGGCATGTCCCCAAGGAAAAAGCTGTGGAGGCAGGCATGTTGTGGTACTTTTGCGCTCTTCTTGGCTAGTCCTTCGCAGCTGCTGTGTTCTTGGAACTCAGGGCTTTCTGGTTAATAGAGCCCTTAACCTAGGCGTAACTCAAACCTTAACCCTAGGAAGGAAAATCAACCTATGGTTCGGGATGGTCTCATGGAAATATCAGTGGTGGCAGCCAAGTTGCGTCACTTTTGCGCTCCCCTTGGGATGCCTTTTGCAGCTGCAGTGTGCCTGGAGCCCAGGGCTTCCTGGTTTTAAAAGTCCTAGGCCTAAGCCTAACAGTAACCCTAGGAAGGTAAATCAGCCATGTATTAGGGTTCTTCCTAAGGGAAATGCCGTGAAAGCAGCCATGTTGTGGCACTTCTGCACTCCCTTTGGGATGCCTTTGGCAGATGAAGTAAGCCTGGAACTCAGGGCTTCCTGGTTAAAGAAATCCAAGCCCTAGGCTGAACCCTAACCCTAACCCTAGGCAGATAAATCAGCCTAGGTATAGGGATGGTGCCAAGGAAAAAGCTGTGAAAGCTGCCATGTTGTTGCACTTTTGTACTCCCCTTGGGATGCCTTGAACAGCTGCAGTGTGCCTGGAGCCCAGGGCTTCCTAGTTTCAAAAATCCTAGCCCTAGGCCTAAGCCTAACAGTAACCCTGGGAAAGTAAATCAGCCTGATGTTAGGTTTCTTGCCAAGGAAAAAGCCGTGAAAGCAGCCATGTTGTGGCACTTTTGCACTCCCTTTTGGATGCCTTTCACAGCTGCAGTGTGCCTGGAACTCAGGGCTTCCTGCTTTTAAAAATCCTAGCCCTAGGCCGAACCCCAACCCTAAGACGAGAAAGGCAAATCAGCCAGGAATTAGGCATGTCCCCAAGGAAAAAGCTGTGGAGGCAGGCATGTTGTGCTACTTTTGCGCTCTTCTTGGCTAGCCCTTCGCAGCTGCTGTGTTCTTGGAACTCAGGGCTTTCTGGTTAATAGACCCTTACCCTAGGCGTAACTCAAACCTTAACCCTAGGAAGGAAAATCAGCCTATGGTTCGGGATGGTCTCATGGAAATATCAGTGGTGGCAGCCAAGTTGCGTCACTTTTGCGCTCCCCTTGGGATGCCTTTTGCAGCTGCAGTGTGCCTGGAGCCCAGGGCTTCCTGGTTTTAAAAGTCCTAGGCCTAAGCCTAACAGTAACCCTAGGAAGGTAAATCAGCCGGGTATTAGGGTTCTTCCTAAGGGAAAAGCCGTGAAAGCAGCCATGTTGTGGCACTTCTGCACTCCCTTTGGGATGCCTTTGGCAGATGAAGTAAGCCTGGAACTCAGGGCTTCCTGGGTAAAGAAATCCAAGCCCTAGGCTGAACTCTAACCCTAACCCTAGGCAGATAAATCAGCCTAGGTATAGGGATGGTGCCAAGGAAAAAGCTGTGAAAGCTGCCATGTTGTTGCACTTTTGTACTCCCCTTGGGATGCCTTGAACAGCTGCAGTGTGCCTGGAGCCCAGGGCTTCCTAGTTTCAAAAATCCTAGCCCTAGGCCTAAGCCTAACAGTAACCCTGGGAAAGTATGTCAGCCTGGTGTTAGGCTTCTTGCCAAGGAAAAAGCCGTGAAAGCAGCCATGTTGTGGCACTTTTGCACTCCCTTTTGGATGCCTTTCACAGCTCCAGTGTGCCTGGAACTCAGGGCTTCCTGCTTTTAAAAATCCTAGCCCTAGGCCGAACCCCAACCCTAAGACGAGAAAGGCAAATCAGCCAGGAATTAGGCATGTCCCCAAGGAAAAAGCTGTGGAGGCAGGCATGTTGTGGTACTTTTGCGCTCTTCTTGGCTAGTCCTTCGCAGCTGCTGTGTTCTTGGAACTCAGGGCTTTCTGGTTAATAGAGCCCTTACCCTAGGCGTAACTCAAACCTTAACCCTAGGAAGGAAAATCAACCTATGGTTCAGGATGGTCTCATGGAAATATCAGTGGTGGCAGCCAAGTTGCGTCACTTTTGCGCTCCCCTTGGGATGCCTTTTGCAGCTGCAGTGTGCCTGGAGCCCAGGGCTTCCTGGTTTTAAAAGTCCTAGGCCTAAGCCTAACAGTAACCCTAGGAAGGTAAATCAGCCGGGTATTAGGGTTCTTCCTAAGGGAAAAGCCGTGAAAGCAGCCATGTTGTGGCACTTCTGCACTCCCTTTGGGATGCCTTTGGCAGATGAAGTAAGCCTGGAACTCAGGGCTTCCTGGTTAAAGAAATCCAAGCCCTAGGCTGAACCCTAACCCTAACCCTAGGCAGATAAATCAGCCTAGGTATAGGGATGGTGCCAAGGAAAAAGCTGTGAAAGCTGCCATGTTGTTGCACTTTTGTACTCCCCTTGGGATGCCTTGAACAGCTGCAGTGTGCCTGGAGCTAAGGGCTTCCTAGTTTTAAAAATCCTAGCCCTAGGCCTAAGCCTAACAGTAACCCTGGGAAGGTAAATCAGCCTGATGTTAGGCGTCTTGCCAAGGAAAAAGCCGTGAAAGCAGCCATGTTGTGGCACTTTTGCACTCCCTTTTGGATGCCTTTCACAGCTCCAGTGTGCCTGGAACTCAGGGCTTCCTGCTTTTAAAAATCCTAGCCCTAGGCCGAACCCCAACCCTAAGACGAGAAAGGCAAATCAGCCAGGAATTAGGCATGTCCCCAAGGAAAAAGCTGTGGAGGCAGGCATGTTGTGCTACTTTTGCGCTCTTCTTGGCTAGTCCATCGCAGCTGCTGTGTTCTTGGAACTCAGGGCTTTCTGGTTAATAGAACCCTTACCCTAGGCGTAACTCAAACCTTAACCCTAGGAAGGAAAATCAGCCTATGGTTCGGGATGGTCTCATGGAAATATCAGTGGTGGCAGCCAAGTTGCGTCACTTTTGCGCTCCCCTTGGGATGCCTTTCGCAGCTGCAGTGTGCCTGGAGCCCAGGGCTTCCTGGTTTTAAAAGTCCTAGGCCTAAGCCTAACAGTAACCCTAGGAAGGTAAATCAGCCGGGTATTAGGGTTCTTCCTAAGGGAAAAGCCATGAAAGCAGCCATGTTGTGGCACTTCTGCACTCCCTTTGGGATGCCTTTGGCAGATGAAGTAAGCCTGGAACTCAGGGCTTCCTGGTTAAAGAAATCCAAGCCCTAGGCTGAAGCCTAACCCTAACCCTAGGCAGATAAATCAGCCTAGGTATAGGGATGGTGCCAAGGAAAAAGCTGTGAAAGCTGCCATGTTGTTGCACTTTTGTACTCCCCATGGGATGCCTTGGACAGCTGCAGTGTGCCTGGAGCTAAGGGCTTCCTAGTTTCAAAAATCCTAGCCCTAGGCCTAAGCCTAACAGTAACCCTGGGAAAGTAAATCAGCCTGATGTTAGGCTTCTTGCCAAGGAAAAAGCCGTGAAAGCAGCCATGTTGTGGCACTTTTGCACTCCCTTTTGGATGCCTTTCACAGCTGCAGTGTGCCTGGAACTCAGGGCTTCCTGCTTTTAAAAATCCTAGCCCTAGGCCGAACCCCAACCCTAAGACGAGAAAGGCAAATCAGCCAGGAATTAGGCATGTCCCCAAGGAAAAAGCTGTGGAGGCAGGCATGTTGTGGTACTTTTGCGCTCTTCTTGGCTAGTCCTTCGCAGCTGCTGTGTTCTTGGAACTCAGGGCTTTCTGGTTAATAGAGCCCTTACCCTAGGCGTAACTCAAACCTTAACCCTAGGAAGGAAAATCAGCCTATGGTTCGGGATGGTCTCATGGAAATATCAGTGGTGGCAGCCAAGTTGCGTCACTTTTGCGCTCCCCTTGGGATGCCTTTTGCAGCTGCAGTGTGCCTGGAGCCCAGGGCTTCCTGGTTTTAAAAGTCCTAGGCCTAAGCCTAACAGTAACCCTAGGAAGGTAAATCAGCCGGGTATTAGGGTTCTTCCTAAGGGAAAAGCCGTGAAAGCAGCCATGTTGTGGCACTTCTGCACTCCCTTTGGGATGCCTTTGGCAGATGAAGTAAGCCTGGAACTCAGGGCTTCCTGGTTAAAGAAATCCAAGCCCTAGGCTGAACCCTAACCCTAACCCTAGGCAGATAAATCAGCCTAGGTATAGGGATGGTGCCAAGGAAAAAGCTGTGAAAGCTGCCATGTTGTTGCACTTTTGTACTCCCCTTGGGATGCCTTGAACAGCTGCAGTGTGCCTGGAGCCCAGGGCTTCCTAGTTTCAAAAATCCTAGCCCTAGGCCTAAGCCTAACAGTAACCCTGGGAAAGTATGTCAGCCTGGTGTTAGGCTTCTTGCCAAGGAAAAAGCCGTGAAAGCAGCCATGTTGTGGCACTTTTGCACTCCCTTTTGGATGCCTTTCACAGCTCCAGTGTGCCTGGAACTCAGGGCTTCCTGCTTTTAAAAATCCTAGCCCTAGGCCGAACCCCAACCCTAAGACGAGAAAGGCAAATCAGCCAGGAATTAGGCATGTCCCCAAGGAAAAAGCTGTGGAGGCAGGCATGTTGTGGTACTTTTGCGCTCTTCTTGGCTAGTCCTTCGCAGCTGCTGTGTTCTTGGAACTCAGGGCTTTCTGGTTAATAGAGCCCTTACCCTAGGCGTAACTCAAACCTTAACCCTAGGAAGGAAAATCAACCTATGGTTCGGGATGGTCTCATGGAAATATCAGTGGTGGCAGCCAAGTTGCGTCACTTTTGCGCTCCCCTTGGGATGCCTTTTGCAGCTGCAGTGTGCCTGGAGCCCAGGGCTTCCTGGTTTTAAAAGTCCTAGGCCTAAGCCTAACAGTAACCCTAGGAAGGTAAATCAGCCGGGTATTAGGGTTCTTCCTAAGGGAAATGCCGTGAAAGCAGCCATGTTGTGGCACTTCTGCACTCCCTTTGGGATGCCTTTGGCAGATGAAGTAAGCCTGGAACTCAGGGCTTCCTGGTTAAAGAAATCCAAGCCCTAGGCTGAACCCTAACCCTAACCCTAGGCAGATAAATCAGCCTAGGTATAGGGATGGTGCCAAGGAAAAAGCTGTGAAAGCTGCCATGTTGTTGCACTTTTGTACTCCCCTTGGGATGCCTTGAACAGCTGCAGTGTGCCTGGAGCCCAGGGCTTCCTAGTTTCAAAAATCCTAGCCCTAGGCCTAAGCCTAACAGTAACCCTGGGAAAGTAAATCAGCCTGATGTTAGGTTTCTTGCCAAGGAAAAAGCCGTGAAAGCAGCCATGTTGTGGCACTTTTACACTCCCTTTTGGATGCCTTTCACAGCTGCAGTGTGCCTGGAACTCAGGGCTTCCTGCTTTTAAAAATCCTAGCCCTAGGCCGAACCCCAACCCTAAGACGAGAAAGGCAAATCAGCCAGGAATTAGGCATGTCCCCAAGGAAAAAGCTGTGGAGGCAGGCATGTTGTGGTACTTTTGCGCTCTTCTTGGCTAGTCCTTCGCAGCTGCTGTGTTCTTGGAACTCAGGGCTTTCTGGTTAATAGAGCCCTTACCCTAGGCGTAACTCAAACCTTAACCCTAGGAAGGAAAATCAACCTATGGTTCAGGATGGTCTCATGGAAATATCAGTGGTGGCAGCCAAGTTGCGTCACTTTTGCGCTCCCCTTGGGATGCCTTTTGCAGCTGCAGTGTGCCTGGAGCCCAGGGCTTCCTGGTTTTAAAAGTCCTAGGCCTAAGCCTAACAGTAACCCTAGGAAGGTAAATCAGCCGGGTATTAGGGTTCTTCCTAAGGGAAAAGCCGTGAAAGCAGCCATGTTGTGGCACTTCTGCACTCCCTTTGGGATGCCTTTGGCAGATGAAGTAAGCCTGGAACTCAGGGCTTCCTGGTTAAAGAAATCCAAGCCCTAGGCTGAACCCTAACCCTAACCCTAGGCAGATAAATCAGCCTAGGTATAGGGATGGTGCCAAGGAAAAAGCTGTGAAAGCTGCCATGTTGTTGCACTTTTGTACTCCCCTTGGGATGCCTTGAACAGCTGCAGTGTGCCTGGAGCCCAGGGCTTCCTAGTTTCAAAAATCCTAGCCCTAGGCATAAGCCTAACAGTAACCCTGGGAAAGTAAATCAGCCTGGTGTTAGGCTTCTTGCCAAGGAAAAAGCTGTGAAAGCAGCCATGTTGTGGCACTTTTGCACTCCCTTTTGGATGCCTTTCACAGCTCCAGTGTGCCTGGAACTCAGGGCTTCCTGCTTTTAAAAATCCTAGCCCTAGGCCGAACCCCAACCCTAAGACGAGAAAGGCAAATCAGCCAGGAATTAGGCATGTCCCCAAGGAAAAAGCTGTGGAGGCAGGCATGTTGTGGTACTTTTGCGCTCTTCTTGGCTAGTCCTTCGCAGCTGCTGTGTTCTTGGAACTCAGGGCTTTCTGGTTAATAGAGGCCTTACCCTAGGCGTAACTCAAACCTTAACCCTAGGAAGGAAAATCAGCCTATGGTTCGGGATGGTCTCATGGAAATATCAGTGGTGGCAGCCAAGTTGCGTCACTTTTGCGCTCCCCTTGGGATGCCTTTTGCAGCTGCAGTGTGCCTGGAGCCCAGGGCTTCCTGGTTTTAAAAGTCCTAGGCCTAAGCCTAACAGTAACCCTAGGAAGGTAAATCAGCCGGGTATTAGGGTTCTTCCTAAGGGAAAAGCCGTGAAAGCAGCCATGTTGTGGCACTTCTGCACTCCCTTTGGGATGCCTTTGGCAGATGAAGTAAGCCTGGAACTCAGGGCTTCCTGGTTAAAAAAATTCAAGCCCTAGGCTGAACCCTAACCCTAACCCTAGGCAGATAAATCAGCCTAGGTATAGGGATGGTGCCAAGGAAAAAGCTGTGAAAGCTGCCATGTTGTTGCACTTTTGTACTCCCCTTGGGATGCCTTGAACAGCTGCAGTGTGCCTGGAGCTAAGGGCTTCCTAGTTTTAAAAATCCTAGCCCTAGGCCTAAGCCTAACAGTAACCCTGGGAAGGTAAATCAGCCTGATGTTAGGCGTCTTGCCAAGGAAAAAGCCGTGAAAGCAGCCATGTTGTGGCACTTTTGCACTCCCTTTTGGATGCCTTTCACAGCTCCAGTGTGCCTGGAACTCAGGGCTTCCTGCTTTTAAAAATCCTAGCCCTAGGCCGAACCCCAACCCTAAGACGAGAAAGGCAAATCAGCCAGGAATTAGGCATGTCCCCAAGGAAAAAGCTGTGGAGGCAGGCATGTTGTGCTACTTTTGCGCTCTTCTTGGCTAGTCCATCGCAGCTGCTGTGTTCTTGGAACTCAGGGCTTTCTGGTTAATAGACCCTTACCCTAGGCGTAACTCAAACCTTAACCCTAGGAAGGAAAATCAGCCTATGGTTCGGGATGGTCTCATGGAAATATCAGTGGTGGCAGCCAAGTTGCGTCACTTTTGCGCTCCCCTTGGGATGCCTTTCGCAGCTGCAGTGTGCCTGGAGCCCAGGGCTTCCTGGTTTTAAAAGTCCTAGGCCTAAGCCTAACAGTAACCCTAGGAAGGTAAATCAGCCGGGTATTAGGGTTCTTCCTAAGGGAAAAGCCATGAAAGCAGCCATGTTGTGGCACTTCTGCACTCCCTTTGGGATGCCTTTGGCAGATGAAGTAAGCCTGGAACTCAGGGCTTCCTGGTTAAAGAAATCCAAGCCCTAGGCTGAAGCCTAACCCTAACCCTAGGCAGATAAATCAGCCTAGGTATAGGGATGGTGCCAAGGAAAAAGCTGTGAAAGCTGCCATGTTGTTGCACTTTTGTACTCCCCATGGGATGCCTTGGACAGCTGCAGTGTGCCTGGAGCTAAGGGCTTCCTAGTTTCAAAAATCCTAGCCCTAGGCCTAAGCCTAACAGTAACCCTGGGAAAGTAAATCAGCCTGATGTTAGGCTTCTTGCCAAGGAAAAAGCCGTGAAAGCAGCCATGTTGTGGCACTTTTGCACTCCCTTTTGGATGCCTTTCACAGCTGCAGTGTGCCTGGAACTCAGGGCTTCCTGCTTTTAAAAATCCTAGCCCTAGGCCGAACCCCAACCCTAAGACGAGAAAGGCAAATCAGCCAGGAATTAGGCATGTCCCCAAGGAAAAAGCTGTGGAGGCAGGCATGTTGTGGTACTTTTGCGCTCTTCTTGGCTAGTCCTTCGCAGCTGCTGTGTTCTTGGAACTCAGGGCTTTCTGGTTAATAGAGCCCTTACCCTAGGCGTAACTCAAACCTTAACCCTAGGAAGGAAAATCAGCCTATGGTTCGGGATGGTCTCATGGAAATATCAGTGGTGGCAGCCAAGTTGCGTCACTTTTGCGCTCCCCTTGGGATGCCTTTTGCAGCTGCAGTGTGCCTGGAGCCCAGGGCTTCCTGGTTTTAAAAGTCCTAGGCCTAAGCCTAACAGTAACCCTAGGAAGGTAAATCAGCCGGGTATTAGGGTTCTTCCTAAGGGAAAAGCCGTGAAAGCAGCCATGTTGTGGCACTTCTGCACTCCCTTTGGGATGCCTTTGGCAGATGAAGTAAGCCTGGAACTCAGGGCTTCCTGGTTAAAGAAATCCAAGCCCTAGGCTGAACCCTAACCCTAACCCTAGGCAGATAAATCAGCCTAGGTATAGGGATGGTGCCAAGGAAAAAGCTGTGAAAGCTGCCATGTTGTTGCACTTTTGTACTCCCCTTGGGATGCCTTGAACAGCTGCAGTGTGCCTGGAGCCCAGGGCTTCCTAGTTTCAAAAATCCTAGCCCTAGGCCTAAGCCTAACAGTAACCCTGGGAAAGTATGTCAGCCTGGTGTTAGGCTTCTTGCCAAGGAAAAAGCCGTGAAAGCAGCCATGTTGTGGCACTTTTGCACTCCCTTTTGGATGCCTTTCACAGCTCCAGTGTGCCTGGAACTCAGGGCTTCCTGCTTTTAAAAATCCTAGCCCTAGGCCGAACCCCAACCCTAAGACGAGAAAGGCAAATCAGCCAGGAATTAGGCATGTCCCCAAGGAAAAAGCTGTGGAGGCAGGCATGTTGTGGTACTTTTGCGCTCTTCTTGGCTAGTCCTTCGCAGCTGCTGTGTTCTTGGAACTCAGGGCTTTCTGGTTAATAGAGCCCTTACCCTAGGCGTAACTCAAACCTTAACCCTAGGAAGGAAAATCAACCTATGGTTCGGGATGGTCTCATGGAAATATCAGTGGTGGCAGCCAAGTTGCGTCACTTTTGCGCTCCCCTTGGGATGCCTTTCGCAGCTGCAGTGTGCCTGGAGCCCAGGGCTTCCTGGTTTTAAAAGTCCTAGGCCTAAGCCTAACAGTAACCCTAGGAAGGTAAATCAGCCGGGTATTAGGGTTCTTCCTAAGGGAAAAGCCGTGAAAGCAGCCATGTTGTGGCACTTCTGCACTCCCTTTGGGATGCCTTTGGCAGATGAAGTAAGCCTGGAACTCAGGGCTTCCTGGTTAAAAAAATTCAAGCCCTAGGCTGAACCCTAACCCTAACCCTAGGCAGATAAATCAGCCTAGGTATAGGGATGGTGCCAAGGAAAAAGCTGTGAAAGCTGCCATGTTGTTGCACTTTTGTACTCCCCTTGGGATGCCTTGAACAGCTGCAGTGTGCCTGGAGCTAAGGCCTTCCTAGTTTTAAAAATCCTAGCCCTAGGCCTAAGCCTAACAGTAACCCTGGGAAGGTAAATCAGCCTGATGTTAGGCGTCTTGCCAAGGAAAAAGCCGTGAAAGCAGCCATGTTGTGGCACTTTTGCACTCCCTTTTGGATGCCTTTCACAGCTCCAGTGTGCCTGGAACTCAGGGCTTCCTGCTTTTAAAAATCCTAGCCCTAGGCCGAACCCCAACCCTAAGACGAGAAAGGCAAATCAGCCAGGAATTAGGCATGTCCCCAAGGAAAAAGCTGTGGAGGCAGGCATGTTGTGCTACTTTTGCGCTCTTCTTGGCTAGTCCATCGCAGCTGCTGTGTTCTTGGAACTCAGGGCTTTCTGGTTAATAGAACCCTTACCCTAGGCGTAACTCAAACCTTAACCCTAGGAAGGAAAATCAGCCTATGGTTCGGGATGGTCTCATGGAAATATCAGTGGTGGCAGCCAAGTTGCGTCACTTTTGCGCTCCCCTTGGGATGCCTTTCGCAGCTGCAGTGTGCCTGGAGCCCAGGGCTTCCTGGTTTTAAAAGTCCTAGGCCTAAGCCTAACAGTAACCCTAGGAAGGTAAATCAGCCGGGTATTAGGGTTCTTCCTAAGGGAAAAGCCATGAAAGCAGCCATGTTGTGGCACTTCTGCACTCCCTTTGGGATGCCTTTGGCAGATGAAGTAAGCCTGGAACTCAGGGCTTCCTGGTTAAAGAAATCCAAGCCCTAGGCTGAACCCTAACCCTAACCCTAGGCAGATAAATCAGCCTAGGTATAGGGATGGTGCCAAGGAAAAAGCTGTGAAAGCTGCCATGTTGTTGCACTTTTGTACTCCCCTTGGGATGCCTTGAACAGCTGCAGTGTGCCTGGAGCTAAGGGCTTCCTAGTTTCAAAAATCCTAGCCCTAGGCCTAAGCCTAACAGTAACCCTGGGAAAGTAAATCAGCCTGATGTTAGGCTTCTTGCCAAGGAAAAAGCCGTGAAAGCAGCCATGTTGTGGCACTTTTGCACTCCCTTTTGGATGCCTTTCACAGCTCCAGTGTGCCTGGAACTCAGGGCTTCCTGCTTTTAAAAATCCTAGCCCTAGGCCGAACCCCAACCCTAAGACGAGAAAGGCAAATCAGCCAGGAATTAGGCATGTCCCCAAGGAAAAAGCTGTGGAGGCAGGCATGTTGTGCTACTTTTGCGCTCTTCTTGGCTAGTCCTTCGCAGCTGCTGTGTTCTTGGAACTCAGGGCTTTCTGGTTAATAGACCCTTACCCTAGGCGTAACTCAAACCTTAACCCTAGGAAGGAAAATCAGCCTATGGTTCGGGATGGTCTCATGGAAATATCAGTGGTGGCAGCCAAGTTGCATCACTTTTGCGCTCCCCTTGGGATGCCTTTCGCAGCTGCAGTGTGCCTGGAGCCCAGGGCTTCCTGGTTTTAAAAGTCCTAGGCCTAAGCCTAACAGTAACCCTAGGAAGGTAAATCAGCCGGGTATTAGGGTTCTTCCTAAGGGAAAAGCCGTGAAAGCAGCCATGTTGTGGCACTTCTGCACTCCCTTTGGGATGCCTTTGGCAGATGAAGTAAGCCTGGAACTCAGGGCTTCCTGGTTAAAGAAATCCAAGCCCTAGGCTGAACTCTAACCCTAACCCTAGGCAGATAAATCAGCCTAGGTATAGGGATGGTGCCAAGGAAAAAGCTGTGAAAGCTGCCATGTTGTTGCACTTTTGTACTCCCCTTGGGATGCCTTGAACAGCTGCAGTGTGCCTGGAGCTAAGGGCTTCCTAGTTTCAAAAATCCTAGCCCTAGGCCTAAGCCTAACAGTAACCCTGGGAAAGTATGTCAGCCTGGTGTTAGGCTTCTTGCCAAGGAAAAAGCCGTGAAAGCAGCCATGTTGTGGCACTTTTGCACTCCCTTTTGGATGCCTTTCACAGCTGCAGTGTGCCTGGAACTCAGGGCTTCCTGCTTTTAAAAATCCTAGCCCTAGGCCGAACCCCAACCCTAAGACGAGAAAGGCAAATCAGCCAGGAATTAGGCATGTCCCCAAGGAAAAAGCTGTGGAGGCAGGCATGTTGTGGTACTTTTGCGCTCTTCTTGGCTAGTCCTTCGCAGCTGCTGTGTTCTTGGAACTCAGGGCTTTCTGGTTAATAGAGCCCTTAACCTAGGCGTAACTCAAACCTTAACCCTAGGAAGGAAAATCAACCTATGGTTCGGGATGGTCTCATGGAAATATCAGTGGTGGCAGCCAAGTTGCGTCACTTTTGCGCTCCCCTTGGGATGCCTTTTGCAGCTGCAGTGTGCCTGGAGCCCAGGGCTTCCTGGTTTTAAAAGTCCTAGGCCTAAGCCTAACAGTAACCCTAGGAAGGTAAATCAGCCGGGTATTAGGGTTCTTCCTAAGGGAAATGCCGTGAAAGCAGCCATGTTGTGGCACTTCTGCACTCCCTTTGGGATGCCTTTGGCAGATGAAGTAAGCCTGGAACTCAGGGCTTCCTGGTTAAAGAAATCCAAGCCCTAGGCTGAACCCTAACCCTAACCCTAGGCAGATAAATCAGCCTAGGTATAGGGATGGTGCCAAGGAAAAAGCTGTGAAAGCTGCCATGTTGTTGCACTTTTGTACTCCCCTTGGGATGCCTTGAACAGCTGCAGTGTGCCTGGAGCCCAGGGCTTCCTAGTTTCAAAAATCCTAGCCCTAGGCCTAAGCCTAACAGTAACCCAGGGAAAGTAAATCAGCGTGATGTTAGGTTTCTTGCCAAGGAAAAAGCCGTGAAAGCAGCCATGTTGTGGCACTTTTGCACTCCCTTTTGGATGCCTTTCACAGCTGCAGTGTGCCTGGAACTCAGGGCTTCCTGCTTTTAAAAATCCTAGCCCTAGGCCGAACCCCAACCCTAAGACGAGAAAGGCAAATCAGCCAGGAATTAGGCATGTCCCCAAGGAAAAAGCTGTGGAGGCAGGCATGTTGTGCTACTTTTGCGCTCTTCTTGGCTAGCCCTTCGCAGCTGCTGTGTTCTTGGAACTCAGGGCTTTCTGGTTAATAGACCCTTACCCTAGGCGTAACTCAAACCTTAACCCTAGGAAGGAAAATCAGCCTATGGTTCGGGATGGTCTCATGGAAATATCAGTGGTGGCAGCCAAGTTGCGTCACTTTTGCGCTCCCCTTGGGATGCCTTTCGCAGCTGCAGTGTGCCTGGAGCCCAGGGCTTCCTGGTTTTAAAAGTCCTAGGCCTAAGCCTAACAGTAACCCTAGGAAGGTAAATCAGCCGGGTATTAGGGTTCTTCCTAAGGGAAAAGCCGTGAAAGCAGCCATGTTGTGGCACTTCTGCACTCCCTTTGGGATGCCTTTGGCAGATGAAGTAAGCCTGGAACTCAGGGCTTCCTGGTTAAAGAAATCCAAGCCCTAGGCTGAACCCTAACCCTAACCCTAGGCAGATAAATCAGCCTAGGTATAGGGATGGTGCCAAGGAAAAAGCTGTGAAAGCTGCCATGTTGTTGCACTTTTGTACTCCCCTTGGGATGCCTTGAACAGCTGCAGTGTGCCTGGAGCTAAGGGCTTCCTAGTTTTAAAAATCCTAGCCCTAGGCCTAAGCCTAACAGTAACCCTGGGAAGGTAAATCAGCCTGATGTTAGGCGTCTTGCCAAGGAAAAAGCCGTGAAAGCAGCCATGTTGTGGCACTTTTGCACTCCCTTTTGGATGCCTTTCACAGCTCCAGTGTGCCTGGAACTCAGGGCTTCCTGCTTTTAAAAATCCTAGCCCTAGGCCGAACCCCAACCCTAAGACGAGAAAGGCAAATCAGCCAGGAATTAGGCATGTCCCCAAGGAAAAAGCTGTGGAGGCAGGCATGTTGTGGTACTTTTGCGCTCTTCTTGGCTAGTCCTTCGCAGCTGCTGTGTTCTTGGAACTCAGGGCTTTCTGGTTAATAGAACCCTTACCCTAGGCGTAACTCAAACCTTAACCCTAGGAAGGAAAATCAGCCTATGGTTCGGGATGGTCTCATGGAAATATCAGTGGTGGCAGCCAAGTTGCGTCACTTTTGCGCTCCCCTTGGGATGCCTTTTGCAGCTGCAGTGTGCCTGGAGCCCAGGGCTTCCTGGTTTTAAAAGTCCTAGGCCTAAGCCTAACAGTAACCCTAGGAAGGTAAATCAGCCGGGTATTAGGGTTCTTCCTAAGGGAAAAGCCGTGAAAGCAGCCATGTTGTGGCACTTCTGCACTCCCTTTGGGATGCCTTTGGCAGATGAAGTAAGCCTGGAACTCAGGGCTTCCTGGGTAAAGAAATCCAAGCCCTAGGCTGAACTCTAACCCTAACCCTAGGCAGATAAATCAGCCTAGGTATAGGGATGGTGCCAAGGAAAAAGCTGTGAAAGCTGCCATGTTGTTGCACTTTTGTACTCCCCTTGGGATGCCTTGAACAGCTGCAGTGTGCCTGGAGCCCAGGGCTTCCTAGTTTCAAAAATCCTAGCCCTAGGCCTAAGCCTAACAGTAACCCTGGGAAAGTATGTCAGCCTGATGTTAGGCTTCTTGCCAAGGAAAAAGCCGTGAAAGCAGCCATGTTGTGGCACTTTTGCACTCCCTTTTGGATGCCTTTCACAGCTCCAGTGTGCCTGGAACTCAGGGCTTCCTGCTTTTAAAAATCCTAGCCCTAGGCCGAACCCCAACCCTAAGACGAGAAAGGCAAATCAGCCAGGAATTAGGCATGTCCCCAAGGAAAAAGCTGTGGAGGCAGGCATGTTGTGCTACTTTTGCGCTCTTCTTGGCTAGTCCTTCGCAGCTGCTGTGTTCTTGGAACTCAGGGCTTTCTGGTTAATAGAGCCCTTACCCTAGGCGTAACTCAAACCTTAACCCTAGGAAGGAAAATCAACCTATGGTTCAGGATGGTCTCATGGAAATATCAGTGGTGGCAGCCAAGTTGCGTCACTTTTGCGCTCCCCTTGGGATGCCTTTTGCAGCTGCAGTGTGCCTGGAGCCCAGGGCTTCCTGGTTTTAAAAGTCCTAGGCCTAAGCCTAACAGTAACCCTAGGAAGGTAAATCAGCCGGGTATTAGGGTTCTTCCTAAGGGAAAAGCCGTGAAAGCAGCCATGTTGTGGCACTTCTGCACTCCCTTTGGGATGCCTTTGGCAGATGAAGTAAGCCTGGAACTCAGGGCTTCCTGGTTAAAGAAATCCAAGCCCTAGGCTGAACCCTAACCCTAACCCTAGGCAGATAAATCAGCCTAGGTATAGGGATGGTGCCAAGGAAAAAGCTGTGAAAGCTGCCATGTTGTTGCACTTTTGTACTCCCCTTGGGATGCCTTGAACAGCTGCAGTGTGCCTGGAGCCCAGGGCTTCCTAGTTTCAAAAATCCTAGCCCTAGGCCTAAGCCTAACAGTAACCCTGGGAAAGTAAATCAGCGTGATGTTAGGTTTCTTGCCAAGGAAAAAGCCGTGAAAGCAGCCATGTTGTGGCACTTTTGCACTCCCTTTTGGATGCCTTTCACAGCTGCAGTGTGCCTGGAACTCAGGGCTTCCTGCTTTTAAAAATCCTAGCCCTAGGCCGAACCGCAACCCTAAGACGAGAAAGGCAAATCAGCCAGGAATTAGGCATGTCCCCAAGGAAAAAGCTGTGGAGGCAGGCATTTTGTGCTACTTTTGCGCTCTTCTTGGCTAGTCCTTCGCAGCTGCTGTGTTCTTGGAACTCAGGGCTTTCTGGTTAATAGACCCTTACCCTAGGCGTAACTCAAACCTTAACCCTAGGAAGGAAAATCAGCCTATGGTTCGGGATGGTCTCATGGAAATATCAGTGGTGGCAGCCAAGTTGCGTCACTTTTGCGCTCCCCTTGGGATGCCTTTCGCAGCTGCAGTGTGCCTGGAGCCCAGGGCTTCCTGGTTTTAAAAGTCCTAGGCCTAAGCCTAACAGTAACCCTAGGAAGGTAAATCAGCCGGGTATTAGGGTTCTTCCTAAGGGAAAAGCCGTGAAAGCAGCCATGTTGTGGCACTTCTGCACTCCCTTTGGGATGCCTTTGGCAGATGAAGTAAGCCTGGAACTCAGGGCTTCCTGGTTAAAGAAATCCAAGCCCTAGGCTGAACCCTAACCCTAACCCTAGGCAGATAAATCAGCCTAGGTATAGGGATGGTGCCAAGGAAAAAGCTGTGAAAGCTGCCATGTTGTTGCACTTTTGTACTCCCCTTGGGATGCCTTGAACAGCTGCAGTGTGCCTGGAGCTAAGGGCTTCCTAGTTTCAAAAATCCTAGCCCTAGGCCTAAGCCTAACAGTAACCCTGGGAAAGTAAATCAGCCTGATGTTAGGCTTCTTGCCAAGGAAAAAGCCGTGAAAGCAGCCATGTTGTGGCACTTTTGCACTCCCTTTTGGATGCCTTTCACAGCTCCAGTGTGCCTGGAACTCAGGGCTTCCTGCTTTTAAAAATCCTAGCCCTAGGCCGAACCCCAACCCTAAGACGAGAAAGGAATATCAGCCAGGAATTAGGCATGTCCACAAGGAAAAAGCTGTGGAGGCAGGCATGTTGTGGTACTTTTGCGCTCTTCTTGGCTAGTCCTTCGCAGCTGCTGTGTTCTTGGAACTCAGGGCTTTCTGGTTAATAGAGCCCTTACCCTAGGCGTAACTCAAACCTTAACCCTAGGAAGGAAAATCAGCCTATGGTTCGGGATGGTCTCATGGAAATATCAGTGGTGGCAGCCAAGTTGCGTCACTTTTGCGCTCCCCTTGGGATGCCTTTCGCAGCTGCAGTGTGCCTGGAGCCCAGGGCTTCCTGGTTTTAAAAGTCCTAGGCCTAAGCCTAACAGTAACCCTAGGAAGGTAAATCAGCCGGGTATTAGGGTTCTTCCTAAGGGAAAAGCCGTGAAAGCAGCCATGTTGTGGCACTTCTGCACTCCCTTTGGGATGCCTTTGGCAGATGAAGTAAGCCTGGAACTCAGGGCTTCCTGGTTAAAGAAATCCAAGCCCTAGGCTGAACCCTAACCCTAACCCTAGGCAGATAAATCAGCCTAGGTATAGGGATGGTGTCAAGGAAAAAGCTGTGAAAGCTGCCATGTTGTTGCACTTTTGTACTCCCCTTGGGATGCCTTGAACAGCTGCAGTGTGCCTGGAGCCCAGGGCTTCCTGGTTTCAAAAATCCTAGCCCTAGGCCTAAGCCTAACAGTAACCCTGGGAAAGTATGTCAGCCTGGTGTTAGGCTTCTTGCCAAGGAAAAAGCCGTGAAAGCAGCCATGTTGTGGCACTTTTGCACTCCCTTTTGGATGCCTTTCACAGCTGCAGTGTGCCTGGAACTCAGGGCTTCCTGCTTTTAAAAATCCTAGCCCTAGGCCGAACCCCAACCCTAAGACGAGAAAGGCAAATCAGCCAGGAATTAGGCATGTCCCTAAGGAAAAAGCTGTGGAGGCAGGCATGTTGTGGTACTTTTGCGCTCTTCTTGGCTAGTCCTTCGCAGCTGCTGTGTTCTTGGAACTCAGGGCTTTCTGGTTAATAGACCCTTACCCTAGGCGTAACTCAAACCTTAACCCTAGGAAGGAAAATCAACCTATGGTTCGGGATGGTCTCATGGAAATATCAGTGGTGGCAGCCAAGTTGCGTCACTTTTGCGCTCCCCTTGGGATGCCTTTCGCAGCTGCAGTGTGCCTGGAGCACAGGGCTTCCTGGTTTTAAAAGTCCTAGGCCTAAGCCTAACAGTAACCCTAGGAAGGTAAATCAGCCGGGTATTAGGGTTCTTCCTAAGGGAAAAGCCGTGAAAGCAGCCATGTTGTGGCACTTCTGCACTCCCTTTGGGATGCCTTTGGCAGATGAAGTAAGCCTGGAACTCAGGGCTTCCTGGTTAAAGAAATCCAAGCCCTAGGCTGAACCCTAACCCTAACCCTAGGCAGATAAATCAGCCTAGGTATAGGGATGGTGCCAAGGAAAAAGCTGTGAAAGCTGCCATGTTGTTGCACTTTTGTACTCCCCTTGGGATGCCTTGAACAGCTGCAGTGTGCCTGGAGCCCAGGGCTTCCTAGTTTCAAAAATCCTAGCCCTAGGCCTAAGCCTAACAGTAACCCTGGGAAAGTAAATCAGCCTGGTGTTAGGCTTCTTGCCAAGGAAAAAGCCGTGAAAGCAGCCATGTTGTGGCACTTTTGCACTCCCTTTTGGATGCCTTTCACAGCTCCAGTGTGCCTGGAACTCAGGGCTTCCTGCTTTTAAAAATCCTAGCCCTAGGCCGAACCCCAACCCTAAGACGAGAAAGGCAAATCAGCCAGGAATTAGGCATGTCCCCAAGGAAAAAGCTGTGGAGGCAGGCATGTTGTGGTACTTTTGCGCTCTTCTTGGCTAGTCCTTCGCAGCTGCTGTGTTCTTGGAACTCAGGGCTTTCTGGTTAATAGAGCCCTTACCCTAGGCGTAACTCAAACCTTAACCCTAGGAAGGAAAATCAGCCTATGGTTTGGGATGGTCTCATGGAAATATCAGTGGTGGCAGCCAAGTTGCGTCACTTTTGCGCTCCCCTTGGGATGCCTTTTGCAGCTGCAGTGTGCCTGGAGCCCAGGGCTTCCTGGTTTTAAAAGTCCTAGGCCTAAGCCTAACAGTAACCCTAGGAAGGTAAATCAGCCGGGTATTAGGGTTCTTCCTAAGGGAAAAGCCGTGAAAGCAGCCATGTTGTGGCACTTCTGCACTCCCTTTGGGATGCCTTTGGCAGATGAAGTAAGCCTGGAACTCAGGGCTTCCTGGTTAAAAAAATTCAAGCCCTAGGCTGAACCCTAACCCTAACCCTAGGCAGATAAATCAGCCTAGGTATAGGGATGGTGCCAAGGAAAAAGGTGTGAAAGCTGCCATGTTGTTGCACTTTTGTACTCCCCTTGGGATGCCTTGAACAGCTGCAGTGTGCCTGGAGCCCAGGGCTTCCTAGTTTTAAAAATCCTAGCCCTAGGCCTAAGCCTAACAGTAACCCTGGGAAAGTATGTCAGCCTGGTGTTAGGCTTCTTGCCAAGGAAAAAGCCGTGAAAGCAGCCATGTTGTGGCACTTTTGCACTCCCTTTTGGATGCCTTTCACAGCTCCAGTGTGCCTGGAACTCAGGGCTTCCTGCTTTTAAAAATCCTAGCCCTAGGCCGAACCCCAACCCTAAGACGAGAAAGGCAAATCAGCCAGGAATTAGGCATGTCCCCAAGGAAAAAGCTGTGGAGGCAGGCATGTTGTGGTACTTTTGCGCTCTTCTTGGCTAGTCCTTCGCAGCTGCTGTGTTCTTGGAACTCAGGGCTTTCTGGTTAATAGAGCCCTTACCCTAGGCGTAACTCAAACCTTAACCCTAGGAAGGAAAATCAGCCTATGGTTCGGGATGGTCTCATGGAAATATCAGTGGTGGCAGCCAAGTTGCGTCACTTTTGCGCTCCCCTTGGGATGCCTTTCGCAGCTGCAGTGTGCCTGGAGCCCAGGGCTTCCTGGTTTTAAAAGTCCTAGGCCTAAGCCTAACAGTAACCCTAGGAAGGTAAATCAGCCGGGTATTAGGGTTCTTCCTAAGGGAAAAGCCGTGAAAGCAGCCATGTTGTGGCACTTCTGCACTCCCTTTGGGATGCCTTTGGCAGATGAAGTAAGCCTGGAACTCAGGGCTTCCTGGTTAAAGAAATCCAAGCCCTAGGCTGAACCCTAACCCTAACCCTAGGCAGATAAATCAGCCTAGGTATAGGGATGGTGCCAAGGAAAAAGCTGTGAAAGCTGCCATGTTGTTGCACTTTTGTACTCCCCTTGGGATGCCTTGAACAGCTGCAGTGTGCCTGGAGCCCAGGGCTTCCCAGTTTCAAAAATCCTAGCCCTAGGCCTAAGCCTAACAGTAACCCTGGGAAAGTATGTCAGCCTGGTGTTAGGCTTCTTGCCAAGGAAAAAGCCGTGAAAGCAGCCATGTTGTGGCACTTTTGCACTCCCTTTTGGATGCCTTTCACAGCTCCAGTGTGCCTGGAACTCAGGGCTTCCTGCTTTTAAAAATCCTAGCCCTAGGCCGAACCCCAACCCTAAGACGAGAAAGGCAAATCAGCCAGGAATTAGGCATGTCCCCAAGGAAAAAGCTGTGGAGGCAGGCATGTTGTGGTACTTTTGCGCTCTTCTTGGCTAGTCCTTCGCAGCTGCTGTGTTCTTGGAACTCAGGGCTTTCTGGTTAATAGAGCCCTTACCCTAGGCGTAACTCAAACCTTAACCCTAGGAAGGAAAATCAGCCTATGGTTTGGGATGGTCTCATGGAAATATCAGTGGTGGCAGCCAAGTTGCGTCACTTTTGCGCTCCCCTTGGGATGCCTTTTGCAGCTGCAGTGTGCCTGGAGCCCAGGGCTTCCTGGTTAAAAAAATTCAAGCCCTAGGCTGAACCCTAACCCTAACCCTAGGCAGATAAATCAGCCTAGGTATAGGGATGGTGCCAAGGAAAAAGCTGTGAAAGCTGCCATGTTGTTGCACTTTTGTACTCCCCTTGGGATGCCTTGAACAGCTGCAGTGTGCCTGGAGCCCAGGGCTTCCTAGTTTTAAAAATCCTAGCCCTAGGCCTAAGCCTAACAGTAACCCTGGGAAAGTATGTCAGCCTGGTGTTAGGCTTCTTGCCAAGGAAAAAGCCGTGAAAGCAGCCATGTTGTGGCACTTTTGCACTCCCTTTTGGATGCCTTTCACAGCTGCAGTGTGCCTGGAACTCAGGGCTTCCTGCTTTTAAAAATCCTAGCCCTAGGCCGAACCCCAACCCTAAGACGAGAAAGGCAAATCAGCCAGGAATTAGGCATGTCCCCAAGGAAAAAGCTGTGGAGGCAGGCATGTTGTGGTACTTTTGCGCTCTTCTTGGCTAGTCCTTCGCAGCTGCTGTGTTCTTGGAACTCAGGGCTTTCTGGTTAATAGAGCCCTTACCCTAGGCGTAACTCAAACCTTAACCCTAGGAAGGAAAATCAGCCTATGGTTCGGGATGGTCTCATGGAAATATCAGTGGTGGCAGCCAAGTTGCGTCACTTTTGCGCTCCCCTTGGGATGCCTTTCGCAGCTGCAGTGTGCCTGGAGCACAGGGCTTCCTGGTTTTAAAAGTCCTAGGCCTAAGCCTAACAGTAACCCTAGGAAGGTAAATCAGCCGGGTATTAGGGTTCTTCCTAAGGGAAAAGCCGTGAAAGCAGCCATGTTGTGGCACTTCTGCACTCCCTTTGGGATGCCTTTGGCAGATGAAGTAAGCCTGGAACTCAGGGCTTCCTGGTTAAAGAAATCCAAGCCCTAGGCTGAACCCTAACCCTAACCCTAGGCAGATAAATCAGCCTAGGTATAGGGATGGTGCCAAGGAAAAAGCTGTGAAAGCTGCCATGTTGTTGCACTTTTGTACTCCCCTTGGGATGCCTTGAACAGCTGCAGTGTGCCTGGAGCTAAGGGCTTCCTAGTTTCAAAAATCCTAGCCCTAGGCCTAAGCCTAACAGTAACCCTGGGAAAGTAAATCAGCCTGATGTTAGGCTTCTTGCCAAGGAAAAAGCCGTGAAAGCAGCCATGTTGTAGCACTTTTGCACTCCCTTTTGGATGCCTTTCACAGCTCCAGTGTGCCTGGAACTCAGGGCTTCCTGCTTTTAAAAATCCTAGCCCTAGGCCGAACCCCAACCCTAAGACGAGAAAGGCAAATCAGCCAGGAATTAGGCATGTCCCCAAGGAAAAAGCTGTGGAGGCAGGCATGTTGTGGTACTTTTGCGCTCTTCTTGGCTAGTCCTTCGCAGCTGCTGTGTTCTTGGAACTCAGGGCTTTCTGGTTAATAGAACCCTTACCCTAGGCGTAACTCAAACCTTAACCCTAGGAAGGAAAATCAGCCTATGGTTTGGGATGGTCTCATGGAAATATCAGTGGTGGCAGCCAAGTTGCGTCACTTTTGCGCTCCCCTTGGGATGCCTTTTGCAGCTGCAGTGTGCCTGGAGCCCAGGGCTTCCTGGTTTTAAAAGTCCTAGGCCTAAGCCTAACAGTAACCCTAGGAAGGTAAATCAGCCGGGTATTAGGGTTCTTCCTAAGGGAAAAGCCGTGAAAGCAGCCATGTTGTGGCACTTCTGCACTCCCTTTGGGATGCCTTTGGCAGATGAAGTAAGCCTGGAACTCAGGGCTTCCTGGTTAAAGAAATCCAAGCCCTAGGCTGAACCCTAACCCTAACCCTAGGCAGATAAATCAGCCTAGGTATAGGGATGGTGCCAAGGAAAAAGCTGTGAAAGCTGCCATGTTGTTGCACTTTTGTACTCCCCTTGGGATGCCTTGAACAGCTGCAGTGTGCCTGGAGCCCAGGGCTTCCTATTTTCAAAAATCCTAGCCCTAGGCGTAAGCCTAACAGTAACCCTGGGAAAGTATGTCAGCCTGGTGTTAGGCTTCTTGCCAAGGAAAAAGCCGTGAAAGCAGCCATGTTGTGGCACTTTTGCACTCCCTTTTGGATGCCTTTCACAGCTCCAGTGTGCCTGGAACTCAGGGCTTCCTGCTTTTAAAAATCCTAGCCCTAGGCCGAACCCCAACCCTAAGACGAGAAAGGCAAATCAGCCAGGAATTAGGCATGTCCCTAAGGAAAAAGCTGTGGAGGCAGGCATGTTGTGGTACTTTTGCGCTCTTCTTGGCTAGTCCTTCGCAGCTGCTGTGTTCTTGGAACTCAGGGCTTTCTGGTTAATAGAGCCCTTACCCTAGGCGTAACTCAAACCTTAACCCTAGGAAGGAAAATCAACCTATGGTTCGGGATGGTCTCATGGAAATATCAGTGGTGGCAGCCAAGTTGCGTCACTTTTGCGCTCCCCTTGGGATGCCTTTTGCAGCTGCAGTGTGCCTGGAGCCCAGGGCTTCCTGGTTTTAAAAGTCCTAGGCCTAAGCCTAACAGTAACCCTAGGAAGGTAAATCAGCCGGGTATTAGGGTTCTTCCTAAGGGAAAAGCCGTGAAAGCAGCCATGTTGTGGCACTTCTGCACTCCCTTTGGGATGCCTTTGGCAGATGAAGTAAGCCTGGAACTCAGGGCTTCCTGGTTAAAAAAATTCAAGCCCTAGGCTGAACCCTAACCCTAACCCTAGGCAGATAAATCAGCCTAGGTATAGGGATGGTGCCAAGGAAAAAGCTGTGAAAGCTGCCATGTTGTTGCACTTTTGTACTCCCCTTGGGATGCCTTGAACAGCTGCAGTGTGCCTGGAGCTAAGGGCTTCCTAGTTTCAAAAATCCTAGCCCTAGGCCTAAGCCTAACAGTAAGCCTGGGAAAGTAAATCAGCCGGATGTTAGGCTTCTTGCCAAGGAAAAAGCCGTGAAAGCAGCCATGTTGTGGCACTTTTGCACTCCCTTTTGGATGCCTTTCACAGCTCCAGTGTGCCTGGAACTCAGGGCTTCCTGCTTTTAAAAATCCTAGCCCTAGGCCGAACCCCAACCCTAAGACGAGAAAGGCAAATCAGCCAGGAATTAGGCATGTCCCCAAGGAAAAAGCTGTGGAGGCAGGCATGTTGTGGTACTTTTGCGCTCTTCTTGGCTAGTCCTTCGCAGCTGCTGTGTTCTTGGAACTCAGGGCTTTCTGGTTAATAGAACCCTTACCCTAGGCGTAACTCAAACCTTAACCCTAGGAAGGAAAATCAACGTATGGTTCGGGATGGTCTCATGGAAATATCAGTGGTGGCAGCCAAGTTGCGTCACTTTTGCGCTCCCCTTGGGATGCCTTTTGCAGCTGCAGTGTGCCTGGAGCCCAGGGCTTCCTGGTTTTAAAAGTCCTAGGCCTAAGCCTAACAGTAACCCTAGGAAGGTAAATCAGCCGGGTATTAGGGTTCTTCCTAAGGGAAAAGCCGTGAAAGCAGCCATGTTGTGGCACTTCTGCACTCCCTTTGGGATGCCTTTGGCAGATGAAGTAAGCCTGGAACTCAGGGCTTCCTGGTTAAAAAAATTCAAGCCCTAGGCTGAACCCTAACCCTAACCCTAGGCAGATAAATCAGCCTAGGTATAGGGATGGTGCCAAGGAAAAAGCTGTGAAAGCTGCCGTGTTGTTGCACTTTTGTACTCCCCTTGGGATGCCTTGAACAGCTGCAGTGTGCCTGGAGCTAAGGGCTTCCTAGTTTCAAAAATCCTAGCCCTAGGCCTAAGCCTAACAGTAACCCTGGGAAAGTAAATCAGCCTGATGTTAGGCTTCTTGCCAAGGAAAAAGCCGTGAAAGCAGCCATGTTGTGGCACTTTTGCACTCCCTTTTGGATGCCTTTCACAGCTCCAGTGTGCCTGGAACTCAGGGCTTCCTGCTTTTAAAAATCCTAGCCCTAGGCCGAACCCCAACCCTAAGACGAGAAAGGCAAATCAGCCAGGAATTAGGCATGTCCCCAAGGAAAAAGCTGTGGAGGCAGGCATGTTGTGGTACTTTTGCGCTCTTCTTGGCTAGTCCTTCGCAGCTGCTGTGTTCTTGGAACTCAGGGCTTTCTGGTTAATAGAACCCTTACCCTAGGCGTAACTCAAACCTTAACCCTAGGAAGGAAAATCAGCCTATGGTTCGGGATGGTCTCATGGAAATATCAGTGGTGGCAGCCAAGTTGCGTCACTTTTGCGCTCCCCTTGGGATGCCTTTTGCAGCTGCAGTGTGCCTGGAGCCCAGGGCTTCCTGGTTTTAAAAGTCCTAGGCCTAAGCCTAACAGTAACCCTAGGAAGGTAAATCAGCCGGGTATTAGGGTTCTTCCTAAGGGAAAAGCCGTGAAAGCAGCCATGTTGTGGCACTTCTGCACTCCCTTTGGGATGCCTTTGGCAGATGAAGTAAGCCTGGAACTCAGGGCTTCCTGGTTAAAGAAATCCAAGCCCTAGGCTGAACCCTAACCCTAGGCAGATAAATCAGCCTAGGTATAGGGATGATGCCAAGGAAAAAGCTGTGAAAGCTGCCATGTTGTTGCACTTTTGTACTCCCATTGGGATGCCTTGAACAGCTGCAGTGTGCCTGGAGCCCAGGGCTTCCCAGTTTCAAAAATCCTAGCCCTAGGCCTAAGCCTAACAGTAACCCTGGGAAAGTATGTCAGCCTGGTGTTAGGCTTCTTGCCAAGGAAAAAGCCGTGAAAGCAGCCATGTTGTGGCACTTTTGCACTCCCTTTTGGATGCCTTTCACAGCTCCAGTGTGCCTGGAACTCAGGGCTTCCTGCTTTTAAAAATCCTAGCCCTAGGCCGAACCCCAACCCTAAGACGAGAAAGGCAAATCAGCCAGGAATTAGGCATGTCCCCAAGGAAAAAGCTGTGGAGGCAGGCATGTTGTGGTACTTTTGCGCTCTTCTTGGCTAGTCCTTCGCAGCTGCTGTGTTCTTGGAACTCAGGGCTTTCTGGTTAATAGAACCCTTACCCTAGGCGTAACTCAAACCTTAACCCTAGGAAGGAAAATCAACCTATGGTTCGGGATGGTCTCATGGAAATATCAGTGGTGGCAGCCAAGTTGCGTCACTTTTGCGCTCCCCTTGGGATGCCTTTTGCAGCTGCAGTGTGCCTGGAGCCCAGGGCTTCCTGGTTTTAAAAGTCCTAGGCCTAAGCCTAACAGTAACCCTAGGAAGGTAAATCAGCCGGGTATTAGGGTTCTTCCTAAGGGAAAAGCCGTGAAAGCAGCCATGTTGTGGCACTTCTGCACTCCCTTTGGGATGCCTTTGGCAGATGAAGTAAGCCTGGAACTCAGGGCTTCCTGGTTAAAAAAATTCAAGCCCTAGGCTGAACCCTAACCCTAACCCTAGGCAGATAAATCAGCCTAGGTATAGGGATGGTGCCAAGGAAAAAGGTGTGAAAGCTGCCATGTTGTTGCACTTTTGTACTCCCCTTGGGATGCCTTGAACAGCTGCAGTGTGCCTGGAGCTAAGGGCTTCCTAGTTTCAAAAATCCTAGCCCTAGGCCTAAGCCTAACAGTAACCCTGGGAAAGTAAATCAGCCTGATGTTAGGCTTCTTGCCAAGGAAAAAGCCGTGAAAGCAGCCATGTTGTGGCACTTTTGCACTCCCTTTTGGATGCCTTTCACAGCTCCAGTGTGCCTGGAACTCAGGGCTTCCTGCTTTTAAAAATCCTAGCCCTAGGCCGAACCCCAACCCTAAGACGAGAAAGGCAAATCAGCCAGGAATTAGGCATGTCCCCAAGGAAAAAGCTGTGGAGGCAGGCATGTTGTGGTACTTTTGCGCTCTTCTTGGCTAGTCCTTCGCAGCTGCTGTGTTCTTGGAACTCAGGGCTTTCTGGTTAATAGAGCCCTTACCCTAGGCGTAACTCAAACCTTAAGCCTAGGAAGGAAAATCAACCTATGGTTCGGGATGGTCTCATGGAAATATCAGTGGTGGCAGCCAAGTTGCGTCACTTTTGCGCTCCCCTTGGGATGCCTTTCGCAGCTGCAGTGTGCCTGGAGCCCAGGGCTTCCTGGTTTTAAAAGTCCTAGGCCTAAGCCTAACAGTAACCCTAGGAAGGTAAATCAGCCGGGTATTAGGGTTCTTCCTAAGGGAAAAGCCGTGAAAGCAGCCATGTTGTGGCACTTCTGCACTCCCTTTGGGATGCCCTTGGCAGATGAAGTAAGCCTGGAACTCAGGGCTTCCTGGTTAAAGAAATCCAAGCCCTAGGCTGAACCCTAACCCTAACCCTAGGCAGATAAATCAGCCTAGGTATAGGGATGGTGCCAAGGAAAAAGCTGTGAAAGCTGCCATGTTGTTGCACTTTTGTACTCCCCTTGGGATGCCTTGAACAGCTGCAGTGTGCCTGGAGCTAAGGGCTTCCTAGTTTCAAAAATCCTAGCCCTAGGCCTAAGCCTAACAGTAACCCTGGGAAAGTAAATCAGCCTGATGTTAGGCTTCTTGCCAAGGAAAAAGCCGTGAAAGCAGCCATGTTGTGGCACTTTTGCACTCCCTTTTGGATGCCTTTCACAGCTCCAGTGTGCCTGGAACTCAGGGCTTCCTGCTTTTAAAAATCCTAGCCCTAGGCCGAACCCCAACCCTAAGACGAGAAAGGCAAATCAGCCAGGAATTAGGCATGTCCCCAAGGAAAAAGCTGTGGAGGCAGGCATGTTGTGCTACTTTTGCGCTCTTCTTGGCTAGTCCTTCGCAGCTGCTGTGTTCTTGGAACTCAGGGCTTTCTGGTTAATAGAGCCCTTACCCTAGGTGTAACTCAAACCTTAACCCTAGGAAGGAAAATCAACCTATGGTTCGGGATGGTCTCATGGAAATATCAGTGGTGGCAGCCAAGTTGCGTCACTTTTGCGCTCCCCTTGGGATGCCTTTTGCAGCTGCAGTGTGCCTGGAGCCCAGGGCTTCCTGGTTTTAAAAGTCCTAGGCCTAAGCCTAACAGTAACCCTAGGAAGGTAAATCAGCCGGGTATTAGGGTTCTTCCTAAGGGAAAAGCCGTGAAAGCAGCCATGTTGTGGCACTTCTGCACTCCCTTTGGGATGCCTTTGGCAGATGAAGTAAGCCTGGAACTCAGGGCTTCCTGGTTAAAGAAATCCAAGCCCTAGGCTGAACCCTAACCCTAACCCTAGGCAGATAAATCAGCCTAGGTATAGGGATGGTGCCAAGGAAAAAGCTGTGAAAGCTGCCATGTTGTTGCACTTTTGTACTCCCCTTGGGATGCCTTGAACAGCTGCAGTGTGCCTGGAGCCCAGGGCTTCCCAGTTTCAAAAATCCTAGCCCTAGGCCTAAGCCTAACAGTAACCCTGGGAAAGTATGTCAGCCTGGTGTTAGGCTTCTTGCCAAGGAAAAAGCCGTGAAAGCAGCCATGTTGTGGCACTTTTGCACTCCCTTTTGGATGCCTTTCACAGCTCCAGTGTGCCTGGAACTCAGGGCTTCCTGCTTTTAAAAATCCTAGCCCTAGGCCGAACCCCAACCCTAAGACGAGAAAGGCAAATCAGCCAGGAATTAGGCATGTCCCCAAGGAAAAAGCTGTGGAGGCAGGCATGTTGTGGTACTTTTGCGCTCTTCTTGGCTAGTCCTTCGCAGCTGCTGTGTTCTTGGAACTCAGGGCTTTCTGGTTAATAGAGCCCTTACCCTAGGCGTAACTCAAACCTTAACCCTAGGAAGGAAAATCAGCCTATGGTTTGGGATGGTCTCATGGAAATATCAGTGGTGGCAGCCAAGTTGCGTCACTTTTGCGCTCCCCTTGGGATGCCTTTTGCAGCTGCAGTGTGCCTGGAGCCCAGGGCTTCCTGGTTTTAAAAGTCCTAGGCCTAAGCCTAACAGTAACCCTAGGAAGGTAAATCAGCCGGGTATTAGGGTTCTTCCTAAGGGAAAAGCCGTGAAAGCAGCCATGTTGTGGCACTTCTGCACTCCCTTTGGGATGCCTTTGGCAGATGAAGTAAGCCTGGAACTCAGGGCTTCCTGGTTAAAAAAATTCAAGCCCTAGGCTGAACCCTAACCCTAACCCTAGGCAGATAAATCAGCCTAGGTATAGGGATGGTGCCAAGGAAAAAGCTGTGAAAGCTGCCATGTTGTTGCACTTTTGTACTCCCCTTGGGATGCCTTGAACAGCTGCAGTGTGCCTGGAGCCCAGGGCTTCCTAGTTTTAAAAATCCTAGCCCTAGGCCTAAGCCTAACAGTAACCCTGGGAAAGTATGTCAGCCTGGTGTTAGGCTTCTTGCCAAGGAAAAAGCCGTGAAAGCAGCCATGTTGTGGCACTTTTGCACTCCCTTTTGGATGCCTTTCACAGCTCCAGTGTGCCTGGAACTCAGGGCTTCCTGCTTTTAAAAATCCTAGCCCTAGGCCGAACCCCAACCCTAAGACGAGAAAGGCAAATCAGCCAGGAATTAGGCATGTCCCCAAGGAAAAAGCTGTGGAGGCAGGCATGTTGTGGTACTTTTGCGCTCTTCTTGGCTAGTCCTTCGCAGCTGCTGTGTTCTTGGAACTCAGGGCTTTCTGGTTAATAGAGCCCTTACCCTAGGCGTAACTCAAACCTTAACCCTAGGAAGGAAAATCAGCCTATGGTTCGGGATGGTCTCATGGAAATATCAGTGGTGGCAGCCAAGTTGCGTCACTTTTGCGCTCCCCTTGGGATGCCTTTCGCAGCTGCAGTGTGCCTGGAGCCCAGGGCTTCCTGGTTAAAAAAATTCAAGCCCTAGGCTGAACCCTAACCCTAACCCTAGGCAGATAAATCAGCCTAGGTATAGGGATGGTGCCAAGGAAAAAGCTGTGAAAGCTGCCATGTTGTTGCACTTTTGTACTCCCCTTGGGATGCCTTGAACAGCTGCAGTGTGCCTGGAGCCCAGGGCTTCCTAGTTTTAAAAATCCTAGCCCTAGGCCTAAGCCTAACAGTAACCCTGGGAAAGTATGTCAGCCTGGTGTTAGGCTTCTTGCCAAGGAAAAAGCCGTGAAAGCAGCCATGTTGTGGCACTTTTGCACTCCCTTTTGGATGCCTTTCACAGCTGCAGTGTGCCTGGAACTCAGGGCTTCCTGCTTTTAAAAATCCTAGCCCTAGGCCGAACCCCAACCCTAAGACGAGAAAGGCAAATCAGCCAGGAATTAGGCATGTCCCCAAGGAAAAATCTGTGGAGGCAGGCATGTTGTGGTACTTTTGCGCTCTTCTTGGCTAGTCCTTCGCAGCTGCTGTGTTCTTGGAACGCAGGGCTTTCTGGTTAATAGAGCCCTTACCCTAGGCGTAACTCAAACCTTAACCCTAGGAAGGAAAATCAGCCTATGGTTCGGGATGGTCTCATGGAAATATCAGTGGTGGCAGCCAAGTTGCGTCACTTTTGCGCTCCCCTTGGGATGCCTTTTGCAGCTGCAGTGTGCCTGGAGCCCAGGGCTTCCTGGTTTTAAAAGTCCTAGGCCTAAGCCTAACAGTAACCCTAGGAAGGTAAATCAGCCGGGTATTAGGGTTCTTCCTAAGGGAAAAGCCGTGAAAGCAGCCATGTTGTGGCACTTCTGCACTCCCTTTGGGATGCCTTTGGCAGATGAAGTAAGCCTGGAACTCAGGGCTTCCTGGTTAAAGAAATCCAAGCCCTAGGCTGAACCCTAAACCTAGGCAGATAAATCAGCCTAGGTATAGGGATGGTGCCAAGGAAAAAGCTGTGAAAGCTGCCATGTTGTTGCACTTTTGTACTCCCATTGGGATGCCTTGAACAGCTGCAGTGTGCCTGGAGCCCAGGGCTTCCCAGTTTCAAAAATCCTAGCCCTAGGCCTAAGCCTAACAGTAACCCTGGGAAAGTATGTCAGCCTGGTGTTAGGCTTCTTGCCAAGGAAAAAGCCGTGAAAGCAGCCATGTTGTGGCACTTTTGCACTCCCTTTTGGATGCCTTTCACAGCTCCAGTGTGCCTGGAACTCAGGGCTTCCTGCTTTTAAAAATCCTAGCCCTAGGCCGAACCCCAACCCTAAGACGAGAAAGGCAAATCAGCCAGGAATTAGGCATGTCCCCAAGGAAAAAGCTGTGGAGGCAGGCATGTTGTGGTACTTTTGCGCTCTTCTTGGCTAGTCCTTCGCAGCTGCTGTGTTCTTGGAACTCAGGGCTTTCTGGTTAATAGAGCCCTTACCCTAGGCGTAACTCAAACCTTAAGCCTAGGAAGGAAAATCAACCTATGGTTCGGGATGGTCTCATGGAAATATCAGTGGTGGCAGCCAAGTTGCGTCACTTTTGCGCTCCCCTTGGGATGCCTTTCGCAGCTGCAGTGTGCCTGGAGCCCAGGGCTTCCTGGTTTTAAAAGTCCTAGGCCTAAGCCTAACAGTAACCCTAGGAAGGTAAATCAGCCGGGTATTAGGGTTCTTCCTAAGGGAAAAGCCGTGAAAGCAGCCATGTTGTGGCACTTCTGCACTCCCTTTGGGATGCCTTTGGCAGATGAAGTAAGCCTGGAACTCAGGGCTTCCTGGTTAAAGAAATCCAAGCCCTAGGCTGAACCCTAACCCTAACCCTAGGCAGATAAATCAGCCTAGGTATAGGGATGGTGCCAAGGAAAAAGCTGCGAAAGCTGCCATGTTGTTGCACTTTTGTACTCCCCTTGGGATGCCTTGAACAGCTGCAGTGTGCCTGGAGCTAAGGGCTTCCTAGTTTCAAAAATCCTAGCCCTAGGCCTAAGCCTAACAGTAACCCTGGGAAAGTAAATCAGCCTGATGTTAGGCTTCTTGCCAAGGAAAAAGCCGTGAAAGCAGCCATGTTGTGGCACTTTTGCACTCCCTTTTGGATGCCTTTCACAGCTCCAGTGTGCCTGGAACTCAGGGCTTCCTGCTTTTAAAAATCCTAGCCCTAGGCCGAACCCCAACCCTAAGACGAGAAAGGCAAATCAGCCAGGAATTAGGCATGTCCCCAAGGAAAAAGCTGTGGAGGCAGGCATGTTGTGGTACTTTTGCGCTCTTCTTGGCTAGTCCTTCGCAGCTGCTGTGTTCTTGGAACTCAGGGCTTTCTGGTTAATAGAGCCCTTACCCTAGGCGTAACTCAAACCTTAACCCTAGGAAGGAAAATCAACCTATGGTTCGGGATGGTCTCATGGAAATATCAGTGGTGGCAGCCAAGTTGCGTCACTTTTGCGCTCCCCTTGGGATGCCTTTTGCAGCTGCAGTGTGCCTGGAGCCCAGGGCTTCCTGGTTTTAAAAGTCCTAGGCCTAAGCCTAACAGTAACCCTAGGAAGGTAAATCAGCCGGGTATTAGGGTTCTTCCTAAGGGAAAAGCCGTGAAAGCAGCCATGTTGTGGCACTTCTGCACTCCCTTTGGGATGCCTTTGGCAGATGAAGTAAGCCTGGAACTCAGGGCTTCCTGGTTAAAGAAATCCAAGCCCTAGGCTGAACCCTAACCCTAACCCTAGGCAGATAAATCAGCCTAGGTATAGGGATGGAGCCAAGGAAAAAGCTGTGAAAGCTGCCATGTTGTTGCACTTTTGTACTCCCCTTGGGATGCCTTGAACAGCTGCAGTGTGCCTGGAGCCCAGGGCTTCCCAGTTTCAAAAATCCTAGCCCTAGGCCTAAGCCTAACAGTAACCCTGGGAAAGTATGTCAGCCTGGTGTTAGGCTTCTTGCCAAGGAAAAAGCCGTGAAAGCAGCCATGTTGTGGCACTTTTGCACTCCCTTTTGGATGCCTTTCACAGCTCCAGTGTGCCTGGAACTCAGGGCTTCCTGCTTTTAAAAATCCTAGCCCTAGGCCGAACCCCAACCCTAAGACGAGAAAGGCAAATCAGCCAGGAATTAGGCATGTCCCCAAGGAAAAAGCTGTGGAGGCAGGCATGTTGTGGTACTTTTGCGCTCTTCTTGGCTAGTCCTTCGCAGCTGCTGTGTTCTTGGAACTCAGGGCTTTCTGGTTAATAGAGCCCTTACCCTAGGCGTAACTCAAACCTTAACCCTAGGAAGGAAAATCAGCCTATGGTTTGGGATGGTCTCATGGAAATATCAGTGGTGGCAGCCAAGTTGCGTCACTTTTGCGCTCCCCTTGGGATGCCTTTTGCAGCTGCAGTGTGCCTGGAGCCCAGGGCTTCCTGGTTTTAAAAGTCCTAGGCCTAAGCCTAACAGTAACCCTAGGAAGGTAAATCAGCCGGGTATTAGGGTTCTTCCTAAGGGAAAAGCCGTGAAAGCAGCCATGTTGTGGCACTTCTGCACTCCCTTTGGGATGCCTTTGGCAGATGAAGTAAGCCTGGAACTCAGGGCTTCCTGGTTAAAGAAATCCAAGCCCTAGGCTGAACCCTAACCCTAACCCTAGGCAGATAAATCAGCCTAGGTATAGGGATGGTGCCAAGGAAAAAGCTGTGAAAGCTGCCATGTTGTTGCACTTTTGTACTCCCCTTGGGATGCCTTGAACAGCTGCAGTGTGCCTGGAGCCCAGGGCTTCCTAGTTTTAAAAATCCTAGCCCTAGGCCTAAGCCTAACAGTAACCCTGGGAAAGTATGTCAGCCTGGTGTTAGGCTTCTTGCCAAGGAAAAAGCCGTGAAAGCAGCCATGTTGTGGCACTTTTGCACTCCCTTTTGGATGCCTTTCACAGCTCCAGTGTGCCTGGAACTCAGGGCTTCCTGCTTTTAAAAATCCTAGCCCTAGGCCGAACCCCAACCCTAAGACGAGAAAGGCAAATCAGCCAGGAATTAGGCATGTCCCCAAGGAAAAAGCTGTGGAGGCAGGCATGTTGTGGTACTTTTGCGCTCTTCTTGGCTAGTCCTTCGCAGCTGCTGTGTTCTTGGAACTCAGGGCTTTCTGGTTAATAGAGCCCTTACCCTAGGCGTAACTCAAACCTTAACCCTAGGAAGGAAAATCAGCCTATGGTTCGGGATGGTCTCATGGAAATATCAGTGGTGGCAGCCAAGTTGCGTCACTTTTGCGCTCCCCTTGGGATGCCTTTCGCAGCTGCAGTGTGCCTGGAGCCCAGGGCTTCCTGGTTTTAAAAGTCCTAGGCCTAAGCCTAACAGTAACCCTAGGAAGGTAAATCAGCCGGGTATTAGGGTTCTTCCTAAGGGAAAAGCCGTGAAAGCAGCCATGTTGTGGCACTTCTGCACTCCCTTTGGGATGCCTTTGGCAGATGAAGTAAGCCTGGAACTCAGGGCTTCCTGGTTAAAGAAATCCAAGCCCTAGGCTGAACCCTAACCCTAACCCTAGGCAGATAAATCAGCCTAGGTATAGGGATGGTGCCAAGGAAAAAGCTGTGAAAGCTGCCATGTTGTTGCACTTTTGTACTCCCCTTGGGATGCCTTGAACAGCTGCAGTGTGCCTGGAGCCCAGGGCTTCCTAGTTTCAAAAATCCTAGCCCTAGGCCTAAGCCTAACAGTAACCCTGGGAAAGTATGTCAGCCTGGTGTTAGGCTTCTTGCCAAGGAAAAAGCCGTGAAAGCAGCCATGTTGTGGCACTTTTGCACTCCCTTTTGGATGCCTTTCACAGCTCCAGTGTGCCTGGAACTCAGGGCTTCCTGCTTTTAAAAATCCTAGCCCTAGGCCGAACCCCAACCCTAAGACGAGAAAGGCAAATCAGCCAGGAATTAGGCATGTCCCCAAGGAAAAAGCTGTGGAGGCAGGCATGTTGTGGTACTTTTGCGCTCTTCTTGGCTAGTCCTTCGCAGCTGCTGTGTTCTTGGAACTCAGGGCTTTCTGGTTAATAGAGCCCTTACCCGAGGCGTAACTCAAACCTTAACCCTAGGAAGGAAAATCAGCCTATGGTTTGGGATGGTCTCATGGAAATATCAGTGGTGGCAGCCAAGTTGCGTCACTTTTGCGCTCCCCTTGGGATGCCTTTTGCAGCTGCAGTGTGCCTGGAGCCCAGGGCTTCCTGGTTAAAAAAATTCAAGCCCTAGGCTGAACCCTAACCCTAACCCTAGGCAGATAAATCAGCCTAGGTATAGGGATGGTGCCAAGGAAAAAGCTGTGAAAGCTGCCATGTTGTTGCACTTTTGTACTCCCCTTGGGATGCCTTGAACAGCTGCAGTGTGCCTGGAGCCCAGGGCTTCCTAGTTTTAAAAATCCTAGCCCTAGGCCTAAGCCTAACAGTAACCCTGGGAAAGTATGTCAGCCTGGTGTTAGGCTTCTTGCCAAGGAAAAAGCCGTGAAAGCAGCCATGTTGTGGCACTTTTGCACTCCCTTTTGGATGCCTTTCACAGCTGCAGTGTGCCTGGAACTCAGGGCTTCCTGCTTTTAAAAATCCTAGCCCTAGGCCGAACCCCAACCCTAAGACGAGAAAGGCAAATCAGCCAGGAATTAGGCATGTCCCCAAGGAAAAAGCTGTGGAGGCAGGCATGTTGTGGTACTTTTGCGCTCTTCTTGGCTAGTCCTTCGCAGCTGCTGTGTTCTTGGAACTCAGGGCTTTCTGGTTAATAGAGCCCTTACCCTAGGCGTAACTCAAACCTTAACCCTAGGAAGGAAAATCAGCCTATGGTTCGGGATGGTCTCATGGAAATATCAGTGGTGGCAGCCAAGTTGCGTCACTTTTGCGCTCCCCTTGGGATGCCTTTCGCAGCTGCAGTGTGCCTGGAGCACAGGGCTTCCTGGTTTTAAAAGTCCTAGGCCTAAGCCTAACAGTAACCCTAGGAAGGTAAATCAGCCGGGTATTAGGGTTCTTCCTAAGGGAAAAGCCGTGAAAGCAGCCATGTTGTGGCACTTCTGCACTCCCTTTGGGATGCCTTTGGCAGATGAAGTAAGCCTGGAACTCAGGGCTTCCTGGTTAAAAAAATTCAAGCCCTAGGCTGAACCCTAACCCTAACCCTAGGCAGATAAATCAGCCTAGGTATAGGGATGGTGCCAAGGAAAAAGCTGTGAAAGCTGCCATGTTGTTGCACTTTTGTACTCCCCTTGGGATGCCTTGAACAGCTGCAGTGTGCCTGGAGCTAAGGGCTTCCTAGTTTCAAAAATCCTAGCCCTAGGCCTAAGCCTAACAGTAACCCTGGGAAAGTAAATCAGCCTGATGTTAGGCTTCTTGCCAAGGAAAAAGCCGTGAAAGCAGCCATGTTGTGGCACTTTTGCACTCCCTTTTGGATGCCTTTCACAGCTCCAGTGTGCCTGGAACTCAGGGCTTCCTGCTTTTAAAAATCCTAGCCCTAGGCCGAACCCCAACCCTAAGACGAGAAAGGCAAATCAGCCAGGAATTAGGCATGTCCCCAAGGAAAAAGCTGTGGAGGCAGGCATGTTGTGCTACTTTTGCGCTCTTCTTGGCTAGTCCTTCGCAGCTGCTGTGTTCTTGGAACTCAGGGCTTTCTGGTTAATAGAACCCTTACCCTAGGCGTAACTCAAACCTTAACCCTAGGAAGGAAAATCAGCCTATGGTTCGGGATGGTCTCATGGAAATATCAGTGGTGGCAGCCAAGTTGCGTCACTTTTGCGCTCCCCTTGGGATGCCTTTAACAGCTGCAGTGTGCCTGGAGCCCAGGGCTTCCTGGTTTTAAAAGTCCTAGGCCTAAGCCTAACAGTAACCCTAGGAAGGTAAATCAGCCGGGTATTAGGGTTCTTCCTAAGGGAAAAGCCGTGAAAGCAGCCATGTTGTGGCACTTCTGCACTCCCTTTGGGATGCCTTTGGCAGATGAAGTAAGCCTGGAACTCAGGGCTTCCTGGTTAAAGAAATCCAAGCCCTAGGCTGAACCCTAACCCTAACCCTAGGCAGATAAATCAGCCTAGGTATAGGGATGGTGCCAAGGAAAAAGCTGTGAAAGCTGCCATGTTGTTGCACTTTTGTACTCCCCTTGGGATGCCTTGAACAGCTGCAGTGTGCCTGGAGCCCAGGGCTTCCTAGTTTCAAAAATCCTAGCCCTAGGCGTAAGCCTAACAGTAACCCTGGGAAAGTATGTCAGCCTGGTGTTAGGCTTCTTGCCAAGGAAAAAGCCGTGAAAGCAGCCATGTTGTGGCACTTTTGCACTCCCTTTTGGATGCCTTTCACAGCTGCAGTGTGCCTGGAACTCAGGGCTTCCTGCTTTTAAAAATCCTAGCCCTAGGCCGAACCCCAACCCTAAGACGAGAAAGGCAAATCAGCCAGGAATTAGGCATGTCCCCAAGGAAAAAGCTGTGGAGGCAGGCATGTTGTGGTACTTTTGCGCTCTTCTTGGCTAGTCCTTCGCAGCTGCTGTGTTCTTGGAACTCAGGGCTTTCTGGTTAATAGAGCCCTTACCCTAGGCGTAACTCAAACCTTAACCCTAGGAAGGAAAATCAACCTATGGTTCGGGATGGTCTCATGGAAATATCAGTGGTGGCAGCCAAGTTGCGTCACTTTTGCGCTCCCCTTGGGATGCCTTTCGCAGCTGCAGTGTGCCTGGAGCCCAGGGCTTCCTGGTTTTAAAAGTCCTAGGCCTAAGCCTAACAGTAACCCTAGGAAGGTAAATCAGCCGGGTATTAGGGTTCTTCCTAAGGGAAAAGCCGTGAAAGCAGCCATGTTGTGGCACTTCTGCACTCCCTTTGGGATGCCTTTGGCAGATGAAGTAAGCCTGGAACTCAGGGCTTCCTGGTTAAAAAAATTCAAGCCCTAGGCTGAACCCTAACCCTAACCCTAGGCAGATAAATCAGCCTAGGTATAGGGATGGTGCCAAGGAAAAAGCTGTGAAAGCTGCCATGTTGTTGCACTTTTGTACTCCCCTTGGGATGCCTTGAACAGCTGCAGTGTGCCTGGAGCTAAGGGCTTCCTAGTTTCAAAAATCCTAGCCCTAGGCCTAAGCCTAACAGTAACCCTGGGAAAGTAAATCAGCCTGATGTTAGGCTTCTTGCCAAGGAAAAAGCCGTGAAAGCAGCCATGTTGTGGCACTTTTGCACTCCCTTTTGGATGCCTTTCACAGCTCCAGTGTGCCTGGAACTCAGGGCTTCCTGCTTTTAAAAATCCTAGCCCTAGGCCGAACCCCAACCCTAAGACGAGAAAGGCAAATCAGCCAGGAATTAGGCATGTCCACAAGGAAAAAGCTGTGGAGGCAGGCATGTTGTGGTACTTTTGCGCTCTTCTTGGCTAGTCCTTCGCAGCTGCTGTGTTCTTGGAACTCAGGGCTTTCTGGTTAATAGAACCCTTACCCTAGGCGTAACTCAAACCTTAACCCTAGGAAGGAAAATCAACCTATGGTTCGGGATGGTCTCATGGAAATATCAGTGGTGGCAGCCAAGTTGCGTCACTTTTGCGCTCCCCTTGGGATGCCTTTCGCAGCTGCAGTGTGCCTGGAGCCCAGGGCTTCCTGGTTTTAAAAGTCCTAGGCCTAAGCCTAACAGTAACCCTAGGAAGGTAAATCAGCCGGGTATTAGGGTTCTTCCTAAGGGAAAAGCCGTGAAAGCAGCCATGTTGTGGCACTTCTGCACTCCCTTTGGGATGCCTTTGGCAGATGAAGTAAGCCTGGAACTCAGGGCTTCCTGGTTAAAAAAATTCAAGCCCTAGGCTGAACCCTAACCCTAACCCTAGGCAGATAAATCAGCCTAGGTATAGGGATGGTGCCAAGGAAAAAGCTGTGAAAGCTGCCATGTTGTTGCACTTTTGTACTCCCCTTGGGATGCCTTGAACAGCTGCAGTGTGCCTGGAGCTAAGGGCTTCCTAGTTTCAAAAATCCTAGCCCTAGGCCTAAGCCTAACAGTAACCCTGGGAAAGTAAATCAGCCTGATGTTAGGCTTCTTGCCAAGGAAAAAGCCGTGAAAGCAGCCATGTTGTGGCACTTTTGCACTCCCTTTTGGATGCCTTTCACAGCTCCAGTGTGCCTGGAACTCAGGGCTTCCTGCTTTTAAAAATCCTAGCCCTAGGCCGAACCCCAACCCTAAGACGAGAAAGGCAAATCAGCCAGGAATTAGGCATGTCCCCAAGGAAAAAGCTGTGGAGGCAGGCATGTTGTGGTACTTTTGCGCTCTTCTTGGCTAGTCCTTCGCAGCTGCTGTGTTCTTGGAACTCAGGGCTTTCTGGTTAATAGAGCCCTTACCCTAGGCGTAACTCAAACCTTAACCCTAGGAAGGAAAATCAACCTATGGTTCGGGATGGTCTCATGGAAATATCAGTGGTGGCAGCCAAGTTGCGTCACTTTTGCGCTCCCCTTGGGATGCCTTTTGCAGCTGCAGTGTGCCTGGAGCCCAGGGCTTCCTGGTTTTAAAAGTCCTAGGCCTAAGCCTAACAGTAACCCTAGGAAGGTAAATCAGCCGGGTATTAGGGTTCTTCCTAAGGGAAAAGCCGTGAAAGCAGCCATGTTGTGGCACTTCTGCACTCCCTTTGGGATGCCTTTGGCAGATGAAGTAAGCCTGGAACTCAGGGCTTCCTGGTTAAAGAAATCCAAGCCCTAGGCTGAACCCTAACCCTAACCCTAGGCAGATAAATCAGCCTAGGTATAGGGATGGTGCCAAGGAAAAAGCTGTGAAAGCTGCCATGTTGTTGCACTTTTGTACTCCCCTTGGGATGCCTTGAACAGCTGCAGTGTGCCTGGAGCTAAGGGCTTCCTAGTTTCAAAAATCCTAGCCCTAGGCCTAAGCCTAACAGTAACCCTGGGAAAGTAAATCAGCCTGATGTTAGGCTTCTTGCCAAGGAAAAAGCCGTGAAAGCAGCCATGTTGTGGCACTTTTGCACTCCCTTTTGGATGCCTTTCACAGCTCCAGTGTGCCTGGAACTCAGGGCTTCCTGCTTTTAAAAATCCTAGCCCTAGGCCGAACCCCAACCCTAAGACGAGAAAGGCAAATCAGCCAGGAATTAGGCATGTCCCCAAGGAAAAAGCTGTGGAGGCAGGCATGTTGTGGTACTTTTGCGCTCTTCTTGGCTAGTCCTTCGCAGCTGCTGTGTTCTTGGAACTCAGGGCTTTCTGGTTAATAGAGCCCTTACCCTAGGCGTAACTCAAACCTTAACCCTAGGAAGGAAAATCAGCCTATGGTTCGGGATGGTCTCATGGAAATATCAGTGGTGGCAGCCAAGTTGCGTCACTTTTGCGCTCCCCTTGGGATGCCTTTTGCAGCTGCAGTGTGCCTGGAGCCCAGGGCTTCCTGGTTTTAAAAGTCTATAGGCCTAAGCCTAACAGTAACCCTAGGAAGGTAAATCAGCCGGGTATTAGGGTTCTTCCTAAGGGAAAAGCCGTGAAAGCAGCCATGTTGTGGCACTTCTGCACTCCCTTTGGGATGCCTTTGGCAGATGAAGTAAGCCTGGAACTCAGGGCTTCCTGGTTAAAGAAATCCAAGCCCTAGGCTGAACCCTAACCCTAACCCTAGGCAGATAAATCAGCCTAGGTATAGGGATGGTGCCAAGGAAAAAGCTGTGAAAGCTGCCATGTTGTTGCACTTTTGTACTCCCCTTGGGATGCCTTGAACAGCTGCAGTGTGCCTGGAGCCCAGGGCTTCCTAGTTTCAAAAATCCTAGCCCTAGGCCTAAGCCTAACAGTAACCCTGGGAAAGTAAATCAGCCTGATGTTAGGTTTCTTGCCAAGGAAAAAGCCGTGAAAGCAGCCATGTTGTGGCACTTTTGCACTCCCTTTTGGATGCCTTTCACAGCTCCAGTGTGCCTGGAACTCAGGGCTTCCTGCTTTTAAAAATCCTAGCCCTAGGCCGAACCCCAACCCTAAGACGAGAAAGGCAAATCAGCCAGGAATTAGGCATGTCCCCAAGGAAAAAGCTGTGGAGGCAGGCATGTTGTGCTACTTTTGCGCTCTTCTTGGCTAGTCCTTCGCAGCTGCTGTGTTCTTGGAACTCAGGGCTTTCTGGTTAATAGACCCTTACCCTAGGCGTAACTCAAACCTTAACCCTAGGAAGGAAAATCAGCCTATGGTTCGGGATGGTCTCATGGAAATATCAGTGGTGGCAGCCAAGTTGCGTCACTTTTGCGCTCCCCTTGGGATGCCTTTCGCAGCTGCAGTGTGCCTGGAGCCCAGGGCTTCCTGGTTTTAAAAGTCCTAGGCCTAAGCCTAACAGTAACCCTAGGAAGGTAAATCAGCCGGGTATTAGGGTTCTTCCTAAGGGAAAAGCCGTGAAAGCAGCCATGTTGTGGCACTTCTGCACTCCCTTTGGGATGCCTTTGGCAGATGAAGTAAGCCTGGAACTCAGGGCTTCCTGGTTAAAGAAATCCAAGCCCTAGGCTGAACCCTAACCCTAACCCTAGGCAGATAAATCAGCCTAGGTATAGGGATGGTGCCAAGGAAAAAGCTGTGAAAGCTGCCATGTTGTTGCACTTTTGTACTCCCCTTGGGATGCCTTGAACAGCTGCAGTGTGCCTGGAGCCCAGGGCTTCCTAGTTTCAAAAATCCTAGCCCTAGGCCTTAGCCTAACAGTAACCCTGGGAAAGTAAGTCAGCCTGGTGTTAGGCTTCTTGCCAAGGAAAAAGCCGTGAAAGCAGCCATGTTGTGGCACTTTTGCACTCCCATTTGGATGCCTTTCACAGCTGCAGTGTGCCTGGAACTCAGGGCTTCCTGCTTTTAAAAATCCTAGCCCTAGGCCGAACCCCAACCCTAAGACGAGAAAGGCAAATCAGCCAGGAATTAGGCATGTCCCCAAGGAAAAAGCTGTGGAGGCAGGCATGTTGTGGTACTTTTGCGCTCTTCTTGGCTAGTCCTTCGCAGCTGCTGTGTTCTTGGAACTCAGGGCTTTCTGGTTAATAGAGCCCTTACCCTAGGCGTAACTCAAACCTTAACCCTAGGAAGGAAAATCAGCCTATGGTTCGGGATGGTCTCATGGAAATATCAGTGGTGGCAGCCAAGTTGCGTCACTTTTGCGCTCCCCTTGGGATGCCTTTTGCAGCTGCAGTGTGCCTGGAGCCCAGGGCTTCCTGGTTTTAAAAGTCCTAGGCCTAAGCCTAACAGTAACCCTAGGAAGGTAAATCAGCCGGGTATTAGGGTTCTTCCTAAGGGAAAAGCCGTGAAAGCAGCCATGTTGTGGCACTTCTGCACTCCCTTTGGGATGCCTTTGGCAGATGAAGTAAGCCTGGAACTCAGGGCTTCCTGGTTAAAGAAATCCAAGCCCTAGGCTGAACCCTAACCCTAACCCTAGGCAGATAAATCAGCCTAGGTATAGGGATGGTGCCAAGGAAAAAGCTGTGAAAGCTGCCATGTTGTTGCACTTTTGTACTCCCCTTGGGATGCCTTGAACAGCTGCAGTGTGCCTGGAGCCCAGGGCTTCCTAGTTTCAAAAATCCTAGCCCTAGGCCTAAGCCTAACAGTAACCCTGGGAAAGTATGTCAGCCTGATGTTAGGCTTCTTGCCAAGGAAAAAGCCGTGAAAGCAGCCATGTTGTGGCACTTTTGCACTCCCTTTTGGATGCCTTTCACAGCTGCAGTGTGCCTGGAACTCAGGGCTTCCTGCTTTTAAAAATCCTAGCCCTAGGCCGAACCCCAACCCTAAGACGAGAAAGGCAAATCAGCCAGGAATTAGGCATGTCCCCAAGGAAAAAGCTGTGGAGGCAGGCATGTTGTGGTACTTTTGCGCTCTTCTTGGCTAGTCCTTCGCAGCTGCTGTGTTCTTGGAACTCAGGGCTTTCTGGTTAATAGAGCCCTTACCCTAGGCGTAACTCAAACCTTGACCCTAGGAAGGAAAATCAGCCTATGGTTCGGGATGGTCTCATGGAAATATCAGTGGTGGCAGCCAAGTTGCGTCACTTTTGCGCTCCCCTTGGGATGCCTTTTGCAGCTGCAGTGTGCCTGGAGCCCAGGGCTTCCTGGTTTTAAAAGTCCTATAGGCCTAAGCCTAACAGTAACCCTAGGAAGGTAAATCAGCCGGGTATTAGGGTTCTTCCTAAGGGAAAAGCCGTGAAAGCAGCCATGTTGTGGCACTTCTGCACTCCCTTTGGGATGCCTTTGGCAGATGAAGTAAGCCTGGAACTCAGGGCTTCCTGGTTAAAGAAATCCAAGCCCTAGGCTGAACCCTAACCCTAACCCTAGGCAGATAAATCAGCCTAGGTATAGGGATGGTGCCAAGGAAAAAGCTGTGAAAGCTGCCATGTTGTTGCACTTTTGTACTCCCCTTGGGATGCCTTGAACAGCTGCAGTGTGCCTGGAGCTAAGGGCTTCCTAGTTTCAAAAATCCTAGCCCTAGGCCTAAGCCTAACAGTAACCCTGGGAAAGTAAATCAGCCTGATGTTAGGCTTCTTGCCAAGGAAAAAGCCGTGAAAGCAGCCATGTTGTGGCACTTTTGCACTCCCTTTTGGATGCCTTTCACAGCTCCAGTGTGCCTGGAACTCAGGGCTTCCTGCTTTTAAAAATCCTAGCCCTAGGCCGAACCCCAACCCTAAGACGAGAAAGGCAAATCAGCCAGGAATTAGGCATGTCCCCAAGGAAAAAGCTGTGGAGGCAGGCATGTTGTGCTACTTTTGCGCTCTTCTTGGCTAGTCCTTCGCAGCTGCTGTGTTCTTGGAACTCAGGGCTTTCTGGTTAATAGACCCTTACCCTAGGCGTAACTCAAACCTTAACCCTAGGAAGGAAAATCAGCCTATGGTTCGGGATGGTCTCATGGAAATATCAGTGGTGGCAGCCAAGTTGCGTCACTTTTGCGCTCCCCTTGGGATGCCTTTCGCAGCTGCAGTGTGCCTGGAGCCCAGGGCTTCCTGGTTTTAAAAGTCCTAGGCCTAAGCCTAACAGTAACCCTAGGAAGGTAAATCAGCCGGGTATTAGGGTTCTTCCTAAGGGAAAAGCCGTGAAAGCAGCCATGTTGTGGCACTTCTGCACTCCCTTTGGGATGCCTTTGGCAGATGAAGTAAGCCTGGAACTCAGGGCTTCCTGGTTAAAGAAATCCAAGCCCTAGGCTGAACCCTAACCCTAACCCTAGGCAGATAAATCAGCCTAGGTATAGGGATGGTGCCAAGGAAAAAGCTGTGAAAGCTGCCATGTTGTTGCACTTTTGTACTCCCCTTGGGATGCCTTGAACAGCTGCAGTGTGCCTGGAGCTAAGGGCTTCCTAGTTTCAAAAATCCTAGCCCTAGGCCTAAGCCTAACAGTAACCCTGGGAAAGTATGTCAGCCTGGTGTTATGCTTCTTGCCAAGGAAAAAGCCGTGAAAGCAGCCATGTTGTGGCACTTTTGCACTCCCTTTTGGATGCCTTTCACAGCTCCAGTGTGCCTGGAACTCAGGGCTTCCTGCTTTTAAAAATCCTAGCCCTAGGCCGAACCCCAACCCTAAGACGAGAAAGGCAAATCAGCCAGGAATTAGGCATGTCCCCAAGGAAAAAGCTGTGGAGGCAGGCATGTTGTGGTACTTTTGCGCTCTTCTTGGCTAGTCCTTCGCAGCTGCTGTGTTCTTGGAACTCAGGGCTTTCTGGTTAATAGACCCTTACCCTAGGCTTAACTCAAACCTTAACCCTAGGAAGGAAAATCAGCCTATGGTTCGGGATGGTCTCATGGAAATATCAGTGGTGGCAGCCAAGTTGCGTCACTTTTGCGCTCCCCTTGGGATGCCTTTCGCAGCTGCAGTGTGCCTGGAGCCCAGGGCTTCCTGGTTTTAAAAGTCCTAGGCCTAAGCCTAACAGTAACCCTAGGAAGGTAAATCAGCCGGGTATTAGGGTTCTTCCTAAGGGAAAAGCCGTGAAAGCAGCCATGTTGTGGCACTTCTGCACTCCCTTTGGGATGCCTTTGGCAGATGAAGTAAGCCTGGAACTCAGGGCTTCCTGGTTAAAGAAATCCAAGCCCTAGGCTGAACCCTAACCCTAACCCTAGGCAGATAAATCAGCCTAGGTATAGGGATGGTGCCAAGGAAAAAGCTGTGAAAGCTGCCATGTTGTTGCACTTTTGTACTCCCCTTGGGATGCCTTGAACAGCTGCAGTGTGCCTGGAGCCCAGGGCTTCCTAGTTTCAAAAATCCTAGCCCTAGGCCTAAGCCTAACAGTAACCGTGGGAAAGTATGTCAGCCTGGTGTTAGGCGTCTTGCCAAGGAAAAAGCCGTGAGAGCAGCCATGTTGTGGCACTTTTGCACTCCCTTTTGGATGCCTTTCACAGCTCCAGTGTGCCTGGAATTCAGGGCTTCCTGCTTTTAAAAATCCTAGCCCTAGGCCGAACCCCAACCCTAAGACGAGAAAGGCAAATCAGCCAGGAATTAGGCATGTCCCCAAGGAAAAAGCTGTGGAGGCAGGCATGTTGTGGTACTTTTGCGCTCTTCTTGGCTAGTCCTTCGCAGCTGCTGTGTTCTTGGAACTCAGGGCTTTCTGGTTAATAGAACCCTTACCCTAGGCGTAACTCAAACCTTAACCCTAGGAAGGAAAATCAGCCTATGTTTCGGGATGGTCTCATGGAAATATCAGTGGTGGCAGCCAAGTTGCGTCACTTTTGCGCTCCCCTTGGGATGCCTTTCGCAGCTGCAGTGTGCCTGGAGCCCAGGGCTTCCTGGTTTTAAAAGTCCTAGGCCTAAGCCTAACAGTAACCCTAGGAAGGTAAATCAGCCGGGTATTAGGGTTCTTCCTAAGGGAAAAGCCGTGAAAGCAGCCATGTTGTGGCACTTCTGCACTCCCTTTGGGATGCCTTTGGCAGATGAAGTAAGCCTGGAACTCAGGGCTTCCTGGTTAATGAAATCCAAGCCCTAGGCTGAACTCTAACCCTAACCGTAGGCAGATAAATCAGCCTAGGTATAGGGATGGTGCCAAGGAAAAAGCTGTGAAAGCTGCCATGTTGTTGCACTTTTGTACTCCCCTTGGGATGCCTTGAACAGCTGCAGTGTGCCTGGAGCTAAGGGCTTCCTAGTTTCAAAAATCCTAGCCCTAGGCCTAAGCCTAACAGTAACCCTGGGAAAGTATGTCAGCCTGGTGTTAGGCTTCTTGCCAAGGAAAAAGCCGTGAAAGCAGCCATGTTGTGGCACTTTTGCACTCCCTTTTGGATGCCTTTCACAGCTCCAGTGTGCCTGGAACTCAGGGCTTCCTGCTTTTAAAAATCCTAGCCCTAGGCCGAACCCCAACCCTAAGACGAGAAAGGCAAATCAGCCAGGAATTAGGCATGTCCCCAAGGAAAAAGCTGTGGAGGCAGGCATGTTGTGGTACTTTTGCGCTCTTCTTGGCTAGTCCTTCGCAGCTGCTGTGTTCTTGGAACTCAGGGCTTTCTGGTTAATAGAGCCCTTACCCTAGGCGTAACTCAAACCTTAACCCTAGGAAGGAAAATCAACCTATGGTTCGGGATGGTCTCATGGAAATATCAGTGGTGGCAGCCAAGTTGCGTCACTTTTGCGCTCCCCTTGGGATGCCTTTCACAGCTGCAGTGTGCCTGGAGCCCAGGGCTTCCTGGTTTTAAAAGTCCTAGGCCTAAGCCTAACAGTAACCCTAGGAAGGTAAATCAGCCGGGTATTAGGGTTCTTCCTAAGGGAAAAGCCGTGAAAGCAGCCATGTTGTGGCACTTCTGCACTCCCTTTGGGATGCCTTTGGCAGATGAAGTAAGCCTGGAACTCAGGGCTTCCTGGTTAAAGAAATCCAAGCCCTAGGCTGAACCCTAACCCTAACCCTAGGCAGATAAATCAGCCTAGGTATAGGGATGGTGCCAAGGAAAAAGCTGTGAAAGCTGCCATGTTGTTGCACTTTTGTACTCCCCTTGGGATGCCTTGAACAGCTGCAGTGTGCCTGGAGCCCAGGGCTTCCTAGTTTCAAAAATCCTAGCCCTAGGCCTTAGCCTAACAGTAACCCTGGGAAAGTAAGTCAGCCTGGTGTTAGGCTTCTTGCCAAGGAAAAAGCCGTGAAAGCAGCCATGTTGTGGCACTTTTGCACTCCCATTTGGATGCCTTTCACAGCTCCAGTGTGCCTGGAACTCAGGGCTTCCTGCTTTTAAAAATCCTAGCCCTAGGCCGAACCCCAACCCTAAGACGAGAAAGGCAAATCAGCCAGGAATTAGGCATGTCCCCAAGGAAAAAGCTGTGGAGGCAGGCATGTTGTGGTACTTTTGCGCTCTTCTTGGCTAGTCCTTCGCAGCTGCTGTGTTCTTGGAACTCAGGGCTTTCTGGTTAATAGAGCCCTTACCCTAGGCGTAACTCAAACCTTAACCCTAGGAAGGAAAATCAGCCTATGGTTCGGGATGGTCTCATGGAAATATCAGTGGTGGCAGCCAAGTTGCGTCACTTTTGCGCTCCCCTTGGGATGCCTTTTGCAGCTGCAGTGTGCCTGGAGCCCAGGGCTTCCTGGTTTTAAAAGTCCTAGGCCTAAGCCTAACAGTAACCCTAGGAAGGTAAATCAGCCGGGTATTAGGGTTCTTCCTAAGGGAAAAGCCGTGAAAGCAGCCATGTTGTGGCACTTCTGCACTCCCTTTGGGATGCCTTTGGCAGATGAAGTAAGCCTGGAACTCAGGGCTTCCTGGTTAAAGAAATCCAAGCCCTAGGCTGAACCCTAACCCTAACCCTAGGCAGATAAATCAGCCTAGGTATAGGGATGGTGCCAAGGAAAAAGCTGTGAAAGCTGCCATGTTGTTGCACTTTTGTACTCCCCTTGGGATGCCTTGAACAGCTGCAGTGTGCCTGGAGCCCAGGGCTTCCTAGTTTCAAAAATCCTAGCCCTAGGCCTAAGCCTAACAGTAACCCTGGGAAAGTATGTCAGCCTGGTGTTAGGCTTCTTGCCAAGGAAAAAGCCGTGAAAGCAGCCATGTTGTGGCACTTTTGCACTCCCTTTTGGATGCCTTTCACAGCTCCAGTGTGCCTGGAACTCAGGGCTTCCTGCTTTTAAAAATCCTAGCCCTAGGCCGAACCCCAACCCTAAGACGAGAAAGGCAAATCAGCCAGGAATTAGGCATGTCCCCAAGGAAAAAGCTGTGGAGGCAGGCATGTTGTGGTACTTTTGCGCTCTTCTTGGCTAGTCCTTCGCAGCTGCTGTGTTCTTGGAACTCAGGGCTTTCTGGTTAATAGAGCCCTTACCCTAGGCGTAACTCAAACCTTAACCCTAGGAAGGAAAATCAGCCTATGGTTCGGGATGGTCTCATGGAAATATCAGTGGTGGCAGCCAAGTTGCGTCACTTTTGCGCTCCCCTTGGGATGCCTTTCGCAGCTGCAGTGTGCCTGGAGCCCAGGGCTTCCTGGTTTTAAAAGTCCTAGGCCTAAGCCTAACAGTAACCCTAGGAAGGTAAATCAGCCGGGTATTAGGGTTCTTCCTAAGGGAAAAGCCGTGAAAGCAGCCATGTTGTGGCACTTCTGCACTCCCTTTGGGATGCCTTTGGCAGATGAAGTAAGCCTGGAACTCAGGGCTTCCTGGTTAAAGAAATCCAAGCCCTAGGCTGAACCCTAACCCTAACCCTAGGCAGATAAATCAGCCTAGGTATAGGGATGGTGCCAAGGAAAAAGCTGTGAAAGCTGCCATGTTGTTGCACTTTTGTACTCCCCTTGGGATGCCTTGAACAGCTGCAGTGTGCCTGGAGCTAAGGGCTTCCTAGTTTCAAAAATCCTAGCCCTAGGCCTAAGCCTAACAGTAACCCTGGGAAAGTATGTCAGCCTGGTGTTAGGCTTCTTGCCAAGGAAAAAGCCGTGAAAGCAGCCATGTTGTGGCACTTTTGCACTCCCTTTTGGATGCCTTTCACAGCTCCAGTGTGCCTGGAACTCAGGGCTTCCTGCTTTTAAAAATCCTAGCCCTAGGCCGAACCCCAACCCTAAGACGAGAAAGGCAAATCAGCCAGGAATTAGGCATGTCCCCAAGGAAAAAGCTGTGGAGGCAGGCATGTTGTGGTACTTTTGCGCTCTTCTTGGCTAGTCCTTCGCAGCTGCTGTGTTCTTGGAACTCAGGGCTTTCTGGTTAATAGAGCCCTTACCCTAGGCGTAACTCAAACCTTAACCCTAGGAAGGAAAATCAACCTATGGTTCGGGATGGTCTCATGGAAATATCAGTGGTGGCAGCCAAGTTGCGTCACTTTTGCGCTCCCCTTGGGATGCCTTTCACAGCTGCAGTGTGCCTGGAGCCCAGGGCTTCCTGGTTTTAAAAGTCCTAGGCCTAAGCCTAACAGTAACCCTAGGAAGGTAAATCAGCCGGGTATTAGGGTTCTTCCTAAGGGAAAAGCCGTGAAAGCAGCCATGTTGTGGCACTTCTGCACTCCCTTTGGGATGCCTTTGGCAGATGAAGTAAGCCTGGAACTCAGGGCTTCCTGGTTAAAGAAATCCAAGCCCTAGGCTGAACCCTAACCCTAACCCTAGGCAGATAAATCAGCCTAGGTATAGGGATGGTGCCAAGGAAAAAGCTGTGAAAGCTGCCATGTTGTTGCACTTTTGTACTCCCCTTGGGATGCCTTGAACAGCTGCAGTGTGCCTGGAGCCCAGGGCTTCCTAGTTTCAAAAATCCTAGCCCTAGGCCTTAGCCTAACAGTAACCCTGGGAAAGTAAGTCAGCCTGGTGTTAGGCTTCTTGCCAAGGAAAAAGCCGTGAAAGCAGCCATGTTGTGGCACTTTTGCACTCCCATTTGGATGCCTTTCACAGCTCCAGTGTGCCTGGAACTCAGGGCTTCCTGCTTTTAAAAATCCTAGCCCTAGGCCGAACCCCAACCCTAAGACGAGAAAGGCAAATCAGCCAGGAATTAGGCATGTCCCCAAGGAAAAAGCTGTGGAGGCAGGCATGTTGTGGTACTTTTGCGCTCTTCTTGGCTAGTCCTTCGCAGCTGCTGTGTTCTTGGAACTCAGGGCTTTCTGGTTAATAGAGCCCTTACCCTAGGCGTAACTCAAACCTTAACCCTAGGAAGGAAAATCAGCCTATGGTTTGGGATGGTCTCATGGAAATATCAGTGGTGGCAGCCAAGTTGCGTCACTTTTGCGCTCCCCTTGGGATGCCTTTTGCAGCTGCAGTGTGCCTGGAGCCCAGGGCTTCCTGGTTTTAAAAGTCCTAGGCCTAAGCCTAACAGTAACCCTAGGAAGGTAAATCAGCCGGGTATTAGGGTTCTTCCTAAGGGAAAAGCCGTGAAAGCAGCCATGTTGTGGCACTTCTGCACTCCCTTTGGGATGCCTTTGGCAGATGAAGTAAGCCTGGAACTCAGGGCTTCCTGGTTAAAGAAATCCAAGCCCTAGGCTGAACCCTAACCCTAACCCTAGGCAGATAAATCAGCCTAGGTATAGGGATGGTGCCAAGGAAAAAGCTGTGAAAGCTGCCATGTTGTTGCACTTTTGTACTCCCCTTGGGATGCCTTGAACAGCTGCAGTGTGCCTGGAGCCCAGGGCTTCCTAGTTTCAAAAATCCTAGCCCTAGGCCTAAGCCTAACAGTAACCCTGGGAAAGTATGTCAGCCTGGTGTTAGGCTTCTTGCCAAGGAAAAAGCTGTGAAAGCAGCCATGTTGTGGCACTTTTGCACTCCCTTTTGGATGCCTTTCACAGCTCCAGTGTGCCTGGAACTCAGGGCTTCCTGATTTTAAAAATCCTAGCCCTAGGCCGAACCCCAACCCTAAGACGAGAAAGGCAAATCAGCCAGGAATTAGGCATGTCCCCAAGGAAAAAGCTGTGGAGGCAGGCATGTTGTGCTACTTTTGCGCTCTTCTTGGCTAGTCCTTCGCAGCTGCTGTGTTCTTGGAACTCAGGGCTTTCTGGTTAATAGAGCCCTTACCCTAGGCGTAACTCAAACCTTAACCCTAGGAAGGAAAATCAACCTATGGTTCGGGATGGTCTCATGGAAATATCAGTGGTGGCAGCCAAGTTGCGTCACTTTTGCGCTCCCCTTGGGATGCCTTTTGCAGCTGCAGTGTGCCTGGAGCCCAGGGCTTCCTGGTTTTAAAAGTCCTAGGCCTAAGCCTAACAGTAACCCTAGGAAGGTAAATCAGCCGGGTATTAGGGTTCTTCCTAAGGGAAAAGCCGTGAAAGCAGCCATGTTGTGGCACTTCTGCACTCCCTTTGGGATGCCTTTGGCAGATGAAGTAAGCCTGGAACTCAGGGCTTCCTGGTTAAAGAAATCCAAGCCCTAGGCTGAACCCTAACCCTAACCCTAGGCAGATAAATCAGCCTAGGTATAGGGATGGTGCCAAGGAAAAAGCTGTGAAAGCTGCCATGTTGTTGCACTTTTGTACTCCCCTTGGGATGCCTTGAACAGCTGCAGTGTGCCTGGAGCCCAGGGCTTCCTAGTTTCAAAAATCCTAGCCCTAGGCCTAAGCCTAACAGTAACCCTGGGAAAGTATGTCAGCCTGGTGTTAGGCTTCTTGCCAAGGAAAAAGCCGTGAAAGCAGCCATGTTGTGGCACTTTTGCACTCCCTTTTGGATGCCTTTCACAGCTCCAGTGTGCCTGGAACTCAGGGCTTCCTGCTTTTAAAAATCCTAGCCCTAGGCCGAACCCCAACCCTAAGACGAGAAAGGCAAATCAGCCAGGAATTAGGCATGTCCCCAAGGAAAAAGCTGTGGAGGCAGGCATGTTGTGGTACTTTTGCGCTCTTCTTGGCTAGTCCTTCGCAGCTGCTGTGTTCTTGGAACTCAGGGCTTTCTGGTTAATAGAGCCCTTACCCTAGGCGTAACTCAAACCTTAACCCTAGGAAGGAAAATCAACCTATGGTTCGGGATGGTCTCATGGAAATATCAGTGGTGGCAGCCAAGTTGCGTCACTTTTGCGCTCCCCTTGGGATGCCTTTCGCAGCTGCAGTGTGCCTGGAGCCCAGGGCTTCCTGGTTTTAAAAGTCCTAGGCCTAAGCCTAACAGTAACCCTAGGAAGGTAAATCAGCCGGGTATTAGGGTTCTTCCTAAGGGAAAAGCCGTGAAAGCAGCCATGTTGTGGCACTTCTGCACTCCCTTTGGGATGCCTTTGGCAGATGAAGTAAGCCTGGAACTCAGGGCTTCCTGGTTAAAAAAATTCAAGCCCTAGGCTGAAGCCTAACCCTAACCCTAGGCAGATAAATCAGCCTAGGTATAGGGATGGTGCCAAGGAAAAAGCTGTGAAAGCTGCCATGTTGTTGCACTTTTGTACTCCCCTTGGGATGCCTTGAACAGCTGCAGTGTGCCTGGAGCTAAGGGCTTCCTAGTTTCAAAAATCCTAGCCCTAGGCCTAAGCCTAACAGTAACCCTGGGAAAGTAAATCAGCCTGATGTTAGGCTTCTTGCCAAGGAAAAAGCCGTGAAAGCAGCCATGTTGTGGCACTTTTGCACTCCCTTTTGGATGCCTTTCACAGCTCCAGTGTGCCTGGAACTCAGGGCTTCCTGCTTTTAAAAATCCTAGCCCTAGGCCGAACCCCAACCCTAAGACGAGAAAGGCAAATCAGCCAGGAATTAGGCATGTCCCCAAGGAAAAAGCTGTGGAGGCAGGCATGTTGTGGTACTTTTTGCGCTCTTCTTGGCTAGTCATACGCAGCTGCTGTGTTCTTGGAACTCAGGGCTTTCTGGTTAATAGAACCCTTACCCTAGGCGTAACTCAAACCTTAACCCTAGGAAGGAAAATCAGCCTATGGTTCGGGATGGTCTCATGGAAATATCAGTGGTGGCAGCCAAGTTGCGTCACTTTTGCGCTCCCCTTGGGATGCCTTTTGCAGCTGCAGTGTGCCTGGAGCCCAGGGCTTCCTGGTTTTAAAAGTCCTAGGCCTAAGCCTAACAGTAACCCTAGGAAGGTAAATCAGCCGGGTATTAGGGTTCTTCCTAAGGGAAAAGCCGTGAAAGCAGCCATGTTGTGGCACTTCTGCACTCCCTTTGGGATGCCTTTGGCAGATGAAGTAAGCCTGGAACTCAGGGCTTCCTGGTTAAAGAAATCCAAGCCCTAGGCTGAACCCTAACCCTAACCCTAGGCAGATAAATCAGCCTAGGTATAGGGATGGTGCCAAGGAAAAAGCTGTGAAAGCTGCCATGTTGTTGCACTTTTGTACTCCCCTTGGGATGCCTTGAACAGCTGCAGTGTGCCTGGAGCTAAGGGCTTCCTAGTTTTAAAAATCCTAGCCCTAGGCCTAAGCCTAACAGTAACCCTGGGAAGGTAAATCAGCCTGATGTTAGGCGTCTTGCCAAGGAAAAAGCTGTGAAAGCAGCCATGTTGTGGCACTTTTGCACTCCCTTTTGGATGCCTTTCACAGCTGCAGTGTGCCTGGAACTCAGGGCTTCCTGCTTTTAAAAATCCTAGCCCTAGGCCGAACCCCAACCCTAAGACGAGAAAGGCAAATCAGCCAGGAATTAGGCATGTCCCCAAGGAAAAAGCTGTGGAGGCAGGCATATTGTGGTACTTTTGCGCTCTTCTTGGCTAGTCCTTCGCAGCTGCTGTGTTCTTGGAACTCAGGGCTTTCTGGTTAATAGAACCCTTACCCTAGGCGTAACTCAAACCTTAACCCTAGGAAGGAAAATCAGCCTATGGTTTGGGATGGTCTCATGGAAATATCAGTGGTGGCAGCCAAGTTGCGTCACTTTTGCGCTCCCCTTGGGATGCCTTTTGCAGCTGCAGTGTGCCTGGAGCCCAGGGCTTCCTGGTTTTAAAAGTCCTAGGCCTAAGCCTAACAGTAACCCTAGGAAGGTAAATCAGCTGGGTATTAGGGTTCTTCCTAAGGGAAAAGCCGTGAAAGCAGCCATGTTGTGGCACTTCTGCACTCCCTTTGGGATGCCTTTGGCAGATGAAGTAAGCCTGGAACTCAGGGCTTCCTGGTTAAAGAAATCACAGCCCTAGGCTGAACCCTAACCCTAACCCTAGGCAGATAAATCAGCCTTGGTATAGGGATGGTGCCAAGGAAAAAGCTGTGAAAGCTGCCATGTTGTTGCACTTTTGTACTCCCCTTGGGATGCCTTGAACAGCTGCAGTGTGCCTGGAGCCCAGGGCTTCCTAGTTTCAAAAATCCTAGCCCTAGGCCTAAGCCTAACAGTAACCCTGGGAAAGTAAATCAGCCTGATGTTAGGCTTCTTGCCAAGGAAAAAGCCGTGAAAGCAGCCATGTTGTGGCACTTTTGCACTCCCTTTTGGATGCCTTTCACAGCTCCAGTGTGCCTGGAACTCAGGGCTTCCTGCTTTTAAAAATCCTAGCCCTAGGCCGAACCCCAACCCTAAGACGAGAAAGGCAAATCAGCCAGGAATTAGGCATGTCCCCAAGGAAAAAGCTGTGGAGGCAGGCATGTTGTGGTACTTTTGCGCTCTTCTTGGCTAGTCCTTCGCAGCTGCTGTGTTCTTGGAACTCAGGGCTTTCTGGTTAATAGAACCCTTACCCTAGGCGTAACTCAAACCTTAACCCTAGGAAGGAAAATCAACCTATGGTTCGGGATGGTCTCATGGAAATATCAGTGGTGGCAGCCAAGTTGCATCACTTTTGCGCTCCCCTTGGGATGCCTTTCGCAGCTGCAGTGTGCCTGGAGCCCAGGGCTTCCTGGTTTTAAAAGTCCTAGGCCTAAGCCTAACAGTAACCCTAGGAAGGTAAATCAGCCGGGTATTAGGGTTCTTCCTAAGGGAAAAGCCGTGAAAGCAGCCATGTTGTGGCACTTCTGCACTCCCTTTGGGATGCCTTTGGCAGATGAAGTAAGCCTGGAACTCAGGGCTTCCTGGTTAAAAAAATTCAAGCCCTAGGCTGAACCCTAACCCTAACCCTAGGCAGATAAATCAGCCTAGGTATAGGGATGGTGCCAAGGAAAAAGCTGTGAAAGCTGCCATGTTGTTGCACTTTTGTACTCCCCTTGGGATGCCTTGAACAGCTGCAGTGTGCCTGGAGCCCAGGGCTTCCTAGTTTCAAAAATCCTAGCCCTAGGCCTAAGCCTAACAGTAACCCTGGGAAAGTAAATCAGCCTGATGTTAGGCTTCTTGCCAAGGAAAAAGCCGTGAAAGCAGCCATGTTGTGGCACTTTTGCACTCCCTTTTGGATGCCTTTCACAGCTCCAGTGTGCCTGGAACTCAGGGCTTCCTGCTTTTAAAAATCCTAGCCCTAGGCCGAACCCCAACCCTAAGACGAGAAAGGCAAATCAGCCAGGAATTAGGCATGTCCCCAAGGAAAAAGCTGTGGAGGCAGGCATGTTGTGCTACTTTTGCGCTCTTCCTGGCTAGTCCTTCGCAGCTGCTGTGTTCTTGGAACTCAGGGCTTTCTGGTTAATAGAACCCTTACCCTAGGCGTAACTCAAACCTTAACCCTAGGAAGGAAAATCAGCCTATGGTTCGGGATGGTCTCATGGAAATATCAGTGGTGGCAGCCAAGTTGCGTCACTTTTGCGCTCCCCTTGGGATGCCTTTCGCAGCTGCAGTGTGCCTGGAGCCCAGGGCTTCCTGGTTTTAAAAGTCCTAGGCCTAAGCCTAACAGTAACCCTAGGAAGGAAAATCAGCCGGGTATTAGGGTTCTTCCTAAGGGAAAAGCCGTGAAAGCAGCCATGTTGTGGCACTTCTGCACTCCCTTTGGGATGCCTTTGGCAGATGAAGTAAGCCTGGAACTCAGGGCTTCCTGGTTAAAGAAATCCAAGCCCTAGGCTGAACCCTAACCCTAACCCTAGGCAGATAAATCAGCCTAGGTATAGGGATGGTGCCAAGGAAAAAGCTGTGAAAGCTGCCATGTTGTTGCACTTTTGTACTCCCCTTGGGATGCCTTGAACAGCTGCAGTGTGCCTGGAGCCCAGGGCTTCCCAGTTTCAAAAATCCTAGCCCTAGGCCTAAGCCTAACAGTAACCCTGGGCAAGTATGTCAGCCTGGTGTTAGGCTTCTTGCCAAGGAAAAAGCCGTGAAAGCAGCCATGTTGTGGCACTTTTGCACTCCCTTTTGGATGCCTTTCACAGCTGCAGTGTGCCTGGAACTCAGGGCTTCCTGCTTTTAAAAATCCTAGCCCTAGGCCGAACCCCAACGCTAAGTCGAGAAAGGCAAATCAGCCAGGAATTAGGCATGTCCCCAAGGAAAAAGCTGTGGAGGCAGGCATGTTGTGGTACTTTTGCGCTCTTCTTGGCTAGTCCTTCGCAGCTGCTGTGTTCTTGGAACTCAGGGCTTTCTGGTTAATAGAACCCTTACCCTAGGCGTAACTCAAACCTTAACCCTAGGAAGGAAAATCAACCTATGGTTCGGGATGGTCTCATGGAAATATCAGTGGTGGCAGCCAAGTTGCGTCACTTTTGCGCTCCCCTTGGGATGCCTTTTGCAGCTGCAGTGTGCCTGGAGCCCAGGGCTTCCTGGTTTTAAAAGTCCTAGGCCTAAGCCTAACAGTAACCCTAGGAAGGTAAATCAGCCGGGTATTAGGGTTCTTCCTAAGGGAAAAGCCGTGAAAGCAGCCATGTTGTGGCACTTCTGCACTCCCTTTGGGATGCCTTTGGCAGATGAAGTAAGCCTGGAACTCAGGGCTTCCTGGTTAAAGAAATCCAAGCCCTAGGCTGAACCCTAACCCTAACCCTAGGCAGATAAATCAGCCTAGGTATAGGGATGGTGCCAAGGAAAAAGCTGTGAAAGCTGCCATGTTGTTGCACTTTTGTACTCCCCTTGGGATGCCTTGAACAGCTGCAGTGTGCCTGGAGCCCAGGGCTTCCTAGTTTCAAAAATCCTAGCCCTAGGCCTAAGCCTAACAGTAACCCTGGGAAAGTAAATCAGCCTGATGTTAGGCTTCTTGCCAAGGAAAAAGCCGTGAAAGCAGCCATGTTGTGGCACTTTTGCACTCCCTTTTGGATGCCTTTCACAGCTGCAGTGTGCCTGGAACTCAGGGCTTCCTGCTTTTAAAAATCCTAGCCCTAGGCCGAACCCCAACCCTAAGACGAGAAAGGCAAATCAGCCAGGAATTAGGCATGTCCCCAAGGAAAAAGCTGTGGAGGCAGGCATGTTGTGGTACTTTTGCGCTCTTCTTGGCTAGTCCTTCGCAGCTGCTGTGTTCTTGGAACTCAGGGCTTTCTGGTTAATAGAACCCTTACCCTAGGCGTAACTCAAACCTTAACCCTAGGAAGGAAAATCAGCCTATGGTTCAGGATGCTCTCATGGAAATATCAGTGGTGGCAGCCAAGTTGCGTCACTTTTGCGCTCCCCTTGGGATGCCTTTTGCAGCTGCAGTGTGCCTGGAGCCCAGGGCTTCCTGGTTTTAAAAGTCCTAGGCCTAAGCCTAACAGTAACCCTAGGAAAGTAAATCAGCCGGGTATTAGGGTTTTTCCTAAGGGAAAAGCCGTGAAAGCAGCCATGTTGTGGCACTTCTGCACTCCCTTTGGGATGCCTTTGGCAGATGAAGTAAGCCTGGAACTCAGGGCTTCCTGGTTAAAGAAATCCAAGCCCTAGGCTGAACCCTAACCCTAACCCTAGGCAGATAAATCAGCCTAGGTATAGGGATGGTGCCAAGGAAAAAGCTGTGAAAGCTGCCATGTTGTTGCACTTTTGTACTCCCCTTGGGATGCCTTGAACAGCTGCAGTGTGCCTGGAGCCCAGGGCTTCCTAGTTTCAAAAATCCTAGCCCTAGGCCTAAGCCTAACAGTAACCGTGGGAAAGTATGTCAGCCTGGTTTTAGGCTTCTTGCCAAGGAAAAAGCCGTGAAAGCAGCCATGTTGTGGCACTTTTGCACTCCCTTTTGGATGCCTTTCACAGCTCCAGTGTGCCTGGAACTCAGGGCTTCCTGCTTTTAAAAATCCTAGCCCTAGGCCGAACCCCAACCCTAAGACGAGAAAGGCAAATCAGCCAGGAATTAGGCATGTCCCCAAGGAAAAAGCTGTGGAGGCAGGCATGTTGTGGTACTTTTGCGCTCTTCTTGGCTAGTCCTTCGCAGCTGCTGTGTTCTTGGAACTCAGGGCTTTCTGGTTAATAGAGCCCTTACCCTAGGCGTAACTCAAACCTTAACCCTAGGAAGGAAAATCAACCTATGGTTCGGGATGGTCTCATGGAAATATCAGTGGTGGCAGCCAAGTTGCGTCACTTTTGCGCTCCCCTTGGGATGCCTTTCGCAGCTGCAGTGTGCACGGAGCCCAGGGCTTCCTGGTTTTAAAAGTCCTAGGCCTAAGCCTAACAGTAACCCTAGGAAGGTAAATCAGCCGGGTATTAGGGTTCTTCCTAAGGGAAAAGCCGTGAAAGCAGCCATGTTGTGGCACTTCTGCACTCCCTTTGGGATGCCTTTGGCAGATGAAGTAAGCCTGGAACTCAGGGCTTCCTGGTTAAAGAAATCCAAGCCCTAGGCTGAACCCTAACCCTAACCCTAGGCAGATAAATCAGCCTAGGTATAGGGATGGTGCCAAGGAAAAAGCTGTGAAAGCTGCCATGTTGTTGCACTTTTGTACTCCCCTTGGGATGCCTTGAACAGCTGCAGTGTGCCTGGAGCTAAGGGCTTCCTAGTTTCAAAAATCCTAGCCCTAGGCCTAAGCCTAACAGTAACCCTGGGAAAGTAAATCAGCCTGATGTTAGGCTTCTTGCCAAGGAAAAAGCCGTGAAAGCAGCCATGTTGTGGCACTTTTGCACCCCCTTTTGGATGCCTTTCACAGCTCCAGTGTGCCTGGAACTCAGGGCTTCCTGCTTTTAAAAATCCTAGCCCTAGGCCGAACCCCAACCCTAAGATGAGAAAGGCAAATCAGCCAGGAATTAGGCATGTCCCCAAGGAAAAAGCTGTGGAGGCAGGCATGTTGTGGTACTTTTGCGCTCTTCTTGGCTAGTCCTTCGCAGCTGCTGTGTTCTTGGAACTCAGGGCTTTCTGGTTAATAGACCCTTACCCTAGGCGTAACTCAAACCTTAACCCTAGGAAGGAAAATCAGCCTATGGTTCGGGATGGTCTCATGGAAATATCAGTGGTGGCAGCCAAGTTGCGTCACTTTTGCGCTCCCCTTGGGATGCCTTTTGCAGCTGCAGTGTGCCTGGAGCCCAGGGCTTCCTGGTTTTAAAAGTCCTAGGCCTAAGCCTAACAGTAACCCTAGGAAAGTAAATCAGCCAGGTATTAGGGTTCTTCCTAAGGGAAAAGCCGTGAAAGCAGCCATGTTGTGGCACTTCTGCACTCCCTTTGGGATGCCTTTGGCAGATGAAGTAAGCCTGGAACTCAGGGCTTCCTGGTTAAAGAAATCCAAGCCCTAGGCTGAACCCTAACCCTAACCCTAGGCAGATAAATCAGCCTAGGTATAGGGATGGTGCCAAGGAAAAAGCTGTGAAAGCTGCCATGTTGTTGCACTTTTGTACTCCCCTTGGGATGCCTTGAACAGCTGCAGTGTGCCTGGAGCCCAGGGCTTCCTAGTTTCAAAAATCCTAGCCCTAGGCCTAAGCCTAACAGTAACCCTGGGAAAGTATGTCAGCCTGGTGTTAGGCTTCTTGCCAAGGAAAAAGCCGTGAAAGCAGCCATGTTGTGGCACTTTTGCACTCCCTTTTGGATGCCTTTCACAGCTCCAGTGTGCCTGGAACTCAGGGCTTCCTGCTTTTAAAAATCCTAGCCCTAGGCCGAACCCCAACCCTAAGACGAGAAAGGCAAATCAGCCAGGAATTAGGCATGTCCCCAAGGAAAAAGCTGTGGAGGCAGGCATGTTGTGGTACTTTTGCGCTCTTCTTGGCTAGTCCTTCGCAGCTGCTGTGTTCTTGGAACTCAGGGCTTTCTGGTTAATAGAGCCCTTACCCTAGGCGTAACTCAAACCTTAACCCTAGGAAGGAAAATCAACCTATGGTTCGGGATGGTCTCATGGAAATATCAGTGGTGGCAGCCAAGTTGCGTCACTTTTGCGCTCCCCTTGGGATGCCTTTCGCAGCTGCAGTGTGCCTGGAGCCCAGGGCTTCCTGGTTTTAAAAGTCCTAGGCCTAAGCCTAACAGTAACCCTAGGAAGGTAAATCAGCCGGGTATTAGGGTTCTTCCTAAGGGAAAAGCCGTGAAAGCAGCCATGTTGTGGCACTTCTGCACTCCCTTTGGGATGCCTTTGGCAGATGAAGTAAGCCTGGAACTCAGGGCTTCCTGGTTAAAGAAATCCAAGCCCTAGGCTGAACCCTAACCCTAACCCTAGGCAGATAAATCAGCCTAGGTACCGGGATGTTGCCAAGGAAAAAGCTGTGAAAGCTGCCATGTTGTTGCACTTTTGTACACCCCTTGGGATGCCTTGAACAGCTGCAGTGTGCCTGGAGCCCAGGGCTTCCCAGTTTCAAAAATCCTAGCCCTAGGCCTAAGCCTAACAGTAACCCTGGGAAAGTTAATCAGCCTGATGTTAGATTTCTTGCCAAGGAAAAAGCCGTGAAAGCAGCCATGTTGTGGCACTTTTGCACTCCCTTTTGGATGCCTTTCACAGCTCCAGTGTGCCTGGAACTCAGGGCTTCCTGATTTTAAAAATCCTAGCCCTAGGCCGAACCGCAACCCTAAGACGAGAAAGGCAAATCAGCCAGGAATTAGGCATGTCCCCAAGGAAAAAGCTGTGGAGGCAGGCATGTTGTGGTACTTTTGCGCTCTTCTTGGCTAGTCCTTCGCAGCTGCTGTGTTCTTGGAACTCAGGGCTTTCTGGTTAATAGAGCCCTTACCCTAGGCGTAACTCAAACCTTAACCCTAGGAAGGAAAATCAGCCTATGGTTCGGGATGGTCTCATGGAAATATCAGTGGTGGCAGCCAAGTTGCGTCACTTTTGCGCTCCCCTTGGGATGCCTTTCGCAGCTGCAGTGTGCCTGGAGCCCAGGGCTTCCTGGTTTTAAAAGTCCTAGGCCTAAGCCTAACAGTAACCCTAGGAAGGTAAATCAGCCGGGTATTAGGGTTCTTCCTAAGGGAAAAGCCGTGAAAGCAGCCATGTTGTGGCACTTCTGCACTCCCTTTGGGATGCCTTTGGCAGATGAAGTAAGCCTGGAACTCAGGGCTTCCTGGTTAAAGAAATCCAAGCCCTAGGCTGAACCCTAACCCTAACCCTAGGCAGATAAATCAGCCTTGGTATAGGGATGGTGCCAAGGAAAAAGCTGTGAAAGCTGCCATGTTGTTGCACTTTTGTACTCCCCTTGTGATGCCTTGAACAGCTGCAGTGTGCCTGGAGCCCAGGGCTTCCCAGTTTCAAAAATCCTAGCCCTAGGCCTAAGCCTAACAGTAACCCTGGGAAAGTATGTCAGCCTGGTGTTAGGCTTCTTTCCAAGGAAAAAGCCGTGAAAGCAGCCATGTTGTGGCACTTTTGCACTCCCTTTTGGATGCCTTTCACAGCTCCAGTGTGCCTGGAACTCAGGGCTTCCTGCTTTTAAAAATCCTAGCCCTAGGCCGAACCCCAACCCTAAGACGAGAAAGGCAAATCAGCCAGGAATTAGGCATGTCCCCAAGGAAAAAGCTGTGGAGGCAGGCATGTTGTGGTACTTTTGCGCTCTTCTTGGCTAGTCCTTCGCAGCTGCTGTGTTCTTGGAACTCAGGGCTTTCTGGTTAATAGAGCCCTTACCCTAGGCGTAACTCAAACCTTAACCCTAGGAAGGAAAATCAACCTATGGTTCGGGATGGTCTCATGGAAATATCAGTGGTGGCAGCCAAGTTGCGTCACTTTTGCGCTCCCCTTGGGATGCCTTTCGCAGCTGCAGTGTGCCTGGAGCACAGGGCTTCCTGGTTTTAAAAGTCCTAGGCCTAAGCCTAACAGTAACCCTAGGAAGGTAAATCAGCCGGGTATTAGGGTTCTTCCTAAGGGAAAAGCCGTGAAAGCAGCCATGTTGTGGCACTTCTGCACTCCCTTTGGGATGCCTTTGGCAGATGAAGTAAGCCTGGAACTCAGGGCTTCCTGGTTAAAGAAATCACAGCCCTAGGCTGAACCCTAACCCTAACCCTAGGCAGATAAATCAGCCTAGGTATAGGGATGGTGCCAAGGAAAAAGCTGTGAAAGCTGCCATGTTGTTGCACTTTTGTACTCCCCTTGGGATGCCTTGAACAGCTGCAGTGTGCCTGGAGCCCAGGGCTTCCTAGTTTCAAAAATCCTAGCCCTAGGCCTAAGCCTAACAGTAACCCTGGGAAAGTAAATCAGCCTGATGTTAGGCTTCTTGCCAAGGAAAAAGCCGTGAAAGCAGCCATGTTGTGGCACTTTTGCACTCCCTTTTGGATGCCTTTCACAGCTCCAGTGTGCCTGGAACTCAGGGCTTCCTGCTTTTAAAAATCCTAGCCCTAGGCCGAACCCCAACCCTAAGACGAGAAAGGCAAATCAGCCAGGAATTAGGCATGTCCCCAAGGAAAAAGCTGTGGAGGCAGGCATGTTGTGGTACTTTTGCGCTCTTCTTGGCTAGTCCTTCGCAGCTGCTGTGTTCTTGGAACTCAGGGCTTTCTGGTTAATAGAACCCTTACCCTAGGCGTAACTCAAACCTTAACCCTAGGAAGGAAAATCAGCCTATGGTTCAGGATGGTCTCATGGAAATATCAGTGGTGGCAGCCAAGTTGCATCACTTTTGCGCTCCCCTTGGGATGCCTTTCGCAGCTGCAGTGTGCCTGGAGCCCAGGGCTTCCTGGTTTTAAAAGTCCTAGGCCTAAGCCTAACAGTAACCCTAGGAAAGTAAATCAGCCAGGTATTAGGGTTCTTCCTAAGGGAAAAGCCGTGAAAGCAGCCATGTTGTGGCACTTCTGCACTCCCTTTGGGATGCCTTTGGCAGATGAAGTAAGCCTGGAACTCAGGGCTTCCTGGTTAAAGAAATCCAAGCCCTAGGCTGAACCCTAACCCTAACCCTAGGCAGATAAATCAGCCTAGGTATAGGGATGGTGCCAAGGAAAAAGCCGTGAAAGCTGCCATGTTGTTGCACTTTTGTACTCCCCTTGGGATGCCTTGAACAGCTGCAGTGTGCCTGGAGCCCAGGGCTTCCTAGTTTCAAAAATCCTAGCCCTAGGCCTAAGCCTAACAGTAACCCTGGGAAAGTATGTCAGCCTGGTGTTAGGCTTCTTGCCAAGGAAAAAGCCGTGAAAGCAGCCATGTTGTGGCACTTTTGCACTCCCTTTTGGATGCCTTTCACAGCTGCAGTGTGCCTGGAACTCAGGGCTTCCTGTTTTTAAAAATCCTAGCCCTAGGCCGAACCCCAACCCTAAGACGAGAAAGGCAAATCAGCCCGGAATTAGGCATGTCCCCAAGGAAAAAGCTGTGGAGGCAGGCATGTTGTGGTACTTTTGCGCTCTTCTTGGCTAGTCCTTCGCAGCTGCTGTGTTCTTGGAACTCAGGGCTTTCTGGTTAATAGAGCCCTTACCCTAGGCGTAACTCAAACCTTAACCCTAGGAAGGAAAATCAACCTATGGTTCGGGATGGTCTCATGGAAATATCAGTGGTGGCAGCCAAGTTGCGTCACTTTTGCGCTCCCCTTGGGATGCCTTTCGCAGCTGCAGTGTGCCTGGAGCCCAGGGCTTCCTGGTTTTAAAAGTCCTAGGCCTAAGCCTAACAGTAACCCTAGGAAGGTAAATCAGCCGGGTATTAGGGTTCTTCCTAAGGGAAAAGCCGTGAAAGCAGCCATGTTGTGGCACTTCTGCACTCCCTTTGGGATGCCTTTGGCAGATGAAGTAAGCCTGGAACTCAGGGCTTCCTGGTTAAAGAAATCACAGCCCTAGGCTGAACCCTAACCCTAACCCTAGGCAGATCAATCAGCCTAGGTACCGGGATGGTGCCAAGGAAAAAGCTGTGAAAGCTGCCATGTTGTTGCACTTTTGTACACCCCTTGGGATGCCTTGAACAGCTGCAGTGTGCCTGGAGCCCAGGGCTTCCCAGTTTCAAAAATCCTAGCCCTAGGCCTAAGCCTAACAGTAACCCTGGGAAAGTTAATCAGCCTGATGTTAGATTTCTTGCCAAGGAAAAAGCCGTGAAAGCAGCCATGTTGTGGCACTTTTGCACTCCCTTTTGGATGCCTTTCACAGCTCCAGTGTGCCTGGAACTCAGGGCTTCCTGATTTTAAAAATCCTAGCCCTAGGCCGAACCGCAACCCTAAGACGAGAAAGGCAAATCAGCCAGGAATTAGGCATGTCCCCAAGGAAAAAGCTGTGGAGGCAGGCATGTTGTGGTACTTTTGCGCTCTTCTTGGCTAGTCCTTCGAAGCTGCTGTGTTCTTGGAACTCAGGGCTTTCTGGTTAATAGAACCCTTAGCCTAGGCGTAACTCAAACCTTAACCCTAGGAAGGAAAATCAGCCTATGGTTCGGGATGGTCTCATGGAAATATCAGTGGTGGCAGCCAAGTTGCGTCACTTTTGCGCTCCCCTTGGGATGCCTTTTGCAGCTGCAGTGTGCCTGGAGCCCAGGGCTTCCTGGTTTTAAAAGTCCTAGGCCTAAGCCTAACAGTAACCCTAGGAAGGTAAATCAGCCAGGTATTAGGGTTCTTCCTAAGGGAAAAGCCATGAAAGCAGCCATGTTGTGGCACTTCTGCACTCCCTTTGGGATGCCTTTGGCAGATGAAGTAAGCCTGGAACTCAGGGCTTCCTGGTTAAAGAAATCCAAGCCCTAGGCTGAACCCTAACCCTAACCCTAGGCAGATAAATCAGCCTAGGTATAGGGATGGTGCCAAGGAAAAAGCTGTGAAAGCTGCCATGTTGTTGCACTTTTGTACTCCCCTTGGGATGCCTTGAACAGCTGCAGTGTGCCTGGAGCCCAGGGCTTCCTAGTTTCAAAAATCCTAGCCCTAGGCCTAAGCCTAACAGTAACCCTGGGAAGGTAAATCAGCATGGTGTTAGGCGTCTTGCCAAGGAAAAAGCCGTGAAAGCAGCCATGTTGTGGCACTTTTGCACTCCCTTTTGGATGCCTTTCACAGCTCCAGTGTGCCTGGAACTCAGGGCTTCCTGCTTTTAAAAATCCTAGCCCTAGGCCGAACCCCAACCCTAAGACGAGAAAGGCAAATCAGCCAGGAATTAGGCATGTCCCCAAGGAAAAAGCTGTGGAGGCAGGCATGTTGTGCTACTTTTGCGCTCTTCTTGGCTAGTCCTTCGCAGCTGCTGTGTTCTTGGAACTCAGGGCTTTCTGGTTAATAGACCCTTACCCTAGGCGTAACTCAAACCTTAACCCTAGGAAGGAAAATCAGCCTATGGTTCGGGATGGTCTCATGGAAATATCAGTGGTGGCAGCCAAGTTGCGTCACTTTTGCGCTCCCCTTGGGATGCCTTTCGCAGCTGCTGTGTGCCTGGAGCCCAGGGCTTCCTGGTTTTAAAAGTCCTAGGCCTAAGCCTAACAGTAACCCTAGGAAGGTAAATCAGCCGGGTATTAGGGTTCTTCCTAAGGGAAAAGCCGTGAAAGCAGCCATGTTGTGGCACTTCTGCACTCCCTTTGGGATGCCTTTGGCAGATGAAGTAAGCCTGGAACTCAGGGCTTCCTGGTTAAAGAAATCACAGCCCTAGGCTGAACCCTAACCCTAACCCTAGGCAGATAAATCAGCCTAGGTATAGGGATGGTGCCAAGGAAAAAGCTGTGAAAGCTGCCATGTTGTTGCACTTTTGTACTCCCCTTGGGATGCCTTGAACAGCTGCAGTGTGCCTGGAGCAGAGGGCTTCCTAGTTTCAAAAATCCTAGCCCTAGGCCTAAGCCTAACAGTAACCCTGGGAAAGTATGTCAGCCTGGTGTTAGGCTTCTTGCCAAGGAAAAAGCCGTGAAAGCAGCCATGTTGTGGCACTTTTGCACTCCCTTTTGGATGCCTTTCACAGCTCCAGTGTGCCTGGAACTCAGGGCTTCCTGCTTTTAAAAATCCTAGCCCTAGGCCGAACCCCAACCCTAAGACGAGAAAGGCAAATCAGCCAGGAATTAGGCATGTCCCCAAGGAAAAAGCTGTGGAGGCAGGCATGTTGTGCTACTTTTGCGCTCTTCTTGGCTAGTCCTTCGCAGCTGCTGTGTTCTTGGAACTCAGGGCTTTCTGGTTAATAGACCCTTACCCTAGGCGTAACTCAAACCTTAACCCTAGGAAGGAAAATCAGCCTATGGTTCGGGATGGTCTCATGGAAATATCAGTGGTGGCAGCCAAGTTGCGTCACTTTTGCGCTCCCCTTGGGATGCCTTTCGCAGCTGCTGTGTGCCTGGAGCCCAGGGCTTCCTGGTTTTAAAAGTCCTAGGCCTAAGCCTAACAGTAACCCTAGGAAGGTAAATCAGCCGGGTATTAGGGTTCTTCCTAAGGGAAAAGCCGTGAAAGCAGCCATGTTGTGGCACTTCTGCACTCCCTTTGGGATGCCTTTGGCAGATGAAGTAAGCCTGGAACTCAGGGCTTCCTGGTTAAAGAAATCACAGCCCTAGGCTGAACCCTAACCCTAACCCTAGGCAGATAAATCAGCCTAGGTATAGGGATGGTGCCAAGGAAAAAGCTGTGAAAGCTGCCATGTTGTTGCACTTTTGTACTCCCCTTGGGATGCCTTGAACAGCTGCAGTGTGCCTGGAGCAGAGGGCTTCCTAGTTTCAAAAATCCTAGCCCTAGGCCTAAGCCTAACAGTAACCCTGGGAAAGTATGTCAGCCTGGTGTTAGGCTTCTTGCCAAGGAAAAAGCCGTGAAAGCAGCCATGTTGTGGCACTTTTGCACTCCCTTTTGGATGCCTTTCACAGCTCCAGTGTGCCTGGAACTCAGGGCTTCCTGCTTTTAAAAATCCTAGCCCTAGGCCGAACCCCAACCCTAAGACGAGAAAGGCAAATCAGCCAGGAATTAGGCATGTCCCCAAGGAAAAAGCTGTGGAGGCAGGCATGTTGTGGTACTTTTGCGCTCTTCTTGGCTAGTCCTTCGCAGCTGCTGTGTTCTTGGAACTCAGGGCTTTCTGGTTAATAGAGCCCTTACCCTAGGCGTAACTCAAACCTTAACCCTAGGAAGGAAAATCAACCTATGGTTCGGGATGGTCTCATGGAAATATCAGTGGTGGCAGCCAAGTTGCGTCACTTTTGCGCTCCCCTTGGGATGCCTTTCGCAGCTGCAGTGTGCCTGGAGCCCAGGGCTTCCTGGTTTTAAAAGTCCTAGGCCTAAGCCTAACAGTAACCCTAGGAAGGTAAATCAGCCGGGTATTAGGGTTCTTCCTAAGGGAAAAGCCGTGAAAGCAGCCATGTTGTGGCACTTCTGCACTCCCTTTGGGATGCCTTTGGCAGATGAAGTAAGCCTGGAACTCAGGGCTTCCTGGTTAAAAAAATTCAAGCCCTAGGCTGAACCCTAACCCTAATCCTAGGCAGATAAATCAGCCTAGGTATAGGGATGGTGCCAAGGAAAAAGCTGTGAAAGCTGCCATGTTGTTGCACTTTTGTACTCCCCCTGGGATGACTTGAACAGCTGCAGTGTGCCTGGAGCTAAGGGCTTCCTAGTTTTAAAAATCCTAGACCTAGGCCTAAGCCTAACAGTAACCCTGGGAAGGTAAATCAGCCTGGTGTTATGCGTCTTGCCAAGGAAAAAGCCGTGAAAGCAGCCATGTTGTGGCACTTTTGCACTCCCTTTTGGATGCCTTTCACAGCTCCAGTGTGCCTGGAACTCAGGGCTTCCTGATTTTAAAAATCCTAGCCCTAGGCCGAACCCCAACCCTAAGACGAGAAAGGCAAATCAGCCAGGAATTAAGCATGTCCTCAAGGAAAAAGCTGTGGAGGCAGGCATGTTGTGGTACTTTTGCGCTCTTCTTGGCTAGTCCTTCGCAGCTGCTGTGTTCTTGGAACTCAGGGCTTTCTGGTTAATAGAGCCCTTACCCTAGGCGTAACTCAAACCTTAACCCTAGGGAGGAAAATCAGCCTATGGTTTGGGATGGTCTCATGGAAATATCAGTGGTGGCAGCCAAGTTGCGTCACTTTTGCGCTCCCCTTGGGATGCCTTTCGCAGCTGCAGTGTGCCTGGAGCCCAGGGCTTCCTGGTTTTAAAAGTCCTAGGCCTAAGCCTAACAGTAACCCTAGGAAGGTAAATCAGCCAGGTATTAGGGTTCTTCCTAAGGGAAAAGCCGTGAAAGCAGCCATGTTGTGGCACTTCTGCACTCCCTTTGGGATGCCTTTGGCAGATGAAGTAAGCCTGGAACTCAGGGCTTCCTGGTTAAAGAAATCACAGCCCTAGGCTGAACCCTAACCCTAACCCTAGGCAGATAAATCAGCCTAGGTACCGGGATGGTGCCAAGGAAAAAGCTGTGAAAGCTGCCATGTTGTTGCACTTTTGTACACCCCTTGGGATGCCTTGAACAGCTGCAGTGTGCCTGGAGCCCAGGGCTTCCCAGTTTCAAAAATCCTAGCCCTAGGCCTAAGCCTAACAGTAACCCTGGGAAAGTTAATCAGCCTGATGTTAGATTTCTTGCCAAGGAAAAAGCCGTGAAAGCAGCCATGTTGTGGCACTTTTGCACTCCCTTTTGGATGCCTTTCACAGCTGCAGTGTGCCTGGAACTCAGGGCTTCCTGATTTTAAAAATCCTAGCCCTAGGCCGAACCGCAACCCTAAGACGAGAAAGGCAAATCAGCCAGGAATTAGGCATGTCCCCAAGGAAAAAGCTGTGGAGGCAGGCATGTTGTGGTACTTTTGCGCTCTTCTTGGCTAGTCCTTCGAAGCTGCTGTGTTCTTGGAACTCAGGGCTTTCTGGTTAATAGAACCCTTACCCTAGGCGTAACTCAAACCTTAACCCTAGGAAGGAAAATCAGCCTATGGTTCGGGATGGTCTCATGGAAATATCAGTGGTGGCAGCCAAGTTGCGTCACTTTTGCGCTCCCCTTGGGATGCCTTTTGCAGCTGCAGTGTGCCTGGAGCACAGGGCTTCCTGGTTTTAAAAGTCCTAGGCCTAAGCCTAACAGTAACCCTAGGAAGGTAAATCAGCCAGGTATTAGGGTTCTTCCTAAGGGAAAAGCCATGAAAGCAGCCATGTTGTGGCACTTCTGCACTCCCTTTGGGATGCCTTTGGCAGATGAAGTAAGCCTGGAACTCAGGGCTTCCTGGTTAAAGAAATCCAAGCCCTAGGCTGAACCCTAACCCTAACCCTAGGCAGATAAATCAGCCTAGGTATAGGGATGGTGCCAAGGAAAAAGCTGTGAAAGCTGCCATGTTGTTGCACTTTTGTACTCCCCTTGGGATGCCTTGAACAGCTGCAGTGTGCCTGGAGCCCAGGGCTTCCTAGTTTCAAAAATCCTAGCCCTAGGCCTAAGCCTAACAGTAACCCTGGGAAGGTAAATCAGCATGGTGTTAGGCGTCTTGCCAAGGAAAAAGCCGTGAAAGCAGCCATGTTGTGGCACTTTTGCACTCCCTTTTGGATGCCTTTCACAGCTCCAGTGTGCCTGGAACTCAGGGCTTCCTGCTTTTAAAAATCCTAGCCCTAGGCCGAACCCCAACCCTAAGACGAGAAAGGCAAATCAGCCAGGAATTAGGCATGTCCCCAAGGAAAAAGCTGTGGAGGCAGGCATGTTGTGCTACTTTTGCGCTCTTCTTGGCTAGTCCTTCGCAGCTGCTGTGTTCTTGGAACTCAGGGCTTTCTGGTTAATAGACCCTTACCCTAGGCGTAACTCAAACCTTAACCCTAGGAAGGAAAATCAGCCTATGGTTCGGGATGGTCTCATGGAAATATCAGTGGTGGCAGCCAAGTTGCGTCACTTTTGCGCTCCCCTTGGGATGCCTTTCGCAGCTGCTGTGTGCCTGGAGCCCAGGGCTTCCTGGTTTTAAAAGTCCTAGGCCTAAGCCTAACAGTAACCCTAGGAAGGTAAATCAGCCGGGTATTAGGGTTCTTCCTAAGGGAAAAGCCGTGAAAGCAGCCATGTTGTGGCACTTCTGCACTCCCTTTGGGATGCCTTTGGCAGATGAAGTAAGCCTGGAACTCAGGGCTTCCTGGTTAAAGAAATCACAGCCCTAGGCTGAACCCTAACCCTAACCCTAGGCAGATAAATCAGCCTAGGTATAGGGATGGTGCCAAGGAAAAAGCTGTGAAAGCTGCCATGTTGTTGCACTTTTGTACTCCCCTTGGGATGCCTTGAACAGCTGCAGTGTGCCTGGAGCAGAGGGCTTCCTAGTTTCAAAAATCCTAGCCCTAGGCCTAAGCCTAACAGTAACCCTGGGAAAGTATGTCAGCCTGGTGTTAGGCTTCTTGCCAAGGAAAAAGCCGTGAAAGCAGCCATGTTGTGGCACTTTTGCACTCCCTTTTGGATGCCTTTCACAGCTCCAGTGTGCCTGGAACTCAGGGCTTCCTGCTTTTAAAAATCCTAGCCCTAGGCCGAACCCCAACCCTAAGACGAGAAAGGCAAATCAGCCAGGAATTAGGCATGTCCCCAAGGAAAAAGCTGTGGAGGCAGGCATGTTGTGGTACTTTTGCGCTCTTCTTGGCTAGTCCTTCGCAGCTGCTGTGTTCTTGGAACTCAGGGCTTTCTGGTTAATAGAGCCCTTACCCTAGGCGTAACTCAAACCTTAACCCTAGGAAGGAAAATCAACCTATGGTTCGGGATGGTCTCATGGAAATATCAGTGGTGGCAGCCAAGTTGCGTCACTTTTGCGCTCCCCTTGGGATGCCTTTCGCAGCTGCAGTGTGCCTGGAGCCCAGGGCTTCCTGGTTTTAAAAGTCCTAGGCCTAAGCCTAACAGTAACCCTAGGAAGGTAAATCAGCCGGGTATTAGGGTTCTTCCTAAGGGAAAAGCCGTGAAAGCAGCCATGTTGTGGCACTTCTGCACTCCCTTTGGGATGCCTTTGGCAGATGAAGTAAGCCTGGAACTCAGGGCTTCCTGGTTAAAAAAATTCAAGCCCTAGGCTGAACCCTAACCCTAATCCTAGGCAGATAAATCAGCCTAGGTATAGGGATGGTGCCAAGGAAAAAGCTGTGAAAGCTGCCATGTTGTTGCACTTTTGTACTCCCCCTGGGATGACTTGAACAGCTGCAGTGTGCCTGGAGCTAAGGGCTTCCTAGTTTTAAAAATCCTAGACCTAGGCCTAAGCCTAACAGTAACCCTGGGAAGGTAAATCAGCCTGGTGTTAGGCGTCTTGCCAAGGAAAAAGCCGTGAAAGCAGCCATGTTGTGGCACTTTTGCACTCCCTTTTGGATGCCTTTCACAGCTCCAGTGTGCCTGGAACTCAGGGCTTCCTGATTTTAAAAATCCTAGCCCTAGGCCGAACCCCAACCCTAAGACGAGAAAGGCAAATCAGCCAGGAATTAAGCATGTCCTCAAGGAAAAAGCTGTGGAGGCAGGCATGTTGTGGTACTTTTGCGCTCTTCTTGGCTAGTCCTTCGCAGCTGCTGTGTTCTTGGAACTCAGGGCTTTCTGGTTAATAGAGCCCTTACCCTAGGCGTAACTCAAACCTTAACCCTAGGGAGGAAAATCAGCCTATGGTTCGGGATGGTCTCATGGAAATATCAGTGGTGGCAGCCAAGTTGCGTCACTTTTGCGCTCCCCTTGGGATGCCTTTCGCAGCTGCAGTGTGCCTGGAGCCCAGGGCTTCCTGGTTTTAAAAGTCCTAGGCCTAAGCCTAACAGTAACCCTAGGAAGGTAAATCAGCCGGGTATTAGGGTTCTTCCTAAGGGAAAAGCCGTGAAAGCAGCCATGTTGTGGCACTTCTGCACTCCCTTTGGGATGCCTTTGGCAGATGAAGTAAGCCTGGAACTCAGGGCTTCCTGGTTAAAGAAATCCAAGCCCTAGGCTGAACCCTAACCCTAACCCTAGGCAGATAAATCAGCCTAGGTATAGGGATGGTGCCAAGGAAAAAGCTGTGAAAGCTGCCATGTTGTTGCACTTTTGTACTCCCCTTGGGATGCCTTGAACAGCTGCAGTGTGCCTGGAGCTAAGGGCTTCCTAGTTTCAAAAATCCTAGCCCTAGGCCTAAGCCTAACAGTAACCCTGGGAAAGTAAATCAGCCTGATGTTAGGCTTCTTGCCAAGGAAAAAGCCGTGAAAGCAGCCATGTTGTGGCACTTTTGCACTCCCTTTTGGATGCCTTTCACAGCTCCAGTGTGCCTGGAACTCAGGGCTTCCTGCTTTTAAAAATCCTAGCCCTAGGCCGAACCCCAACCCTAAGACGAGAAAGGCAAATCAGCCAGGAATTAGGCATGTCCCCAAGGAAAAAGCTGTGGAGGCAGGCATGTTGTGGTACTTTTGCGCTCTTCTTGGCTAGTCCTTCGCAGCTGCTGTGTTCTTGGAACTCAGGGCTTTCTGGTTAATAGAACCCTTACCCTAGGCGTAACTCAAACCTTAACCCTAGGAAGGAAAATCAGCCTATGGTTCGGGATGGTCTCATGGAAATATCAGTGGTGGCAGCCAAGTTGCGTCACTTTTGCGCTCCCCTTGGGATGCCTTTTGCAGCTGCAGTGTGCCTGGAGCCCAGGGCTTCCTGGTTTTAAAAGTCCTAGGCCTAAGCCTAACAGTAACCCTAGGAAGGTAAATCAGCCGGGTATTAGGGTTCTTCCTAAGGGAAAAGCCGTGAAAGCAGCCATGTTGTGGCACTTCTGCACTCCCTTTGGGATGCCTTTGGCAGATGAAGTAAGCCTGGAACTCAGGGCTTCCTGGTTAAAGAAATCCAAGCCCTAGGCTGAAGCCTTACCCTAACCCTAGGCAGATAAATCAGCCTAGGTATAGGGATGGTGCCAAGGAAAAAGCTGTGAAAGCTGCCATGTTGTTGCACTTTTGTACTCCCCTTGGGATGCCTTGAACAGCTGCAGTGTGCCTGGAGCCCAGGGCTTCCCAGTTTCAAAAATCCTAGCCCTAGGCCTAAGCCTAACAGTAACCCTGGGAAAGTAAATCAGCCTGATGTTAGGTTTCTTGCCAAGGAAAAAGCCGTGAAAGCAGCCATGTTGTGGCACATTTGCACTCCCTTTTGGATGCCTTTCACAGCTCCAGTGTGCCTGGAACTCAGGAATTCCTGATTTTAAAAATCCTAGCCCTAGGCCGAACCCCAACCCTAAGACGAGAAAGGCAAATCAGCCAGGAATTAGGCATGTCCCCAAGGAAAAAGCTGTGGAGGCAGGCATGTTGTGGTACTTTTGTGCTCTTCTTGGCTAGTCCTTCGCAGCTGCTGTGTTCTTGGAACTCAGGGCTTTCTGGTTAATAGAGCCCTTACCCTAGGCGTAACTCAAACCTTAACCCTAGGAAGGAAAATCAACCTATGGTTCAGGATGGTCTCATGGAAATATCAGTGGTGGCAGCCAAGTTGCGTCACTTTTGCGCTCCCCTTGGGATGCCTTTCGCAGCTGCAGTGTGCCTGGAGCCCAGGGCTTCCTGGTTTTAAAAGTCCTAGGCCTAAGCCTAACAGTAACCCTAGGAAGGTAAATCAGCCGGGTATTAGGGTTCTTCCTAAGGGAAAAGCCGTGAAAGCAGCCATGTTGTGGCACTTCTGCACTCCCTTTGGGATGCCTTTGGCAGATGAAGTAAGCCTGGAACTCAGGGCTTCCTGGTTAAAGAAATCCAAGCCCTAGGCTGAACCCTAACCCTAACCCTAGGCAGATAAATCAGCCTAGGTATAGGGATGGTGCCAAGGAAAAAGCTGTGAAAGCTTCCATGTTGTTGCACTTTTGTACTCCCCTTGGGATGCCTTGAACAGCTGCAGTGTGCCTGGAGCCCAGGGCTTCCTAGTTTCAAAAATCCTAGCCCTAGGCCTAAGCCTAACAGTAACCCTGGGAAGGTAAATCAGCCGGGTGTTAGGCGTCTTGCCAAGGAAAAAGCCGTGAAAGCAGCCATGTTGTGGCACTTTTGCACTCCCTTTTGGATGCCTTTCACAGCTCCAGTGTGCCTGGAACTCAGGGCTTCCTGCTTTTAAAAATCCTAGCCCTAGGCCGAACCCCAACCCTAAGACGAGAAAGGCAAATCAGCCAGGAATTAGGCATGTCCCCAAGGAAAAAGCTGTGGAGGCAGGCATGTTGTGGTACTTTTGCGCTCTTCTTGGCTAGTCCTTCGCAGCTGCTGTGTTCTTGGAACTCAGGGCTTTCTGGTTAATAGAACCCTTACCCTAGGCGTAACTCAAACCTTAACCCTAGGAAGGAAAATCAGCCTATGGTTCGGGATGGTCTCATGGAAATATCAGTGGTGGCAGCCAAGTTGCGTCACTTTTGCGCTCCCCTTGGGATGCCTTTTGCAGCTGCAGTGTGCCTGGAGCCCAGGGCTTCCTGGTTTTAAAAGTCCTAGGCCTAAGCCTAACAGTAACCCTAGGAAGGTAAATCAGCCGGGTATTAGGGTTCTTCCTAAGGGAAAAGCCATGAAAGCAGCCATGTTGTGGCACTTCTGCACTCCCTTTGGGATGCCTTTGGCAGATGAAGTAAGCCTGGAACTCAGGGCTTCCTGGTTAAAGAAATCCAAGCCCTAGGCTGAACCCTAACCCTAACCCTAGGCAGATAAATCAGCCTAGGTATAGGGATGGTGCCAAGGAAAAAGCTGTGAAAGCTGCCATGTTGTTGCACTTTTGTACTCCCCTTGGGATGCCTTGAACAGCTGCAGTGTGCCTGGAGCCCAGGGCTTCCTAGTTTCAAAAATCCTAGCCCTAGGCCTGAGCCTAACAGTAACCCTGGGAAAGTAAATCAGCCTGATATTAGGCTTCTTGCCAAGGAAAAAGCCGTGAAAGCAGCCATGTTGTGGCACTTTTGCACTCCCTTTTGGATGCCTTTCACAGCTCCAGTGTGCCTGGAACTCAGGGCTTCCTGCTTTTAAAAATCCTAGCCCTAGGCCGAACCCCAACCCTAAGACGAGAAAGGCAAATCAGCCAGGAATTAGGCATGTCCCCAAGGAAAAAGCTGTGGAGGCAGGCATGTTGTGGTACTTTTGCGCTCTTCTTGGGTAGTCCTTCGCAGCTGCTGTGTTCTTGGAACTCAGGGCTTTCTGGTTAATAGAACCCTTACCCTAGGCGTAACTCAAACCTTAACCCTAGGAAGGAAAATCAGCCTATGGTTCGGGATGGTCTCATGGAAATATCAGTGGTGGCAGCCAAGTTGCGTCACTTTTGCGCTCCCCTTGGGATGCCTTTTGCAGCTGCAGTGTGCCTGGAGCCCAGGGCTTCCTGGTTTTAAAAGTCCTAGGCCTAAGCCTAACAGTAACCCTAGGAAGGTAAATCAGCCGGGTATTAGGGTTCTTCCTAAGGGAAAAGCCGTGAAAGCAGCCATGTTGTGGCACTTCTGCACTCCCTTTGGGATGCCTTTGGCAGATGAAGTAAGCCTGGAACTCAGGGCTTCCTGGTTAAAGAAATCCAAGCCCTAGGCTGAACCCTAACCCTAACCCTAGGCAGATAAATCAGCCTAGGTATAGGGATGGTGCCAAGGAAAAAGCTGTGAAAGCTGCCATGTTGTTGCACTTTTGTACTCCCCTTGGGATGCCTTGAACAGCTGCAGTGTGCCTGGAGCCCAGGGATTCCTAGTTTTAAAAATCCTAGCCCTAGGCCTAAGCCTAACAGTAACCCTGGGAAGGTAAATCAGCCTGGTGTTAGGCGTCTTGCCAAGGAAAAAGCCGTGAAAGCAGCCATGTTGTGGCACTTTTGCACTCCCTTTTGGATGCCTTTCACAGCTCCAGTGTGCCTGGAACTCAGGGCTTCCTGCTTTTAAAAATCCTAGCCCTAGGCCGAACCCCAACCCTAAGACGAGAAAGGCAAATCAGCCAGGAATTAGGCATGTCCCCAAGGAAAAAGCTGTGGAGGCAGGCATGTTGTGGTACTTTTGCGCTCTTCTTGGCTAGTCCTTCGCAGCTGCTGTGTTCTTGGAACTCAGGGCTTTCTGGTTAATAGAGCCCTTACCCTAGGCGTAACTCAAACCTTAACCCTAGGAAGGAAAATCAACCTATGGTTCGGGATGGTCTCATGGAAATATCAGTGGTGGCAGCCAAGTTGCGTCACTTTTGCGCTCCCCTTGGGATGCCTTTTGCAGCTGCAGTGTGCCTGGAGCCCAGGGCTTCCTGGTTTTAAAAGTCCTAGGCCTAAGCCTAACAGTAACCCTAGGAAGGTAAATCAGCCGGGTATTAGGGTTCTTCCTAAGGGAAAAGCCGTGAAAGCAGCCATGTTGTGGCACTTCTGCACTCCCTTTGGGATGCCTTTGGCAGATGAAGTAAGCCTGGAACTCAGGGCTTCCTGGTTAAAAAAATTCAAGCCCTAGGCTGAGCCCTAACCCTAACCCTAGGCAGATAAATCAGCCTAGGTATAGGGATGGTGCCAAGGAAAAAGCTGTGAAAGCTGCCATGTTGTTGCACTTTTGTACTCCCCTTGGGATGCCTTGAACAGCTGCAGTGTGCCTGGAGCTAAGGGCTTCCTAGTTTTAAAAATCCTAGCCCTAGGCCTAAGCCTAACAGTAACCCTGGGAAGGTAAATCAGCCTGGTGTTAGGCGTCTTGCCAAGGAAAAAGCCGTGAAAGCAGCCATGTTGTGGCACTTTTGCACTCCCTTTTGGATGCCTTTCACAGCTCCAGTGTGCCTGGAACTCAGGGCTTCCTGCTTTTAAAAATCCTAGCCCTAGGCCGAACCCCAACCCTAAGACGAGAAAGGCAAATCAGCCAGGAATTAGGCATGTCCCCAAGGAAAAAGCTGTGGAGGCAGGCATGTTGTGGTACTTTTGCGCTCTTCTTGGGTAGTCCTTCGCAGCTGCTGTGTTCTTGGAACTCAGGGCTTTCTGGTTAATAGAACCCTTACCCTAGGCGTAACTCAAACCTTAACCCTAGGAAGGAAAATCAGCCTATGGTTCGGGATGGTCTCATGGAAATATCAGTGGTGGCAGCCAAGTTGCGTCACTTTTGCGCTCCCCTTGGGATGCCTTTTGCAGCTGCAGTGTGCCTGGAGCCCAGGGCTTCCTGGTTTTAAAAGTCCTAGGCCTAAGCCTAACAGTAACCCTAGGAAGGTAAATCAGCCGGGTATTAGGGTTCTTCCTAAGGGAAAAGCCGTGAAAGCAGCCATGTTGTGGCACTTCTGCACTCCCTTTGGGATGCCTTTGGCAGATGAAGTAAGCCTGGAACTCAGGGCTTCCTGGTTAAAGAAATCCAAGCCCTAGGCTGAACCCTTACCCTAACCCTAGGCAGATAAATCAGCCTAGGTATAGGGATGGTGCCAAGGAAAAAGCTGTGAAAGCTGCCATGTTGTTGCACTTTTGTACTCCCCTTGGGATGCCTTGAACAGCTGCAGTGTGCCTGGAGCCCAGGGCTTCCTAGTTTCAAAAATCCTAGCCCTAGGCCTAAGCCTAACAGTAACCCTGGGAAAGTATGTCAGCCTGGTGTTAGGCTTCTTGCCAAGGAAAAAGCCGTGAAAGCAGCCATGTTGTGGCACTTTTGCACTCCCTTTTGGATGCCTTTCACAGCTCCAGTGTGCCTGGAACTCAGGGCTTCCTGCTTTTAAAAATCCTAGCCCTAGGCCGAACCCCAACCCTAAGACGAGAAAGGCAAATCAGCCAGGAATTAGGCATGTCCCCAAGGAAAAAGCTGTGGAGGCAGGCATGTTGTGGTACTTTTGCGCTCTTCTTGGCTAGTCCTTCGCAGCTGCTGTGTTCTTGGAACTCAGGGCTTTCTGGTTAATAGAGCCCTTACCCTAGGCGTAACTCAAACCTTAACCCTAGGAAGGAAAATCAACCTATGGTTCGGGATGGTCTCATGGAAATATCAGTGGTGGCAGCCAAGTTGCGTCACTTTTGCGCTCCCCTTGGGATGCCTTTTGCAGCTGCAGTGTGCCTGGAGCCCAGGGCTTCCTGGTTTTAAAAGTCCTAGGCCTAAGCCTAACAGTAACCCTAGGAAGGTAAATCAGCCGGGTATTAGGGTTCTTCCTAAGGGAAAAGCCGTGAAAGCAGCCATGTTGTGGCACTTCTGCACTCCCTTTGGGATGCCTTTGGCAGATGAAGTAAGCCTGGAACTCAGGGCTTCCTGGTTAAAAAAATTCAAGCCCTAGGCTGAACCCTAACCCTAACCCTAGGCAGATAAATCAGCCTAGGTATAGGGATGGTGCCAAGGAAAAAGCTGTGAAAGCTGCCATGTTGTTGCACTTTTGTACTCCCCTTGGGATGCCTTGAACAGCTGCAGTGTGCCTGGAGCTAAGGGCTTCCTAGTTTCAAAAATCCTAGCCCTAGGCCTGAGCCTAACTGTAACCCTGGGAAAGTAAGTCAGCCTGGTGTTAGGCGTCTTGCCAAGGAAAAAGCCGTGAAAGCAGCCATGTTGTGGCACTTTTGCACTCCCTTTTGGATGCCTTTCACAGCTCCAGTGTGCCTGGAACTCAGGGCTTCCTGCTTTTAAAAATCCTAGCCCTAGGCCGAACCCCAACCCTAAGACGAGAAAGGCAAATCAGCCAGGAATTAGGCATGTCCCCAAGGAAAAAGCTGTGGAGGCAGGCATGTTGTGGTACTTTTGCGCTCTTCTTGGCTAGTCCTTCGCAGCTGCTGTGTTCTTGGAACTCAGGGCTTTCTGGTTAATAGAACCCTTACCCTAGGCGTAACTCAAACCTTAACCCTAGGAAGGAAAATCAGCCTATGGTTCGGGATGGTCTCATGGAAATATCAGTGGTGGCAGCCAAGTTGCGTCACTTTTGCGCTCCCCTTGGGATGCCTTTTGCAGCTGCAGTGTGCCTGGAGCCCAGGGCTTCCTGGTTTTAAAAGTCCTAGGCCTAAGCCTAACAGTAACCCTAGGAAGGTAAATCAGCCGGGTATTAGGGTTCTTCCTAAGGGAAAAGCCGTGAAAGCAGCCATGTTGTGGCACTTCTGCACTCCCTTTGGGATGCCTTTGGCAGATGAAGTAAGCCTGGAACTCAGGGCTTCCTGGTTAAAGAAATCCAAGCCCTAGGCTGAACCCTAACCCTAACCCTAGGCAGATAAATCAGCCTAGGTATAGGGATGGTGCCAAGGAAAAAGCTGTGAAAGCTGCCATGTTGTTGCACTTTTGTACTCCCCTTGGGATGCCTTGAACAGCTGCAGTGTGCCTGGAGCTAAGGGCTTCCTAGTTTCAAAAATCCTAGCCCTAGGCCTGAGCCTAACTGTAACCCTGGGAAAGTAAGTCAGCCTGGTGTTAGGCGTCTTGCCAAGGAAAAAGCCGTGAAAGCAGCCATGTTGTGGCACTTTTGCACTCCCTTTTGGATGCCTTTCACAGCTCCAGTGTGCCTGGAACTCAGGGCTTCCTGATTTTAAAAATCCTAGCCCTAGGTCGAACCCCAACCCTAAGACGAGAAAGGCAAATCAGCCATGAATTAGGCATGTCCCCAAGGAAAAAGCTGTGGAGGCAGGCATGTTGTGGTACTTTTGCGCTCTTCTTGGCTAGTCCATCGCAGCTGCTGTGTTCTTGGAACTCAGGGCTTTCTGGTTAATAGAGCCCTTACCCTAGGCGTAACTCAAACCTTAAGCCTAGGAAGGAAAATCAGCCTATGGTTCGGGATGGTCTCATGGAAATATCAGTGGTGGCAGCCAAGTTGCATCACTTTTGCGCTCCCCTTGGGATGCCTTTTGCAGCTGCAGTGTGCCTGGAGCCCAGGGCTTCCTGGTTTTAAAAGTCCTAGGCCTAAGCCTAACAGTAACCCTAGGAAGGTAAATCAGCCGGGTATTAGGGCTCTTCCTAAGGGAAAAGCCGTGAAAGCAGCCATGTTGTGGCACTTCTGCACTCCCTTTGGGATGCCTTTGGCAGATGAAGTAAGCCTGGAACTCAGGGCTTCCTGGTTAAAGAAATCCAAGCCCTAGGCTGAACCCTAACCCTAACCCTAGGCAGATAAATCAGCCTAGGTATAGGGATGGTGCCAAGGAAAAAGCTGTGAAAGCTGCCATGTTGTTGCACTTTTGTACTCCCCTTGGGATGCCTTGAACAGCTGCAGTGTGCCTGGAGCCCAGGGCTTCCTAGTTTCAAAAATCCTAGCCCTAGGCCTAAGCCTAACAGTAACCCTGGGAAGGTAAATCAGCCTGATGTTAGGCGTCTTGCCAAGGAAAAAGCCGTGAAAGCAGCCATGTTGTGGCACTTTTGCACTCCCTTTTGGATGCCTTTCACAGCTCCAGTGTGCCTGGAACTCAGGGCTTCCTGCTTTTAAAAATCCTAGCCCTAGGCCGAACCCCAACCCTAAGACGAGAAAGGCAAATCAGCCAGGAATTAGGCATGTCCCCAAGGAAAAAGCTGTGGAGGCAGGCATGTTGTGGTACTTTTGCGCTCTTCTTGGCTAGTCCTTCGCAGCTGCTGTGTTCTTGGAACTCAGGGCTTTCTGGTTAATAGAGCCCTTACCCTAGGCGTAACTCAAACCTTAACCCTAGGAAGGAAAATCAACCTATGGTTCGGGATGGTCTCATGGAAATATCAGTGGTGGCAGCCAAGTTGCGTCACTTTTGCGCTCCCCTTGGGATGCCTTTTGCAGCTGCAGTGTGCCTGGAGCCCAGGGCTTCCTGGTTTTAAAAGTCCTAGGCCTAAGCCTAACAGTAACCCTAGGAAGGTAAATCAGCCGGGTATTAGGGTTCTTCCTAAGGGAAAAGCCGTGAAAGCAGCCATGTTGTGGCACTTCTGCACTCCCTTTGGGATGCCTTTGGCAGATGAAGTAAGCCTGGAACTCAGGGCTTCCTGGTTAAAAAAATTCAAGCCCTAGGCTGAACCCTAACCCTAACCCTAGGCAGATAAATCAGCCTAGGTATAGGGATGGTGCCAAGGAAAAAGCTGTGAAAGCTGCCATGTTGTTGCACTTTTGTACTCCCCTTGGGATGCCTTGAACAGCTGCAGTGTGCCTGGAGCTAAGGGCTTCCTAGTTTCAAAAATCCTAGCCCTAGGCCTGAGCCTAACTGTAACCCTGGGAAAGTAAGTCAGCCTGGTGTTAGGCGTCTTGCCAAGGAAAAAGCCGTGAAAGCAGCCATGTTGTGGCACTTTTGCACTCCCTTTTGGATGCCTTTCACAGCTCCAGTGTGCCTGGAACTCAGGGCTTCCTGCTTTTAAAAATCCTAGCCCTAGGCCGAACCCCAACCCTAAGACGAGAAAGGCAAATCAGCCAGGAATTAGGCATGTCCCCAAGGAAAAAGCTGTGGAGGCAGGCATGTTGTGGTACTTTTGCGCTCTTCTTGGCTAGTCCTTCGCAGCTGCTGTGTTCTTGGAACTCAGGGCTTTCTGGTTAATAGAACCCTTACCCTAGGCGTAACTCAAACCTTAACCCTAGGAAGGAAAATCAGCCTATGGTTCGGGATGGTCTCATGGAAATATCAGTGGTGGCAGCCAAGTTGCGTCACTTTTGCGCTCCCCTTGGGATGCCTTTTGCAGCTGCAGTGTGCCTGGAGCCCAGGGCTTCCTGGTTTTAAAAGTCCTAGGCCTAAGCCTAACAGTAACCCTAGGAAGGTAAATCAGCCGGGTATTAGGGTTCTTCCTAAGGGAAAAGCCGTGAAAGCAGCCATGTTGTGGCACTTCTGCACTCCCTTTGGGATGCCTTTGGCAGATGAAGTAAGCCTGGAACTCAGGGCTTCCTGGTTAAAGAAATCCAAGCCCTAGGCTGAACCCTAACCCTAACCCTAGGCAGATAAATCAGCCTAGGTATAGGGATGGTGCCAAGGAAAAAGCTGTGAAAGCTGCCATGTTGTTGCACTTTTGTACTCCCCTTGGGATGCCTTGAACAGCTGCAGTGTGCCTGGAGCTAAGGGCTTCCTAGTTTCAAAAATCCTAGCCCTAGGCCTGAGCCTAACTGTAACCCTGGGAAAGTAAGTCAGCCTGGTGTTAGGCGTCTTGCCAAGGAAAAAGCCGTGAAAGCAGCCATGTTGTGGCACTTTTGCACTCCCTTTTGGATGCCTTTCACAGCTCCAGTGTGCCTGGAACTCAGGGCTTCCGGATTTTAAAAATCCTAGCCCTAGGTCGAACCCCAACCCTAAGACGAGAAAGGCAAATCAGCCATGAATTAGGCATGTCCCCAAGGAAAAAGCTGTGGAGGCAGGCATGTTGTGGTACTTTTGCGCTCTTCTTGGCTAGTCCATCGCAGCTGCTGTGTTCTTGGAACTCAGGGCTTTCTGGTTAATAGAGCCCTTACCCTAGGCGTAACTCAAACCTTAAGCCTAGGAAGGAAAATCAGCCTATGGTTCGGGATGGTCTCATGGAAATATCAGTGGTGGCAGCCAAGTTGCATCACTTTTGCGCTCCCCTTGGGATGCCTTTTGCAGCTGCAGTGTGCCTGGAGCCCAGGGCTTCCTGGTTTTAAAAGTCCTAGGCCTAAGCCTAACAGTAACCCTAGGAAGGTAAATCAGCCGGGTATTAGGGCTCTTCCTAAGGGAAAAGCCGTGAAAGCAGCCATGTTGTGGCACTTCTGCACTCCCTTTGGGATGCCTTTGGCAGATGAAGTAAGCCTGGAACTCAGGGCTTCCTGGTTAAAGAAATCCAAGCCCTAGGCTGAACCCTAACCCTAACCCTAGGCAGATAAATCAGCCTAGGTATAGGGATGGTGCCAAGGAAAAAGCTGTGAAAGCTGCCATGTTGTTGCACTTTTGTACTCCCCTTGGGATGCCTTGAACAGCTGCAGTGTGCCTGGAGCCCAGGGCTTCCTAGTTTCAAAAATCCTAGCCCTAGGCCTAAGCCTAACAGTAACCCTGGGAAGGTAAATCAGCCTGATGTTAGGCGTCTTGCCAAGGAAAAAGCCGTGAAAGCAGCCATGTTGTGGCACTTTTGCACTCCCTTTTGGATGCCTTTCACAGCTCCAGTGTGCCTGGAACTCAGGGCTTCCTGCTTTTAAAAATCCTAGCCCTAGGCCGAACCCCAACCCTAAGACGAGAAAGGCAAATCAGCCAGGAATTAGGCATGTCCCCAAGGAAAAAGCTGTGGAGGCAGGCATGTTGTGGTACTTTTGCGCTCTTCTTGGCTAGTCCTTCGCAGCTGCTGTGTTCTTGGAACTCAGGGCTTTCTGGTTAATAGACCCTTACCCTAGGCGTAACTCAAACCTTAACCCTAGGAAGGAAAATCAGCCTATGGTTCGGGATGGTCTCATGGAAATATCAGTGGTGGCAGCCAAGTTGCGTCACTTTTGCGCTCCCCTTGGGATGCCTTTCGCAGCTGCAGTGTGCCTGGAGCCCAGGGCTTCCTGGTTTTAAAAGTCCTAGGCCTAAGCCTAACAGTAACCCTAGGAAGGTAAATCAGCCGGGTATTAGGGTTCTTCCTAAGGGAAAAGCCGTGAAAGCAGCCATGTTGTGGCACTTCTGCACTCCCTTTGGGATGCCTTTGGCAGATGAAGTAAGCCTGGAACTCAGGGCTTCCTGGTTAAAAAAATTCAAGCCCTAGGCTGAACCCTAACCCTAACCCTAGGCAGATCAATCAGCCTAGGTATAGGGATGGTGCCAAGGAAAAAGCTGTGAAAGCTGCCATGTTGTTGCACTTTTGTACTCCCCTTGGGATGCCTTGAACAGCTGCAGTGTGCCTGGAGCTAAGGGCTTCCTAGTTTTAAAAATCCTAGCCCTAGGCCTAAGCCTAACAGTAACCCTGGGAAGGTAAATCAGCCTGGTGTTAGGCGTCTTGCCAAGGAAAAAGCCGTGAAAGCAGCCATGTTGTGGCACTTTTGCACTCCCTTTTGGATGCCTTTCACAGCTCCAGTGTGCCTGGAACTCAGGGCTTCCTGCTTTTAAAAATCCTAGCCCTAGGCCGAACCCCAACCCTAAGACGAGAAAGGCAAATCAGCCAGGAATTAGGCATGTCCCCAAGGAAAAAGCTGTGGAGGCAGGCATGTTGTGGTACTTTTGCGCTCTTCTTGGCTAGTCCTTCGCAGCTGCTGTGTTCTTGGAACTCAGGGCTTTCTGGTTAATAGAACCTTACCCTAGGCGTAACTCAAACCTTAACCCTAGGAAGGAAAATCAGCCTATGGTTCGGGATGGTCTCATGGAAATATCAGTGGTGGCAGCCAAGTTGCGTCACTTTTGCGCTCCCCTTGGGATGCCTTTTGCAGCTGCAGTGTGCCTGGAGCCCAGGGCTTCCTGGTTTTAAAAGTCCTAGGCCTAAGCCTAACAGTAACCCTAGGAAGGTAAATCAGCCGGGTATTAGGGTTCTTCCTAAGGGAAAAGCCGTGAAAGCAGCCATGTTGTGGCACTTCTGCACTCCCTTTGGGATGCCTTTGGCAGATGAAGTAAGCCTGGAACTCAGGGCTTCCTGGTTAAAAAAATTCAAGCCCTAGGCTGAACCCTAACCCTAACCCTAGGCAGATAAATCAGCCTAGGTATAGGGATGGTGCCAAGGAAAAAGCTGTGAAAGCTGCCATGTTGTTGCACTTTTGTACTCCCCTTGGGATGCCTTGAACAGCTGCAGTGTGCCTGGAGCTAAGGGCTTCCTAGTTTTAAAAATCCTAGCCCTAGGCCTAAGCCTAACAGTAACCCTGGGAAGGTAAATCAGCCTGGTGTTAGGCGTCTTGCCAAGGAAAAAGCCGTGAAAGCAGCCATGTTGTGGCACTTTTGCACTCCCTTTTGGATGCCTTTCACATCTCCAGTGTGCCTGGAACTCAGGGCTTCCTGCTTTTAAAAATCCTAGCCCTAGGCCGAACCCCAACCCTAAGAAGAGAAAGGCCAATCAGCCAGGAATTAGGCATGTCCCCAAGGAAAAAGCTGTGGAGGCAGGCATGTTGTGGTACTTTTGCGCTCTTCTTGGCTAGTCCTTCGCAGCTGCTGTGTTCTTGGAACTCAGGGCTTTCTGGTTAATAGAACCCTTACCCTAGGCGTAACTCAAACCTTAACCCTAGGAAGGAAAATCAACCTATGGTTCGGGATGGTCTCATGGAAATATCAGTGGTGGCAGCCAAGTTGCGTCACTTTTGCGCTCCCCTTGGGATGCCTTTCGCAGCTGCAGTGTGCCTGGAGCCCAGGGCTTCCTGGTTTTAAAAGTCCTAGGCCTAAGCCTAACAGTAACCCTAGGAAGGTAAATCAGCCGGGTATTAGGGTTCTTCCTAAGGGAAAAGCCGTGAAAGCAGCCATGTTGTGGCACTTCTGCACTCCCTTTGGGATGCCTTTGGCAGATGAAGTAAGCCTGGAACTCAGGGCTTCCTGGTTAAAGAAATCCAAGCCCTAGGCTGAACCCTAACCCTAACCCTAGGCAGATAAATCAGCCTAGGTATAGGGATGGTGCCAAGGAAAAAGCTGTGAAAGCTGCCATGTTGTTGCACTTTTGTACTCCCCTTGGGATGCCTTGAACAGCTGCAGTGTGCCTGGAGCTAAGGGCTTCCTAGTTTTAAAAATCCTAGCCCTAGGCCTAAGCCTAACAGTAACCCTGGGAAGGTAAATCAGCCTGGTGTTAGGCGTCTTGCCAAGGAAAAAGCCGTGAAAGCAGCCATGTTGTGGCACTTTTGCACTCCCTTTTGGATGCCTTTCACAGCTCCAGTGTGCCTGGAACTCAGGGCTTCCTGCTTTTAAAAATCCTAGCCCTAGGCCGAACCCCAACCCTAAGACGAGAAAGGCAAATCAGCCAGGAATTAGGCATGTCCCCAAGGAAAAAGCTGTGGAGGCAGGCATGTTGTGGTACTTTTGCGCTCTTCTTGGCTAGTCCTTCGCAGCTGCTGTGTTCTTGGAACTCAGGGCTTTCTGGTTAATAGAGCCCTTACCCTAGGCGTAACTCAAACCTTAACCCTAGGAAGGAAAATCAACCTATGGTTCGGGATGGTCTCATGGAAATATAAGTGGTGGCAGCCAAGTTGCGTCACTTTTGCGCTCCCCTTGGGATGCCTTTTGCAGCTGCAGTGTGCCTGGAGCCCAGGGCTTCCTGGTTTTAAAAGTCCTAGGCCTAAGCCTAACAGTAACCCTAGGAAGGTAAATCAGCCGGGTATTAGGGTTCTTCCTAAGGGAAAAGCCGTGAAAGCAGCCATGTTTTGGCACTTCTGCACTCCCTTTGGGATGCCTTTGGCAGATGAAGTAAGCCTGGAACTCAGGGCTTCCTGGTTAAAAAAATCCAAGCCCTAGGCTGAACCCTAACCCTAACCCTAGGCAGATAAATCAGCCTAGGTATAGGGATGGTGCCAAGGAAAAAGCTGTGAAAGCTGCCATGTTGTTGCACTTTTGTACTCCCCTTGGGATGCCTTGAACAGCTGCAGTGTGCCTGGAGCTAAGGGCTTCCTAGTTTCAAAAATCCTAGCCCTAGGCCTGAGCCTAACTGTAACCCTGGGAAAGTAAGTCAGCCTGGTGTTAGGCGTCTTGCCAAGGAAAAAGCCGTGAAAGCAGCCATGTTGTGGCACTTTTGCACTCCCTTTTGGATGCCTTTCACAGCTCCAGTGTGCCTGGAACTCAGGGCTTCCTGCTTTTTAAAATCCTAGCCCTAGGCCGAACCCCAACCCTAAGACGAGAAAGGCAAATCAGCCAGGAATTAGGCATGTCCCCAAGGAAAAAGCTGTGGAGGCAGGCATGTTGTGGTACTTTTGCGCTCTTCTTGGCTAGTCCTTCGCAGCTGCTGTGTTCTTGGAACTCAGGGCTTTCTGGTTAATAGACCCTTACCCTAGGCGTAACTCAAACCTTAACCCTAGGAAGGAAAATCAGCCTATGGTTCGGGATGGTCTCATGGAAATATCAGTGGTGGCAGCCAAGTTGCGTCACTTTTGCGCTCCCCTTGGGATGCCTTTTGCAGCTGCAGTGTGCCTGGAGCCCAGGGCTTCCTGGTTTTAAAAGTCCTAGACCTAAGCCTAACAGTAACCCTAGGAAGGTAAATCAGCCGGGTATTAGGGTTCTTCCTAAGGGAAAAGCCGTGAAAGCAGCCATGTTGTGGCACTTCTGCACTCCCTTTGGGATGCCTTTGGCAGATGAAGTAAGCCTGGAACTCAGGGCTTCCTGGTTAAAGAAATCCAAGCCCTAGGCTGAACCCTAACCCTAACCCTAGGCAGATAAATCAGCCTAGGTATAGGGATGGTGCCAAGGAAAAAGCTGTGAAAGCTGCCATGTTGTTGCACTTTTGTACTCCCCTTGGGATGCCTTGAACAGCTGCAGTGTGCCTGGAGCTAAGGGCTTCCTAGTTTTAAAAATCCTAGCCCTAGGCCTAAGCCTAACAGTAACCCTGGGAAGGTAAATCAGCCTGGTGTTAGGCGTCTTGCCAAGGAAAAAGCCGTGAAAGCAGCCATGTTGTGGCACTTTTGCACTCCCTTTTGGATGCCTTTCACAGCTCCAGTGTGCCTGGAACTCAGGGCTTCCTGCTTTTAAAAATCCTAGCCCTAGGCCGAACCCCAACCCTAAGACGAGAAAGGCAAATCAGCCATGAATTAGGCATGTCCCCAAGGAAAAAGCTGTGGAGGCAGGCATGTTGTGGTACTTTTGCGCTCTTCTTGGCTAGTCCTTCGCAGCTGCTGTGTTCTTGGAACTCAGGGCTTTCTGGTTAATAGAACCCTTACCCTAGGCGTAACTCAAACCTTAACCCTAGGAAGGAAAATCAACCTATGGTTCGGGATGGTCTCATGGAAATATCAGTGGTGGCAGCCAAGTTGCGTCACTTTTGCGCTCCCCTTGGGATGCCTTTCGCAGCTGCAGTGTGCCTGGAGCCCAGGGCTTCCTGGTTTTAAAAGTCCTAGGCCTAAGCCTAACAGTAACCCTAGGAAGGTAAATCAGCCGGGTATTAGGGTTCTTCCTAAGGGAAAAGCCGTGAAAGCAGCCATGTTGTGGCACTTCTGCACTCCCTTTGGGATGCCTTTGGCAGATGAAGTAAGCCTGGAACTCAGGGCTTCCTGGTTAAAGAAATCCAAGCCCTAGGCTGAACCCTAACCCTAACCCTAGGCAGATAAATCAGCCTAGGTATAGGGATGGTGCCAAGGAAAAAGCTGTGAAAGCTGCCATGTTGTTGCACTTTTGTACTCCCCTTGGGATGCCTTGAACAGCTGCAGTGTGCCTGGAGCCCAGGGCTTCCTAGTTTCAAAAATCCTAGCCCTAGGCCTAAGCCTAACAGTAACCCTGGGAAAGTAAATCAGCCTGATGTTAGGTTTCTTGCCAAGGAAAAAGCCGTGAAAGCAGCCATGTTGTGGCACTTTTGCACTCCCTTTTGGATGCCTTTCACAGCTCCAGTGTGCCTGGAACTCAGGGCTTCCTGCTCTTAAAAATCCTAGCCCTAGGCCGAACCCCAACCCTAAGACGAGAAAGGCAAATCAGCCAGGAATTAGGCATGTCCCCAAGGAAAAAGCTGTGGAGGCAGGCATGTTGTGGTACTTTTGCGCTCTTCTTGGCTAGTCCTTCGCAGCTGCTGTGTTCTTGGAACTCAGGGCTTTCTGGTTAATAGACCCTTACCCTAGGCGTAACTCAAACCTTAACCCTAGGAAGGAAAATCAGCCTATGGTTCGGGATGGTCTCATGGAAATATCAGTGGTGGCAGCCAAGTTGCGTCACTTTTGCGCTCCCCTTGGGATGCCTTTCGCAGCTGCAGTGTGCCTGGAGCCCAGGGCTTCCTGGTTTTAAAAGTCCTAGACCTAAGCCTAACAGTAACCCTAGGAAGGTAAATCAGCCGGGTATTAGGGTTCTTCCTAAGGGAAAAGCCGTGAAAGCAGCCATGTTGTGGCACTTCTGCACTCCCTTTGGGATGCCTTTGGCAGATGAAGTAAGCCTGGAACTCAGGGCTTCCTGGTTAAAGAAATCCAAGCCCTAGGCTGAACCCTAACCCTAACCCTAGGCAGATAAATCAGCCTAGGTATAGGGATGGTGCCAAGGAAAAAGCTGTGAAAGCTGCCATGTTGTTGCACTTTTGTACTCCCCTTGGGATGCCTTGAACAGCTGCAGTGTGCCTGGAGCCCAGGGCTTCCTAGTTTCAAAAATCCTAGCCCTAGGCCTAAGCCTAACAATAACCCTGGGAAAGTAAATCAGCCTGATGTTAGGTTTCTTGCCAAGGAAAAAGCTGTGAAAGCAGCCATGTTGTGGCACTTTTGCACTCCCTTTTGGATGCCTTTCACAGCTCCAGTGTGCCTGGAACTCAGGGCTTCCTGCTTTTTAAAATCCTAGCCCTAGGCCGAACCCCAACCCTAAGACGAGAAAGGCAAATCAGCCAGGAATTAGGCATGTCCCCAAGGAAAAAGCTGTGGAGGCAGGCATGTTGTGGTACTTTTGCGCTCTTCTTGGCTAGTCCTTCGCAGCTGCTGTGTTCTTGGAACTCAGGGCTTTCTGGTTAATAGACCCTTACCCTAGGCGTAACTCAAACCTTAACCCTAGGAAGGAAAATCAGCCTATGGTTCGGGATGGTCTCATGGAAATATCAGTGGTGGCAGCCAAGTTGCGTCACTTTTGCGCTCCCCTTGGGATGCCTTTTGCAGCTGCAGTGTGCCTGGAGCCCAGGGCTTCCTGGTTTTAAAAGTCCTAGACCTAAGCCTAACAGTAACCCTAGGAAGGTAAATCAGCCGGGTATTAGGGTTCTTCCTAAGGGAAAAGCCGTGAAAGCAGCCATGTTGTGGCACTTCTGCACTCCCTTTGGGATGCCTTTGGCAGATGAAGTAAGCCTGGAACTCAGGGCTTCCTGGTTAAAGAAATCCAAGCCCTAGGCTGAACCCTAACCCTAACCCTAGGCAGATAAATCAGCCTAGGTATAGGGATGGTGCCAAGGAAAAAGCTGTGAAAGCTGCCATGTTGTTGCACTTTTGTACTCCCCTTGGGATGCCTTGAACAGCTGCAGTGTGCCTGGAGCTAAGGGCTTCCTAGTTTTAAAAATCCTAGCCCTAGGCCTAAGCCTAACAGTAACCCTGGGAAGGTAAATCAGCCTGGTGTTAGGCGTCTTGCCAAGGAAAAAGCCGTGAAAGCAGCCATGTTGTGGCACTTTTGCACTCCCTTTTGGATGCCTTTCACAGCTCCAGTGTGCCTGGAACTCAGGGCTTCCTGCTTTTAAAAATCCTAGCCCTAGGCCGAACCCCAACCCTAAGACGAGAAAGGCAAATCAGCCATGAATTAGGCATGTCCCCAAGGAAAAAGCTGTGGAGGCAGGCATGTTGTGGTACTTTTGCGCTCTTCTTGGCTAGTCCTTCGCAGCTGCTGTGTTCTTGGAACTCAGGGCTTTCTGGTTAATAGAACCCTTACCCTAGGCGTAACTCAAACCTTAACCCTAGGAAGGAAAATCAACCTATGGTTCGGGATGGTCTCATGGAAATATCAGTGGTGGCAGCCAAGTTGCGTCACTTTTGCGCTCCCCTTGGGATGCCTTTCGCAGCTGCAGTGTGCCTGGAGCCCAGGGCTTCCTGGTTTTAAAAGTCCTAGGCCTAAGCCTAACAGTAACCCTAGGAAGGTAAATCAGCCGGGTATTAGGGTTCTTCCTAAGGGAAAAGCCGTGAAAGCAGCCATGTTGTGGCACTTCTGCACTCCCTTTGGGATGCCTTTGGCAGATGAAGTAAGCCTGGAACTCAGGGCTTCCTGGTTAAAGAAATCCAAGCCCTAGGCTGAACCCTAACCCTAACCCTAGGCAGATAAATCAGCCTAGGTATAGGGATGGTGCCAAGGAAAAAGCTGTGAAAGCTGCCATGTTGTTGCACTTTTGTACTCCCCTTGGGATGCCTTGAACAGCTGCAGTGTGCCTGGAGCCCAGGGCTTCCTAGTTTCAAAAATCCTAGCCCTAGGCCTAAGCCTAACAGTAACCCTGGGAAAGTAAATCAGCCTGATGTTAGGTTTCTTGCCAAGGAAAAAGCCGTGAAAGCAGCCATGTTGTGGCACTTTTGCACTCCCTTTTGGATGCCTTTCACAGCTCCAGTGTGCCTGGAACTCAGGGCTTCCTGCTCTTAAAAATCCTAGCCCTAGGCCGAACCCCAACCCTAAGACGAGAAAGGCAAATCAGCCAGGAATTAGGCATGTCCCCAAGGAAAAAGCTGTGGAGGCAGGCATGTTGTGGTACTTTTGCGCTCTTCTTGGCTAGTCCTTCGCAGCTGCTGTGTTCTTGGAACTCAGGGCTTTCTGGTTAATAGACCCTTACCCTAGGCGTAACTCAAACCTTAACCCTAGGAAGGAAAATCAGCCTATGGTTCGGGATGGTCTCATGGAAATATCAGTGGTGGCAGCCAAGTTGCGTCACTTTTGCGCTCCCCTTGGGATGCCTTTCGCAGCTGCAGTGTGCCTGGAGCCCAGGGCTTCCTGGTTTTAAAAGTCCTAGACCTAAGCCTAACAGTAACCCTAGGAAGGTAAATCAGCCGGGTATTAGGGTTCTTCCTAAGGGAAAAGCCGTGAAAGCAGCCATGTTGTGGCACTTCTGCACTCCCTTTGGGATGCCTTTGGCAGATGAAGTAAGCCTGGAACTCAGGGCTTCCTGGTTAAAGAAATCCAAGCCCTAGGCTGAACCCTAACCCTAACCCTAGGCAGATAAATCAGCCTAGGTATAGGGATGGTGCCAAGGAAAAAGCTGTGAAAGCTGCCATGTTGTTGCACTTTTGTACTCCCCTTGGGATGCCTTGAACAGCTGCAGTGTGCCTGGAGCCCAGGGCTTCCTAGTTTCAAAAATCCTAGCCCTAGGCCTAAGCCTAACAGTAAGCCTGGGAAAGTAAATCAGCCTGATGTTAGGCTTCTTGCCAAGGAAAAAGCCGTGAAAGCAGCCATGTTGTGGCACTTTTGCACTCCCTTTTGGATGCCTTTCACAGCTCCAGTGTGCCTGGAACTCAGGGCTTCCTGCTTTTAAAAATCCTAGCCCTAGGCCGAACCCCAACCCTAAGACGAGAAAGGCAAATCAGCCAGGAATTAGGCATGTCCCCAAGGAAAAAGCTGTGGAGGCAGGCATGTTGTGGTACTTTTGCGCTCTTCTTGGCTAGTCCTTCGCAGCTGCTGTGTTCTTGGAACTCAGGGCTTTCTGGTTAATAGACCCTTACCCTAGGCGTAACTCAAACCTTAACCCTAGGAAGGAAAATCAGCCTATGGTTCGGGATGGTCTCATGGAAATATCAGTGGTGGCAGCCAAGTTGCGTCACTTTTGCGCTCCCCTTGGGATGCCTTTCGCAGCTGCAGTGTGCCTGGAGCCCAGGGCTTCCTGGTTTTAAAAGTCCTAGGCCTAAGCCTAACAGTAACCCTAGGAAGGTAAATCAGCCGGGTATTAGGGTTCTTCCTAAGGAAAAAGCCGTGAAAGCAGCCATGTTGTGGCACTTCTGCACTCCCTTTGGGATGCCTTTGGCAGATGAAGTAAGCCTGGAACTCAGGGCTTCCTGGTTAAAGAAATCCAAGCCCTAGGCTGAACCCTAACCCTAACCCTAGGCAGATAAATCAGCCTAGGTATAGGGATGGTGCCAAGGAAAAAGCTGTGAAAGCTGCCATGTTGGTGCACTTTTGTACTCCCCTTGGGATGCCTTGAACAGCTGCAGTGTGCCTGGAGCTAAGGGCTTCCTAGTTTTAAAAATCCTAGCCCTAGGCCTAAGCCTAACAGTAACCCTGGGAAGGTAAATCAGCCTGGTGTTAGGCGTCTTGCCAAGGAAAAAGCCGTGAAAGCAGCCATGTTGTGGCACTTTTGCACTCCCTTTTGGATGCCTTTCACAGCTCCAGTGTGCCTGGAACTCAGGGCTTCCTGGTTTTAAAAGTCCTAGCCCTAGGCCGAACCCCAACCCTAAGACGAGAAAGGCAAATCAGCCAGGAATTAGGCATGTCCCCAAGGAAAAAGCTGTGGAGGCAGGCATGTTGTGGTACTTTTGCACTCTTCTTGGCTAGTCCTTCGCAGCTGCTGTGTTCTTGGAACTCAGGGCTTTCTGGTTAATAGACCCCTACCCTAGCCGTAACTCAAACCTTAACCCTAGGAAGGAAAATCAGCCTATGGTTCGGGATGGTCTCATGGAAATATCAGTGGTGGCAGCCAAGTTGCGTCACTTTTGCGCTCCCCTTGGGATGCCTTTTGCAGCTGCAGTGTGCCTGGAGCCCAGGGCTTCCTGGTTTTAAAAGTCCTAGACCTAAGCCTAACAGTAACCCTAGGAAGGTAAATCAGCCGGGTATTAGGGTTATTCCTAAGGAAAAAGCCGTGAAAGCAGCCATGTTGTGGCACTTTTGCACTCCCTTTGGGATGCCTTTCACAGCTCCAGTGTACCTGGAACTCAGGGCTTCCTGCTTTTAAAAATCCTAGCCCTAGGCCGAACCCCAACCCTAAGACGAGAAAGGCAAATCAGCCAGGAATTAGGCATGTCCCCAAGGAAAAAGCTGTGGAGGCAGGCATGTTGTGGTACTTTTGCGCTCTTCTTGGCTAGTCCTTCGCAGCTGCTGTGTTCTTGGAACTCAGGGCTTTCTGGTTAATAGAACCCTTACCCTAGGCGTAACTCAAACCTTAACCCTAGGAAGGAAAATCAGCCTATGGTTCGGGATGGTCTCATGGAAATATCAGTGGTGGCAGCCAAGTTGCGTCACTTTTGCGCTCCCCTTGGGATGCCTTTTGCAGCTGCAGTGTGCCTGGAGCCCAGGGCTTCCTGGTTTTAAAAGTCCTAGGCCTAAGCCTAACAGTAACCCTAGGAAGGTAAATCAGCCGGGTATTAGGGTTCTTCCTAAGGAAAAAGCCGTGAAAGCAGCCATGTTGTGGCACTTCTGCACTCCCTTTGGGATGCCTTTGGCAGATGAAGTAAGCCTGGAACTCAGGGCTTCCTGGTTAAAGAAATCCAAGCCCTAGGCTGAACCCTAATCCAAACCCTAGGCAGATCAATCAGCCTAGGTATAGGGATGGTGCCAAGGAAAAAGCTGTGAAAGCTGCCATGTTGTTGCACTTTTGTACTCCCCTTGGGATGCCTTGAACAGCTGCAGTGTGCCTGGAGCTAAGGGCTTCCTAGTTTCAAAAATCCTAGCCCTAGGCCTAAGCCTAACAGTAACCCTGGGAATGTAAATCAGCCTGATGTTAGGCTTCTTGCCAAGGAAAAAGCCGTGAAAGCAGCCATGTTGTGGCACTTTTGCACTCCCTTTTGGATGCCTTTCACAGCTCCAGTGTGCCTGGAACTCAGGGCTTCCTGCTTTTAAAAATCCTAGCCCTAGGCCGAACCCCAACCCTAAGACGAGAAAGGCAAATCAGCCAGGAATTAGGCATGTCCCCAAGGAAAAAGCTGTGGAGGCAGGCATGTTGTGGTACTTTTGCGCTCTTCTTGGCTAGTCCTTCGCAGCTGCTGTGTTCTTGGAACTCAGGGCTTTCTGGTTAATAGAACCCTTACCCTAGGCGTAACTCAAACCTTAACCCTAGGAAGGAAAATCAGCCTATGGTTCGGGATGGTCTCATGGAAATATCAGTGGTGGCAGCCAAGTTGCGTCACTTTTGCGCTCCCCTTGGGATGCCTTTCGCAGCTGCAGTGTGCCTGGAGCCCAGGGCTTCCTGGTTTTAAAAGTCCTAGGCCTAAGCCTAACAGTAACCCTAGGAAGGTAAATCAGCCGGGTATTAGGGTTCTTCCTAAGGGAAAAGCCGTGAAAGCAGCCATGTTGTGGCACTTCTGCACTCCCTTTGGGATGCCTTTGGCAGATGAAGTAAGCCTGGAACTCAGGGCTTCCTGGTTAAAAAAATCCAAGCCCTAGGCTGAACCCTAACCCTAACCCTAGGCAGATAGATCAGCCTAGGTATAGGGATGGTGCCAAGGAAAAAGCTGTGAAAGCTGCCATGTTGTTGCACTTTTGTACTCCCCTTGGGATGCCTTGAACAGCTGCAGTGTGCCTGGAGCTAAGGGCTTCCTAGTTTCAAAAATCCTAGCCCTAGGCCTAAGCCTAACAGTAACCCTGGGAAAGTAAATCAGCCTGATGTTAGGCTTCTTGCCAAGGAAAAAGCCGTGAAAGCAGCCATGTTGTGGCACTTTTGCACTCCCTTTGGGATGCCTTTGGCAGATGAAGTAAGCCTGGTACTCAGGGCTTCCTGGTTAAAGAAATCCAAGCCCTAGGCTGAACCCTAATCCAAACCCTAGGCAGATCAATCAGCCTAGGTATAGGGATGGTGCCAAGGAAAAAGCTGTGAAAGCTGCCATGTTGTTGCACTTTTGTACTCCCCTTGGGATGCCTTGAACAGCTGCAGTGTGCCTGGAGCTAAGGGCTTCCTAGTTTCAAAAATCCTAGCCCTAGGCCTAAGCCTAACAGTAACCCTGGGAAAGTAAATCAGCCTGATGTTAGGCTTCTTGCCAAGGAAAAAGCCATGAAAGCAGCCATGTTGTGGCACTTTTGCACTCCCTTTTGGATGCCTTTCACAGCTCCAGTGTGCCTGGAACTCAGGGCTTCCTGCTTTTAAAAATCCTAGCCCTAGGCCGAACCCCAACCCTAAGACGAGAAAGGCAAATCAGCCAGGAATTAGGCATGTCCCCAAGGAAAAAGCTGTGGAGGCAGGCATGTTGTGGTACTTTTGCGCTCTTCTTGGCTAGTCCTTCGCAGCTGCTGTGTTCTTGGAACTCAGGGCTTTCTGGTTAATAGAGCCCTTACCCTAGGCGTAACTCAAACCTTAACCCTAGGAAGGAAAATCAGCCTATGGTTCGGGATGGTCTCATGGAAATATCAGTGGTGGCAGCCAAGTGGCATCACTTTTGCGCTCCCCTTGGGATGCCTTTCGCAGCTGCAGTGTGCCTGGAGCCCAGGGCTTCCTGGTTTTAAAAGTCCTAGGCCGAAGCCTAACAGTAACCCTAGGAAGGTAAATCAGCCGGGTATTAGGGTTCTTCCTAAGGGAAAAGCCGTGAAAGCAGCCATGTTGTGGCACTTCTGCACTCCCTTTGGGATGCCTTTGGCAGATGAAGTAAGCCTGGAACTCAGGGCTTCCTGGTTAAAGAAATCCAAGCCCTAGGCTGAACTCTAACCCTAATCCTAGGCAGATAAATCAGCCTAGGTATAGGGATGGTGCCAAGGAAAAAGCTGTGAAAGCTGCCATGTTGTTGCACTTTTGTACTCCCCTTGGGATGCCTTGAACAGCTGCAGTGTGCCTGGAGCCCAGGGCTTCCTAGTTTCAAAAATCCTAGCCCTAGGCCTAAGCCTAACAGTAACCCTGGGAAAGTAAATCAGCCTGGTGTTAGGCTTCTTGCCAAGGAAAAAGCCGTGAAAGCAGCCATGTTGTGGCACTTTTGCACTCCCTTTTGGATGCCTTTCACAGCTCCAGTGTGCCTGGAACTCAGGGCTTCCTGCTTTTAAAAATCCTAGCCCTAGGCCGAGCCCCAACCCTAAGACGAGAAAGGCAAATCAGCCAGGAATTAGGCATGTCCCCAAGGAAAAAGCTGTGGAGGCAGGCATGTTGTGGTACTTTTGCGCTCTTCTTGGCTAGTCCTTCGCAGCTGCTGTGTTCTTGGAACTCAGGGCTTTCTGGTTAATAGAACCCTTACCCTAGGCGTAACTCAAACCTTAACCCTAGGAAGGAAAATCAACCTATGGTTCGGGATGGTCTCATGGAAATATCAGTGGTGGCAGCCAAGTTGCGTCACTTTTGCGCTCCCCTTGGGATGCCTTTCGCAGCTGCAGTGTGCCTGGAGCCCAGGGCTTCCTGGTTTTAAAAGTCCTAGGCCTAAGCCTAACAGTAACCCTAGGAAGGTAAATCAGCCGGGTATTAGGGTTCTTCCTAAGGGAAAAGCTGTGAAAGCAGCCATGTTGTGGCACTTCTGCACTCCCTTTGGGATGCCTTTGGCAGATGAAGTAAGCCTGGAACTCAGGGCTTCCTGGTTAAAGAAATCCAAGCCCTAGGCTGAACCCTAACCCTAACCCTAGGCAGATAAATCAGCCTAGGTATAGGGATGGTGCCAAGGAAAAAGCTGTGAAAGCTGCCATGTTGTTGCACTTTTGTACTCCCCTTGGGATGCCTTGAACAGCTGCAGTGTGCCTGGAGCCCAGGGCTTCCTAGTTTCAAAAATCCTAGCCCTAGGCCTAAGCCTAACAGTAACCCTGGGAAAGTATGTCAGCCTGGTGTTAGGCTTCTTGCCAAGGAAAAAGCCGTGAAAGCAGCCATGTTGTGGCACTTTTGCACTCCCTTTTGGATGCCTTTCACAGCTCCAGTGTGCCTGGAACTCAGGGCTTCCTGCTTTTAAAAATCCTAGCCCTAGGCCGAACCCCAACCCTAAGACGAGAAAGGCAAATCAGCCAGGAATTAGGCATGTCCCCAAGGAAAAAGCTGTGGAGGCAGGCATGTTGTGGTACTTTTGCGCTCTTCTTGGCTAGTCCTTCGCAGCTGCTGTGTTCTTGGAACTCAGGGCTTTCTGGTTAATAGAGCCCTTACCCTAGGCGTAACTCAAACCTTAACCCTAGGAAGGAAAATCAACCTATGGTTCGGGATGGTCTCATGGAAATATCAGTGGTGGCAGCCAAGTTGCGTCACTTTTGCGCTCCCCTTGGGATGCCTTTTGCAGCTGCAGTGTGCCTGGAGCCCAGGGCTTCCTGGTTTTAAAAGTCCTAGGCCTAAGCCTAACAGTAACCCTAGGAAGGTAAATCAGCCGGGTATTAGGGTTCTTCCTAAGGGAAAAGCCGTGAAAGCAGCCATGTTGTGGCACTTCTGCACTCCCTTTGGGATGCCTTTGGCAGATGAAGTAAGCCTGGAACTCAGGGCTTCCTGGTTAAAAAAATTCAAGCCCTAGGCTGAACCCTAACCCTAACCCTAGGCAGATAAATCAGCCTAGGTATAGGGATGGTGCCAAGGAAAAAGCTGTGAAAGCTGCCATGTTGTTGCACTTTTGTACTCCCCTTGGGATGCCTTGAACAGCTGCAGTGTGCCTGGAGCTAAGGGCTTCCTAGTTTCAAAAATCCTAGCCCTAGGCCTGAGCCTAACTGTAACCCTGGGAAAGTAAGTCAGCCTGGTGTTAGGCGTCTTGCCAAGGAAAAAGCCGTGAAAGCAGCCATGTTGTGGCACTTTTGCACTCCCTTTTGGATGCCTTTCACAGCTCCAGTGTGCCTGGAACTCAGGGCTTCCTGCTTTTAAAAATCCTAGCCCTAGGCCGAACCCCAACCCTAAGACGAGAAAGGCAAATCAGCCAGGAATTAGGCATGTCCCCAAGGAAAAAGCTGTGGAGGCAGGCATGTTGTGGTACTTTTGCGCTCTTCTTGGCTAGTCCTTCGCAGCTGCTGTGTTCTTGGAACTCAGGGCTTTCTGGTTAATAGAACCCTTACCCTAGGCGTAACTCAAACCTTAACCCTAGGAAGGAAAATCAGCCTATGGTTCGGGATGGTCTCATGGAAATATCAGTGGTGGCAGCCAAGTTGCGTCACTTTTGCGCTCCCCTTGGGATGCCTTTTGCAGCTGCAGTGTGCCTGGAGCCCAGGGCTTCCTGGTTTTAAAAGTCCTAGGCCTAAGCCTAACAGTAACCCTAGGAAGGTAAATCAGCCGGGTATTAGGGTTCTTCCTAAGGGAAAAGCCGTGAAAGCAGCCATGTTGTGGCACTTCTGCACTCCCTTTGGGATGCCTTTGGCAGATGAAGTAAGCCTGGAACTCAGGGCTTCCTGGTTAAAGAAATCCAAGCCCTAGGCTGAACCCTAACCCTAACCCTAGGCAGATAAATCAGCCTAGGTATAGGGATGGTGCCAAGGAAAAAGCTGTGAAAGCTGCCATGTTGTTGCACTTTTGTACTCCCCTTGGGATGCCTTGAACAGCTGCAGTGTGCCTGGAGCTAAGGGCTTCCTAGTTTCAAAAATCCTAGCCCTAGGCCTGAGCCTAACTGTAACCCTGGGAAAGTAAGTCAGCCTGGTGTTAGGCGTCTTGCCAAGGAAAAAGCCGTGAAAGCAGCCATGTTGTGGCACTTTTGCACTCCCTTTTGGATGCCTTTCACAGCTCCAGTGTGCCTGGAACTCAGGGCTTCCTGATTTTAAAAATCCTAGCCCTAGGTCGAACCCCAACCCTAAGACGAGAAAGGCAAATCAGCCATGAATTAGGCATGTCCCCAAGGAAAAAGCTGTGGAGGCAGGCATGTTGTGGTACTTTTGCGCTCTTCTTGGCTAGTCCATCGCAGCTGCTGTGTTCTTGGAACTCAGGGCTTTCTGGTTAATAGAGCCCTTACCCTAGGCGTAACTCAAACCTTAAGCCTAGGAAGGAAAATCAGCCTATGGTTCGGGATGGTCTCATGGAAATATCAGTGGTGGCAGCCAAGTTGCATCACTTTTGCGCTCCGTTGGGATGCCTTTTGCAGCTGCAGTGTGCCTGGAGCCCAGGGCTTCCTGGTTTTAAAAGTCCTAGGCCTAAGCCTAACAGTAACCCTAGGAAGGTAAATCAGCCGGGTATTAGGGCTCTTCCTAAGGGAAAAGCCGTGAAAGCAGCCATGTTGTGGCACTTCTGCACTCCCTTTGGGATGCCTTTGGCAGATGAAGTAAGCCTGGAACTCAGGGCTTCCTGGTTAAAGAAATCCAAGCCCTAGGCTGAACCCTAACCCTAACCCTAGGCAGATAAATCAGCCTAGGTATAGGGATGGTGCCAAGGAAAAAGCTGTGAAAGCTGCCATGTTGTTGCACTTTTGTACTCCCCTTGGGATGCCTTGAACAGCTGCAGTGTGCCTGGAGCCCAGGGCTTCCTAGTTTCAAAAATCCTAGCCCTAGGCCTAAGCCTAACAGTAACCCTGGGAAGGTAAATCAGCCTGATGTTAGGCGTCTTGCCAAGGAAAAAGCCGTGAAAGCAGCCATGTTGTGGCACTTTTGCACTCCCTTTTGGATGCCTTTCACAGCTCCAGTGTGCCTGGAACTCAGGGCTTCCTGCTTTTAAAAATCCTAGCCCTAGGCCGAACCCCAACCCTAAGACGAGAAAGGCAAATCAGCCAGGAATTAGGCATGTCCCCAAGGAAAAAGCTGTGGAGGCAGGCATGTTGTGGTACTTTTGCGCTCTTCTTGGCTAGTCCTTCGCAGCTGCTGTGTTCTTGGAACTCAGGGCTTTCTGGTTAATAGACCCTTACCCTAGGCGTAACTCAAACCTTAACCCTAGGAAGGAAAATCAGCCTATGGTTCGGGATGGTCTCATGGAAATATCAGTGGTGGCAGCCAAGTTGCGTCACTTTTGCGCTCCCCTTGGGATGCCTTTCGCAGCTGCAGTGTGCCTGGAGCCCAGGGCTTCCTGGTTTTAAAAGTCCTAGGCCTAAGCCTAACAGTAACCCTAGGAAGGTAAATCAGCCGGGTATTAGGGTTCTTCCTAAGGGAAAAGCCGTGAAAGCAGCCATGTTGTGGCACTTCTGCACTCCCTTTGGGATGCCTTTGGCACATGAAGTAAGCCTGGAACTCAGGGCTTCCTGGTTAAAAAAATTCAAGCCCTAGGCTGAACCCTAACCCTAACCCTAGGCAGATCAATCAGCCTAGGTATAGGGATGGTGCCAAGGAAAAAGCTGTGAAAGCTGCCATGTTGTTGCACTTTTGTACTCCCCTTGGGATGCCTTGAACAGCTGCAGTGTGCCTGGAGCTAAGGGCTTCCTAGTTTTAAAAATCCTAGCCCTAGGCCTAAGCCTAACAGTAACCCTGGGAAGGTAAATCAGCCTGGTGTTAGGCGTCTTGCCAAGGAAAAAGCCGTGAAAGCAGCCATGTTGTGGCACTTTTGCACTCCCTTTTGGATGCCTTTCACAGCTCCAGTGTGCCTGGAACTCAGGGCTTCCTGCTTTTAAAAATCCTAGCCCTAGGCCGAACCCCAACCCTAAGACGAGAAAGGCAAATCAGCCAGGAATTAGGCATGTCCCCAAGGAAAAAGCTGTGGAGGCAGGCATGTTGTGGTACTTTTGCGCTCTTCTTGGCTAGTCCTTCGCAGCTGCTGTGTTCTTGGAACTCAGGGCTTTCTGGTTAATAGAACCTTACCCTAGGCGTAACTCAAACCTTAACCCTAGGAAGGAAAATCAGCCTATGGTTCGGGATGGTCTCATGGAAATATCAGTGGTGGCAGCCAAGTTGCGTCACTTTTGCGCTCCCCTTGGGATGCCTTTTGCAGCTGCAGTGTGCCTGGAGCCCAGGGCTTCCTGGTTTTAAAAGTCCTAGGCCTAAGCCTAACAGTAACCCTAGGAAGGTAAATCAGCCGGGTATTAGGGTTCTTCCTAAGGGAAAAGCCGTGAAAGCAGCCATGTTGTGGCACTTCTGCACTCCCTTTGGGATGCCTTTGGCAGATGAAGTAAGCCTGGAACTCAGGGCTTCCTGGTTAAAAAAATTCAAGCCCTAGGCTGAACCCTAACCCTAACCCTAGGCAGATAAATCAGCCTAGGTATAGGGATGGTGCCAAGGAAAAAGCTGTGAAAGCTGCCATGTTGTTGCACTTTTGTACTCCCCTTGGGATGCCTTGAACAGCTGCAGTGTGCCTGGAGCTAAGGGCTTCCTAGTTTTAAAAATCCTAGCCCTAGGCCTAAGCCTAACAGTAACCCTGGGAAGGTAAATCAGCCTGGTGTTAGGCGTCTTGCCAAGGAAAAAGCCGTGAAAGCAGCCATGTTGTGGCACTTTTGCACTCCCTTTTGGATGCCTTTCACATCTCCAGTGTGCCTGGAACTCAGGGCTTCCTGCTTTTAAAAATCCTAGCCCTAGGCCGAACCCCAACCCTAAGAAGAGAAAGGCAAAGCAGCCAGGAATTAGGCATGTCCCCAAGGAAAAAGCTGTGGAGGCAGGCATGTTGTGGTACTTTTGCGCTCTTCTTGGCTAGTCCTTCGCAGCTGCTGTGTTCTTGGAACTCAGGGCTTTCTGGTTAATAGAACCCTTACCCTAGGCGTAACTCAAACCTTAACCCTAGGAAGGAAAATCAACCTATGGTTCGGGATGGTCTCATGGAAATATCAGTGGTGGCAGCCAAGTTGCGTCACTTTTGCGCTCCCCTTGGGATGCCTTTCGCAGCTGCAGTGTGCCTGGAGCCCAGGGCTTCCTGGTTTTAAAAGTCCTAGGCCTAAGCCTAACAGTAACCCTAGGAAGGTAAATCAGCCGGGTATTAGGGTTCTTCCTAAGGGAAAAGCCGTGAAAGCAGCCATGTTGTGGCACTTCTGCACTCCCTTTGGGATGCCTTTGGCAGATGAAGTAAGCCTGGAACTCAGGGCTTCCTGGTTAAAGAAATCCAAGCCCTAGGCTGAACCCTAACCCTAACCCTAGGCAGATAAATCAGCCTAGGTATAGGGATGGTGCCAAGGAAAAAGCTGTGAAAGCTGCCATGTTGTTGCACTTTTGTACTCCCCTTGGGATGCCTTGAACAGCTGCAGTGTGCCTGGAGCTAAGGGCTTCCTAGTTTCAAAAATCCTAGCCCTAGGCCTAAGCCTAACAGTAACCCTGGGAAGGTAAATCAGCCTGGTGTTAGGCGTCTTGCCAAGGAAAAAGCCGTGAAAGCAGCCATGTTGTGGCACTTTTGCACTCCCTTTTGGATGCCTTTCACAGCTCCAGTGTGCCTGGAACTCAGGGCTTCCTGCTTTTAAAAATCCTAGCCCTAGGCCGAACCCCAACCCTAAGACGAGAAAGGCAAATCAGCCAGGAATTAGGCATGTCCCCAAGGAAAAAGCTGTGGAGGCAGGCATGTTGTGGTACTTTTGCGCTCTTCTTGGCTAGTCCTTCGCAGCTGCTGTGTTCTTGGAACTCAGGGCTTTCTGGTTAATAGAGCCCTTACCCTAGGCGTAACTCAAACCTTAACCCTAGGAAGGAAAATCAACCTATGGTTCGGGATGGTCTCATGGAAATATAAGTGGTGGCAGCCAAGTTGCGTCACTTTTGCGCTCCCCTTGGGATGCCTTTTGCAGCTGCAGTGTGCCTGGAGCCCAGGGCTTCCTGGTTTTAAAAGTCCTAGGCCTAAGCCTAACAGTAACCCTAGGAAGGTAAATCAGCCGGGTATTAGGGTTCTTCCTAAGGGAAAAGCCGTGAAAGCAGCCATGTTGTGGCACTTCTGCACTCCCTTTGGGATGCCTTTGGCAGATGAAGTAAGCCTGGAACTCAGGGCTTCCTGGTTAAAAAAATCCAAGCCCTAGGCTGAACCCTAACCCTAACCCTAGGCAGATAAATCAGCCTAGGTATAGGGATGGTGCCAAGGAAAAAGCTGTGAAAGCTGCCATGTTGTTGCACTTTTGTACTCCCCTTGGGATGCCTTGAACAGCTGCAGTGTGCCTGGAGCTAAGGGCTTCCTAGTTTCAAAAATCCTAGCCCTAGGCCTGAGCCTAACTGTAACCCTGGGAAAGTAAGTCAGCCTGGTGTTAGGCGTCTTGCCAAGGAAAAAGCCGTGAAAGCAGCCATGTTGTGGCACTTTTGCACTCCCTTTTGGATGCCTTTCACAGCTCCAGTGTGCCTGGAACTCAGGGCTTCCTGCTTTTAAAAATCCTAGCCCTAGGCCGAACCCCAACCCTAAGACGAGAAAGGCAAATCAGCCAGGAATTAGGCATGTCCCCAAGGAAAAAGCTGTGGAGGCAGGCATGTTGTGGTACTTTTGCGCTCTTCTTGGCTAGTCCTTCGCAGCTGCTGTGTTCTTGGAACTCAGGGCTTTCTGGTTAATAGACCCTTACCCTAGGCGTAACTCAAACCTTAACCCTAGGAAGGAAAATCAGCCTATGGTTCGGGATGGTCTCATGGAAATATCAGTGGTGGCAGCCAAGTTGCGTCACTTTTGCGCTCCCCTTGGGATGCCTTTTGCAGCTGCAGTGTGCCTGGAGCCCAGGGCTTCCTGGTTTTAAAAGTCCTAGACCTAAGCCTAACAGTAACCCTAGGAAGGTAAATCAGCCGGGTATTAGGGTTCTTCCTAAGGGAAAAGCTGTGAAAGCAGCCATGTTGTGGCACTTCTGCACTCCCTTTGGGATGCCTTTGGCAGATGAAGTAAGCCTGGAACTCAGGGCTTCCTGGTTAAAGAAATCCAAGCCCTAGGCTGAACCCTAACCCTAACCCTAGGCAGATAAATCAGCCTAGGTATAGGGATGGTGCCAAGGAAAAAGCTGTGAAAGCTGCCATGTTGTTGCACTTTTGTACTCCCCTTGGGATGCCTTGAACAGCTGCAGTGTGCCTGGAGCTAAGGGCTTCCTAGTTTCAAAAATCCTAGCCCTAGGCCTGAGCCTAACAGTAACCCTGGGAAGGTAAATCAGCCTGGTGTTAGGCGTCTTGCCAAGGAAAAAGCCGTGAAAGCAGCCATGTTGTGGCACTTTTGCACTCCCTTTTGGATGCCTTTCACAGCTCCAGTGTGCCTGGAACTCAGGGCTTCCTGATTTTAAAAATCCTAGCCCTAGGCCGAACCCCAACCCTAAGACGAGAAAGGCAAATCAGCCATGAATTAGGCATGTCCCCAAGGAAAAAGCTGTGGAGGCAGGCATGTTGTGGTACTTTTGCGCTCTTCTTGGCTAGTCCATCGCAGCTGCTGTGTTCTTGGAACTCAGGGCTTTCTGGTTAATAGAGCCCTTACCCTAGGCGTAACTCAAACCTTAAGCCTAGGAAGGAAAATCAACCTATGGTTCGGGATGGTCTCATGGAAATATCAGTGGTGGCAGCCAAGTTGCGTCACTTTTGCGCTCCCCTTGGGATGCCTTTCGCAGCTGCAGTGTGCCTGGAGCCCAGGGCTTCCTGGTTTTAAAAGTCCTAGACCTAAGCCTAACAGTAACCCTAGGAAGGTAAATCAGCCGGGTATTAGGGTTCTTCCTAAGGGAAAAGCCGTGAAAGCAGCCATGTTGTGGCACTTCTGCACTCCCTTTGGGATGCCTTTGGCAGATGAAGTAAGCCTGGAACTCAGGGCTTCCTGGTTAAAGAAATCCAAGCCCTAGGCTGAACCCTAACCCTAACCCTAGGCAGATAAATCAGCCTAGGTATAGGGATGGTGCCAAGGAAAAAGCTGTGAAAGCTGCCATGTTGTTGCACTTTTGTACTCCCCTTGGGATGCCTTGAACAGCTGCAGTGTGCCTGGAGCCCAGGGCTTCCTAGTTTCAAAAATCCTAGCCCTAGGCCTAAGCCTAACAGTAACCCTGGGAAAGTAAATCAGCCTGATGTTAGGTTTCTTGCCAAGGAAAAAGCCGTGAAAGCAGCCATGTTGTGGCACTTTTGCACTCCCTTTTGGATGCCTTTCACAGCTCCAGTGTGCCTGGAACTCAGGGCTTCCTGCTTTTTAAAATCCTAGCCCTAGGCCGAACCCCAACCCTAAGACGAGAAAGGCAAATCAGCCAGGAATTAGGCATGTCCCCAAGGAAAAAGCTGTGGAGGCAGGCATGTTGTGGTACTTTTGCGCTCTTCTTGGCTAGTCCTTCGCAGCTGCTGTGTTCTTGGAACTCAGGGCTTTCTGGTTAATAGACCCTTACCCTAGGCGTAACTCAAACCTTAACCCTAGGAAGGAAAATCAGCCTATGGTTCGGGATGGTCTCATGGAAATATCAGTGGTGGCAGCCAAGTTGCGTCACTTTTGCGCTCCCCTTGGGATGCCTTTTGCAGCTGCAGTGTGCCTGGAGCCCAGGGCTTCCTGGTTTTAAAAGTCCTAGACCTAAGCCTAACAGTAACCCTAGGAAGGTAAATCAGCCGGGTATTAGGGTTCTTCCTAAGGGAAAAGCCGTGAAAGCAGCCATGTTGTGGCACTTCTGCACTCCCTTTGGGATGCCTTTGGCAGATGAAGTAAGCCTGGAACTCAGGGCTTCCTGGTTAAAGAAATCCAAGCCCTAGGCTGAACCCTAACCCTAACCCTAGGCAGATAAATCAGCCTAGGTATAGGGATGGTGCCAAGGAAAAAGCTGTGAAAGCTGCCATGTTGTTGCACTTTTGTACTCCCCTTGGGATGCCTTGAACAGCTGCAGTGTGCCTGGAGCTAAGGGCTTCCTAGTTTTAAAAATCCTAGCCCTAGGCCTAAGCCTAACAGTAACCCTGGGAAGGTAAATCAGCCTGGTGTTAGGCGTCTTGCCAAGGAAAAAGCCGTGAAAGCAGCCATGTTGTGGCACTTTTGCACTCCCTTTTGGATGCCTTTCACAGCTCCAGTGTGCCTGGAACTCAGGGCTTCCTGCTTTTAAAAATCCTAGCCCTAGGCCGAACCCCAACCCTAAGACGAGAAAGGCAAATCAGCCATGAATTAGGCATGTCCCCAAGGAAAAAGCTGTGGAGGCAGGCATGTTGTGGTACTTTTGCGCTCTTCTTGGCTAGTCCTTCGCAGCTGCTGTGTTCTTGGAACTCAGGGCTTTCTGGTTAATAGAACCCTTACCCTAGGCGTAACTCAAACCTTAACCCTAGGAAGGAAAATCAACCTATGGTTCGGGATGGTCTCATGGAAATATCAGTGGTGGCAGCCAAGTTGCGTCACTTTTGCGCTCCCCTTGGGATGCCTTTCGCAGCTGCAGTGTGCCTGGAGCCCAGGGCTTCCTGGTTTTAAAAGTCCTAGGCCTAAGCCTAACAGTAACCCTAGGAAGGTAAATCAGCCGGGTATTAGGGTTCTTCCTAAGGGAAAAGCCGTGAAAGCAGCCATGTTGTGGCACTTCTGCACTCCCTTTGGGATGCCTTTGGCAGATGAAGTAAGCCTGGAACTCAGGGCTTCCTGGTTAAAGAAATCCAAGCCCTAGGCTGAACCCTAACCCTAACCCTAGGCAGATAAATCAGCCTAGGTATAGGGATGGTGCCAAGGAAAAAGCTGTGAAAGCTGCCATGTTGTTGCACTTTTGTACTCCCCTTGGGATGCCTTGAACAGCTGCAGTGTGCCTGGAGCCCAGGGCTTCCTAGTTTCAAAAATCCTAGCCCTAGGCCTAAGCCTAACAGTAACCCTGGGAAAGTAAATCAGCCTGATGTTAGGTTTCTTGCCAAGGAAAAAGCCGTGAAAGCAGCCATGTTGTGGCACTTTTGCACTCCCTTTTGGATGCCTTTCACAGCTCCAGTGTGCCTGGAACTCAGGGCTTCCTGCTCTTAAAAATCCTAGCCCTAGGCCGAACCCCAACCCTAAGACGAGAAAGGCAAATCAGCCAGGAATTAGGCATGTCCCCAAGGAAAAAGCTGTGGAGGCAGGCATGTTGTGGTACTTTTGCGCTCTTCTTGGCTAGTCCTTCGCAGCTGCTGTGTTCTTGGAACTCAGGGCTTTCTGGTTAATAGACCCTTACCCTAGGCGTAACTCAAACCTTAACCCTAGGAAGGAAAATCAGCCTATGGTTCGGGATGGTCTCATGGAAATATCAGTGGTGGCAGCCAAGTTGCGTCACTTTTGCGCTCCCCTTGGGATGCCTTTCGCAGCTGCAGTGTGCCTGGAGCCCAGGGCTTCCTGGTTTTAAAAGTCCTAGACCTAAGCCTAACAGTAACCCTAGGAAGGTAAATCAGCCGGGTATTAGGGTTCTTCCTAAGGGAAAAGCCGTGAAAGCAGCCATGTTGTGGCACTTCTGCACTCCCTTTGGGATGCCTTTGGCAGATGAAGTAAGCCTGGAACTCAGGGCTTCCTGGTTAAAGAAATCCAAGCCCTAGGCTGAACCCTAACCCTAACCCTAGGCAGATAAATCAGCCTAGGTATAGGGATGGTGCCAAGGAAAAAGCTGTGAAAGCTGCCATGTTGTTGCACTTTTGTACTCCCCTTGGGATGCCTTGAACAGCTGCAGTGTGCCTGGAGCCCAGGGCTTCCTAGTTTCAAAAATCCTAGCCCTAGTCCTAAGCCTAACAGTAACCCTGGGAAAGTAAATCAGCCTGATGTTAGGTTTCTTGCCAAGGAAAAAGCCGTGAAAGCAGCCATGTTGTGGCACTTTTGCACTCCCTTTTGGATGCCTTTCACAGCTCCAGTGTGCCTGGAACTCAGGGCTTCCTGCTTTTTAAAATCCTAGCCCTAGGCCGAACCCCAACCCTAAGACGAGAAAGGCAAATCAGCCAGGAATTAGGCATGTCCCCAAGGAAAAAGCTGTGGAGGCAGGCATGTTGTGGTACTTTTGCGCTCTTCTTGGCTAGTCCTTCGCAGCTGCTGTGTTCTTGGAACTCAGGGCTTTCTGGTTAATAGACCCTTACCCTAGGCGTAACTCAAACCTTAACCCTAGGAAGGAAAATCAGCCTATGGTTCGGGATGGTCTCATGGAAATATCAGTGGTGGCAGCCAAGTTGCGTCACTTTTGCGCTCCCCTTGGGATGCCTTTTGCAGCTGCAGTGTGCCTGGAGCCCAGGGCTTCCTGGTTTTAAAAGTCCTAGACCTAAGCCTAACAGTAACCCTAGGAAGGTAAATCAGCCGGGTATTAGGGTTCTTCCTAAGGGAAAAGCCGTGAAAGCAGCCATGTTGTGGCACTTCTGCACTCCCTTTGGGATGCCTTTGGCAGATGAAGTAAGCCTGGAACTCAGGGCTTCCTGGTTAAAGAAATCCAAGCCCTAGGCTGAACCCTAACCCTAACCCTAGGCAGATAAATCAGCCTAGGTATAGGGATGGTGCCAAGGAAAAAGCTGTGAAAGCTGCCATGTTGTTGCACTTTTGTACTCCCCTTGGGATGCCTTGAACAGCTGCAGTGTGCCTGGAGCTAAGGGCTTCCTAGTTTTAAAAATCCTAGCCCTAGGCCTAAGCCTAACAGTAACCCTGGGAAGGTAAATCAGCCTGGTGTTAGGCGTCTTGCCAAGGAAAAAGCCGTGAAAGCAGCCATGTTGTGGCACTTTTGCACTCCCTTTTGGATGCCTTTCACAGCTCCAGTGTGCCTGGAACTCAGGGCTTCCTGCTTTTAAAAATCCTAGCCCTAGGCCGAACCCCAACCCTAAGACGAGAAAGGCAAATCAGCCATGAATTAGGCATGTCCCCAAGGAAAAAGCTGTGGAGGCAGGCATGTTGTGGTACTTTTGCGCTCTTCTTGGCTAGTCCTTCGCAGCTGCTGTGTTCTTGGAACTCAGGGCTTTCTGGTTAATAGAACCCTTACCCTAGGCGTAACTCAAACCTTAACCCTAGGAAGGAAAATCAACCTATGGTTCGGGATGGTCTCATGGAAATATCAGTGGTGGCAGCCAAGTTGCGTCACTTTTGCGCTCCCCTTGGGATGCCTTTCGCAGCTGCAGTGTGCCTGGAGCCCAGGGCTTCCTGGTTTTAAAAGTCCTAGGCCTAAGCCTAACAGTAACCCTAGGAAGGTAAATCAGCCGGGTATTAGGGTTCTTCCTAAGGGAAAAGCCGTGAAAGCAGCCATGTTGTGGCACTTCTGCACTCCCTTTGGGATGCCTTTGGCAGATGAAGTAAGCCTGGAACTCAGGGCTTCCTGGTTAAAGAAATCCAAGCCCTAGGCTGAACCCTAACCCTAACCCTAGGCAGATAAATCAGCCTAGGTATAGGGATGGTGCCAAGGAAAAAGCTGTGAAAGCTGCCATGTTGTTGCACTTTTGTACTCCCCTTGGGATGCCTTGAACAGCTGCAGTGTGCCTGGAGCCCAGGGCTTCCTAGTTTCAAAAATCCTAGCCCTAGGCCTAAGCCTAACAGTAACCCTGGGAAAGTAAATCAGCCTGATGTTAGGTTTCTTGCCAAGGAAAAAGCCGTGAAAGCAGCCATGTTGTGGCACTTTTGCACTCCCTTTTGGATGCCTTTCACAGCTCCAGTGTGCCTGGAACTCAGGGCTTCCTGCTCTTAAAAATCCTAGCCCTAGGCCGAACCCCAACCCTAAGACGAGAAAGGCAAATCAGCCAGGAATTAGGCATGTCCCCAAGGAAAAAGCTGTGGAGGCAGGCATGTTGTGGTACTTTTGCGCTCTTCTTGGCTAGTCCTTCGCAGCTGCTGTGTTCTTGGAACTCAGGGCTTTCTGGTTAATAGACCCTTACCCTAGGCGTAACTCAAACCTTAACCCTAGGAAGGAAAATCAGCCTATGGTTCGGGATGGTCTCATGGAAATATCAGTGGTGGCAGCCAAGTTGCGTCACTTTTGCGCTCCCCTTGGGATGCCTTTCGCAGCTGCAGTGTGCCTGGAGCCCAGGGCTTCCTGGTTTTAAAAGTCCTAGACCTAAGCCTAACAGTAACCCTAGGAAGGTAAATCAGCCGGGTATTAGGGTTCTTCCTAAGGGAAAAGCCGTGAAAGCAGCCATGTTGTGGCACTTCTGCACTCCCTTTGGGATGCCTTTGGCAGATGAAGTAAGCCTGGAACTCAGGGCTTCCTGGTTAAAGAAATCCAAGCCCTAGGCTGAACCCTAACCCTAACCCTAGGCAGATAAATCAGCCTAGGTATAGGGATGGTGCCAAGGAAAAAGCTGTGAAAGCTGCCATGTTGTTGCACTTTTGTACTCCCCTTGGGATGCCTTGAACAGCTGCAGTGTGCCTGGAGCCCAGGGCTTCCTAGTTTCAAAAATCCTAGCCCTAGGCCTAAGCCTAACAGTAAGCCTGGGAAAGTAAATCAGCCTGATGTTAGGCTTCTTGCCAAGGAAAAAGCCGTGAAAGCAGCCATGTTGTGGCACTTTTGCACTCCCTTTTGGATGCCTTTCACAGCTCCAGTGTGCCTGGAACTCAGGGCTTCCTGCTTTTAAAAATCCTAGCCCTAGGCCGAACCCCAACCCTAAGACGAGAAAGGCAAATCAGCCAGGAATTAGGCATGTCCCCAAGGAAAAAGCTGTGGAGGCAGGCATGTTGTGGTACTTTTGCGCTCTTCTTGGCTAGTCCTTCGCAGCTGCTGTGTTCTTGGAACTCAGGGCTTTCTGGTTAATAGACCCTTACCCTAGGCGTAACTCAAACCTTAACCCTAGGAAGGAAAATCAGCCTATGGTTCGGGATGGTCTCATGGAAATATCAGTGGTGGCAGCCAAGTTGCGTCACTTTTGCGCTCCCCTTGGGATGCCTTTCGCAGCTGCAGTGTGCCTGGAGCCCAGGGCTTCCTGGTTTTAAAAGTCCTAGGCCTAAGCCTAACAGTAACCCTAGGAAGGTAAATCAGCCGGGTATTAGGGTTCTTCCTAAGGGAAAAGCCGTGAAAGCAGCCATGTTGTGGCACTTCTGCACTCCCTTTGGGATGCCTTTGGCAGATGAAGTAAGCCTGGAACTCAGGGCTTCCTGGTTAAAGAAATCCAAGCCCTAGGCTGAACCCTAACCCTAACCCTAGGCAGATAAATCAGCCTAGGTATAGGGATGGTGCCAAGGAAAAAGCTGTGAAAGCTGCCATGTTGGTGCACTTTTGTACTCCCCTTGGGATGCCTTGAACAGCTGCAGTGTGCCTGGAGCTAAGGGCTTCCTAGTTTTAAAAATCCTAGCCCTAGGCCTAAGCCTAACAGTAACCCTGGGAAGGTAAATCAGCCTGGTGTTAGGCGTCTTGCCAAGGAAAAAGCCGTGAAAGCAGCCATGTTGTGGCACTTTTGCACTCCCTTTTGGATGCCTTTCACAGCTCCAGTGTGCCTGGAACTCAGGGCTTCCTGGTTTTAAAAGTCCTAGCCCTAGGCCGAACCCCAACCCTAAGACGAGAAAGGCAAATCAGCCAGGAATTAGGCATGTCCCCAAGGAAAAAGCTGTGGAGGCAGGCATGTTGTGGTACTTTTGCACTCTTCTTGGCTAGTCCTTCGCAGCTGCTGTGTTCTTGGAACTCAGGGCTTTCTGGTTAATAGACCCCTACCCTAGCCGTAACTCAAACCTTAACCCTAGGAAGGAAAATCAGCCTATGGTTCGGGATGGTCTCATGGAAATATCAGTGGTGGCAGCCAAGTTGCGTCACTTTTGCGCTCCCCTTGGGATGCCTTTTGCAGCTGCAGTGTGCCTGGAGCCCAGGGCTTCCTGGTTTTAAAAGTCCTAGACCTAAGCCTAACAGTAACCCTAGGAAGGTAAATCAGCCGGGTATTAGGGTTATTCCTAAGGAAAAAGCCGTGAAAGCAGCCATGTTGTGGCACTTTTGCACTCCCTTTGGGATGCCTTTCACAGCTCCAGTGTACCTGGAACTCAGGGCTTCCTGCTTTTAAAAATCCTAGCCCTAGGCCGAACCCCAACCCTAAGACGAGAAAGGCAAATCAGCCAGGAATTAGGCATGTCCCCAAGGAAAAAGCTGTGGAGGCAGGCATGTTGTGGTACTTTTGCGCTCTTCTTGGCTAGTCCTTCGCAGCTGCTGTGTTCTTGGAACTCAGGGCTTTCTGGTTAATAGAACCCTTACCCTAGGCGTAACTCAAACCTTAACCCTAGGAAGGAAAATCAGCCTATGGTTCGGGATGGTCTCATGGAAATATCAGTGGTGGCAGCCAAGTTGCGTCACTTTTGCGCTCCCCTTGGGATGCCTTTTGCAGCTGCAGTGTGCCTGGAGCCCAGGGCTTCCTGGTTTTAAAAGTCCTAGGCCTAAGCCTAACAGTAACCCTAGGAAGGTAAATCAGCCGGGTATTAGGGTTCTTCCTAAGGAAAAAGCCGTGAAAGCAGCCATGTTGTGGCACTTCTGCACTCCCTTTGGGATGCCTTTGGCAGATGAAGTAAGCCTGGAACTCAGGGCTTCCTGGTTAAAGAAATCCAAGCCCTAGGCTGAACCCTAATCCAAACCCTAGGCAGATCAATCAGCCTAGGTATAGGGATGGTGCCAAGGAAAAAGCTGTGAAAGCTGCCATGTTGTTGCACTTTTGTACTCCCCTTGGGATGCCTTGAACAGCTGCAGTGTGCCTGGAGCTAAGGGCTTCCTAGTTTCAAAAATCCTAGCCCTAGGCCTAAGCCTAACAGTAACCCTGGGAATGTAAATCAGCCTGATGTTAGGCTTCTTGCCAAGGAAAAAGCCGTGAAAGCAGCCATGTTGTGGCACTTTTGCACTCCCTTTTGGATGCCTTTCACAGCTCCAGTGTGCCTGGAACTCAGGGCTTCCTGCTTTTAAAAATCCTAGCCCTAGGCCGAACCCCAACCCTAAGACGAGAAAGGCAAATCAGCCAGGAATTAGGCATGTCCCCAAGGAAAAAGCTGTGGAGGCAGGCATGTTGTGGTACTTTTGCGCTCTTCTTGGCTAGTCCTTCGCAGCTGCTGTGTTCTTGGAACTCAGGGCTTTCTGGTTAATAGAACCCTTACCCTAGGCGTAACTCAAACCTTAACCCTAGGAAGGAAAATCAGCCTATGGTTCGGGATGGTCTCATGGAAATATCAGTGGTGGCAGCCAAGTTGCGTCACTTTTGCGCTCCCCTTGGGATGCCTTTCGCAGCTGCAGTGTGCCTGGAGCCCAGGGCTTCCTGGTTTTAAAAGTCCTAGGCCTAAGCCTAACAGTAACCCTAGGAAGGTAAATCAGCCGGGTATTAGGGTTCTTCCTAAGGGAAAAGCCGTGAAAGCAGCCATGTTGTGGCACTTCTGCACTCCCTTTGGGATGCCTTTGGCAGATGAAGTAAGCCTGGAACTCAGGGCTTCCTGGTTAAAGAAATCCAAGCCCTAGGCTGAACCCTAACCCTAACCCTAGGCAGATAAATCAGCCTAGGTATAGGGATGGTGCCAAGGAAAAAGCTGTGAAAGCTGCCATGTTGGTGCACTTTTGTACTCCCCTTGGGATGCCTTGAACAGCTGCAGTGTGCCTGGAGCTAAGGGCTTCCTAGTTTTAAAAATCCTAGCCCTAGGCCTAAGCCTAACAGTAACCCTGGGAAGGTAAATCAGCCTGGTGTTAGGCGTCTTGCCAAGGAAAAAGCCGTGAAAGCAGCCATGTTGTGGCACTTTTGCACTCCCTTTTGGATGCCTTTCACAGCTCCAGTGTGCCTGGAACTCAGGGCTTCCTGGTTTTAAAAGTCCTAGCCCTAGGCCGAACCCCAACCCTAAGACGAGAAAGGCAAATCAGCCAGGAATTAGGCATGTCCCCAAGGAAAAAGCTGTGGAGGCAGGCATGTTGTGGTACTTTTGCACTCTTCTTGGCTAGTCCTTCGCAGCTGCTGTGTTCTTGGAACTCAGGGCTTTCTGGTTAATAGACCCCTACCCTAGCCGTAACTCAAACCTTAACCCTAGGAAGGAAAATCAGCCTATGGTTCGGGATGGTCTCATGGAAATATCAGTGGTGGCAGCCAAGTTGCGTCACTTTTGCGCTCCCCTTGGGATGCCTTTTGCAGCTGCAGTGTGCCTGGAGCCCAGGGCTTCCTGGTTTTAAAAGTCCTAGACCTAAGCCTAACAGTAACCCTAGGAAGGTAAATCAGCCGGGTATTAGGGTTATTCCTAAGGAAAAAGCCGTGAAAGCAGCCATGTTGTGGCACTTTTGCACTCCCTTTGGGATGCCTTTCACAGCTCCAGTGTACCTGGAACTCAGGGCTTCCTGCTTTTAAAAATCCTAGCCCTAGGCCGAACCCCAACCCTAAGACGAGAAAGGCAAATCAGCCAGGAATTAGGCATGTCCCCAAGGAAAAAGCTGTGGAGGCAGGCATGTTGTGGTACTTTTGCGCTCTTCTTGGCTAGTCCTTCGCAGCTGCTGTGTTCTTGGAACTCAGGGCTTTCTGGTTAATAGAACCCTTACCCTAGGCGTAACTCAAACCTTAACCCTAGGAAGGAAAATCAGCCTATGGTTCGGGATGGTCTCATGGAAATATCAGTGGTGGCAGCCAAGTTGCGTCACTTTTGCGCTCCCCTTGGGATGCCTTTTGCAGCTGCAGTGTGCCTGGAGCCCAGGGCTTCCTGGTTTTAAAAGTCCTAGGCCTAAGCCTAACAGTAACCCTAGGAAGGTAAATCAGCCGGGTATTAGGGTTCTTCCTAAGGAAAAAGCCGTGAAAGCAGCCATGTTGTGGCACTTCTGCACTCCCTTTGGGATGCCTTTGGCAGATGAAGTAAGCCTGGAACTCAGGGCTTCCTGGTTAAAGAAATCCAAGCCCTAGGCTGAACCCTAATCCAAACCCTAGGCAGATCAATCAGCCTAGGTATAGGGATGGTGCCAAGGAAAAAGCTGTGAAAGCTGCCATGTTGTTGCACTTTTGTACTCCCCTTGGGATGCCTTGAACAGCTGCAGTGTGCCTGGAGCTAAGGGCTTCCTAGTTTCAAAAATCCTAGCCCTAGGCCTAAGCCTAACAGTAACCCTGGGAATGTAAATCAGCCTGATGTTAGGCTTCTTGCCAAGGAAAAAGCCGTGAAAGCAGCCATGTTGTGGCACTTTTGCACTCCCTTTTGGATGCCTTTCACAGCTCCAGTGTGCCTGGAACTCAGGGCTTCCTGCTTTTAAAAATCCTAGCCCTAGGCCGAACCCCAACCCTAAGACGAGAAAGGCAAATCAGCCAGGAATTAGGCATGTCCCCAAGGAAAAAGCTGTGGAGGCAGGCATGTTGTGGTACTTTTGCGCTCTTCTTGGCTAGTCCTTCGCAGCTGCTGTGTTCTTGGAACTCAGGGCTTTCTGGTTAATAGAACCCTTACCCTAGGCGTAACTCAAACCTTAACCCTAGGAAGGAAAATCAGCCTATGGTTCGGGATGGTCTCATGGAAATATCAGTGGTGGCAGCCAAGTTGCGTCACTTTTGCGCTCCCCTTGGGATGCCTTTCGCAGCTGCAGTGTGCCTGGAGCCCAGGGCTTCCTGGTTTTAAAAGTCCTAGGCCTAAGCCTAACAGTAACCCTAGGAAGGTAAATCAGCCGGGTATTAGGGTTCTTCCTAAGGGAAAAGCCGTGAAAGCAGCCATGTTGTGGCACTTCTGCACTCCCTTTGGGATGCCTTTGGCAGATGAAGTAAGCCTGGAACTCAGGGCTTCCTGGTTAAAAAAATCCAAGCCCTAGGCTGAACCCTAACCCTAACCCTAGGCAGATAGATCAGCCTAGGTATAGGGATGGTGCCAAGGAAAAAGCTGTGAAAGCTGCCATGTTGTTGCACTTTTGTACTCCCCTTGGGATGCCTTGAACAGCTGCAGTGTGCCTGGAGCTAAGGGCTTCCTAGTTTCAAAAATCCTAGCCCTAGGCCTAAGCCTAACAGTAACCCTGGGAAAGTAAATCAGCCTGATGTTAGGCTTCTTGCCAAGGAAAAAGCCGTGAAAGCAGCCATGTTGTGGCACTTTTGCACTCCCTTTGGGATGCCTTTGGCAGATGAAGTAAGCCTGGAACTCAGGGCTTCCTGGTTAAAGAAATCCAAGCCCTAGGCTGAACCCTAATCCAAACCCTAGGCAGATCAATCAGCCTAGGTATAGGGATGGTGCCAAGGAAAAAGCTGTGAAAGCTGCCATGTTGTTGCACTTTTGTACTCCCCTTGGGATGCCTTGAACAGCTGCAGTGTGCCTGGAGCTAAGGGCTTCCTAGTTTCAAAAATCCTAGCCCTAGGCCTAAGCCTAACAGTAACCCTGGGAAAGTAAATCAGCCTGATGTTAGGCTTCTTGCCAAGGAAAAAGCCATGAAAGCAGCCATGTTGTGGCACTTTTGCACTCCCTTTTGGATGCCTTTCACAGCTCCAGTGTGCCTGGAACTCAGGGCTTCCTGCTTTTAAAAATCCTAGCCCTAGGCCGAACCCCAACCCTAAGACGAGAAAGGCAAATCAGCCAGGAATTAGGCATGTCCCCAAGGAAAAAGCTGTGGAGGCAGGCATGTTGTGGTACTTTTGCGCTCTTCTTGGCTAGTCCTTCGCAGCTGCTGTGTTCTTGGAACTCAGGGCTTTCTGGTTAATAGAGCCCTTACCCTAGGCGTAACTCAAACCTTAACCCTAGGAAGGAAAATCAGCCTATGGTTCGGGATGGTCTCATGGAAATATCAGTGGTGGCAGCCAAGTGGCATCACTTTTGCGCTCCCCTTGGGATGCCTTTCGCAGCTGCAGTGTGCCTGGAGCCCAGGGCTTCCTGGTTTTAAAAGTCCTAGGCCGAAGCCTAACAGTAACCCTAGGAAGGTAAATCAGCCGGGTATTAGGGTTCTTCCTAAGGGAAAAGCCGTGAAAGCAGCCATGTTGTGGCACTTCTGCACTCCCTTTGGGATGCCTTTGGCAGATGAAGTAAGCCTGGAACTCAGGGCTTCCTGGTTAAAGAAATCCAAGCCCTAGGCTGAACTCTAACCCTAATCCTAGGCAGATAAATCAGCCTAGGTATAGGGATGGTGCCAAGGAAAAAGCTGTGAAAGCTGCCATGTTGTTGCACTTTTGTACTCCCCTTGGGATGCCTTGAACAGCTGCAGTGTGCCTGGAGCCCAGGGCTTCCTAGTTTCAAAAATCCTAGCCCTAGGCCTAAGCCTAACAGTAACCCTGGGAAAGTAAATCAGCCTGGTGTTAGGCTTCTTGCCAAGGAAAAAGCCGTGAAAGCAGCCATGTTGTGGCACTTTTGCACTCCCTTTTGGATGCCTTTGGCAGATGAAGTAAGCCTGGAACTCAGGGCTTCCTGGTTAAAAAAATTCAAGCCCTAGGCTGAACCCTAACCCTAAGACGAGAAAGGCAAATCAGCCAGGAATTAGGCATGTCCCCAAGGAAAAAGCTGTGGAGGCAGGCATGTTGTGGTACTTTTGCGCTCTTCTTGGCTAGTCCTTCGCAGCTGCTGTGTTCTTGGAACTCAGGGCTTTCTGGTTAATAGACCCTTACCCTAGGCGTAACTCAAACCTTAACCCTAGGAAGGAAAATCAGCCTATGGTTCGGGATGGTCTCATGGAAATATCAGTGGTGGCAGCCAAGTTGCGTCACTTTTGCGCTCCCCTTGGGATGCCTTTCGCAGCTGCAGTGTGCCTGGAGCCCAGGGCTTCCTGGTTTTAAAAGTCCTAGGCCTAAGCCTAACAGTAACCCTAGGAAGGTAAATCAGCCGGGTATTAGGGTTCTTCCTAAGGGAAAAGCCGTGAAAGCAGCCATGTTGTGGCACTTCTGCACTCCCTTTGGGATGCCTTTGGCAGATGAAGTAAGCCTGGAACTCAGGGCTTCCTGGTTAAAGAAATCCAAGCCCTAGGCTGAACCCTAACCCTAACCCTAGGCAGATAAATCAGCCTAGGTATAGGGATGGTGCCAAGGAAAAAGCTGTGAAAGCTGCCATGTTGTTGCACTTTTGTACTCCCCTTGGGATGCCTTGAACAGCTGCAGTGTGCCTGGAGCCCAGGGCTTCCTAGTTTCAAAAATCCTAGCCCTAGGCCTAAGCCTAACAGTAACCCTGGGAAAGTAAATCAGCCTGATGTTAGGTTTCTTGCCAAGGAAAAAGCTGTGAAAGCAGCCATGTTGTGGCACTTTTGCACTCCCTTTTGGATGCCTTTCACAGCTCCAGTGTGCCTGGAACTCAGGGATTCCTGATTTTAAAAATCCTAGCCCTAGGCCGAACCCCAACCCTAAGACGAGAAAGGCAAATCAGCCAGGAATTAGGCATGTCCCCAAGGAAAAAGCTGTGGAGGCAGGCATGTTGTGGTACTTTTGCGCTCTTCTTGGCTAGTCCTTCGCAGCTGCTGTGTTCTTGGAACTCAGGGCTTTCTGGTTAATAGACCCTTACCCTAGGCGTAACTCAAACCTTAACCCTAGGAAGGAAAATCAGCCTATGGTTCGGGATGGTCTCATGGAAATATCAGTGGTGGCAGCCAAGTTGCGTCACTTTTGCGCTCCCCTTGGGATGCCTTTCGCAGCTGCAGTGTGCCTGGAGCCCAGGGCTTCCTGGTTTTAAAAGTCCTAGGCCTAAGCCTAACAGTAACCCTAGGAAGGTAAATCAGCCGGGTATTAGGGTTCTTCCTAAGGGAAAAGCCGTGAAAGCAGCCATGTTGTGGCACTTCTGCACTCCCTTTGGGATGCCTTTGGCAGATGAAGTAAGCCTGGAACTCAGGGCTTCCTGGTTAAAAAAATCCAAGCCCTAGGCTGAACCCTAACCCTAACCCTAGGCAGATAGATCAGCCTAGGTATAGGGATGGTGCCAAGGAAAAAGCTGTGAAAGCTGCCATGTTGTTGCACTTTTGTACTCCCCTTGGGATGCCTTGAACAGCTGCAGTGTGCCTGGAGCTAAGGGCTTCCTAGTTTCAAAAATCCTAGCCCTAGGCCTAAGCCTAACAGTAACCCTGGGAAAGTAAATCAGCCTGATGTTAGGCTTCTTGCCAAGGAAAAAGCCGTGAAAGCAGCCATGTTGTGGCACTTTTGCACTCCCTTTGGGATGCCTTTGGCAGATGAAGTAAGCCTGGTACTCAGGGCTTCCTGGTTAAAGAAATCCAAGCCCTAGGCTGAACCCTAATCCAAACCCTAGGCAGATCAATCAGCCTAGGTATAGGGATGGTGCCAAGGAAAAAGCTGTGAAAGCTGCCATGTTGTTGCACTTTTGTACTCCCCTTGGGATGCCTTGAACAGCTGCAGTGTGCCTGGAGCTAAGGGCTTCCTAGTTTCAAAAATCCTAGCCCTAGGCCTAAGCCTAACAGTAACCCTGGGAAAGTAAATCAGCCTGATGTTAGGCTTCTTGCCAAGGAAAAAGCCATGAAAGCAGCCATGTTGTGGCACTTTTGCACTCCCTTTTGGATGCCTTTCACAGCTCCAGTGTGCCTGGAACTCAGGGCTTCCTGCTTTTAAAAATCCTAGCCCTAGGCCGAACCCCAACCCTAAGACGAGAAAGGCAAATCAGCCAGGAATTAGGCATGTCCCCAAGGAAAAAGCTGTGGAGGCAGGCATGTTGTGGTACTTTTGCGCTCTTCTTGGCTAGTCCTTCGCAGCTGCTGTGTTCTTGGAACTCAGGGCTTTCTGGTTAATAGAGCCCTTACCCTAGGCGTAACTCAAACCTTAACCCTAGGAAGGAAAATCAGCCTATGGTTCGGGATGGTCTCATGGAAATATCAGTGGTGGCAGCCAAGTGGCATCACTTTTGCGCTCCCCTTGGGATGCCTTTCGCAGCTGCAGTGTGCCTGGAGCCCAGGGCTTCCTGGTTTTAAAAGTCCTAGGCCGAAGCCTAACAGTAACCCTAGGAAGGTAAATCAGCCGGGTATTAGGGTTCTTCCTAAGGGAAAAGCCGTGAAAGCAGCCATGTTGTGGCACTTCTGCACTCCCTTTGGGATGCCTTTGGCAGATGAAGTAAGCCTGGAACTCAGGGCTTCCTGGTTAAAGAAATCCAAGCCCTAGGCTGAACTCTAACCCTAATCCTAGGCAGATAAATCAGCCTAGGTATAGGGATGGTGCCAAGGAAAAAGCTGTGAAAGCTGCCATGTTGTTGCACTTTTGTACTCCCCTTGGGATGCCTTGAACAGCTGCAGTGTGCCTGGAGCCCAGGGCTTCCTAGTTTCAAAAATCCTAGCCCTAGGCCTAAGCCTAACAGTAACCCTGGGAAAGTAAATCAGCCTGGTGTTAGGCTTCTTGCCAAGGAAAAAGCCGTGAAAGCAGCCATGTTGTGGCACTTTTGCACTCCCTTTTGGATGCCTTTGGCAGATGAAGTAAGCCTGGAACTCAGGGCTTCCTGGTTAAAAAAATTCAAGCCCTAGGCTGAACCCTAACCCTAAGACGAGAAAGGCAAATCAGCCAGGAATTAGGCATGTCCCCAAGGAAAAAGCTGTGGAGGCAGGCATGTTGTGGTACTTTTGCGCTCTTCTTGGCTAGTCCTTCGCAGCTGCTGTGTTCTTGGAACTCAGGGCTTTCTGGTTAATAGACCCTTACCCTAGGCGTAACTCAAACCTTAACCCTAGGAAGGAAAATCAGCCTATGGTTCGGGATGGTCTCATGGAAATATCAGTGGTGGCAGCCAAGTTGCGTCACTTTTGCGCTCCCCTTGGGATGCCTTTCGCAGCTGCAGTGTGCCTGGAGCCCAGGGCTTCCTGGTTTAAAAGTCCTAGGCCTAAGCCTAACAGTAACCCTAGGAAGGTAAATCAGCCGGGTATTAGGGTTCTTCCTAAGGGAAAAGCCGTGAAAGCAGCCATGTTGTGGCACTTCTGCACTCCCTTTGGGATGCCTTTGGCAGATGAAGTAAGCCTGGAACTCAGGGCTTCCTGGTTAAAGAAATCCAAGCCCTAGGCTGAACCCTAACCCTAACCCTAGGCAGATAAATCAGCCTAGGTATAGGGATGGTGCCAAGGAAAAAGCTGTGAAAGCTGCCATGTTGTTGCACTTTTGTACTCCCCTTGGGATGCCTTGAACAGCTGCAGTGTGCCTGGAGCCCAGGGCTTCCTAGTTTCAAAAATCCTAGCCCTAGGCCTAAGCCTAACAGTAACCCTGGGAAAGTAAATCAGCCTGATGTTAGGTTTCTTGCCAAGGAAAAAGCTGTGAAAGCAGCCATGTTGTGGCACTTTTGCACTCCCTTTTGGATGCCTTTCACAGCTCCAGTGTGCCTGGAACTCAGGGATTCCTGATTTTAAAAATCCTAGCCCTAGGCCGAACCCCAACCCTAAGACGAGAAAGGCAAATCAGCCAGGAATTAGGCATGTCCCCAAGGGAAAAAGCTGTGGAGGCAGGCATGTTGTGGTACTTTTGCGCTCTTCTTGGCTAGTCCTTCGCAGCTGCTGTGTTCTTGGAACTCAGGGCTTTCTGATTAATAGACCCTTACCCTAGGCGTAACTCAAACCTTAACCCTAGGAAGGAAAATCAGCCTATGGTTCGGGATGGTCTCATGGAAATATCAGTGGTGGCAGCCAAGTTGCGTCACTTTTGCGCTCCCCTTGGGATGCCTTTTGCAGCTGCAGTGTGCCTGGAGCCCAGGGCTTCCTGGTTTTAAAAGTCCTAGGCCTAAGCCTAACAGTAACCCTAGGAAGGTAAATCAGCCGGGTATTAGGGTTCTTCCTAAGGGAAAAGCCGTGAAAGCAGCCATGTTGTGGCACTTCTGCACTCCCTTTGGGATGCCTTTGGCAGATGAAGTAAGCCTGGAACTCAGGGCTTCCTGGTTAAAGAAATCCAAGCCCTAGGCTGAACCCTAACCCTAACCCTAGGCAGATAAATCAGCCTAGGTATAGGGATGGTGCCAAGGAAAAAGCTGTGAAAGCTGCCATGTTGTTGCACTTTTGTACTCCCCTTGGGATGCCTTGAACAGCTGCAGTGTGCCTGGAGCTAAGGGCTTCCTAGTTTCAAAAATCCTAGCCCTAGGCCTAAGCCTAACAGTAACCCTGGGAAAGTAAGTCAGCCTGGTGTTAGGCGTCTTGCCAAGGAAAAAGCCGTGAAAGCAGCCATGTTGTGGCACTTTTGCACTCCCTTTTGGATGCCTTTCACAGCTCCAGTGTGCCTGGAACTCAGGGCTTCCTGCTTTTAAAAATCCTAGCCCTAGGCCGAGCCCCAACCCTAAGACGAGAAAGGCAAATCAGCCAGGAATTAGGCATGTCCCCAAGGAAAAAGCTGTGGAGGCAGGCATGTTGTGGTACTTTTGCGCTCTTCTTGGCTAGTCCTTCGCAGCTGCTGTGTTCTTGGAACTCAGGGCTTTCTGGTTAATAGAACCCTTACCCTAGGCGTAACTCAAACCTTAACCCTAGGAAGGAAAATCAACCTATGGTTCGGGATGGTCTCATGGAAATATCAGTGGTGGCAGCCAAGTTGCGTCACTTTTGCGCTCCCCTTGGGATGCCTTTCGCAGCTGCAGTGTGCCTGGAGCCCAGGGCTTCCTGGTTTTAAAAGTCCTAGGCCTAAGCCTAACAGTAACCCTAGGAAGGTAAATCAGCCGGGTATTAGGGTTCTTCCTAAGGGAAAAGCCGTGAAAGCAGCCATGTTGTGGCACTTCTGCACACCCTTTGGGATGCCTTTGGCAGATGAAGTAAGCCTGGAACTCAGGGCTTCCTGGTTAAAAATTTCAAGCCCTAGGCTGAACCCTAACCCTAACACTAGGCAGATAAACCAGCCTAGGTATAGGGATGGTGCCAAGGAAAAATCTGTGAAAGCTGCCATGTTGTTGCACTTTTGTACTCCCCTTGGGATGCCTTGAACAGCTGCAGTGTGCCTGGAGCTAAGGGCTTCCTAGTTTCAAAAATCCTAGCCCTAGGCCTAAGCCTAACAGTAACCCTGGGAAAGTAAATCAGCCTGATGTTAGGCTTCTTGCCAAGGAAAAAGCCGTGAAAGCAGCCATGTTGTGGCACTTTTGCACTCCCTTTGGGATGCCTTTGGCAGATGAAGTAAGCCTGGAACTCAGGGCTTCCTGGTTAAAGAAATCCAAGCCCTAGGCTGAACCCTAACCCTAACCCTAGGCAGATAAATCAGCCTAGGTATAGGGATGGTGCCAAGGAAAAAGCTGTGAAAGATGCCATGTTGTTGCACTTTTGTACTCCCCTTGGGATGCCTTGAACAGCTGCAGTGTGCCTGGAGCCCAGGGCTTCCTAGTTTCAAAAATCCTAGCCCTAGGCCTAAGCCTAACAGTAACCCTGGGAAAGTAAATCAGCCTGATGTTAGGTTTCTTGCCAAGGAAAAAGCCGTGAAAGCAGCCATGTTGTGGCACTTCTGCACTCCCTTTGGGATGCCTTTGTCAGATGAAGTAAGCCTGGAACTCAGGGCTTCCTGGTTAAAGAAATCCAAGCCCTAGGCTGAACCCTAACCCTAACCCTAGGCAGATAAATCAGCCTAGGTATAGGGATGGTGCCAAGGAAAAAGCTGTGAAAGCTGCCATGTTGTTGCACTTTTGTACTCCCCTTGGGATGCCTTGAACAGCTGCAGTGTGCCTGGAGCCCAGGGCTTCCTAGTTTCAAAAATCCTAGCCCTAGGCCTAAGCCTAACAGTAACCCTGGGAAGGTAAATCAGCCTGGTGTTAGGCGTCTTGCCAAGGAAAAAGGCGTGAAAGCAGCCATGTTGTGGCACTTTTGCACTCCCTTTTGGATGCCTTTCACAGCTCCAGTGTGCCTGGAACTCAGGGCTTCCTGCTTTTAAAAATCCTAGCCCTAGGCCGAACCCCAACCCTAAGACGAGAAAGGCAAATCAGCCAGGAATTAGGCATGTCCCCAAGGAAAAAGCTGTGGAGGCAGGCATGTTGTGGTACTTTTGCGCTCTTCTTGGCTAGTCCTTCGCAGCTGCTGTGTTCTTGGAACTCAGGGCTTTCTGGTTAATAGAGCCCTTACCCTAGGCGTAACTCAAACCTTAACCCTAGGAAGGAAAATCAACCTATGGTTCGGGATGGTCTCATGGAAATATCAGTGGTGGCAGCCAAGTTGCGTCACTTTTGCGCTCCCCTTGGGATGCCTTTTGCAGCTGCAGTGTGCCTGGAGCCCAGGGCTTCCTGGTTTTAAAAGTCCTAGGCCTAAGCCTAACAGTAACCCTAGGAAGGTAAATCAGCCGGGTATTAGGGTTCTTCCTAAGGGAAAAGCCGTGAAAGCAGCCATGTTGTGGCACTTCTGCACTCCCTTTGGGATGCCTTTGGCAGATGAAGTAAGCCTGGAACTCAGGGCTTCCTGGTTAAAGAAATCCAAGCCCTAGGCTGAAGCCTAACCCTAACCCTAGGCAGATAAATCAGCCTAGGTATAGGGATGGTGCCAAGGAAAAAGCTGTGAAAGCTGCCATGTTGTTGCACTTTTGTACTCCCCTTGGGATGCCTTGAACAGCTGCAGTGTGCCTGGAGCCCAGGGCTTCCTAGTTTCAAAAATCCTAGCCCTAGGCCTAAGCCTAACAGTAACCCTGGGAAAGTAATTCAGCCTGGTGTTAGGCGTCTTGCCAAGGAAAAAGCCGTGAAAGCAGCCATGTTGTGGCACTTTTGCACTCCCTTTTGGATGCCTTTCACAGCTCCAGTGTGCCTGGAACTCAGGGCTTCCTGCTTTTAAAAATCCTAGCCCTAGGCCGAACCCCAACCCTAAGACGAGAAAGGCAAATCAGCCAGGAATTAGGCATGTCCCCAAGGAAAAAGCTGTGGAGGCAGGCATGTTGTGGTACTTTTGCGCTCTTCTTGGCTAGTCCTTCGCAGCTGCTGTGTTCTTGGAACTCAGGGCTTTCTGGTTAATAGAACCCTTACCCTAGGCGTAACTCAAACCTTAACCCTAGGAAGGAAAATCAACCTATGGTTCGGGATGGTCTCATGGAAATATCAGTGGTGGCAGCCAAGTTGCGTCACTTTTGCGCTCCCCTTGGGATGCCTTTTGCAGCTGCAGTGTGCCTGGAGCCCAGGGCTTCCTGGTTTTAAAAGTCCTAGGCCTAAGCCTAACAGTAACCCTAGGAAGGTAAATCAGCCGGGTATTAGGGTTCTTCCTAAGGGAAAAGCCGTGAAAGCAGCCATGTTGTGGCACTTCTGCACTCCCTTTGGGATGCCTTTGGCAGATGAAGTAAGCCTGGAACTCAGGGCTTCCTGGTTAAAAAAATTCAAGCCCTAGGCTGAACCCTAACCCTAACCCTAGGCAGATAAACCAGCCTAGGTATAGGGATGGTGCCAAGGAAAAATCTGTGAAAGCTGCCATGTTGTTGCACTTTTGTACTCCCCTTGGGATGCCTTGAACAGCTGCAGTGTGCCTGGAGCTAAGGGCTTCCTAGTTTCAAAAATCCTAGCCCTAGGCCTAAGCCTAACAGTAACCCTGGGAAAGTAAATCAGCCTGATGTTAGGTTTCTTGCCAAGGAAAAAGCCGTGAAAGCAGCCATGTTGTGGCACTTTTGCACTCCCTTTTGGATGCCTTTCACAGCTCCAGTGTGCCTGGAACTCAGGGCTTCCTGCTTTTAAAAATCCTAGCCCTAGGCCGAACCCCAACCCTAAGACGAGAAAGGCAAATCAGCCAGGAATTAGGCATGTCCCCAAGGAAAAAGCTGTGGAGGCAGGCATGTTGTGGTACTTTTGCGCTCTTCTTGGCTAGTCCTTCGCAGCTGCTGTGTTCTTGGAACTCAGGGCTTTCTGGTTAATAGACCCTTACCCTAGGCGTAACTCAAACCTTAACCCTAGGAAGGAAAATCAGCCTATGGTTCGGGATGGTCTCATGGAAATATCAGTGGTGGCAGCCAAGTTGCGTCACTTTTGCGCTCCCCTTGGGATGCCTTTTGCAGCTGCAGTGTGCCTGGAGCCCAGGGCTTCCTGGTTTTAAAAGTCCTAGGCCTAAGCCTAACAGTAACCCTAGGAAGGTAAATCAGCCGGGTATTAGGGTTCTTCCTAAGGGAAAAGCCGTGAAAGCAGCCATGTTGTGGCACTTCTGCACTCCCTTTGGGATGCCTTTGGCAGATGAAGTAAGCCTGGAACTCAGGGCTTCCTGGTTAAAGAAATCCAAGCCCTAGGCTGAACCCTAACCCTAACCCTAGGCAGATAAATCAGCCTAGGTATAGGGATGGTGCCAAGGAAAAAGCTGTGAAAGCTGCCATGTTGTTGCACTTTTGTACTCCCCTTGGGATGCCTTGAACAGCTGCAGTGTGCCTGGAGCTAAGGGCCTCCTAGTTTCAAAAATCCTAGCCCTAGGCCTAAGCCTAACAGTAACCCTGGGAAAGTAAATCAGCCTGATGTTAGGCTTCTTGCCAAGGAAAAAGCCGTGAAAGCAGCCATGTTGTGGCACTTTTGCACTCCCTTTTGGATGCCTTTGGCAGATGAAGTAAGCCTGGTACTCAGGGCTTCCTGGTTAAAGAAATCCAAGCCCTAGGCTGAACCCTAATCCAAACCCTAGGCAGATCAATCAGCCTAGGTATAGGGATGGTGCCAAGGAAAAAGCTGTGAAAGCTGCCATGTTGTTGCACTTTTGTACTCCCCTTGGGATGCCTTGAACAGCTGCAGTGTGCCTGGAGCTAAGGGCTTCCTAGTTTCAAAAATCCTAGCCCTAGGCCTAAGCCTAACAGTAACCCTGGGAAAGTAAATCAGCCTGATGTTAGGCTTCTTGCCAAGGAAAAAGCCATGAAAGCAGCCATGTTGTGGCACTTTTGCACTCCCTTTTGGATGCCTTTCACAGCTCCAGTGTGCCTGGAACTCAGGGCTTCCTGCTTTTAAAAATCCTAGCCCTAGGCCGAACCCCAACCCTAAGACGAGAAAGGCAAATCAGCCAGGAATTAGGCATGTCCCCAAGGAAAAAGCTGTGGAGGCAGGCATGTTGTGGTACTTTTGCGCTCTTCTTGGCTAGTCCTTCGCAGCTGCTGTGTTCTTGGAACTCAGGGCTTTCTGGTTAATAGAGCCCTTACCCTAGGCGTAACTCAAACCTTAACCCTAGGAAGGAAAATCAGCCTATGGTTCGGGATGGTCTCATGGAAATATCAGTGGTGGCAGCCAAGTGGCATCACTTTTGCGCTCCCCTTGGGATGCCTTTCGCAGCTGCAGTGTGCCTGGAGCCCAGGGCTTCCTGGTTTTAAAAGTCCTAGGCCGAAGCCTAACAGTAACCCTAGGAAGGTAAATCAGCCGGGTATTAGGGTTCTTCCTAAGGGAAAAGCCGTGAAAGCAGCCATGTTGTGGCACTTCTGCACTCCCTTTGGGATGCCTTTGGCAGATGAAGTAAGCCTGGAACTCAGGGCTTCCTGGTTAAAGAAATCCAAGCCCTAGGCTGAACTCTAACCCTAATCCTAGGCAGATAAATCAGCCTAGGTATAGGGATGGTGCCAAGGAAAAAGCTGTGAAAGCTGCCATGTTGTTGCACTTTTGTACTCCCCTTGGGATGCCTTGAACAGCTGCAGTGTGCCTGGAGCCCAGGGCTTCCTAGTTTCAAAAATCCTAGCCCTAGGCCTAAGCCTAACAGTAACCCTGGGAAAGTAAATCAGCCTGGTGTTAGGCTTCTTGCCAAGGAAAAAGCCGTGAAAGCAGCCATGTTGTGGCACTTTTGCACTCCCTTTTGGATGCCTTTGGCAGATGAAGTAAGCCTGGAACTCAGGGCTTCCTGGTTAAAAAAATTCAAGCCCTAGGCTGAACCCTAACCCTAAGACGAGAAAGGCAAATCAGCCAGGAATTAGGCATGTCCCCAAGGAAAAAGCTGTGGAGGCAGGCATGTTGTGGTACTTTTGCGCTCTTCTTGGCTAGTCCTTCGCAGCTGCTGTGTTCTTGGAACTCAGGGCTTTCTGGTTAATAGACCCTTACCCTAGGCGTAACTCAAACCTTAACCCTAGGAAGGAAAATCAGCCTATGGTTCGGGATGGTCTCATGGAAATATCAGTGGTGGCAGCCATGTTGCGTCACTTTTGCGCTCCCCTTGGGATGCCTTTCGCAGCTGCAGTGTGCCTGGAGCCCAGGGCTTCCTGGTTTTAAAAGTCCTAGGCCTAAGCCTAACAGTAACCCTAGGAAGGTAAATCAGCCGGGTATTAGGGTTCTTCCTAAGGGAAAAGCCGTGAAAGCAGCCATGTTGTGGCACTTCTGCACTCCCTTTGGGATGCCTTTGGCAGATGAAGTAAGCCTGGAACTCAGGGCTTCCTGGTTAAAGAAATCCAAGCCCTAGGCTGAACCCTAACCCTAACCCTAGGCAGATAAATCAGCCTAGGTATAGGGATGGTGCCAAGGAAAAAGCTGTGAAAGCTGCCATGTTGTTGCACTTTTGTACTCCCCTTGGGATGCCTTGAACAGCTGCAGTGTGCCTGGAGCCCAGGGCTTCCTAGTTTCAAAAATCCTAGCCCTAGGCCTAAGCCTAACAGTAACCCTGGGAAAGTAAATCAGCCTGATGTTAGGTTTCTTGCCAAGGAAAAAGCTGTGAAAGCAGCCATGTTGTGGCACTTTTGCACTCCCTTTTGGATGCCTTTCACAGCTCCAGTGTGCCTGGAACTCAGGGATTCCTGATTTTAAAAATCCTAGCCCTAGGCCGAACCCCAACCCTAAGACGAGAAAGGCAAATCAGCCAGGAATTAGGCATGTCCCCAAGGAAAAAGCTGTGGAGGCAGGCATGTTGTGGTACTTTTGCGCTCTTCTTGGCTAGTCCTTCGCAGCTGCTGTGTTCTTGGAACTCAGGGCTTTCTGGTTAATAGACCCTTACCCTAGGCGTAACTCAAACCTTAACCCTAGGAAGGAAAATCAGCCTATGGTTCGGGATGGTCTCATGGAAATATCAGTGGTGGCAGCCAAGTTGCGTCACTTTTGCGCTCCCCTTGGGATGCCTTTTGCAGCTGCAGTGTGCCTGGAGCCCAGGGCTTCCTGGTTTTAAAAGTCCTAGGCCTAAGCCTAACAGTAACCCTAGGAAGGTAAATCAGCCGGGTATTAGGGTTCTTCCTAAGGGAAAAGCCGTGAAAGCAGCCATGTTGTGGCACTTCTGCACTCCCTTTGGGATGCCTTTGGCAGATGAAGTAAGCCTGGAACTCAGGGCTTCCTGGTTAAAGAAATCCAAGCCCTAGGCTGAACCCTAACCCTAACCCTAGGCAGATAAATCAGCCTAGGTATAGGGATGGTGCCAAGGAAAAAGCTGTGAAAGCTGCCATGTTGTTGCACTTTTGTACTCCCCTTGGGATGCCTTGAACAGCTGCAGTGTGCCTGGAGCTAAGGGCTTCCTAGTTTCAAAAATCCTAGCCCTAGGCCTAAGCCTAACAGTAACCCTGGGAAAGTAAGTCAGCCTGGTGTTAGGCGTCTTGCCAAGGAAAAAGCCGTGAAAGCAGCCATGTTGTGGCACTTTTGCACTCCCTTTTGGATGCCTTTCACAGCTCCAGTGTGCCTGGAACTCAGGGCTTCCTGCTTTTAAAAATCCTAGCCCTAGGCCGAGCCCCAACCCTAAGACGAGAAAGGCAAATCAGCCAGGAATTAGGCATGTCCCCAAGGAAAAAGCTGTGGAGGCAGGCATGTTGTGGTACTTTTGCGCTCTTCTTGGCTAGTCCTTCGCAGCTGCTGTGTTCTTGGAACTCAGGGCTTTCTGGTTAATAGAACCCTTACCCTAGGCGTAACTCAAACCTTAACCCTAGGAAGGAAAATCAACCTATGGTTCGGGATGGTCTCATGGAAATATCAGTGGTGGCAGCCAAGTTGCGTCACTTTTGCGCTCCCCTTGGGATGCCTTTCGCAGCTGCAGTGTGCCTGGAGCCCAGGGCTTCCTGGTTTTAAAAGTCCTAGGCCTAAGCCTAACAGTAACCCTAGGAAGGTAAATCAGCCGGGTATTAGGGTTCTTCCTAAGGGAAAAGCCGTGAAAGCAGCCATGTTGTGGCACTTCTGCACACCCTTTGGGATGCCTTTGGCAGATGAAGTAAGCCTGGATCTCAGGGCTTCCTGGTTAAAAATTTCAAGCCCTAGGCTGAACCCTAACCCTAACACTAGGCAGATAAACCAGCCTAGGTATAGGGATGGTGCCAAGGAAAAATCTGTGAAAGCTGCCATGTTGTTGCACTTTTGTACTCCCCTTGGGATGCCTTGAACAGCTGCAGTGTGCCTGGAGCTAAGGGCTTCCTAGTTTCAAAAATCCTAGCCCTAGGCCTAAGCCTAACAGTAACCCTGGGAAAGTAAATCAGCCTGATGTTAGGCTTCTTGCCAAGGAAAAAGCCGTGAAAGCAGCCATGTTGTGGCACTTTTGCACTCCCTTTGGGATGCCTTTGGCAGATGAAGTAAGCCTGGAACTCAGGGCTTCCTGGTTAAAGAAATCCAAGCCCTAGGCTGAACCCTAACCCTAACCCTAGGCAGATAAATCAGCCTAGGTATAGGGATGGTGCCAAGGAAAAAGCTGTGAAAGATGCCATGTTGTTGCACTTTTGTACTCCCCTTGGGATGCCTTGAACAGCTGCAGTGTGCCTGGAGCCCAGGGCTTCCTAGTTTCAAAAATCCTAGCCCTAGGCCTAAGCCTAACAGTAACCCTGGGAAAGTAAATCAGCCTGATGTTAGGTTTCTTGCCAAGGAAAAAGCCGTGAAAGCAGCCATGTTGTGGCACTTCTGCACTCCCTTTGGGATGCCTTTGTCAGATGAAGTAAGCCTGGAACTCAGGGCTTCCTGGTTAAAGAAATCCAAGCCCTAGGCTGAACCCTAACCCTAACCCTAGGCAGATAAATCAGCCTAGGTATAGGGATGGTGCCAAGGAAAAAGCTGTGAAAGCTGCCATGTTGTTGCACTTTTGTACTCCCCTTGGGATGCCTTGAACAGCTGCAGTGTGCCTGGAGCCCAGGGCTTCCTAGTTTCAAAAATCCTAGCCCTAGGCCTAAGCCTAACAGTAACCCTGGGAAGGTAAATCAGCCTGGTGTTAGGCGTCTTGCCAAGGAAAAAGCCGTGAAAGCAGCCATGTTGTGGCACTTTTGCACTCCCTTTTGGATGCCTTTCACAGCTCCAGTGTGCCTGGAACTCAGGGCTTCCTGCTTTTAAAAATCCTAGCCCTAGGCCGAACCCCAACCCTAAGACGAGAAAGGCAAATCAGCCAGGAATTAGGCATGTCCCCAAGGAAAAAGCTGTGGAGGCAGGCATGTTGTGGTACTTTTGCGCTCTTCTTGGCTAGTCCTTCGCAGCTGCTGTGTTCTTGGAACTCAGGGCTTTCTGGTTAATAGAGCCCTTACCCTAGGCGTAACTCAAACCTTAACCCTAGGAAGGAAAATCAACCTATGGTTCGGGATGGTCTCATGGAAATATCAGTGGTGGCAGCCAAGTTGCGTCACTTTTGCGCTCCCCTTGGGATGCCTTTTGCAGCTGCAGTGTGCCTGGAGCCCAGGGCTTCCTGGTTTTAAAAGTCCTAGGCCTAAGCCTAACAGTAACCCTAGGAAGGTAAATCAGCCGGGTATTAGGGTTCTTCCTAAGGGAAAAGCCGTGAAAGCAGCCATGTTGTGGCACTTCTGCACTCCCTTTGGGATGCCTTTGGCAGATGAAGTAAGCCTGGAACTCAGGGCTTCCTGGTTAAAGAAATCCAAGCCCTAGGCTGAAGCCTAACCCTAACCCTAGGCAGATAAATCAGCCTAGGTATAGGGATGGTGCCAAGGAAAAAGCTGTGAAAGCTGCCATGTTGTTGCACTTTTGTACTCCCCTTGGGATGCCTTGAACAGCTGCAGTGTGCCTGGAGCCCAGGGCTTCCTAGTTTCAAAAATCCTAGCCCTAGGCCTAAGCCTAACAGTAACCCTGGGAAAGTAATTCAGCCTGGTGTTAGGCGTCTTGCCAAGGAAAAAGCCGTGAAAGCAGCCATGTTGTGGCACTTTTGCACTCCCTTTTGGATGCCTTTCACAGCTCCAGTGTGCCTGGAACTCAGGGCTTCCTGCTTTTAAAAATCCTAGCCCTAGGCCGAACCCCAACCCTAAGACGAGAAAGGCAAATCAGCCAGGAATTAGGCATGTCCCCAAGGAAAAAGCTGTGGAGGCAGGCATGTTGTGGTACTTTTGCGCTCTTCTTGGCTAGTCCTTCGCAGCTGCTGTGTTCTTGGAACTCAGGGCTTTCTGGTTAATAGAACCCTTACCCTAGGCGTAACTCAAACCTTAACCCTAGGAAGGAAAATCAACCTATGGTTCGGGATGGTCTCATGGAAATATCAGTGGTGGCAGCCAAGTTGCGTCACTTTTGCGCTCCCCTTGGGATGCCTTTTGCAGCTGCAGTGTGCCTGGAGCCCAGGGCTTCCTGGTTTTAAAAGTCCTAGGCCTAAGCCTAACAGTAACCCTAGGAAGGTAAATCAGCCGGGTATTAGGGTTCTTCCTAAGGGAAAAGCCGTGAAAGCAGCCATGTTGTGGCACTTCTGCACTCCCTTTGGGATGCCTTTGGCAGATGAAGTAAGCCTGGAACTCAGGGCTTCCTGGTTAAAAAAATTCAAGCCCTAGGCTGAACCCTAACCCTAACCCTAGGCAGATAAACCAGCCTAGGTATAGGGATGGTGCCAAGGAAAAATCTGTGAAAGCTGCCATGTTGTTGCACTTTTGTACTCCCCTTGGGATGCCTTGAACAGCTGCAGTGTGCCTGGAGCTAAGGGCTTCCTAGTTTCAAAAATCCTAGCCCTAGGCCTAAGCCTAACAGTAACCCTGGGATAGTAAATCAGCCTGATGTTAGGTTTCTTGCCAAGGAAAAAGCCGTGAAAGCAGCCATGTTGTGGCACTTTTGCACTCCCTTTTGGATGCCTTTCACAGCTCCAGTGTGCCTGGAACTCAGGGCTTCCTGCTTTTAAAAATCCTAGCCCTAGGCCGAACCCCAACCCTAAGACGAGAAAGGCAAATCAGCCAGGAATTAGGCATGTCCCCAAGGAAAAAGCTGTGGAGGCAGGCATGTTGTGGTACTTTTGCGCTCTTCTTGGCTAGTCCTTCGCAGCTGCTGTGTTCTTGGAACTCAGGGCTTTCTGGTTAATAGACCCTTACCCTAGGCGTAACTCAAACCTTAACCCTAGGAAGGAAAATCAGCCTATGGTTCGGGATGGTCTCATGGAAATATCAGTGGTGGCAGCCAAGTTGCGTCACTTTTGCGCTCCCCTTGGGATGCCTTTTGCAGCTGCAGTGTGCCTGGAGCCCAGGGCTTCCTGGTTTTAAAAGTCCTAGGCCTAAGCCTAACAGTAACCCTAGGAAGGTAAATCAGCCGGGTATTAGGGTTCTTCCTAAGGGAAAAGCCGTGAAAGCAGCCATGTTGTGGCACTTCTGCACTCCCTTTGGGATGCCTTTGGCAGATGAAGTAAGCCTGGAACTCAGGGCTTCCTGGTTAAAGAAATCCAAGCCCTAGGCTGAACCCTAACCCTAACCCTAGGCAGATAAATCAGCCTAGGTATAGGGATGGTGCCAAGGAAAAAGCTGTGAAAGCTGCCATGTTGTTGCACTTTTGTACTCCCCTTGGGATGCCTTGAACAGCTGCAGTGTGCCTGGAGCTAAGGGCCTCCTAGTTTCAAAAATCCTAGCCCTAGGCCTAAGCCTAACAGTAACCCTGGGAAAGTAAATCAGCCTGATGTTAGGCTTCTTGCCAAGGAAAAAGCCGTGAAAGCAGCCATGTTGTGGCACTTTTGCACTCCCTTTTGGATGCCTTTCACAGCTCCAGTGTGCCTGGAACTCAGGGATTCCTGCTTTTAAAAATCCTAGCCCTAGGCCGAACCCCAACCCTAAGACGAGAAAGGCAAATCAGCCAGGAATTAGGCATGTCCCCAAGGAAAAAGCTGTGGAGGCAGGCATGTTGTGGTACTTTTGCGCTCTTCTTGGCTAGTCCTTCGCAGCTGCTGTGTTCTTGGAACTCAGGGCTTTCTGGTTAATAGACCCTTACCCTAGGCGTAACTCAAACCTTAACCCTAGGAAGGAAAATCAGCCTATGGTTCGGGATGGTCTCATGGAAATATCAGTGGTGGCAGCCAAGTTGCATCACTTTTGCGCTCCCCTTGGGATGCCTTTTGCAGCTGCAGTGTGCCTGGAGCCCAGGGCTTCCTGGTTTTAAAAGTCCTAGGCCTAAGCCTAACAGTAACCCTAGGAAGGTAAATCAGCCGGGTATTAGGGTTCTTCCTAAGGGAAAAGCCGTGAAAGCAGCCATGTTGTGGCACTTCTGCACTCCCTTTGGGATGCCTTTGGCAGATGAAGTAAGCCTGGAACTCAGGGCTTCCTGGTTAAAGAAATCCAAGCCCTAGGCTGAACCCTAACCCTAACCCTAGGCAGATAAATCAGCCTAGGTATAGGGATGGTGCCAAGGAAAAAGCTGTGAAAGCTGCCATGTTGTTGCACTTTTGTACTCCCCTTGGGATGCCTTGAACAGCTGCAGTGTGCCTGGAGCTAAGGGCTTCCTAGTTTCAAAAATCCTAGCCCTAGGCCTAAGCCTAACAGTAACCCTGGGAAAGTAAATCAGCCTGATGTTAGGCTTCTTGCCAAGGAAAAAGCCGTGAAAGCAGCCATGTTGTGGCACTTTTGCACTCCCTTTTGGATGCCTTTCACAGCTCCAGTGTGCCTGGAACTCAGGGCTTCCTGCTTTTAAAAATCCTAGCCCTAGGCCGAACCCCAACCCTAAGACGAGAAAGGCAAATCAGCCAGGAATTAGGCATGTCCCCAAGGAAAAAGCTGTGGAGGCAGGCATGTTGTGGTACTTTTGCGCTCTTCTTGGCTAGTCCTTCGCAGCTGCTGTGTTCTTGGAACTCAGGGCTTTCTGGTTAATAGAACCCTTACCCTAGGCGTAACTCAAACCTTAACCCTAGGAAGGAAAATCAGCCTATGGTTCGGGATGGTCTCATGGAAATATCAGTGGTGGCAGCCAAGTTGCGTCACTTTTGCGCTCCCCTTGGGATGCCTTTCGCAGCTGCAGTGTGCCTGGAGCCCAGGGCTTCCTGGTTTTAAAAGTCCTAGGCCTAAGCCTAACAGTAACCCTAGGAAGGTAAATCAGCCGGGTATTAGGGTTCTTCCTAAGGGAAAAGCCGTGAAAGCAGCCATGTTGTGGCACTTCTGCACTCCCTTTGGGATGCCTTTGGCAGATGAAGTAAGCCTGGAACTCAGGGCTTCCTGGTTAAAAAAATTCAAGCCCTAGGCTGAACCCTAACCCTAGGCAGATAAACCAGCCTAGGTATAGGGATGGTGCCAAGGAAAAAGCTGTGAAAACTGCCATGTTGTTGCACTTTTGTACTCCCCTTGGGATGCCTTGAACAGCTGCAGTGTGCCTGGAGCTAAGGGCTTCCTAGTTTCAAAAATCCTAGCCCTAGGCCTAAGCCTAACAGTAACCCTGGGAAAGTAAATCAGCCTGATGTTAGGCTCCTTGCCAAGGAAAAAGCCGTGAGAGCAGCCATGTTGTGGCACTTCTGCACTCCCTTTGGGATGCCTTTGGCAGATGAAGTAAGCCTGGAACTCAGGGCTTCCTGGTTAAAGAAATCCAAGCCCTAGGCTGAACCCTAACCCTAACCCTAGGCAGATAAATCAGCCTAGGTATAGGGATGGTGCCAAGGAAAAAGCTGTGAAAGCTGCCATGTTGTTGCACTTTTGTACTCCCCTTGGGATGCCTTGAACAGCTGCAGTGTGCCTGGAGCTAAGGGCCTCCTAGTTTCAAAAATCCTAGCCCTAGGCCTAAGCCTAACAGTAACCCTGGGAAAGTAAATCAGCCTGATGTTAGGCTTCTTGCCAAGGAAAAAGCCGTGAAAGCAGCCATGTTGTGGCACTTTTGCACTCCCTTTTGGATGCCTTTCACAGCTGCAGTGTGCCTGGAACTCAGGGCTTCCTGCTTTTAAAAATCCTAGCCCTAGGCCGAACCCCAACCCTAAGACGAGAAAGGCAAATCAGCCAGGAATTAGGCATGTCCCCAAGGAAAAAGCTGTGGAGGCAGGCATGTTGTGGTACTTTTGCGCTCTTCTTGGCTAGTCCTTCGCAGCTGCTGTGTTCTTGGAACTCAGGGCTTTCTGGTTAATAGAACCCTTACCCTAGGCGTAACTCAAACCTTAACCCTAGGAAGGAAAATCAGCCTATGGTTCGGGATGGTCTCATGGAAATATCAGTGGTGGCAGCCAAGTTGCGTCACTTTTGCGCTCCCCTTGGGATGCCTTTTGCAGCTGCAGTGTGCCTGGAGCCCAGGGCTTCCTGGTTTTAAAAGTCCTAGGCCTAAGCCTAACAGTAACCCTAGGAAGGTAAATCAGCCGGGTATTAGGGTTCTTCCTAAGGGAAAAGCCGTGAAAGCAGCCATGTTGTGGCACTTCTGCACTCCCTTTGGGATGCCTTTGGCAGATGAAGTAAGCCTGGAACTCAGGGCTTCCTGGTTAAAGAAATCCAAGCCCTAGGCTGAACCCTAACCCTAACCCTAGGCAGATAAATCAGCCTAGGTATAGGGATGGTGCCAAGGAAAAAGCTGTGAAAGCTGCCATGTTGTTGCACTTTTGTACTCCCCTTGGGATGCCTTGAACAGCTGCAGTGTGCCTGGAGCTAAGGGCTTCCTAGTTTCAAAAATCCTAGCCCTAGGCCTAAGCCTAACAGTAACCCTGGGAAAGTAAATCAGTCTGATGTTAGGCTTCTTGCCAAGGAAAAAGCCGTGAAAGCAGCCATGTTGTGGCACTTTTGCACTCCCTTTTGGATGCCTTTCACAGCTCCAGTGTGCCTGGAACTCAGGGATTCCTGCTTTTAAAAATCCTAGCCCTAGGCCGAACCCCAACCCTAAGACGAGAAAGGCAAATCAGCCAGGAATTAGGCATGTCCCCAAGGAAAAAGCTGTGGAGGCAGGCATGTTGTGGTACTTTTGCGCTCTTCTTGGCTAGTCCTTCGCAGCTGCTGTGTTCTTGGAACTCAGGGCTTTCTGGTTAATAGACCCTTACCCTAGGCGTAACTCAAACCTTAACCCTAGGAAGGAAAATCAGCCTATGGTTCGGGATGGTCTCATGGAAATATCAGTGGTGGCAGCCAAGTTGCATCACTTTTGCGCTCCCCTTGGGATGCCTTTCGCAGCTGCAGTGTGCCTGGAGCCCAGGGCTTCCTGGTTTTAAAAGTCCTAGGCCTAAGCCTAACAGTAACCCTAGGAAGGTAAATCAGCCGGGTATTAGGGTTCTTCCTAAGGGAAAAGCCGTGAAAGCAGCCATGTTGTGGCACTTCTGCACTCCCTTTGGGATGCCTTTGGCAGATGAAGTAAGCCTGGAACTCAGGGCTTCCTGGTTAAAGAAATCACAGCCCTAGGCTGAACCCTAACCCTAACCCTAGGCAGATAAATCAGCCTAGGTATAGGGATGGTGCCAAGGAAAAAGCTGTGAAAGCTGCCATGTTGTTGCACTTTTGTACTCCCCTTGGGATGCCTTGAACAGCTGCAGTGTGCCTGGAGCTAAGGGCTTCCTAGTTTCAAAAATCCTAGCCCTAGGCCTAAGCCTAACAGTAACCCTGGGAAAGTAAATCAGCCTGATGTTAGGCTTCTTGCCAAGGAAAAAGCCGTGAAAGCAGCCATGTTGTGGCACTTTTGCACTCCCTTTTGGATGCCTTTCACAGCTCCAGTGTGCCTGGAACTCAGGGCTTCCTGCTTTTAAAAATCCTAGCCCTAGGCCGAACCCCAACCCTAAGACGAGAAAGGCAAATCAGCCAGGAATTAGGCATGTCCCCAAGGAAAAAGCTGTGGAGGCAGGCATGTTGTGGTACTTTTGCGCTCTTCTTGGCTAGTCCTTCGCAGCTGCTGTGTTCTTGGAACTCAGGGCTTTCTGGTTAATAGAACCCTTACCCTAGGCGTAACTCAAACCTTAACCCTAGGAAGGAAAATCAGCCTATGGTTCGGGATGGTCTCATGGAAATATCAGTGGTGGCAGCCAAGTTGCGTCACTTTTGCGCTCCCCTTGGGATGCCTTTCGCAGCTGCAGTGTGCCTGGAGCCCAGGGCTTCCTGGTTTTAAAAGTCCTAGGCCTAAGCCTAACAGTAACCCTAGGAAGGTAAATCAGCCGGGTATTAGGGTTCTTCCTAAGGGAAAAGCCGTGAAAGCAGCCATGTTGTGGCACTTCTGCACTCCCTTTGGGATGCCTTTGGCAGATGAAGTAAGCCTGGAACTCAGGGCTTCCTGGTTAAAAAAATTCAAGCCCTAGGCTGAACCCTAACCCTAGGCAGATAAACCAGCCTAGGTATAGGGATGGTGCCAAGGAAAAAGCTGTGAAAACTGCCATGTTGTTGCACTTTTGTACTCCCCTTGGGATGCCTTGAACAGCTGCAGTGTGCCTGGAGCTAAGGGCTTCCTAGTTTCAAAAATCCTAGCCCTAGGCCTAAGCCTAACAGTAACCCTGGGAAAGTAAATCAGCCTGATGTTAGGCTTCTTGCCAAGGAAAAAGCCGTGAGAGCAGCCATGTTGTGGCACTTCTGCACTCCCTTTGGGATGCCTTTGGCAGATGAAGTAAGCCTGGAACTCAGGGCTTCCTGGTTAAAGAAATCCAAGCCCTAGGCTGAACCCTAACCCTAACCCTAGGCAGATAAATCAGCCTAGGTATAGGGATGGTGCCAAGGAAAAAGCTGTGAAAGCTGCCATGTTGTTGCACTTTTGTACTCCCCTTGGGATGCCTTGAACAGCTGCAGTGTGCCTGGAGCTAAGGGCCTCCTAGTTTCAAAAATCCTAGCCCTAGGCCTAAGCCTAACAGTAACCCTGGGAAAGTAAATCAGCCTGATGTTAGGCTTCTTGCCAAGGAAAAAGCCGTGAAAGCAGCCATGTTGTGGCACTTTTGCACTCCCTTTTGGATGCCTTTCACAGCTCCAGTGTGCCTGGAACTCAGGGCTTCCTGCTTTTAAAAATCCTAGCCCTAGGCCGAACCCCAACCCTAAGACGAGAAAGGCAAATCAGCCAGGAATTAGGCATGTCCCCAAGGAAAAAGCTGTGGAGGCAGGCATGTTGTGGTACTTTTGCGCTCTTCTTGGCTAGTCCTTCGCAGCTGCTGTGTTCTTGGAACTCAGGGCTTTCTGGTTAATAGAACCCTTACCCTAGGCGTAACTCAAACCTTAACCCTAGGAAGGAAAATCAGCCTATGGTTCGGGATGGTCTCATGGAAATATCAGTGGTGGCAGCCAAGTTGCGTCACTTTTGCGCTCCCCTTGGGATGCCTTTTGCAGCTGCAGTGTGCCTGGAGCCCAGGGCTTCCTGGTTTTAAAAGTCCTAGGCCTAAGCCTAACAGTAACCCTAGGAAGGTAAATCAGCCGGGTATTAGGGTTCTTCCTAAGGGAAAAGCCGTGAGAGCAGCCATGTTGTGGCACTTCTGCACTCCCTTTGGGATGCCTTTGGCAGATGAAGTAAGCCTGGAACTCAGGGCTTCCTGGTTAAAGAAATCCAAGCCCTAGGCTGAACCCTAACCCTAACCCTAGGCAGATAAATCAGCCTAGGTATAGGGATGGTGCCAAGGAAAAAGCTGTGAAAGCTGCCATGTTGTTGCACTTTTGTACTCCCCTTGGGATGCCTTGAACAGCTGCAGTGTGCCTGGAGCTAAGGGCTTCCTAGTTTCAAAAATCCTAGCCCTAGGCCTAAGCCTAACAGTAACCCTGGGAAAGTAAATCAGCCTGATGTTAGGCTTCTTGCCAAGGAAAAAGCCGTGAAAGCAGCCATGTTGTGGCACTTTTGCACTCCCTTTTGGATGCCTTTCACAGCTCCAGTGTGCCTGGAACTCAGGGCTTCCTGCTTTTAAAAATCCTAGCCCTAGGCCGAACCCCAACCCTAAGACGAGAAAGGCAAATCAGCCAGGAAATAGGCATGTCCCCAAGGAAAAAGCTGTGGAGGCAGGCATGTTGTGGTACTTTTGCGCTCTTCTTGGCTAGTCCTTCGCAGCTGCTGTGTTCTTGGAACTCAGGGCTTTCTGGTTAATAGAACCCTTACCCTAGGCGTAACTCAAACCTTAACCCTAGGAAGGAAAATCAGCCTATGGTTCGGGATGGTCTCATGGAAATATCAGTGGTGGCAGCCAAGTTGCGTCACTTTTGCGCTCCCCTTGGGATGCCTTTCGCAGCTGCAGTGTGCCTGGAGCCCAGGGCTTCCTGGTTTTAAAAGTCCTAGGCCTAAGCCTAACAGTAACCCTAGGAAGGTAAATCAGCCGGGTATTAGGGTTCTTCCTAAGGAAAAAGCCGTGAAAGCAGCCATGTTGTGGCACTTCTGCACTCCCTTTGGGATGCCTTTGGCAGATGAAGTAAGCCTGGAACTCAGGGCTTCCTGGTTAAAGAAATCCAAGCCCTAGGCTGAACCCTAACCCTAACCCTAGGCAGATAAATCAGCCTAGGTATAGGGATGGTGCCAAGGAAAAAGCTGTGAAAGCTGCCATGTTGTTGCACTTTTGTACTCCCCTTGGGATGCCTTGAACAGCTGCAGTGTGCCTGGAGCTAAGGGCTTCCTAGTTTCAAAAATCCTAGCCCTAGGCCTAAGCCTAACAGTAACCCTGGGAAAGTAAATCAGCCTGATGTTAGGCTTCTTGCCAAGGAAAAAGCCGTGAGAGCAGCCATGTTGTGGCACTTCTGCACTCCCTTTGGGATGCCTTTTGCAGATGAAGTAAGCCTGGAACTCAGGGCTTCCTGGTTAAAGAAATCCAAGCCCTAGGCTGAACCCTAACCCTAACCCTAGGCAGATAAATCAGCCTAGGTATAGGGATGGTGCCAAGGAAAAAGCTGTGAAAGCTGCCATGTTGTTGCACTTTTGTACTCCCCTTGGGATGCCTTGAACAGCTGCAGTGTGCCTGGAGCTAAGGGCTTCCTAGTTTCAAAAATCCTAGCCCTAGGCCTAAGCCTAACAGTAACCCTGGGAAGGTAAATCAGCCTGATGTTAGGCTTCTTGCCAAGGAAAAAGCCGTGAAAGCAGCCATGTTGTGGCACTTTTGCACTCCCTTTGGGATGCCTTTCACAGCTCCAGTGTGCCTGGAACTCAGGGCTTCCTGCTTTTAAAAATCCCAGCCCTAGGCCGAACCCCAACCCTAAGACGAGAAAGGCAAATCAGCCAGGAATTAGGCATGTCCCCAAGGAAAAAGCTGTGGAGGCAGGCATGTTGTGCTACTTTTGCGCTCTTCTTGGCTAGTCCTTCGCAGCTGCTGTGTTCTTGGAACTCAGGGCTTTCTGGTTAATAGAACCCTTACCCTAGGCGTAACTCAAACCTTAACCCTAGGAAGGAAAATCAGCCTATGGTTCGGGATGGTCTCATGGAAATATCAGTGGTGGCAGCCAAGTTGCATCACTTTTGCGCTCCCCTTGGGATGCCTTTTGCAGCTGCAGTGTGCCTGGAGCCCAGGGCTTCCTGGTTTTAAAAGTCCTAGGCCTAAGCCTAACAGTAACCCTAGGAAGGTAAATCAGCCGGGTATTAGGGTTCTTCCTAAGGGAAAAGCCGTGAAAGCAGCCATGTTGTGGCACTTCTGCACTCCCTTTGGGATGCCTTTGGCAGATGAAGTAAGCCTGGAACTCAGGGCTTCCTGGTTAAAGAAATCCAAGCCCTAGGCTGAACCCTAACCCTAACCCTAGGCAGATAAATCAGCCTAGGTATAGGGATGGTGCCAAGGAAAAAGCTGTGAAAGCTGCCATGTTGTTGCACTTTTGTACTCCCCTTGGGATGCCTTGAACAGCTGCAGTGTGCCTGGAGCTAAGGGCTTCCTAGTTTCAAAAAATCCTAGCCCTAGGCCTAAGCCTAACAGTAACCCTGGGAAAGTAAATCAGCCTGATGTTAGGTTTCTTGCCAAGGAAAAAGCCGTGAAAGCAGCCATGTTGTGGCACTTTTGCACTCCCTTTTGGATGCCTTTCACAGCTCCAGTGTGCCTGGAACTCAGGGCTTCCTGCTTTTAAAAATCCTAGCCCTAGGCCGAACCCCAACCCTAAGACGAGAAAGGCAAATCAGCCAGGAATTAGGCATGTCCCCAAGGAAAAAGCTGTGGAGGCAGGCATGTTGTGGTACTTTTGCGCTCTTCTTGGCTAGTCCTTCGCAGCTGCTGTGTTCTTGGAACTCAGGGCTTTCTGGTTAATAGACCCTTACCCTAGGCGTAACTCAAATCTTAACCCTAGGAAGGAAAATCAGCCTATGGTTCGGGATGGTCTCATGGAAATATCAGTGGTGGCAGCCAAGTTGCGTCACTTTTGTGCTCCCCTTGGGATGCCTTTCGCAGCTGCAGTGTGCCTGGAGCCCAGGGCTTCCTGGTTTTAAAAGTCCTAGGCCTAAGCCTAACAGTAACCCTAGGAAGGTAAATCAGCCGGGTATTAGGGTTCTTCCTAAGGGAAAAGCCGTGAAAGCAGCCATGTTGTGGCACTTCTGCACTCCCTTTGGGATGCCTTTGGCAGATGAAGTAAGCCTGGAACTCAGGGCTTCCTGGTTAAAGAAATCCAAGCCCTAGGCTGAACCCTAACCCTAACCCTAGGCAGATAAATCAGCCTAGGTATAGGGATGGTGCCAAGGAAAAAGCTGTGAAAGCTGCCATGTTGTTGCACTTTTGTACTCCCCTTGGGATGCCTTGAACAGCTGCAGTGTGCCTGGAGCTAAGGGCTTCCTAGTTTCAAAAATCCTAGCCCTAGGCCTAAGCCTAACAGTAACCCTGGGAAGGTAAATCAGCCTGATGTTAGGATTCTTGCCAAGGAAAAAGCCGTGAGAGCAGCCATGTTGTGGCACTTCTGCACTCCCTTTGGGATGCCTTTGGCAGATGAAGTAAGCCTGGAACTCAGGGCTTCCTGGTTAAAGAAATCACAGCCCTAGGCTGAACCCTAACCCTAACCCTAGGCAGATAAATCAGCCTAGGTATAGGGATGGTGCCAAGGAAAAAGCTGTGAAAGCTGCCATGTTGTTGCACTTTTGTACTCCCCTTGGGATGCCTTGAACAGCTGCAGTGTGCCTGGAGCTAAGGGCTTCCTAGTTTCAAAAATCCTAGCCCTAGGCCTAAGCCTAACAGTAACCCTGGGAAAGTAAATCAGCCTGGTGTTAGGCTTCTTGCCAAGGAAAAAGCCGTGAAAGCAGCCATGTTGTGGCACTTTTGCACTCCCTTTTGGATGCCTTTCACAGCTCCAGTGTGCCTGGAACTCAGGGCTTCCTGCTTTTAAAAATCCTAGCCCTAGGCCGAACCCCAACCCTAAGACGAGAAAGGCAAATCAGCCAGGAATTAGGCATGTCCCCAAGGAAAAAGCTGTGGAGGCAGGCATGTTGTGGTACTTTTGCGCTCTTCTTGGGTAGTCCTTCGCAGCTGCTGTGTTCTTGGAACTCAGGGCTTTCTGGTTAATAGACCCTTACCCTAGGCGTAACTCAAACCTTAACCCTAGGAAGGAAAATCAGCCTATGGTTCGGGATGGTCTCATGGAAATATCAGTGGTGGCAGCCAAGTTGCGTCACTTTTGCGCTCCCCTTGGGATGCCTTTTGCAGCTGCAGTGTGCCTGGAGCCCAGGGCTTCCGGGTTTTAAAAGTCCTAGGCCTAAGCCTAACAGTAACCCTAGGAAGGTAAATCAGCCGGGTATTAGGGTTCTTCCTAAGGGAAAAGCCGTGAAAGCAGCCATGTTGTGGCACTTCTGCACTCCCTTTGGGATGCCTTTGGCAGATGAAGTAAGCCTGGAACTCAGGGCTTCCTGGTTAAAAAAATCCAAGCCCTAGGCTGAACCCTAACCCTAACCCTAGGCAGATAAATCAGCCTAGGTATAGGGATGGTGCCAAGGAAAAAGCTGTGAAAGCTGCCATGTTGTTGCACTTTTGTACTCCCCTTGGGATGCCTTGAACAGCTGCAGTGTGCCTGGAGCTAAGGGCTTCCTAGTTTAAAAAATCGTAGCCCTAGGCCTAAGCCTAACAGTAACCCTGGGAAAGTAAATCAGCCTGGTGTTAGGCGTCTTGCCAAGGAAAAAGCCGTGAAAGCAGCCATGTTGTGGCACTTTTGCACTCCCTTTTGGATGCCTTTCACAGCTCCAGTGTGCCTGGAACTCAGGGCTTCCTGCTTTTAAAAATCCTAGCCCTAGGCCGAACCCCAACCCTAAGACGAGAAAGGCAAATCAGCCAGGAATTAGGCATGTCCCCAAGGAAAAAGCTGTGGAGGCAGGCATGTTGTGGTACTTTTGCGCTCTTCTTGGCTAGTCCTTCGCAGCTGCTGTGTTCTTGGAACTCAGGGCTTTCTGGTTAATAGAGCCCTTACCCTAGGCGTAACTCAAACCTTAACCCTAGGAAGGAAAATCAACCTATGGTTCGGGATGGTCTCATGGAAATATCAGTGGTGGCAGCCAAGTTGCGTCACTTTTGCGCTCCCCTTGGGATGCCTTTTGCAGCTGCAGTGTGCCTGGAGCCCAGGGCTTCCTGGTTTTAAAAGTCCTAGGCCTAAGCCTAACAGTAACCCTAGGAAGGTAAATCAGCCGGGTATTAGGGCTCTTCCTAAGGGAAAAGCCGTGAAAGCAGCCATGTTGTGGCACTTCTGCACTCCCTTTGGGATGCCTTTGGCAGATGAAGTAAGCCTGGAACTCAGGGCTTCCTGGTTAAAGAAATCCAAGCCCTAGGCTGAACCCTAACCCTAACCCTAGGCAGATAAATCAGCCTAGGTATAGGGATGGTGCCAAGGAAAAAGCTGTGAAAGCTGCCATGTTGTTGCACTTTTGTACTCCCCTTGGGATGCCTTGAACAGCTGCAGTGTGCCTGGAGCTAAGGGCTTCCTAGTTTCAAAAATCCTAGCCCTAGGCCTAAGCCTAACAGTAACCCTGGGAAAGTAAATCAGCCTGATGTTAGGCTTCTTGCCAAGGAAAAAGCCGTGAAAGCAGCCATGTTGTGGCACTTTTGCACTCCCTTTTGGATGCCTTTCACAGCTGCAGTGTGCCTGGAACTCAGGGCTTCCTGCTTTTAAAAATCCTAGCCCTAGGCCGAACCCCAACCCTAAGACGAGAAAGGCAAATCAGCCAGGAATTAGGCATGTCCCCAAGGAAAAAGCTGTGGAGGCAGGCATGTTGTGGTACTTTTGCGCTCTTCTTGGCTAGTCCTTCGCAGCTGCTGTGTTCTTGGAACTCAGGGCTTTCTGGTTAATAGACCCTTACCCTAGGCGTAACTCAAACCTTAACCCTAGGAAGGAATATCAGCCTATGGTTCGGGATGGTCTCATGGAAATATCAGTGGTGGCAGCCAAGTTGCGTCACTTTTGCGCTCCCCTTGGGATGCCTTTTGCAGCTGCAGTGTGCCTGGAGCCCAGGGCTTCCTGGTTTTAAAAGTCCTAGGCCTAAGCCTAACAGTAACCCTAGGAAGGTAAATCAGCCGGGTATTAGGGTTCTTCCTAAGGGAAAAGCCGTGAAAGCAGCCATGTTGTGGCACTTCTGCACTCCCTTTGGGATGCCTTTGGCAGATGAAGTAAGCCTGGAACTCAGGGCTTCCTGGTTAAAAAAATTCAAGCCCTAGGCTGAACCCTAACCCTAACCCTAGGCAGATAAATCAGCCTAGGTATAGGGATGGTGCCAAGGAAAAAGCTGTGAAAGCTGCCATGTTGTTGCACTTTTGTACTCCCCTTGGGATGCCTTGAACAGCTGCAGTGTGCCTGGAGCTAAGGGCCTCCTAGTTTCAAAAATCCTAGCCCTAGGCCTAAGCCTAACAGTAACCCTGGGAAAGTAAATCAGCCTGATGTTAGGCTTCTTGCCAAGGAAAAAGCCGTGAAAGCAGCCATGTTGTGGCACTTTTGCACTCCCTTTTGGATGCCTTTCACAGCTCCAGTGTGCCTGGAACTCAGGGCTTCCTGCTTTTTAAAATCCTAGCCCTAGGCCGAACCCCAACCCTAAGACGAGAAAGGCAAATCAGCCAGGAATTAGGCATGTCCCCAAGGAAAAAGCTGTGGAGGCAGGCATGTTGTGGTACTTTTGCGCTCTTCTTGGCTAGTCCTTCGCAGCTGCTGTGTTCTTGGAACTCAGGGCTTTCTGGTTAATAGAGCCCTTACCCTAGGCGTAACTCAAACCTTAACCCTAGGAAGGAAAATCAGCCTATGGTTCGGGATGGTCTCATGGAAATATCAGTGGTGGCAGCCAAGTTGCGTCACTTTTGCGCTCCCCTTGGGATGCCTTTCGCAGCTGCAGTGTGCCTGGAGCCCAGGGCTTCCTGGTTTTAAAAGTCCTAGGACTAAGCCTAACAGTAACCCTAGGAAGGTAAATCAGCCGGGTATTAGGGTTCTTCCTAAGGGAAAAGCCATGAAAGCAGCCATGTTGTGGCACTTCTGCACTCGTTTTGGGATGCCTTTGGCAGATGAAGTAAGCCTGGAACTCAGGGCTTCCTGGTTAAAGAAATCCAAGCCCTAGGCTGAACCCTAACCCTAACCCTAGGCAGATAAATCAGCCTAGGTATAGGGATGGTGCCAAGGAAAAAGCTGTGAAAGCTGCCATGTTGTTGCACTTTTGTACTCCCCTTGGGATGCCTTGAACAGCTGCAGTGTGCCTGGAGCTAAGGGCTTCCTAGTTTCAAAAATCCTAGCCCTAGGCCTAAGCCTAACAGTAACCCTGGGAAAGTAAATCAGCCTGATGTTAGGCTTCTTGCCAAGGAAAAAGCCGTGAAAGCAGCCATGTTGTGGCACTTTTGCACTCCCTTTTGGATGCCTTTCACAGCTCCAGTGTGCCTGGAACTCAGGGCTTCCTGCTTTTAAAAATCCTAGCCCTAGGCCGAACCGCAACCCTAAGACGAGAAAGGCAAATCAGCCAGGAATTAGGCATGTCCCCAAGGAAAAAGCTGTGGAGGCAGGCATGTTGTGGTACTTTTGCGCTCTTCTTGGCTAGCCCTTCGCAGCTGCTGTGTTCTTGGAACTCAGGGCTTTCTGGTTAATAGAACCCTTACCCTAGGCGTAACTCAAACCTTAACCCTAGGAAGGAAAATCAGCCTATGGTTCGGGATGGTCTCATGGAAATATCAGTGGTGGCAGCCAAGTTGCGTCACTTTTGCGCTCCCCTTGGGATGCCTTTTGCAGCTGCAGTGTGCCTGGAGCCCAGGGCTTCCTGGTTTTAAAAGTCCTAGGCCTAAGCCTAACAGTAACCCTAGGAAGGTAAATCAGCCGGGTATTAGGGTTCTTCCTAAGGGAAAAGCCGTGAAAGCAGCCATGTTGTGGCACTTCTGCACTCCCTTTGGGATGCCTTTGGCAGATGAAGTAAGCCTGGAACTCAGGGCTTCCTGGTTAAAGAAATCCAAGCCCTAGGCTGAACCCTAACCCTAACCCTAGGCAGATAAATCAGCCTAGGTATAGGGATGGTGCCAAGGAAAAAGCTGTGAAAGCTGCCATGTTGTTGCACTTTTGTACTCCCCTTGGGATGCCTTGAACAGCTGCAGTGTGCCTGGAGCTAAGGGCCTCCTAGTTTCAAAAATCCTAACCCTAGGCCTAAGCCTAACAGTAACCCTGGGAAAGTAAATCAGCCTGATGTTAGGCTTCTTGCCAAGGAAAAAGCCGTGAAAGCAGCCATGTTGTGGCACTTTTGCACTCCCTTTTGGATGCCTTTCACAGCTCCAGTGTGCCTGGAACTCAGGGATTCCTGCTTTTAAAAATCCTAGCCCTAGGCCGAACCCCAACCCTAAGACGAGAAAGGCAAATCAGCCAGGAATTAGGCATGTCCCCAAGGAAAAAGCTGTGGAGGCAGGCATGTTGTGGTACTTTTGCGCTCTTCTTGGCTAGTCCTTCGCAGCTGCTGTGTTCTTGGAACTCAGGGCTTTCTGGTTAATAGACCCTTACCCTAGGCGTAACTCAAACATTAACCCTAGGAAGGAAAATCAGCCTATGGTTCGGGATGGTCTCATGGAAATATCAGTGGTGGCAGCCAAGTTGCGTCACTTTTGCGCTCCCCTTGGGATGCCTTTTGCAGCTGCAGTGTGCCTGGAGCCCAGGGCTTCCTGGTTTTAAAAGTCCTAGGCCTAAGCCTAACAGTAACCCTAGGAAGGTAAATCAGCCGGGTATTAGGGTTCTTCCTAAGGGAAAAGCCGTGAAAGCAGCCATGCTGTGGCACTTCTGCACTCCCTTTGGGATACCTTTGGCAGATGAAGTAAGCCTGGAACTCAGGGCTTCCTGGTTAAAGAAATCCAAGCCCTAGGCTGAACCCTAACCCTAACCCTAGGCAGATAAATCAGCCTAGGTATAGGGATGGTGCCAAGGAAAAAGCTGTGAAAGCTGCCATGTTGTTGCACTTTTGTACTCCCCTTGGGATGCCTTGAACAGCTGCAGTGTGCCTGGAGCTAAGGGCTTCCTAGTTTCAAAAATCCTAGCCCTAGGCCTAAGCCTAACAGTAACCCTGGGAAAGTAAATCAGCCTGATGTTAGGCTTCTTGCCAAGGAAAAAGCCGTGAGAGCAGCCATGTTGTGGCACTTCTGCACTCCCTTTGGGATGCCTTTGGCAGATGAAGTAAGCCTGGAACTCAGGGCTTCCTGGTTAAAGAAATCCAAGCCCTAGGCTGAACCCTAACCCTAACCCTAGGCAGATAAATCAGCCTAGGTATAGGGATGGTGCCAAGGAAAAAGCTGTGAAAGCTGCCATGTTGTTGCACTTTTGTACTCCCCTTGGGATGCCTTGAACAGCTGCAGTGTGCCTGGAGCTAAGGGCTTCCTAGTTTCAAAAATCCTAGCCCTAGGCCTAAGCCTAACAGTAACCCTGGGAAAGTAAATCAGCCTGGTGTTAGGCTTCTTGCCAAGGAAAAAGCCGTGAAAGCAGCCATGTTGTGGCACTTTTGCACTCCCTTTTGGATGCCTTTCACAGCTCCAGTGTGCCTGGAACTCAGGGCTTCCTGCTTTTAAAAATCCTAGCCCTAGGCCGAACCCCAACCCTAAGACGAGAAAGGCAAATCAGCCAGGAATTAGGCATGTCCCCAAGGAAAAAGCTGTGGAGGCAGGCATGTTGTGGTACTTTTGCGCTCTTCTTGGCTAGTCCTTCGCAGCTGCTGTGTTCTTGGAACTCAGGGCTTTCTGGTTAATAGAACCCTTACCCTAGGCGTAACTCAAACCTTAACCCTAGGAAGGAAAATCAGCCTATGGTTCGGGATGGTCTCATGGAAATACCAGTGGTGGCAGCCAAGTTGCGTCACTTTTGCGCTCCCCTTGGGATGCCTTTTGCAGCTGCAGTGTGCCTGGAGCCCAGGGCTTCCTGGTTTTAAAAGTCCTAGGCCTAAGCCTAACAGTAACCCTAGGAAGGTAAATCAGCCGGGTATTAGGGTTCTTCCTAAGGGAAAAGCCGTGAAAGCAGCCATGTTGTGGCACTTCTGCACTCCCTTTGGGATGCCTTTGGCAGATGAAGTAAGCCTGGAACTCAGGGCTTCCTGGTTAAAGAAATCCAAGCCCTAGGCTGAACCCTAACCCTAACCCTAGGCAGATAAATCAGCCTAGGTATAGGGATGGTGCCAAGGAAAAAGCTGTGAAAGCTGCCATGTTGTTGCACTTTTGTACTCCCCTTGGGATGCCTTGAACAGCTGCAGTGTGCCTGGAGCTAAGGGCTTCCTAGTTTCAAAAATCCTAGCCCTAGGCCTAAGCCTAACAGTAACCCTGGGAAAGTAAATCAGCCTGATGTTAGGCTTCTTGCCAAGGAAAAAGCCGTGAAAGCAGCCATGTTGTGGCACTTTTGCACTCCCTTTTGGATGCCTTTCACAGCTCCAGTGTGCCTGGAACTCAGGGCTTCCTGCTTTTAAAAATCCTAGCCCTAGGCCGAACCCCAACCCTAAGACGAGAAAGGCAAATCAGCCAGGAATTAGGCATGTCCACAAGGAAAAAGCTGTGGAGGCAGGCATGTTGTGGTACTTTTGCGCTCTTCTTGGCTAGTCCTTCGCAGCTGCTGTGTTCTTGGAACTCAGGGCTTTCTGGTTAATAGACCCTTACCCTAGGCGTAACTCAAACCTTAACCCTAGGAAGGAAAATCAGCCTATGGTTCGGGATGGTCTCATGGAAATATCAGTGGTGGCAGCCAAGTTGCGTCACTTTTGCGCTCCCCTTGGGATGCCTTTTGCAGCTGCAGTGTGCCTGGAGCCCAGGGCTTCCTGGTTTTAAAAGTCCTAGGCCTAAGCCTAACAGTAACCCTAGGAAGGTAAATCAGCCGGGTATTAGGGTTCTTCCTAAGGGAAAAGCCGTGAAAGCAGCCATGTTGTGGCACTTCTGCACTCCCTTTGGGATGCCTTTGGCAGATGAAGTAAGCCTGGAACTCAGGGCTTCCTGGTTAAAGAAATCCAAGCCCTAGGCTGAACCCTAACCCTAACCCTAGGCAGATAAATCAGCCTAGGTATAGGGATGGTGCCAAGGAAAAAGCTGTGAAAGCTGCCATGTTGTTGCACTTTTGTACTCCCCTTGGGATGCCTTGAACAGCTGCAGTGTGCCTGGAGCTAAGGGCTTCCTAGTTTCAAAAGTCCTAGCCCTAGGCCTAAGCCTAACAGTAACCCTGGGAAAGTAAGTCAGCCTGGTGTTAGGCGTCTTGCCAAGGAAAAAGCCGTGAAAGCAGCCATGTTGTGGCACTTTTGCACTCCCTTTCGGATGCCTTTCACAGCTCCAGTGTGCCTGGAACTCAGGGCTTCCTGCTTTTAAAAATCCTAGCCCTAGGCCGAACCCCAACCCTAAGACGAGAAAGGCAAATCAGCCAGGAATTAGGCATGTCCCCAAGGAAAAAGCTGTGGAGGCAGGCATGTTGTGGTACTTTTGCGCTCTTCTTGGCTAGTCCTTCGCAGCTGCTGTGTTCTTGGAACTCAGGGCTTTCTGGTTAATAGACCCTTACCCTAGGCGTAACTCAAACCTTAACCCTAGGAAGGAAAATCAGCCTATGGTTCGGGATGGTCTCATGGAAATATCAGTGGTGGCAGCCAAGTTGCGTCACTTTTGCGCTCCCCTTGGGATGCCTTTTGCAGCTGCAGTGTGCCTGGAGCCCAGGGCTTCCTGGTTTTAAAAGTCCTAGGCCTAAGCCTAACAGTAACCCTAGGAAGGTAAATCAGCCGGGTATTAGGGTTCTTCCTAAGGGAAAAGCCGTGAAAGCAGCCATGTTGTGGCACTTCTGCACTCCCTTTGGGATGCCTTTGGCAGATGAAGTAAGCCTGGAACTCAGGGCTTCCTGGTTAAAGAAATCCAAGCCCTAGGCTGAACCCTAACCCTAACCCTAGGCAGATAAATCAGCCTAGGTATAGGGATGGTGCCAAGGAAAAAGCTGTGAAAGCTGCCATGTTGTTGCACTTTTGTACTCCCCTTGGGATGCCTTGAACAGCTGCAGTGTGCCTGGAGCTAAGGGCTTCCTAGTTTCAAAAATCCTAGCCCTAGGCCTAAGCCTAACAGTAACCCTGGGAAGGTAAATCAGCCTGGTGTTAGGCGTCTTGCCAAGGAAAAAGCCGTGAAAGCAGCCATGTTGTGGCACTTTTGCACTCCCTTTTGGATGCCTTTCACAGCTCCAGTGTGCCTGGAACTCAGGGCTTCCTGCTTTTAAAAATCCTAGCCCTAGGCCGAACCCCAACCCTAAGACGAGAAAGGCAAATCAGCCAGGAATTAGGCATGTCCCCAAGGAAAAAGCTGTGGAGGCAGGCATGTTGTGGTACTTTTGCGCTCTTCTTGGCTAGTCCTTCGCAGCTGCTGTGTTCTTGGAACTCAGGGCTTTCTGGTTAATAGAACCCTTACCCTAGGCGTAACTCAAACCTTAACCCTAGGAAGGAAAATCAGCCTATGGTTCGGGATGGTCTCATGGAAATATCAGTGGTGGCAGCCAAGTTGCGTCACTTTTGCGCTCCCCTTGGGATGCCTTTTGCAGCTGCAGTGTGCCTGGAGCCCAGGGCTTCCTGGTTTTAAAAGTCCTAGGCCTAAGCCTAACAGTAACCCTAGGAAGGTAAATCAGCCGGGTATTAGGGTTCTTCCTAAGGGAAAAGCCGTGAAAGCAGCCATGTTGTGGCACTTCTGCACTCCCTTTGGGATGCCTTTGGCAGATGAAGTAAGCCTGGAACTCAGGGCTTCCTGGTTAAAGAAATCCAAGCCCTAGGCTGAACCCTAACCCTAACCCTAGGCAGATAAATCAGCCTAGGTATAGGGATGGTGCCAAGGAAAAAGCTGTGAAAGCTGCCATGTTGTTGCAATTTTGTACTCCCCTTGGGATGCCTTGAACAGCTGCAGTGTGCCTGGAGCCCAGGGCTTCCTAGTTTCAAAAATCCTAGCCCTAGGCCTAAGCCTAACAGTAACCCTGGGAAGGTAAGTCAGCCTGGTGTTAGGCGTCTTGCCAAGGAAAAAGCCGTGAAAGCAGCCATGTTGTGGCACTTTTGCACTCCCTTTTGGATGCCTTTCACAGCTCCAGTGTGCCTGGAACTCAGGGCTTCCTGCTTTTAATAATCCTAGCCCTAGGCCGAACTCCAACCCTAAGACGAGAAAGGCAAATCAGCCAGGAATTAGGCATGTCCCCAAGGAAAAAGCTGTGGAGGCAGGCATGTTGTGGTACTTTTGCGCTCTTCTTGGCTAGTTCTTCGCAGCTGCTGTGTTCTTGGAACTCAGGGCTTTCTGGTTAATAGACCCTTACCCTAGGCGTAACTCAAACCTTAACCCTAGGAAGGAAAATCAGCCTATGGTTCGGGATGGTCTCATGGAAATATCAGTGGTGGCAGCCAAGTTGCGTCACTTTTGCGCTCCCCTTGGGATGCCTTTTGCAGCTGCAGTGTGCCTGGAGCCCAGGGCTTCCTGGTTTTAAAAGTCCTAGGCCTAAGCCTAACAGTAACCCTAGGAAGGTAAATCAGCCGGGTATTAGGGCTCTTCCTAAGGGAAAAGCCGTGAAAGCAGCCATGTTGTGGCACTTCTGCACTCCCTTTGGGATGCCTTTGGCAGATGAAGTAAGCCTGGAACTCAGGGCTTCCTGGTTAAAGAAATCCAAGCCCTAGGCTGAACCCTAACCCTAACCCTAGGCAGATAAATCAGCCTAGGTATAGGGATGGTGCCAAGGAAAAAGCTGTGAAAGCTGCCATGTTGTTGCACTTTTGTACTCCCCTTGGGATGCCTTGAACAGCTGCAGTGTGCCTGGAGCCCAGGGCTTCCTAGTTTCAAAAATCCTAGCCCTAGGCCTAAGCCTAACAGTAATCCTGGGAAAGTAAATCAGCCTGATGTTAGGCTTCTTGCCAAGGAAAAAGCCGTGAGAGCAGCCATGTTGTGGCACTTCTGCACTCCCTTTGGGATGCCTTTGGCAGATGAAGTAAGCCTGGAACTCAGGGCTTCCTGGTTAAAGAAATCCAAGCCCTAGGCTGAACCCTAACCCTAACCCTAGGCAGATAAATCAGCCTAGGTATAGGGATGGTGCCAATGAAAAAGCTGTGAAAGCTGCCATGTTGCACTTTTGTACTCCCCTTGGGATGCCTTGAACAGCTGCAGTGTGCCTGGAGCTAAGGGCTTCCTAGTTTCAAAAATCCTAGCCCTAGGCCTAAGCCTAACAGTAACCCTGGGAAAGTAAATCAGCCTGGTGTTAGGCTTCTTGCCAAGGAAAAAGCCGTGAAAGCAGCCATGTTGTGGCACTTTTGCACTCCCTTTTGGATGCCTTTCACAGCTCCAGTGTGCCTGGAACTCAGGGCTTCCTGCTTTTAAAAATCCTAGCCCTAGGCCGAACCCCAACCCTAAGACGAGAAAGGCAAATCAGCCAGGAATTAGGCATGTCCCCAAGGAAAAAGCTGTGGAGGCAGGCATGTTGTGGTACTTTTGCGCTCTTCTTGGCTAGTCCTTCGCAGCTGCTGTGTTCTTGGAACTCAGGGCTTTCTGGTTAATAGAACCCTTAACCTAGGCGTAACTCAAACCTTAACCCTAGGAAGGAAAATCAACCTATGGTTCGGGATGGTCTCATGGAAATATCAGTGGTGGCAGCCAAGTTGCGTCACTTTTGCGCTCCCCTTGGGATGCCTTTTGCAGCTGCAGTGTGCCTGGAGCCCAGGGCTTCCTGGTTTTAAAAGTCCTAGGCCTAAGCCTAACAGTAACCCTAGGAAGGTAAATCAGCCGGGTATTAGGGTTCTTCCTAAGGGAAAAGCCGTGAAAGCAGCCATGTTGTGGCACTTCTGCACTCCCTTTGGGATGCCTTTGGCAGATGAAGTAAGCCTGGAACTCAGGGCTTCCTGGTTAAAGAAATCCAAGCCCTAGGCTGAACCCTAACCCTAACCCTAGGCAGATAAATCAGCCTAGGTATAGGGATGGTGCCAAGGAAAAAGCTGTGAAAGCTGCCATGTTGTTGCAATTTTGTACTCCCCTTGGGATGCCTTGAACAGCTGCAGTGTGCCTGGAGCCCAGGGCTTCCTAGTTTCAAAAATCCTAGCCCTAGGCCTAAGCCTAACAGTAACCCTGGGAAGGTAAGTCAGCCTGGTGTTAGGCGTCTTGCCAAGGAAAAAGCCGTGAAAGCAGCCATGTTGTGGCACTTTTGCACTCCCTTTTGGATGCCTTTCACAGCTCCAGTGTGCCTGGAACTCAGGGCTTCCTGCTTTTAATAATCCTAGCCCTAGGCCGAACTCCAACCCTAAGACGAGAAAGGCAAATCAGCCAGGAATTAGGCATGTCCCCAAGGAAAAAGCTGTGGAGGCAGGCATGTTGTGGTACTTTTGCGCTCTTCTTGGCTAGTTCTTCGCAGCTGCTGTGTTCTTGGAACTCAGGGCTTTCTGGTTAATAGACCCTTACCCTAGGCGTAACTCAAACCTTAACCCTAGGAAGGAAAATCAGCCTATGGTTCGGGATGGTCTCATGGAAATATCAGTGGTGGCAGCCAAGTTGCGTCACTTTTGCGCTCCCCTTGGGATGCCTTTTGCAGCTGCAGTGTGCCTGGAGCCCAGGGCTTCCTGGTTTTAAAAGTCCTAGGCCTAAGCCTAACAGTAACCCTAGGAAGGTAAATCAGCCGGGTATTAGGGCTCTTCCTAAGGGAAAAGCCGTGAAAGCAGCCATGTTGTGGCACTTCTGCACTCCCTTTGGGATGCCTTTGGCAGATGAAGTAAGCCTGGAACTCAGGGCTTCCTGGTTAAAGAAATCCAAGCCCTAGGCTGAACCCTAACCCTAACCCTAGGCAGATAAATCAGCCTAGGTATAGGGATGGTGCCAAGGAAAAAGCTGTGAAAGCTGCCATGTTGTTGCACTTTTGTACTCCCCTTGGGATGCCTTGAACAGCTGCAGTGTGCCTGGAGCCCAGGGCTTCCTAGTTTCAAAAATCCTAGCCCTAGGCCTAAGCCTAACAGTAATCCTGGGAAAGTAAATCAGCCTGATGTTAGGCTTCTTGCCAAGGAAAAAGCCGTGAGAGCAGCCATGTTGTGGCACTTCTGCACTCCCTTTGGGATGCCTTTGGCAGATGAAGTAAGCCTGGAACTCAGGGCTTCCTGGTTAAAGAAATCCAAGCCCTAGGCTGAACCCTAACCCTATCCCTAGGCAGATAAATCAGCCTAGGTATAGGGATGGTGCCAATGAAAAAGCTGTGAAAGCTGCCATGTTGCACTTTTGTACTCCCCTTGGGATGCCTTGAACAGCTGCAGTGTGCCTGGAGCTAAGGGCTTCCTAGTTTCAAAAATCCTAGCCCTAGGCCTAAGCCTAACAGTAACCCTGGGAAAGTAAATCAGCCTGGTGTTAGGCTTCTTGCCAAGGAAAAAGCCGTGAAAGCAGCCATGTTGTGGCACTTTTGCACTCCCTTTTGGATGCCTTTCACAGCTCCAGTGTGCCTGGAACTCAGGGCTTCCTGCTTTTAAAAATCCTAGCCCTAGGCCGAACCCCAACCCTAAGACGAGAAAGGCAAATCAGCCAGGAATTAGGCATGTCCCCAAGGAAAAAGCTGTGGAGGCAGGCATGTTGTGGTACTTTTGCGCTCTTCTTGGCTAGTCCTTCGCAGCTGCTGTGTTCTTGGAACTCAGGGCTTTCTGGTTAATAGAACCCTTAACCTAGGCGTAACTCAAACCTTAACCCTAGGAAGGAAAATCAACCTATGGTTCGGGATGGTCTCATGGAAATATCAGTGGTGGCAGCCAAGTTGCGTCACTTTTGCGCTCCCCTTGGGATGCCTTTTGCAGCTGCAGTGTGCCTGGAGCCCAGGGCTTCCTGGTTTTAAAAGTCCTAGGCCTAAGCCTAACAGTAACCCTAGGAAGGTAAATCAGCCGGGTATTAGGGTTCTTCCTAAGGGAAAAGCCGTGAAAGCAGCCATGTTGTGGCACTTCTGCACTCCCTTTGGGATGCCTTTGGCAGATGAAGTAAGCCTGGAACTCAGGGCTTCCTGGTTAAAGAAATCCAAGCCCTAGGCTGAACCCTAACCCTAACCCTAGGCAGATAAATCAGCCTAGGTATAGGGATGGTGCCAAGGAAAAAGCTGTGAAAGCTGCCATGTTGTTGCACTTTTGTACTCCCCTTGGGATGCCTTGAACAGCTGCAGTGTGCCTGGAGCTAAGGGCTTCCTAGTTTAAAAAATCCTAGCCCTAGGCCTAAGCCTAACAGTAACCCTGGGAAGGTAAATCAGCCTGGTGTTAGGCGTCTTGCCAAGGAAAAAGCCGTGAAAGCAGCCATGTTGTGGCACTTTTGCACTCCCTTTTGGATGCCTTTCACAGCTCCAGTGTGCCTGGAACTCAGGGCTTCCTGCTTTTAAAAATCCTAGCCCTAGGCCGAACCCCAACCCTAAGACGAGAAAGGCAAATCAGCCAGGAATTAGGCATGTCCCCAAGGAAAAAGCTGTGGAGGCAGGCATGTTGTGGTACTTTTGCGCTCTTCTTGGCTAGTCCTTCGCAGCTGCTGTGTTCTTGGAACTCAGGGCTTTCTGGTTAATAGAACCCTTACCCTAGGCGTAACTCAAACCTTAACCCTAGGAAGGAAAATCAGCCTATGGTTCGGGATGGTCTCATGGAAATATCAGTGGTGGCAGCCAAGTTGCGTCACTTTTGCGCTCCCCTTGGGATGCCTTTTGCAGCTGCAGTGTGCCTGGAGCCCAGGGCTTCCTGGTTTTAAAAGTCCTAGGCCTAAGCCTAACAGTAACCCTAGGAAGGTAAATCAGCCGGGTATTAGGGTTCTTCCTAAGGGAAAAGCCGTGAAAGCAGCCATGTTGTGGCACTTCTGCACTCCCTTTGGGATGCCTTTGGCAGATGCAGTAAGCCTGGAACTCAGGGCTTCCTGGTTAAAGAAATCCAAGCCCTAGGCTGAACCCTAACCCTAACCCTAGGCAGATAAATCAGCCTAGGTATAGGGATGGTGCCAAGGAAAAAGCTGTGAAAGCTGCCATGTTGTTGCACTTTTGTACTCCCCTTGGGATGCCTTGAACAGCTGCAGTGTGCCTGGAGCCCAGGGCTTCCCAGTTTCAAAAATCCTAGCCCTAGGCCTAAGCCTAACAGTAACCCTGGGAAGGTAAGTCAGCCTGGTGTTAGGCGTCTTGCCAAGGAAAAAGCCGTGAAAGCAGCCATGTTGTGGCACTTTTGCACTCCCTTTTGGATGCCTTTCACAGCTCCAGTGTGCCTGGAACTCAGGGCTTCCTGCTTTTAAAAATCCTAGCCCTAGGCCGAACCCCAACCCTAAGACGAGAAAGGCAAATCAGCCAGGAATTAGGCATGTCCCCAAGGAAAAAGCTGTGGAGGCAGGCATGTTGTGGTACTTTTGCGCTCTTCTTGGCTAGTCCTTCGCAGCTGCTGTGTTCTTGGAACTCAGGGCTTTCTGGTTAATAGAACCCTTACCCTAGGCGTAACTCAAACCTTAACCCTAGGAAGGAAAATCAGCCTATGGTTCGGGATGGTCTCATGGAAATATCAGTGGTGGCAGCCAAGTTGCGTCACTTTTGCGCTCCCCTTGGGATGCCTTTTGCAGCTGCAGTGTGCCTGGAGCCCAGGGCTTCCTGGTTTTAAAAGTCCTAGGCCTAAGCCTAACAGTAACCCTAGAAAGGTAAATCAGCCGGGTATTAGGGTTCTTCCTAAGGGAAAAGCCGTGAAAGCAGCCATGTTGTGGCACTTCTGCACTCCCTTTGGGATGCCTTTGGCAGATGAAGTAAGCCTGGAACTCAGGGCTTCCTGGTTAAAGAAATCCAAGCCCTAGGCTGAACCCTAACCCTAACCCTAGGCAGATAAATCCGCCTAGGTATAGGGATGGTGCCAAGGAAAAAGCTGTGAAAGCTGCCATGTTGTTGCACTTTTGTACTCCCCTTGGGATGCCTTGAACAGCTGCAGTGTGCCTGGAGCTAAGGGCTTCCTAGTTTCAAAAATCCTAGCCCTAGGCCTAAGCCTAACAGTAACCCTGGGAAAGTAAATCAGCCTGATGTTAGGCTTCTTGCCAAGGAAAAAGCCGTGAGAGCAGCCATGTTGTGGCACTTCTGCACTCCCTTTGGGATGCCTTTGGCAGATGAAGTAAGCCTGGAACTCAGGGCTTCCTGGTTAAAGAAATCCAAGCCCTAGGCTGGACCCTAACCCTAACCCTAGGCAGATAAATCAGCCTAGGTATAGGGATGGTGCCAAGGAAAAAGCTGTGAAAGCTGCCATGTTGTTGCACTTTTGTACTCCCCTTGGGATGCCTTGAACAGCTGCAGTGTGCCTGGAGCCCAGGGCTTCCTAGTTTCAAAAATCCTAGCCCTAGGCCTAAGCCTAACAGTAACCCTGGGAAAGTAAATCAGCCTGGTGTTAGGCTTCTTGCCAAGGAAAAAGCCGTGAAAGCAGCCATGTTGTGGCACTTTTGCACTCCCTTTTGGATGCCTTTCACAGCTCCAGTGTGCCTGGAACTCAGGGCTTCCTGCTTTTAAAAATCCTAGCCCTAGGCCGAACCCCAACCCTAAGACGAGAAAGGCAAATCAGCCAGGAATTAGGCATGTCCCCAAGGAAAAAGCTGTGGAGGCAGGCATGTTGTGGTACTTTTGCGCTCTTCTTGGCTAGTCCTTCGCAGCTGCTGTGTTCTTGGAACTCAGGGCTTTCTGGTTAATAGACCCTTACCCTAGGCGTAACTCAAACCTTAACCCTAGGAAGGAAAATCAGCCTATGGTTCGGGATGGTCTCATGGAAATATCAGTGGTGGCAGCCAAGTTGCGTCACTTTTGCGCTCCCCTTGGGATGCCTTTTGCAGCTGCAGTGTGCCTGGAGCCCAGGGCTTCCTGGTTTTAAAAGTCCTAGGCCTAAGCCTAACAGTAACCCTAGGAAGGTAAATCAGCCGGGTATTAGGGTTCTTCCTAAGGGAAAAGCCGTGAAAGCAGCCATGTTGTGGCACTTCTGCACTCCCTTTGGGATGCCTTTGGCAGATGAAGTAAGCCTGGAACTCAGGGCTTCCTGGTTAAAGAAATCCAAGCCCTAGGCTGAACCCTAACCCTAACCCTAGGCAGATAAATCAGCCTAGGTATAGGGCTGGTGCCAAGGAAAAAGCTGTGAAAGCTGCCATGTTGTTGCACTTTTGTACTCCCCTTGGGATGCCTTGAACAGCTGCAGTGTGCCTGGAGCTAAGGGCCTCCTAGTTTCAAAAATCCTAGCCCTAGGCCTAAGCCTAACAGTAACCCTGGGAAAGTAAATCAGCCTGATGTTAGGTTTCTTGCCAAGGAAAAAGCCGTGAAAGCAGCCATGTTGTGGCACTTTTGCACTCCCTTTTGGATGCCTTTCACAGCTCCAGTGTGCCTGGAACTCAGGGCTTCCTGCTTTTAAAAATCCTAGCCCTAGGCCGAACCCCAACCCTAAGACGAGAAAGGCAAATCAGCCAGGAATTAGGCATGTCCCCAAGGAAAAAGCTGTGGAGGCAGGCATGTTGTGGTACTTTTGCGCTCTTCTTGGCTAGTCCTTCGCAGCTGCTGTGTTCTTGGAACTCAGGGCTTTCTGGTTAATAGAACCCTTACCCTAGGCGTAACTCAAACCTTAACCCTAGGAAGGAAAATCAGCCTATGGTTCGGGATGGTCTCATGGAAATATCAGTGGTGGCAGCCAAGTTGCGTCACTTTTGCGCTCCCCTTGGGATGCCTTTTGCAGCTGCAGTGTGCCTGGAGCCCAGGGCTTCCTGGTTTTAAAAGTCCTAGGCCTAAGCCTAACAGTAACACTAGGAAGGTAAATCAGCCGGGTATTAGGGTTCTTCCTAAGGGAAAAGCCGTGAAAGCAGCCATGTTGTGGCACTTCTGCACTCCCTTTGGGATGCCTTTGGCAGATGAAGTAAGCCTGGAACTCAGGGCTTCCTGGTTAAAGAAATCCAAGCCCTAGGCTGAACCCTAACCCTAACCCTAGGCAGATAAATCAGCCTAGGTATAGGGATGGTGCCAAGGAAAAAGCTGTGAAAGCTGCCATGTTGTTGCACTTTTGTACTCCCCTTGGGATGCCTTGAACAGCTGCAGTGTGCCTGGAGCTAAGGGCTTCCTAGTTTTAAAAATCCTAGCCCTAGGCCTAAGCCTAACAGTAACCCTGGGAAGGTAAGTCAGCCTGGTGTTAGGCGTCTTGCCAAGGAAAAAGCCGTGAAAGCAGCCATGTTGTGGCACTTTTGCACTCCCTTTTGGATGCCTTTCACAGCTCCAGTGTGCCTGGAACTCAGGGCTTCCTGCTTTTAAAAATCCTAGCCCTAGGCCGAACCCCAACCCTAAGACGAGAAAGGCAAATCAGCCAGGAATTAGGCATGTCCCCAAGGAAAAAGCTGTGGAGGCAGGCATGTTGTGGTACTTTTGCGCTCTTCTTGGCTAGTCCTTCGCAGCTGCTGTGTTCTTGGAACTCAGGGCTTTCTGGTTAATAGAACCCTTACCCTAGGCGTAACTCAAACCTTAACCCTAGGAAGGAAAATCAGCCTATGGTTCGGGATGGTCTCATGGAAATATCAGTGGTGGCAGCCAAGTTGCGTCACTTTTGCGCTCCCCTTGGGATGCCTTTTGCAGCTGCAGTGTGCCTGGAGCCCAGGGCTTCCTGGTTTAAAAGTCCTAGGCCTAAGCCTAACAGTAACCCTAGAAAGGTAAATCAGCCGGGTATTAGGGTTCTTCCTAAGGGAAAAGCCGTGAAAGCAGCCATGTTGTGGCACTTCTGCACTCCCTTTGGGATGCCTTTGGCAGATGAAGTAAGCCTGGAACTCAGGGCTTCCTGGTTAAAAAAATTCAAGCCCTAGGCTGAACCCTAACCCTAACCCTAGGCAGATAAACCAGCCTAGGTATAGGGATGGTGCCAAGGAAAAAGCTGTGAAAGCTGCCATGTTGTTGCACTTTTGTACTCCCCTTGGGATGCCTTGAACAGCTGCAGTGTGCCTGGAGCTAAGGGCTTCCTAGTTTCAAAAATCCTAGCCCTAGGCCTAAGCCTAACAGTAACCCTGGGAAAGTAAATCAGCCTGATGTTAGGCTTCTTGCCAAGGAAAAAGCCGTGAGAGCAGCAATGTTGTGGCACTTCTGCACTCCCTTTGGGATGCCTTTGGCAGATGAAGTAAGCCTGGAACTCAGGGCTTCCTGGTTAAAGAAATCCAAGCCCTAGGCTGAACCCTAACCCTAACCCTAGGCAGATAAATCAGCCTAGGTATAGGGATGGTGCCAAGGAAAAAGCTGTGAAAGCTGCCATGTTGTTGCACTTTTGTACTCCCCTTGGGATGCCTTGAACAGCTGCAGTGTGCTTGGAGCTAAGGGCTTCCTAGTTTCAAAAATCCTAGCCCTAGGCCTAAGCCTAACAGTAACCCTGGGAAAGTAAATCAGCCTGGTGTTAGGCTTCTTGCCAAGGAAAAAGCCGTGAAAGCAGCCATGTTGTGGCACTTTTGCACTCCCTTTTGGATGCCTTTCACAGCTCCAGTGTGCCTGGAACTCAGGGCTTCCTGCTTTTAAAAATCCTAGCCCTAGGCCGAACCCCAACCCTAAGACGAGAAAGGCAAATCAGCCAGGAATTAGGCATGTCCCCAAGGAAAAAGCTGTGGAGGCAGGCATGTTGTGGTACTTTTGCGCTCTTCTTGGCTAGTCCTTCGCAGTTGCTGTGTTCTTGGAACTCAGGGCTTTCTGGTTAATAGAACCCTTACCCTAGGCGTAACTCAAACCTTAACCCTAGGAAGGAAAATCAGCCTATGGTTCGGGATGGTCTCATGGAAATATCAGTGGTGGCAGCCAAGTTGCGTCACTTTTGCGCTCCCCTTGGGATGCCTTTCGCAGCTGCAGTGTGCCTGGAGCCCAGGGCTTCCTGGTTTTAAAAGTCCTAGGCCTAAGCCTAACAGTAACCCTAGGAAGGTAAATCAGCCGGGTATTAGGGTTCTTCCTAAGGGAAAAGCCGTGAAAGCAGCCATGTTGTGGCACTTCTGCACTCCCTTTGGGATGCCTTTGGCAGATGAAGTAAGCCTGGAACTCAGGGCTTCCTGGTTAAAGAAATCCAAGCCCTAGGCTGAACCCTAACCCTAACCCTAGGCAGATAAATCAGCCTAGGTATAGGGATGGTGCCAAGGAAAAAGCTGTGAAAGCTGCCATGTTGTTGCACTTTTGTACTCCCCTTGGGATGCCTTGAACAGCTGCAGTGTGCCTGGAGCTAAGGGCTTCCTAGTTTAAAAAATCCTAGCCCTAGGCCTAAGCCTAACAGTAACCCTGGGAAGGTAAATCAGCCTGGTGTTAGGCGTCTTGCCAAGGAAAAAGCCGTGAAAGCAGCCATGTTGTGGCACTTTTGCACTCCCTTTTGGATGCCTTTCACAGCTCCAGTGTGCCTGGAACTCAGGGCTTCCTGCTTTTAAAAATCCTAGCCCTAGGCCGAACCCCAACCCTAAGACGAGAAAGGCAAATCAGCCAGGAATTAGGCATGTCCCCAAGGAAAAAGCTGTGGAGGCAGGCATGTTGTGGTACTTTTGCGCTCTTCTTGGCTAGTCCTTCGCAGCTGCTGTGTTCTTGGAACTCAGGGCTTTCTGGTTAATAGAACCCTTACCCTAGGCGTAACTCAAACCTTAACCCTAGGAAGGAAAATCAGCCTATGGTTCGGGATGGTCTCATGGAAATATCAGTGGTGGCAGCCAAGTTGCGTCACTTTTGCGCTCCCCTTGGGATGCCTTTTGCAGCTGCAGTGTGCCTGGAGCCCAGGGCTTCCTGGTTTTAAAAGTCCTAGGCCTAAGCCTAACAGTAACCCTAGGAAGGTAAATCAGCCGGGTATTAGGGTTCTTCCTAAGGGAAAAGCCGTGAAAGCAGCCATGTTGTGGCACTTCTGCACTCCCTTTGGGATGCCTTTGGCAGATGAAGTAAGCCTGGAACTCAGGGCTTCCTGGTTAAAGAAATCCAAGCCCTAGGCTGAACCCTAACCCTAACCCTAGGCAGATAAATCCGCCTAGGTATAGGGATGGTGCCAAGGAAAAAGCTGTGAAAGCTGCCATGTTGTTGCACTTTTGTACTCCCCTTGGGATGCCTTGAACAGCTGCAGTGTGCCTGGAGCTAAGGGCTTCCTAGTTTCAAAAATCCTAGCCCTAGGCCTAAGCCTAACAGTAACCCTGGGAAAGTAAATCAGCCTGATGTTAGGCTTCTTGCCAAGGAAAAAGCCGTGAGAGCAGCCATGTTGTGGCACTTCTGCACTCCCTTTGGGATGCCTTTGGCAGATGAAGTAAGCCTGGAACTCAGGGCTTCCTGGTTAAAGAAATCCAAGCCCTAGGCTGAACCCTAACCCTAACCCTAGGCAGATAAATCAGCCTAGGTATAGGGATGGTGCCAATGAAAAAGTTGTGAAAGCTGCCATGTTGCACTTTTGTACTCCCCTTGGGATGCCTTGAACAGCTGCAGTGTGCCTGGAGCCCAGGGCTTCCTAGTTTTAAAAATCCTAGCCCTAGGCCTAAGCCTAACAGTAACCCTGGGAAGGCAAATCAGCTGGGTATTAGGGTTCTTCCTAAGGGAAAAGCCGTGAAAGCAGCCATGTTGTGGCACTTCTGCACTCGTTTTGGGATGCCTTTGGCAGATGAAGTAAGCGTGGAACTCAGGGCTTCCTGGTTAAAGAAATCCAAGCCCTAGGCTGAACCCTAACCCTAACCCTAGGCAGATAAATCAGCCTAGGTATAGGGATGGTGCCAAGGAAAAAGCTGTGAAAGCTGCCATGTTGTTGCACTTTTGTACTCCCTTTTGGATGCCTTTCACAGCTCCAGTGTGCCTGGAACTCAGGGCTTCCTGCTTTTAAAAATCCTAGCCCTAGGCCGAACCCCAACCCTAAGACGAGAAAGGCAAATCAGCCAGGAATTAGGCATGTCCCCAAGGAAAAAGCTGTGGAGGCAGGCATGTTGTGGTACTTTTGCGCTCTTCTTGGCTAGTCCTTCGCAGCTGCTGTGTTCTTGGAACTCAGGGCTTTCTGGTTAATAGACCCTTACCCTAGGCGTAACTCAAACCTTAACCCTAGGAAGGAAAATCAGCCTATGGTTCGGGATGGTCTCATGGAAATATCAGTGGTGGCAGCCAAGTTGCGTCACTTTTGCGCTCCCCTTGGGATGCCTTTCGCAGCTGCAGTGTGCCTGGAGCCCAGGGCTTCCTGGTTTTAAAAGTCCTAGGCCTAAGCCTAACAGTAACCCTAGGAAGGTAAATCAGCCGGGTATTAGGGTTCTTCCTAAGGGAAAAGCCGTGAAAGCAGCCATGTTGTGGCACTTCTGCACTCCCCTTGGGATGCCTTTGGCAGATGAAGTAAGCCTGGAACTCAGGGCTTCCTGGTTAAAAAAATCCAAGCCCTAGGCTGAACCCTAACCCTAACCCTAGGCAGATAAATCAGCCTAGGTATAGGGATGGTGCCAAAGAAAAAGCTGTGAAAGCTGCCATGTTGTTACACTTTTGTACTCCCCTTGGGATGCCTTGAACAGCTGCAGTGTGCCTGGAGCCCAGGGCCTCCTAGTTTTAAAAATCCTAGCCCTAGGCCTAAGCCTAACAGTAACCCTGGGAAGGTAAATCAGCCTGGTGTTAGGCATCTTGCCAAGGAAAAAGCCGTGAAAGCAGCCATGTTGTGGCACTTTTGCACTCCCTTTTGGATGCCTTTCACAGCTCCAGTGTGCCTGGAACTCAGGGCTTCCTGCTTTTAAAAATCCTAGCCCTAGGCCGAACCCCAACCGTAAGACGAGAAAGGCAAATCAGCCAGGAATTAGGCATGTCCCCAAAGAAAAAGCTGTGGAGGAAGGCATGTTGTGGTACTTTTGCGCTCTTCTTGGCTAGTCCTTCGCAGCTGCTGTGTTCTTGGAACTCAGGGCTTTCTGGTTAATAGAACCCTTACCCTAGGCGTAACTCAAACCTTAACCCTAGGAAGGAAAATCAGCCTATGGTTCGGGATGGTCTCATGGAAATATCAGTGGTGGCAGCCAAGTTGCGTCACTTTTGCGCTCCCCTTGGGATGCCTTTCGCAGCTGCAGTGTGCCTGGAGCCCAGGGCTTCCTGGTTTTAAAAGTCCTAGGCCTAAGCCTAACAGTAACCCTAGGAAGGTAAATCAGCCGGGTATTAGGGTTCTTCCTAAAGGAAAAGCCGTGAAAGCAGCCATGTTGTGGCACTTCTGCACTCCCTTTGGGATGCCTTTGGCAGATGAAGTAAGCCTGGAACTCAGGGCTTCCTGGTTAAAGAAATCCAAGCCCTAGGCTGAAGCCTAACCCTAACCCTAGGCAGATAAATCAGCCTAGGTATAGGGATGGTGCCAAGGAAAAAGCTGTGAAAGCTGCCATGTTGTTGCACTTTTGTACTCCCCTTGGGATGCCTTGAACAGCTGCAGTGTGCCTGGAGCCCAGGGCTTCCTAGTTTTAAAAATCCTAGCCCTAGGACTAAGCCTAACAGTAACCCTGGGAAGGCAAATCAGCCTGGTGTTAGGCGTCTTGCCAAGGAAAAAGCCGTGAAAGCAGCCATGTTGTGGCACTTTTGCACTCCCTTTTGGATGCCTTTCGCAGCTCCAGTTTGCCTGGAACTCAGGGCTTCCTGATTTTAAAAATCCTAGCCCTAGGCCGAACCGCAACCCTAAGACGAGAAAGGCAAATCAGCCAGGAATTAGGCATGTCCCCAAGGAAAAAGCTGTGGAGGCAGGCATGTTGTGCTACTTTTGCGCTCTTCTTGGCTAGTCCTTCGCAGCTGCTGTGTTCTTGGAACTCAGGGCTTTCTGGTTAATAGACCCTTACCCTAGGCGTAACTCAAACCTTAACCCTAGGAAGGAAAATCAGCCTATGGTTCGGGATGGTCTCATGGAAATATCAGTGGTGGCAGCCAAGTTGCGTCACTTTTGCGCTCCCCTTGGGATGCCTTTCGCAGCTGCAGTGTGCCTGGAGCCCAGGGCTTCCTGGTTTTAAAAGTCCTAGGCCTAAGCCTAACAGTAACCCTAGGAAGGTAAATCAGCCGGGTATTAGGGTTCTTCCTAAGGGAAAAGCCGTGAAAGCAGCCATGTTGTGGCACTTCTGCACTCCCCTTGGGATGCCTTTGGCAGATGAAGTAAGCCTGGAACTCAGGGCTTCCTGGTTAAAGAAATCCAAGCCCTAGGCTGAACCCTAACCCTAACCCTAGGCAGATAAATCAGCCTAGGTATAGGGATGGTGCCAAAGAAAAAGCTGTGAAAGCTGCCATGTTGTTACACTTTTGTACTCCCCTTGGGATGCCTTGAACAGCTGCAGTGTGCCTGGAGCCCAGGGCCTCCTAGTTTTAAAAATCCTAGCCCTAGGCCTAAGCCTAACAGTAACCCTGGGAAGGTAAATCAGCCTGGTGTTAGGCATCTTGCCAAGGAAAAAGCCGTGAAAGCAGCCATGTTGTGGCACTTTTGCACTCCCTTTTGGATGCCTTTCACAGCTCCAGTGTGCCTGGAACTCAGGGCTTCCTGCTTTTAAAAATCCTAGCCCTAGGCCGAACCCCAACCGTAAGACGAGAAAGGCAAATCAGCCAGGAATTAGGCATGTCCCCAAGGAAAAAGCTGTGGAGGAAGGCATGTTGTGGTACTTTTGCGCTCTTCTTGGCTAGTCCTTCGCAGCTGCTGTGTTCTTGGAACTCAGGGCTTTCTGGTTAATAGAACCCTTACCCTAGGCGTAACTCAAACCTTAACCCTAGGAAGGAAAATCAGCCTATGGTTCGGGATGGTCTCATGGAAATATCAGTGGTGGCAGCCAAGTTGCGTCACTTTTGCGCTCCCCTTGGGATGCCTTTCGCAGCTGCAGTGTGCCTGGAGCCCAGGGCTTCCTGGTTTTAAAAGTCCTAGGCCTAAGCCTAACAGTAACCCTAGGAAGGTAAATCAGCCGGGTATTAGGGTTCTTCCTAAGGGAAAAGCCGTGAAAGCAGCCATATTGTGGCACTTCTGCACTCCCTTTGGGATGCCTTTGGCAGATGAAGTAAGCCTGGAACTCAGGGCTTCCTGGTTAAAGAAATCCAAGCCCTAGGCTGAAGCCTAACCCTAACCCTAGGCAGATAAATCAGCCAAGGTATAGGGATGGTGCCAAGGAAAAAGCTGTGAAAGCTGCCATGTTGTTGCACTTTTGTACTCCCCTTGGGATGCCTTGAACAGCTGCAGTGTGCCTGGAGCCCAGGGCTTCCTAGTTTTAAAAATCCTAGCCCTAGGCCTAAGCCTAACAGTAACCCTGGGAAGGCAAATCAGCCTGGTGTTAGGCGTCTTGCCAAGGAAAAAGCCGTGAAAGCAGCCATGTTGTGGCACTTTTGCACTCCCTTTTGGATGCCTTTCGCAGCTCCAGTTTGCCTGGAACTCAGGGCTTCCTGATTTTAAAAATCCTAGCCCTAGGCCGAACCGCAACCCTAAGACGAGAAAGGCAAATCAGCCAGGAATTAGGCATGTCCCCAAGGAAAAAGCTGTGGAGGCAGGCATGTTGTGGTACTTTTGCGCTCTTCTTGGCTAGTCCTTCACAGCTGCTGTGTTCTTGGAACTCAGGGCTTTCTGGTTAATAGACCCTTACCCTAGGCGTAACTCAAACCTTAACCCTAGGAAGGAAAATCAGTCTATGGTTCGGGATGGTCTCATGGAAATATCAGTGGTGGCAGCCAAGTTGCGTCACTTTTGCGCTCCCCTTGGGATGCCTTTTGCCGCTGCAGTGTGCCTGGAGCCCAGGGCTTCCTGGTTTTAAAAGTCCTAGGCCTAAGCCTAACAGTAACCCTAGGAAGGTAAATCAGCCGGGTATTAGGGTTCTTCCTAAGGGAAAAGCCGTGAAAGCAGCCATGTTGTGGCACTTCTGCACTCCCTTTGGGATGCCTTTGGCAGATGAAGTAAGCCTGGAACTCAGGGCTTCCTGGTTAAAGAAATCCAAGCCCTAGGCTGAAGCCTAACCCTAACCCTAGGCAGATAAATCAGCCTAGGTATAGGGATGGTGCCAAGGAAAAAGCTGTGAAAGCTGCCATGTTGTTGCACTTTTGTACTCCCCTTGGGATGCCTTGAACAGCTACAGTGTGCCTGGAGCCCAGGGCTTCCTAGTTTTAAAAATCCTAGCCCTAGGCCTAAGCCTAACAGTAACCCTGGGAAGGCAAATCAGCCTGGTGTTAGGCATCTTGCCAAGGAAAAAGCCGTGAAAGCAGCCATGTTGTGGCACTTTTGCACTCCCTTTTGGATGCCTTTCGCAGCTCCAGTTTGCCTGGAACTCAGGGCTTCCTGATTTTAAAAATCCTAGCCCTAGGCCGAACCCCAACCCTAAGACGAGAAAGGCAAATCAGCCAGGAATTAGGCATGTCCCCAAGGAAAAAGCTGTGGAGGCAGGCATGTTGTGCTACTTTTGCGCTCTTCTTGGCTAGTCCTTCGCAGCTGCTGTGTTCTTGGAACTCAGGGCTTTCTGGTTAATAGACCCTTACCCTAGACGTAACTCAAACCTTAACCCTAGGAAGGAAAATCAGCCTAAGGTTTGGGATGCTCTCATGGAAATATCAGTGGTGGCAGCCAAGTTGCGTCACTTTTGCGCTCCCCTTGGGATGCCTTTTGCAGCTGCAGTGTGCCTGGAGCCCAGGGCTTCCTGGTTTTAAAAGTCCTAGGCCTAAGCCTAACAGTAACCCTAGGAAGGTAAATCAGCCGGGTATTAGGGTTCTTCCTAAGGGAAAAGCCGTGAAAGCAGCCATGTTGTGGCACTTCTGCACTCCCTTTGGGATGCCTTTGGCAGATGAAGTAAGCCTGGAACTCAGGGCTTCCTGGTTAAAGAAATCCAAGCCCTAGGCTGAAGCCTAACCCTAACCCTAGGCAGATAAATCAGCCTAGGTATAGGGATGGTGCCAAGGAAAAAGCTGTGAAAGCTGCCATGTTGTTGCACTTTTGTACTCCCCTTGGGATGCCTTGAACAGCTGCAGTGTGCCTGGAGCTAAGGGCTTCCTAGTTTTAAAAATCCTAGCCCTAGGCCTAAGCCTAACAGTAACCCTGGGAAGGTAAATCAGCCTGGTGTTAGGCGTCTTGCCAAGGAAAAAGCCGTGAAAGCAGCCATGTTGTGGCACTTTTGCACTCCCTTTTGGATGCCTTTCACAGCTCCAGTGTGCCTGGAACTCAGGGCTTCCTGATTTTAAAAATCCTAGCCCTAGGCCAAACCCCAACCCTAAGACGAGAAAGGCAAATCAGCCAGGAATTAGGCATGTCCCCAAGGAAAAAGCTGTGGAGGCAGGCATGTTGTGGTACTTTTGCGCTCTTCTTGGCTAGTCCTTCGCAGCTGCTGTGTTCTTGGAACTCAGGGCTTTCTGGTTAATAGACCCTTACCCTAGGCGTAACTCAAACCTTAACCCTAGGAAGGAAAATCAACCTATGGTTCGGGATGGTCTCATGGAAATATCAGTGGTGGCAGCCAAGTTGCGTCACTTTTGCGCTCCCCTTGGGATGCCTTTCGCAGCTGCAGTGTGCCTGGAGCCCAGGGCTTCCTGGTTTTAAAAGTCCTAGGCCTAAGCCTAACAGTAACCCTAGGAAGGTAAATCAGCCGGGTATTAGGGTTCTTCCTAAGGGAAAAGCCGTGAAAGCAGCCATGTTGTGGCACTTCTGCACTCCCTTTGGGATGCCTTTGGCAGATGAAGTAAGCCTGGAACTCAGGGCTTCCTGGTTAAAGAAATCCAAGCCCTAGGCTGAACCCTAACCCTAACCCTAGGCAGATAAATCAGCCTAGGTATAGGGATGGTGCCAAGGAAAAAGCTGTGAAAGCTGCCATGTTGTTGCACTTTTGTACTCCCCTTGGGATGCCTTGAACAGCTGCAGTGTGCCTGGAGCCCAGGGCTTCCTAGTTTTAAAAATCCTAGCCCTAGGACTAAGCCTAACAGTAACCCTGGGAAGGCAAATCAGCCGGGTATTAGGGTTCTTCCTAAGGGAAAAGCCGTGAAAGCAGCCATGTTGTGGCACTTCTGCACTCGTTTTGGGATGCCTTTGGAAGATGAAGTAAGCGTGGAACTCAGGGCTTCCTGGTTAAAGAAATCCAAGCCCTAGGCTGAACCCTAACCCTAACCCTAGGCAGATAAATCAGCCTAGGTATAGGGATGGTGCCAAGGAAAAAGCTGTGAAAGCTGCCATGTTGTTGCACTTTTGTACTCCCTTTTGGATGCCTTTCACAGCTCCAGTGTGCCTGGAACTCAGGGCTTCCTGCTTTTAAAAATCCTAGCCCTAGGCCGAACCCCAACCCTAAGACGAGAAAGGCAAATCAGCCAGGAATTAGGCATGTCCCCAAGGAAAAAGCTGTGGAGGCAGGCATGTTGTGGTACTTTTGCGCTCTTCTTGGCTAGTCCTTCGCAGCTGCTGTGTTCTTGGAACTCAGGGCTTTCTGGTTAATAGACCCTTACCCTAGGCGTAACTCAAACCTTAACCCTAGGAAGGAAAATCAGCCTATGGTTCGGGATGGTCTCATGGAAATATCAGTGGTGGCAGCCAAGTTGCGTCACTTTTGCGCTCCCCTTGGGATGCCTTTCGCAGCTGCAGTGTGCCTGGAGCCCAGGGCTTCCTGGTTTTAAAAGTCCTAGGCCTAAGCCTAACAGTAACCCTAGGAAGGTAAATCAGCCGGGTATTAGGGTTCTTCCTAAGGGAAAAGCCGTGAAAGCAGCCATGTTGTGGCACTTCTGCACTCCCCTTGGGATGCCTTTGGCAGATGAAGTAAGCCTGGAACTCAGGGCTTCCTGGTTAAAGAAATCCAAGCCCTAGGCTGAACCCTAACCCTAACCCTAGGCAGATAAATCAGCCTAGGTATAGGGATGGTGCCAAAGAAAAAGCTGTGAAAGCTGCCATGTTGTTACACTTTTGTACTCCCCTTGGGATGCCTTGAACAGCTGCAGTGTGCCTGGAGCCCAGGGCCTCCTAGTTTTAAAAATCCTAGCCCTAGGCCTAAGCCTAACAGTAACCCTGGGAAGGTAAATCAGCCTGGTGTTAGGCTTCTTGCCAAGGAAAAAGCCGTGAAAGCAGCCATGTTGTGGCACTTTTGCACTCCCTTTTGGATGCCTTTCACAGCTCCAGTGTGCCTGGAACTCAGGGCTTCCTGATTTTAAAAATCCTAGCCCTAGGCCGAACCCCAACCGTAAGACGAGAAAGGCAAATCAGCCAGGAATTAGGCATGTCCCCAAGGAAAAAGCTGTGGAGGAAGGCATGTTGTGGTACTTTTGCGCTCTTCTTGGCTAGTCCTTCGCAGCTGCTGTGTTCTTGGAACTCAGGGCTTTCTGGTTAATAGAACCCTTACCCTAGGCGTAACTCAAACCTTAACCCTAGGAAGGAAAATCAGCCTATGGTTCGGGATGGTCTCATGGAAATATCAGTGGTGGCAGCCAAGTTGCGTCACTTTTGCGCTCCCCTTGGGATGCCTTTCGCAGCTGCAGTGTGCCTGGAGCCCAGGGCTTCCTGGTTTTAAAAGTCCTAGGCCTAAGCCTAACAGTAACCCTAGGAAGGTAAATCAGCCGGGTATTAGGGTTCTTCCTAAAGGAAAAGCCGTGAAAGCAGCCATGTTGTGGCACTTCTGCACTCCCTTTGGGATGCCTTTGGCAGATGAAGTAAGCCTGGAACTCAGGGCTTCCTGGTTAAAGAAATCCAAGCCCTAGGCTGAAGCCTAACCCTAACCCTAGGCAGATAAATCAGCCTAGGTATAGGGATGGTGCCAAGGAAAAAGCTGTGAAAGCTGCCATGTTGTTGCACTTTTGTACTCCCCTTGGGATGCCTTGAACAGCTGCAGTGTGCCTGGAGCTAAGGGCTTCCTAGTTTCAAAAATCCTAGCCCTAGGCCTAAGCCTAACAGTAACCCTGGGAAGGCAAATCAGCCTGGTGTTAGGCGTCTTGCCAAGGAGAAAGCCGTGAAAGCAGCCATGTTGTGGCACTTTTGCACTCCCTTTTGGATGCCTTTCACAGCTCCAGTGTGCCTGGAACTCAGGGCTTCCTGCTTTTAAAAATCCTAGCCCTAGGCCGAACCCCAACCCTAAGACGAGAAAGGCAAATCAGCCAGGAATTAGGCATGTCCCCAAGGAAAAAGCTGTGGAGGCAGGCATGTTGTGGTACTTTTGCGCTCTTCTTGGCTAGTCCTTCGCAGCTGCTGTGTTCTTGGAACTCAGGGCTTTCTGGTTAATAGACCCTTACCCTAGGCGTAACTCAAACCTTAACCCTAGGAAGGAAAATCAGCCTATGGTTCGGGATGGTCTCATGGAAATATCAGTGGTGGCAGCCAAGTTGCGTCACTTTTGCGCTCCCCTTGGGATGCCTTTCGCAGCTGCAGTGTGCCTGGAGCCCAGGGCTTCCTGGTTTTAAAAGTCCTAGGCCTAAGCCTAACAGTAACCCTAGGAAGGTAAATCAGCCGGGTATTAGGGTTCTTCCTAAGGGAAAAGCCGTGAAAGCAGCCATGTTGTGGCACTTCTGCACTCCCTTTGGGATGCCTTTGGCAGATGAAGTAAGCCTGGAACTCAGGGCTTCCTGGTTAAAGAAATCCAAGCCCTAGGCTGAACCCTAACCCTAACCCTAGGCAGATAAATCAGCCTAGGTATAGGGATGGTGCCAAGGAAAAAGCTGTGAAAGCTGCCATGTTGTTGCACTTTTGTACTCCCCTTGGGATGCCTTGAACAGCTGCAGTGTGCCTGGAGCCCAGGGCTTCCTAGTTTTAAAAATCCTAGCCCTAGGACTAAGCCTAACAGTAACCCTGGGAAGGCAAATCAGCTGGGTATTAGGGTTCTTCCTAAGGGAAAAGCCGTGAAAGCAGCCATGTTGTGGCACTTCTGCACTCGTTTTGGGATGCCTTTGGCAGATGAAGTAAGCGTGGAACTCAGGGCTTCCTGGTTAAAGAAATCCAAGCCCTAGGCTGAACCCTAACCCTAACCCTAGGCAGATAAATCAGCCTAGGTATAGGGATGGTGCCAAGGAAAAAGCTGTGAAAGCTGCCATGTTGTTGCACTTTTGTACTCCCTTTTGGATGCCTTTCACAGCTCCAGTGTGCCTGGAACTCAGGGCTTCCTGCTTTTAAAAATCCTAGCCCTAGGCCGAACCCCAACCCTAAGACGAGAAAGGCAAATCAGCCAGGAATTAGGCATGTCCCCAAGGAAAAAGCTGTGGAGGCAGGCATGTTGTGGTACTTTTGCGCTCTTCTTGGCTAGTCCTTCGCAGCTGCTGTGTTCTTGGAACTCAGGGCTTTCTGGTTAATAGACCCTTACCCTAGGCGTAACTCAAACCTTAACCCTAGGAAGGAAAATCAGCCTATGGTTCGGGATGGTCTCATGGAAATATCAGTGGTGGCAGCCAAGTTGCGTCACTTTTGCGCTCCCCTTGGGATGCCTTTCGCAGCTGCAGTGTGCCTGGAGCCCAGGGCTTCCTGGTTTTAAAAGTCCTAGGCCTAAGCCTAACAGTAACCCTAGGAAGGTAAATCAGCCGGGTATTAGGGTTCTTCCTAAGGGAAAAGCCGTGAAAGCAGCCATGTTGTGGCACTTCTGCACTCCCCTTGGGATGCCTTTGGCAGATGAAGTAAGCCTGGAACTCAGGGCTTCCTGGTTAAAGAAATCCAAGCCCTAGGCTGAACCCTAACCCTAACCCTAGGCAGATAAATCAGCCTAGGTATAGGGATGGTGCCAAAGAAAAAGCTGTGAAAGCTGCCATGTTGTTACACTTTTGTACTCCCCTTGGGATGCCTTGAACAGCTGCAGTGTGCCTGGAGCCCAGGGCCTCCTAGTTTTAAAAATCCTAGCCCTAGGCCTAAGCCTAACAGTAACCCTGGGAAGGTAAATCAGCCTGGTGTTAGGCATCTTGCCAAGGAAAAAGCCGTGAAAGCAGCCATGTTGTGGCACTTTTGCACTCCCTTTTGGATGCCTTTCACAGCTCCAGTGTGCCTGGAACTCAGGGCTTCCTGATTTTAAAAATCCTAGCCCTAGGCCGAACCCCAACCCTAAGACGAGAAAGGCAAATCAGCCAGGAATTAGGCATGTCCCCAAGGAAAAAGCTGTGGAGGCAGGCATGTTGTGGTACTTTTGCGCTCTTCTTGGCTAGTCCTTCGCAGCTGCTGTGTTCTTGGAACTCAGGGCTTTCTGGTTAATAGAGCCCTTACCCTAGGCGTAACTCAAACCTTAACCCTAGGAAGGAAAATCAGCCTATGGTTCGGGATGGTCTCATGGAAATATCAGTGGTGGCAGCCAAGTTGCGTCACTTTTGCGCTCCCCTTGGGATGCCTTTCGCAGCTGCAGTGTGCCTGGAGCTAAGGGCTTCCTGGTTTTAAAAGTCCTAGGCCTAAGCCTAACAGTAACCCTAGGAAGGTAAATCAGCCGGGTATTAGGGTTCTTCCTAAGGGAAAAGCCGTGAAAGCAGCCATGTTGTGGCACTTCTGCACTCCCTTTGGGATGCCTTTGGCAGATGAAGTAAGCCTGGAACTCAGGGCTTCCTGGTTAAAGAAATCCAAGCCCTAGGCTGAAGCCTAACCCTAACCCTAGGCAGATAAATCAGCCTAGGTATAGGGATGGTGCCAAGGAAAAAGCTGTGAAAGCTGCCATGTTGTTGCACTTTTGTACTCCCCTTGGGATGCCTTGAACAGCTGCAGTGTGCCTGGAGCCCAGGGCTTCCTAGTTTTAAAAATCCTAGCCCTAGGACTAAGCCTAACAGTAACCCTGGGAAGGCAAATCAGCTGGGTATTAGGGTTCTTCCTAAGGGAAAAGCCGTGAAAGCAGCCATGTTGTGGCACTTCTGCACTCGTTTTGGGATGCCTTTGGCAGATGAAGGAAGCGTGGAACTCAGGGCTTCCTGGTTAAAGAAATCCAAGCCCTAGGCTGAACCCTAACCCTAACCCTAGGCAGATAAATCAGCCTAGGTATAGGGATGGTGCCAAGGAAAAAGCTGTGAAAGCTGCCATGTTGTTGCACTTTTGTACTCCCTTTTGGATGCCTTTCACAGCTCCAGTGTGCCTGGAACTCAGGGCTTCCTGCTTTTAAAAATCCTAGCCCTAGGCCGAACCCCAACCCTAAGACGAGAAAGGCAAATCAGCCAGGAATTAGGCATGTCCCCAAGGAAAAAGCTGTGGAGGCAGGCATGTTGTGGTACTTTTGCGCTCTTCTTGGCTAGTCCTTCGCAGCTGCTGTGTTCTTGGAACTCAGGGCTTTCTGGTTAATAGACCCTTACCCTAGGCGTAACTCAAACCTTAACCCTAGGAAGGAAAATCAGCCTATGGTTCGGGATGGTCTCATGGAAATATCAGTGGTGGCAGCCAAGTTGCGTCACTTTTGCGCTCCCCTTGGGATGCCTTTCGCAGCTGCAGTGTGCCTGGAGCCCAGGGCTTCCTGGTTTTAAAAGTCCTAGACCTAAGCCTAACAGTAACCCTAGGAAGGTAAATCAGCCGGGTATTAGGGTTCTTCCTAAGGGAAAAGCCGTGAAAGCAGCCATGTTGTGGCACTTCTGCACTCCCCTTGGGATGCCTTTGGCAGATGAAGTAAGCCTGGAACTCAGGGCTTCCTGGTTAAAGAAATCCAAGCCCTAGGCTGAACCCTAACCCTAACCCTAGGCAGATAAATCAGCCTAGGTATAGGGATGGTGCCAAAGAAAAAGCTGTGAAAGCTGCCATGTTGTTACACTTTTGTACTCCCCTTGGGATGCCTTGAACAGCTGCAGTGTGCCTGGAGCCCAGGGCCTCCTAGTTTTAAAAATCCTAGCCCTAGGCCTAAGCCTAACAGTAACCCTGGGAAGGTAAATCAGCCTGGTGTTAGACATCTTGCCAAGGAAAAAGCCGTGAAAGCAGCCATGTTGTGGCACTTTTGCACTCCCTTTTGGATGCCTTTCACAGCTCCAGTGTGCCTGGAACTCAGGGCTTCCTGATTTTAAAAATCCTAGCCCTAGGCCGAACCCCAACCCTAAGACGAGAAAGGCAAATCAGCCAGGAATTAGGCATGTCCCCAAGGAAAAAGCTGTGGAGGCAGGCATGTTGTGGTACTTTTGCGCTCTTCTTGGGTAGTCCTTCGCAGCTGCTGTGTTCTTGGAACTCAGGGCTTTCTGGTTAATAGAACCCTTACCCTAGGCGTAACTCAAACCTTAACCCTAGGAAGGAAAATCAGCCTATGATTCGGGATGGTCTCATGGAAATATCAGTGGTGGCAGCCAAGTTGCGTCACTTTTGCGCTCCCCTTGGGATGCCTTTCGCAGCTGCAGTGTGCCTGGAGCCCAGGGCTTCCTGGTTTTAAAAGTCCTAGGCCTAAGCCTAACAGTAACCCTAGGAAGGTAAATCAGCCGGGTATTAGGGTTCTTCCTAAGGGAAAAGCCGTGAAAGCAGCCATGTTGTGGCACTTCTGCACTCCCTTTGGGATGCCTTTGGCAGATGAAGTAAGCCTGGAACTCAGGGCTTCCTGGTTAAAGAAATCCAAGCCCTAGGCTGAACCCTAACCCTAACCCTAGGCAGATAAATCAGCCTAGGTATAGGGATGGTGCCAAGGAAAAAGCTGTGAAAGCTGCCATGTTGTTGCACTTTTGTACTCCCCTTGGGATGCCTTGAACAGCTGCAGTGTGCCTGGAGCTAAGGGCTTCCTAGTTTCAAAAATCCTAGCCCTAGGCCTAAGCCTAACAGTAACCCTGGGAAGGTCAATCAGCCTGGTGTTAGGCGTCTTGCCAAGGAAAAAGCCGTGAAAGCAGCCATGTTGTGGCACTTTTGCACTCCCTTTTGGATGCCTTTCACAGCTCCAGTGTGCCTGGAACTCAGGGCTTCCTGCTTTTAAAAATCCTAGCCCTAGGCCGAACCCCAACCCTAAGACGAGAAAGGCAAATCAGCCAGGAATTAGGCATGTCCACAAGGAAAAAGCTGTGGAGGCAGGCATGTTGTGGTACTTTTGCGCTCTTCTTGGCTAGTCCTTCGCAGCTGCTGTGTTCTTGGAACTCAGGGCTTTCTGGTTAATAGAACCCTTACCCTAGGCGTAACTCAAACCTTAACCCTAGGAAGGAAAATCAGCCTATGGTTCGGGATGGTCTCATGGAAATATCAGTGGTGGCAGCCAAGTTGCGTCACTTTTGCGCTCCCCTTGGGATGCCTTTCGCAGCTGCAGTGTGCCTGGAGCCCAGGGCTTCCTGGTTTTAAAAGTCCTAGGCCTAAGCCTAACAGTAACCCTAGGAAGGTAAATCAGCCGGGTATTAGGGTTCTTCCTAAGGGAAAAGCCGTGAAAGCAGCCATGTTGTGGCACTTCTGCACTCCCTTTGGGATGCCTTTGGCAGATGAAGTAAGCCTGGAACTCAGGGCTTCCTGGTTAAAGAAATCCAAGCCCTAGGCTGAAGCCTAACCCTAACCCTAGGCAGATAAATCAGCCTAGGTATAGGGATGGTGCCAAGGAAAAAGCTGTGAAAGCTGCCATGTTGTTGCACTTTTGTACTCCCCTTGGGATGCCTTGAACAGCTGCAGTGTGCCTGGAGCCCAGGGCTTCCTAGTTTTAAAAATCCTAGCCCTAGGACTAAGCCTAACAGTAACCCTGGGAAGGCAAATCAGCTGGGTTTTAGGGTTCTTCCTAAGGGAAAAGCCGTGAAAGCAGCCATGTTGTGGCACTTCTGCACTCGTTTTGGGATGCCTTTGGCAGATGAAGTAAGCGTGGAACTCAGGGCTTCCTGGTTAAAGAAATCCAAGCCCTAGGCTGAACCCTAACCCTAACCCTAGGCAGATAAATCAGCCTAGGTATAGGGATGGTGCCAAGGAAAAAGCTGTGAAAGCTGCCATGTTGTTGCACTTTTGTACTCCCCTTGGGATGCCTTGAACAGCTCCAGTGTGCCTGGAACTCAGGGCTTCCTGCTTTTAAAAATCCTAGCCCTAGGCCGAACCCCAACCCTAAGACGAGAAAGGCAAATCAGCCAGGAATTAGGCATGTCCCCAAGGAAAAAGCTGTGGAGGCAGGCATGTTGTAGTACTTTTGCGCTCTTCTTGGCTAGTCCTTCGCAGCTGCTGTGTTCTTGGAACTCAGGGCTTTCTGGTTAATAGACCCTTACCCTAGGCGTAACTCAAACCTTAACCCTAGGAAGGAAAATCAGCCTATGGTTCGGGATGGTCTCATGGAAATATCAGTGGTGGCAGCCAAGTTGCGTCACTTTTGCGCTCCCCTTGGGATGCCTTTTGCAGCTGCAGTGTGCCTGGAGCCCAGGGCTTCCTGGTTTTAAAAGTCCTAGGCCTAAGCCTAACAGTAACCCTAGGAAGGTAAATCAGCCGGGTATTAGGGTTCTTCCTAAGGGAAAAGCCGTGAAAGCAGCCATGTTGTGGCACTTCTGCACTCCCCTTGGGATGCCTTTGGCAGATGAAGTAAGCCTGGAACTCAGGGCTTCCTGGTTAAAAAAATCCAAGCCCTAGGCTGAACCCTAACCCTAACCCTAGGCAGATAAATCAGCCTAGGTATAGGGATGGTGCCAAAGAAAAAGCTGTGAAAGCTGCCATGTTGTTACACTTTTGTACTCCCCTTGGGATGCCTTGAACAGCTGCAGTGTGCCTGGAGCCCAGGGCCTCCTAGTTTTAAAAATCCTAGCCCTAGGCCTAAGCCTAACAGTAACCCTGGGAAGGTAAATCAGCCTGGTGTTAGGCATCTTGCCAAGGAAAAAGCCGTGAAAGCAGCCATGTTGTGGCACTTTTGCACTCCCTTTTGGATGCCTTTCACAGCTCCAGTGTGCCTGGAACTCAGGGCTTCCTGCTTTTAAAAATCCTAGCCCTAGGCCGAACCCCAACCGTAAGACGAGAAAGGCAAATCAGCCAGGAATTAGGCATGTCCCCAAGGAAAAAGCTGTGGAGGAAGGCATGTTGTGGTACTTTTGCGCTCTTCTTGGCTAGTCCTTCGCAGCTGCTGTGTTCTTGGAACTCAGGGCTTTCTGGTTAATAGAACCCTTACCCTAGGCGTAACTCAAACCTTAACCCTAGGAAGGAAAATCAGCCTATGGTTCGGGATGGTCTCATGGAAATATCAGTGGTGGCAGCCAAGTTGCGTCACTTTTGCGCTCCCCTTGGGATGCCTTTCGCAGCTGCAGTGTGCCTGGAGCCCAGGGCTTCCTGGTTTTAAAAGTCCTAGGCCTAAGCCTAACAGTAACCCTAGGAAGGTAAATCAGCCGGGTATTAGGGTTCTTCCTAAAGGAAAAGCCGTGAAAGCAGCCATGTTGTGGCACTTCTGCACTCCCTTTGGGATGCCTTTGGCAGATGAAGTAAGCCTGGAACTCAGGGCTTCCTGGTTAAAGAAATCCAAGCCCTAGGCTGAAGCCTAACCCTAACCCTAGGCAGATAAATCAGCCTAGGTATAGGGATGGTGCCAAGGAAAAAGCTGTGAAAGCTGCCATGTTGTTGCACTTTTGTACTCCCCTTGGGATGCCTTGAACAGCTGCAGTGTGCCTGGAGCCCAGGGCTTCCTAGTTTTAAAAATCCTAGCCCTAGGACTAAGCCTAACAGTAACCCTGGGAAGGCAAATCAGCTGGGTATTAGGGTTCTTCCTAAGGGAAAAGCCGTGAAAGCAGCCATGTTGTGGCACTTCTGCACTCGTTTTGGGATGCCTTTGGCAGATGAAGGAAGCGTGGAACTCAGGGCTTCCTGGTTAAAGAAATCCAAGCCCTAGGCTGAACCCTAACCCTAACCCTAGGCAGATAAATCAGCCTAGGTATAGGGATGGTGCCAAGGAAAAAGCTGTGAAAGCTGCCATGTTGTTGCACTTTTGTACTCCCTTTTGGATGCCTTTCACAGCTCCAGTGTGCCTGGAACTCAGGGCTTCCTGCTTTTAAAAATCCTAGCCCTAGGCCGAACCCCAACCCTAAGACGAGAAAGGCAAATCAGCCAGGAATTAGGCATGTCCCCAAGGAAAAAGCTGTGGAGGCAGGCATGTTGTGGTACTTTTGCGCTCTTCTTGGCTAGTCCTTCGCAGCTGCTGTGTTCTTGGAACTCAGGGCTTTCTGGTTAATAGACCCTTACCCTAGGCGTAACTCAAACCTTAACCCTAGGAAGGAAAATCAGCCTATGGTTCGGGATGGTCTCATGGAAATATCAGTGGTGGCAGCCAAGTTGCGTCACTTTTGCGCTCCCCTTGGGATGCCTTTCGCAGCTGCAGTGTGCCTGGAGCCCAGGGCTTCCTGGTTTTAAAAGTCCTAGGCCTAAGCCTAACAGTAACCCTAGGAAGGTAAATCAGCCGGGTATTAGGGTTCTTCCTAAGGGAAAAGCCGTGAAAGCAGCCATGTTGTGGCACTTCTGCACTCCCCTTGGGATGCCTTTGGCAGATGAAGTAAGCCTGGAACTCAGGGCTTCCTGGTTAAAAAAATCCAAGCCCTAGGCTGAACCCTAACCCTAACCCTAGGCAGATAAATCAGCCTAGGTATAGGGATGGTGCCAAAGAAAAAGCTGTGAAAGCTGCCATGTTGTTACACTTTTGTACTCCCCTTGGGATGCCTTGAACAGCTGCAGTGTGCCTGGAGCCCAGGGCCTCCTAGTTTTAAAAATCCTAGCCCTAGGCCTAAGCCTAACAGTAACCCTGGGAAGGTAAATCAGCCTGGTGTTAGGCATCTTGCCAAGGAAAAAGCCGTGAAAGCAGCCATGTTGTGGCACTTTTGCACTCCCTTTTGGATGCCTTTCACAGCTCCAGTGTGCCTGGAACTCAGGGCTTCCTGCTTTTAAAAATCCTAGCCCTAGGCCGAACCCCAACCGTAAGACGAGAAAGGCAAATCAGCCAGGAATTAGGCATGTCCCCAAGGAAAAAGCTGTGGAGGAAGGCATGTTGTGGTACTTTTGCGCTCTTCTTGGCTAGTCCTTCGCAGCTGCTGTGTTCTTGGAACTCAGGGCTTTCTGGTTAATAGAACCCTTACCCTAGGCGTAACTCAAACCTTAACCCTAGGAAGGAAAATCAGCCTATGGTTCGGGATGGTCTCATGGAAATATCAGTGGTGGCAGCCAAGTTGCGTCACTTTTGCGCTCCCCTTGGGATGCCTTTCGCAGCTGCAGTGTGCCTGGAGCCCAGGGCTTCCTGGTTTTAAAAGTCCTAGGCCTAAGCCTAACAGTAACCCTAGGAAGGTAAATCAGCCGGGTATTAGGGTTCTTCCTAAGGGAAAAGCCGTGAAAGCAGCCATGTTGTGGCACTTCTGCACTCCCCTTGGGATGCCTTTGGCAGATGAAGTAAGCCTGGAACTCAGGGCTTCCTGGTTAAAAAAATCCAAGCCCTAGGCTGAACCCTAACCCTAACCCTAGGCAGATAAATCAGCCTAGGTATAGGGATGGTGCCAAAGAAAAAGCTGTGAAAGCTGCCATGTTGTTACACTTTTGTACTCCCCTTGGGATGCCTTGAACAGCTGCAGTGTGCCTGGAGCCCAGGGCCTCCTAGTTTTAAAAATCCTAGCCCTAGGCCTAAGCCTAACAGTAACCCTGGGAAGGTAAATCAGCCTGGTGTTAGGCATCTTGCCAAGGAAAAAGCCGTGAAAGCAGCCATGTTGTGGCACTTTTGCACTCCCTTTTGGATGCCTTTCACAGCTCCAGTGTGCCTGGAACTCAGGGCTTCCTGCTTTTAAAAATCCTAGCCCTAGGCCGAACCCCAACCGTAAGACGAGAAAGGCAAATCAGCCAGGAATTAGGCATGTCCCCAAGGAAAAAGCTGTGGAGGAAGGCATGTTGTGGTACTTTTGCGCTCTTCTTGGCTAGTCCTTCGCAGCTGCTGTGTTCTTGGAACTCAGGGCTTTCTGGTTAATAGAACCCTTACCCTAGGCGTAACTCAAACCTTAACCCTAGGAAGGAAAATCAGCCTATGGTTCGGGATGGTCTCATGGAAATATCAGTGGTGGCAGCCAAGTTGCGTCACTTTTGCGCTCCCCTTGGGATGCCTTTCGCAGCTGCAGTGTGCCTGGAGCCCAGGGCTTCCTGGTTTTAAAAGTCCTAGGCCTAAGCCTAACAGTAACCCTAGGAAGGTAAATCAGCCGGGTATTAGGGTTCTTCCTAAAGGAAAAGCCGTGAAAGCAGCCATGTTGTGGCACTTCTGCACTCCCTTTGGGATGCCTTTGGCAGATGAAGTAAGCCTGGAACTCAGGGCTTCCTGGTTAAAGAAATCCAAGCCCTAGGCTGAAGCCTAACCCTAACCCTAGGCAGATAAATCAGCCTAGGTATAGGGATGGTGCCAAGGAAAAAGCTGTGAAAGCTGCCATGTTGTTGCACTTTTGTACTCCCCTTGGGATGCCTTGAACAGCTGCAGTGTGCCTGGAGCCCAGGGCTTCCTAGTTTTAAAAATCCTAGCCCTAGGACTAAGCCTAACAGTAACCCTGGGAAGGCAAATCAGCTGGGTATTAGGGTTCTTCCTAAGGGAAAAGCCGTGAAAGCAGCCATGTTGTGGCACTTCTGCACTCGTTTTGGGATGCCTTTGGCAGATGAAGGAAGCGTGGAACTCAGGGCTTCCTGGTTAAAGAAATCCAAGCCCTAGGCTGAACCCTAACCCTAACCCTAGGCAGATAAATCAGCCTAGGTATAGGGATGGTGCCAAGGAAAAAGCTGTGAAAGCTGCCATGTTGTTGCACTTTTGTACTCCCTTTTGGATGCCTTTCACAGCTCTAGTGTGCCTGGAACTCAGGGCTTCCTGCTTTTAAAAATCCTAGCCCTAGGCCGAACCCCAACCCTAAGACGAGAAAGGCAAATCAGCCAGGAATTAGGCATGTCCCCAAGGAAAAAGCTGTGGAGGCAGGCATGTTGTGGTACTTTTGCGCTCTTCTTGGCTAGTCCTTCGCAGCTGCTGTGTTCTTGGAACTCAGGGCTTTCTGGTTAATAGACCCTTACCCTAGGCGTAACTCAAACCTTAACCCTAGGAAGGAAAATCAGCCTATGGTTCGGGATGGTCTCATGGAAATATCAGTGGTGGCAGCCAAGTTGCGTCACTTTTGCGCTCCCCTTGGGATGCCTTTCGCAGCTGCAGTGTGCCTGGAGCCCAGGGCTTCCTGGTTTTAAAAGTCCTAGGCCTAAGCCTAACAGTAACCCTAGGAAGGTAAATCAGCCGGGTATTAGGGTTCTTCCTAAGGGAAAAGCCGTGAAAGCAGCCATGTTGTGGCACTTCTGCACTCCCCTTGGGATGCCTTTGGCAGATGAAGTAAGCCTGGAACTCAGGGCTTCCTGGTTAAAGAAATCCAAGCCCTAGGCTGAACCCTAACCCTAACCCTAGGCAGATAAATCAGCCTAGGTATAGGGATGGTGCCAAGGAAAAAGCTGTGAAAGCTGCCATGTTGTTACACTTTTGTACTCCCCTTGGGATGCCTTGAACAGCTGCAGTGTGCCTGGAGCCCAGGGCCTCCTAGTTTTAAAAATCCTAGCCCTAGGCCTAAGCCTAACAGTAACCCTGGGAAGGTAAATCAGCCTGGTGTTAGGCATCTTGCCAAGGAAAAAGCCGTGAAAGCAGCCATGTTGTGGCACTTTTGCACTCCCTTTTGGATGCCTTTCACAGCTCCAGTGTGCCTGGAACTCAGGGCTTCCTGATTTTAAAAATCCTAGCCCTAGGCCGAACCCCAACCGTAAGACGAGAAAGGCAAATCAGCCAGGAATTAGGCATGTCCCCAAGGAAAAAGCTGTGGAGGCAGGCATGTTGTGGTACTTTTGCGCTCTTCTTGGGTAGTCCTTCGCAGCTGCTGTGTTCTTGGAACTCAGGGCTTTCTGGTTAATAGAACCCTTACCCTAGGCGTAACTCAAACCTTAACCCTAGGAAGGAAAATCAGCCTATGGTTCGGGATGGTCTCATGGAAATATCAGTGGTGGCAGCCAAGTTGCGTCACTTTTGCGCTCCCCTTGGGATGCCTTTCGCAGCTGCAGTGTGCCTGGAGCCCAGGGCTTCCTGGTTTTAAAAGTCCTAGGCCTAAGCCTAACAGTAACCCTAGGAAGGTAAATCAGCCGGGTATTAGGGTTCTTCCTAAGGGAAAAGCCGTGAAAGCAGCCATGTTGTGGCACTTCTGCACTCCCTTTGGGATGCCTTTGGCAGATGAAGTAAGCCTGGAACTCAGGGCTTCCTGGTTAAAGAAATCCAAGCCCTAGGCTGAACCCTAACCCTAACCCTAGGCAGATAAATCAGCCTAGGTATAGGGATGGTGCCAAGGAAAAAGCTGTGAAAGCTGCCATGTTGTTGCACTTTTGTACTCCCCTTGGGATGCCTTGAACAGCTGCAGTGTGCCTGGAGCTAAGGGCTTCCTAGTTTTAAAAATCCTAGCCCTAGGCCTAAGCCTAACAGTAACCCTGGGAAGGCAAATCAGCCTGGTGTTAGGCGTCTTGCCAAGGAAAAAGCCGTGAAAGCAGCCATGTTGTGGCACTTTTGCACTCCCTTTTGGATGCCTTTCACAGCTCCAGTGTGCCTGGAACTCAGGGCTTCCTGATTTTAAAAATCCTAGCCCTAGGCCGAACCCCAACCCTAAGACGAGAAAGGCAAATCAGCCAGGAATTAGGCATGTCCCCAAGGAAAAAGCTGTGGAGGCAGGCATGTTGTGGTACTTTTGCGCTCTTCTTGGCTAGTCCTTCGCAGCTGCTGTGTTCTTGGAACTCAGGGCTTTCTGGTTAATAGAACCCTTACCCTAGGCGTAACTCAAACCTTAACCCTAGGAAGGAAAATCAGCCTATGGTTCAGGATGGTCTCATGGAAATATCAGTGGTGGCAGCCAAGTTGCGTCACTTTTGCGCTCCCCTTGGGATGCCTTTTGCAGCTGCAGTGTGCCTGGAGCCCAGGGCTTCCTGGTTTTAAAAGTCCTAGGCCTAAGCCTAACAGTAACCCTAGGAAGGTAAATCAGCCGGGTATTAGGGTTCTTCCTAAGGGAAAAGCCGTGAAAGCAGCCATGTTGTGGCACTTCTGCACTCCCTTTGGGATGCCTTTGGAAGATGAAGTAAGCCTGGAACTCAGGGCTTCCTGGTTAAAAAAATTCAAGCCCTAGGCTGAACCCTAACCCTAACCCTAGGCAGATAAATCAGCCTAGGTATAGGGATGGTGCCAAGGAAAAAGCTGTGAAAGCTGCCATGTTGTTGCACTTTTGTACTCCCCTTGGGATGCCTTGAACAGCTGCAGTGTGCCTGGAGCTAAGGGCTTCCTAGTTTAAAAAATCCTAGCCCTAGGCCTCAGCCTAACAGTAACCCTGGGAAGGTAAATCAGCCTGGTGTTAGGCGTCTTGCCAAGGAAAAAGCCGTGAAAGCAGCCATGTTGTGGCACTTTTGCACTCCCTTTTGGATGCCTTTCACAGCTCCAGTGTGCCTGGAACTCAGGGCTTCCTGCTTTTAAAAATCCTAGCCCTAGGCCGAACCCCAACCCTGAGACGAGAAAGGCAAATCAGCCAGGAATTAGGCATGTCCCCAAGGAAAAAGCTGTGGAGGCAGGCATGTTGTGGTACTTTTGCGCTCTTCTTGGCTAGTCCTTCGCAGCTGCTGTGTTCTTGGAACTCAGGGCTTTCTGGTTAATAGACCCTTACCCTAGGCGTAACTCAAACCTTAACCCTAGGAAGGAAAATCAGCCTATGGTTCGGGATGGTCTCATGGAAATATCAGTGGTGGCAGCCAAGTTGCGTCACTTTTGCGCTCCCCTTGGGATGCCTTTCGCAGCTGCAGTGTGCCTGGAGCCCAGGGCTTCCTGGTTTTAAAAGTCCTAGGCCTAAGCCTAACAGTAACCCTAGGAAGGTAAATCAGCCGGGTATTAGGGTTCTTCCTAAGGGAAAAGCCGTGAAAGCAGCCATGTTGTGGCACTTCTGCACTCCCTTTGGGATGCCTTTGGCAGATGAAGTAAGCCTGGAACTCAGGGCTTCCTGGTTAAAGAAATCCAAGCCCTAGACTGAACCCTAACCCTAACCCTAGGCAGATAAATCAGCCTAGGTATAGGGATGGTGCCAAGGAAAAAGCTGTGAAAGCTGCCATGTTGTTGCACTTTTGTACTCCCCTTGGGATGCCTTGAACAGCTGCAGTGTGCCTGGAGCTAAGGGCTTCCTAGTTTTAAAAATCCTAGCCCTAGGCCTAAGCCTAACAGTAACCCTGGGAAGGGAAATCAGCCTGGTGTTAGGCGTCTTGCCAAGGAAAAAGCCGTGAAAGCAGCCATGTTGTGGCACTTTTGCACTCCCTTTTGGATGCCTTTCACAGCTCCAGTGTGCCTGGAACTCAGGGCTTCCTGATTTTAAAAATCCTAGCCCTAGGCCGAACCCCAACCCTAAGACGAGAAAGGCAAATCAGCCAGGAATTAGGCATGTCCCCAAGGAAAAAGCTGTGGAGGCAGGCATGTTGTGGTACTTTTGCGCTCTTCTTGGCTAGTCCTTCGCAGCTGCTGTGTTCTTGGAACTCAGGGCTTTCTGGTTAATAGAACCCTTACCCTAGGCGTAACTCAAACCTTAACCCTAGGAAGGAAAATCAGCCTATGGTTCGGGATGGTCTCATGGAAATATCAGTGGTGGCAGCCAAGTTGCGTCACTTTTGCGCTCCCCTTGGGATGCCTTTCGCAGCTGCAGTGTGCCTGGAGCCCAGGGCTTCCTGGTTTTAAAAGTCCTAGGCCTAAGCCTAACAGTAACCCTAGGAAGGTAAATCAGCCGGGTATTAGGGTTCTTCCTAAAGGAAAAGCCGTAAAAGCAGCCATGTTGTGGCACTTCTGCACTCCCTTTGGGATGCCTTTGGCAGATGAAGTAAGCCTGGAACTCAGGGCTTCCTGGTTAAAGAAATCCAAGCCCTAGGCTGAACCCTAACCCTAATCCTAGGCAGATAAATCAGCCTAGGTATAGGGATGGTGCCAAGGAAAAAGCTGTGAAAGCTGCCATGTTGTTGCACTTTTGTACTCCCCTTGGGATGCCTTGAACAGCTGCAGTGTGCCTGGAGCTAAGGGCTTCCTAGTTTCAAAAATCCTAGCCCTAGGCCTAAGCCTAACAGTAACCCTGGGAAGGCAAATCAGCCTGGTGTTAGGCGTCTTGCCAAGGAAAAAGCCGTGAAAGCAGCCATGTTGTGGCACTTTTGCACTCCCTTTTGGATGCCTTTCACAGCTCCAGTGTGCCTGGAACTCAGGGCTTCCTGCTTTTAAAAATCCTAGCCCTAGGCTGAACCCCAACCCTAAGACGAGAAAGGCAAATCAGCCAGGAATTAGGCATGTCCCCAAGGAAAAAGCTGTGGAGGCAGGCAAGTTGTGGTACTTTTGCGCTCTTCTTGGCTAGTCCTTCGCAGCTGCTGTGTTCTTGGAACTCAGGGCTTTCTGGTTAATAGAACCCTTACCCTAGGCGTAACTCAAACCTTAACCCTAGGAAGGAAAATCAGCCTATGGTTCGGGATGGTCTCATGGAAATATCAGTGGTGGCAGCCAAGTTGCGTCACTTTTGCGCTCCCCTTGGGATGCCTTTTGCAGCTGCAGTGTGCCTGGAGCCCAGGGCTTCCTGGTTTTAAAAGTCCTAGGCCTAAGCCTAACAGTAACCCTAGGAAGGTAAATCAGCCGGGTATTAGGGTTCTTCCTAAGGGAAAAGCCGTGAAAGCAGCCATGTTGTGGCACTTCTGCACTCCCTTTGGGATGCCTTTGGCAGATGAAGTAAGCCTGGAACTCAGGGCTTCCTGGTTAAAAAAATTCAAGCCCTAGGCTGAACCCTAACCCTAACCCTAGGCAGATAAATCAGCCTAGGTATAGGGATGGTGCCAAGGAAAAAGCTGTGAAAGCTGCCATGTTGTTGCACTTTTGTACTCCCCTTGGGATGCCTTGAACAGCTGCAGTGTGCCTGGAGCTAAGGGCTTCCTAGTTTTAAAAATCCTAGCCTTAGGCCTAAGCCTAACAGTAACCCTGGGAAGGCAAATCAGCCTGGTGTTAGGCGTCTTGCCAAGGAAAAAGCCGTGAAAGCAGCCATGTTGTGGCACATTTGCACTCCCTTTTGGATGCCTTTCACAGCTCCAATGTGCCTGGAACTCAGGGCTTCCTGCTTTTAAAAATCCTAGCCCTAGGCCGAACCCCAACCCTAAGACAAGAAAGGCAAATCAGCCAGGAATTAGGCATGTCCCCAAGGAAAAAGCTGTGGAGGCAGGCATGTTGTGGTACTTTTGCGCTCTTCTTGGGTAGTCCTTCGCAGCTGCTGTGTTCTTGGAACTCAGGGCTTTCTGGTTAATAGAACCCTTACCCTAGGCGTAACTCAAACCTTAACCCTAGGAAGGAAAATCAGCCTATGGTTCGGGATGGTCTCATGGAAATATCAGTGGTGGCAGCCAAGTTGCGTCACTTTTGCGCTCCCCTTGGGATGCCTTTCGCAGCTGCAGTGTGCCTGGAGCCCAGGGCTTCCTGGTTTTAAAAGTCCTAGGCCTAAGCCTAACAGTAACCCTGGGAAAGTAAATCAGCCTGATGTTAGGCTTCTTGCCAAGGAAAAAGCCGTGAGAGCAGCCATGTTGTGGCACTTCTGCACTCCCTTTGGGATGCCTTTGGCAGATGAAGTAAGCCTGGAACTCAGGGCTTCCTGGTTAAAGAAATCCAAGCCCTAGGCTGAACCCTAACCCTAACCCTAGGCAGATAAATCAGCCTAGGTATAGGGATGGTGCCAAGGAAAAAGCTGTGAAAGCTGCCATGTTGTTGCACTTTTGTACTCCCCTTGGGATGCCTTGAACAGCTGCAGTGTGCCTGGAGCTAAGGGCTTCCTAGTTTTAAAAATCCTAGCCCTAGGCCTAAGCCTAACAGTAACCCTGGGAAGGCAAATCAGCCTGGTGTTAGGCGTCTTGCCAAGGAAAAGCCGTGAAAGCAGCCATGTTGTGGCACTTTTGCACTCCCTTTTGGATGCCTTTCACAGCTCCAGTGTGCCTGGAACTCAGGGCTTCCTGATTTTAAAAATCCTAGCCCTAGGCCGAACCCCAACCCTAAGACGAGAAAGGCAAATCAGCCAGGAATTAGGCATGTCCCCAAGGAAAAAGCTGTGGAGGCAGGCATGTTGTGGTACTTTTGCGCTCTTCTTGGCTAGTCCTTCGCAGCTGCTGTGTTCTTGGAACTCAGGGCTTTCTGGTTAATAGAACCCTTACCCTAGGCGTAACTCAAACCTTAACCCTAGGAAGGAAAATCAGCCTATGGTTCAGGATGGTCTCATGGAAATATCAGTGGTGGCAGCCAAGTTGCGTCACTTTTGCGCTCCCCTTGGGATGCCTTTTGCAGCTGCAGTGTGCCTGGAGCCCAGGGCTTCCTGGTTTTAAAAGTCCTAGGCCTAAGCCTAACAGTAACCCTAGGAAGGTAAATCAGCCGGGTATTAGGGTTCTTCCTAAGGGAAAAGCCGTGAAAGCAGCCATGTTGTGGCACTTCTGCACTCCCTTTGGGATGCCTTTGGAAGATGAAGTAAGCCTGGAACTCAGGGCTTCCTGGTTAAAAAAATTCAAGCCCTAGGCTGAACCCTAACCCTAACCCTAGGCAGATAAATCAGCCTAGGTATAGGGATGGTGCCAAGGAAAAAGCTGTGAAAGCTGCCATGTTGTTGCACTTTTGTACTCCCCTTGGGATGCCTTGAACAGCTGCAGTGTGCCTGGAGCTAAGGGCTTCCTAGTTTAAAAAATCCTAGCCCTAGGCCTCAGCCTAACAGTAACCCTGGGAAGGTAAATCAGCCTGGTGTTAGGCGTCTTGCCAAGGAAAAAGCCGTGAAAGCAGCCATGTTGTGGCACTTTTGCACTCCCTTTTGGATGCCTTTCACAGCTGCAGTGTGCCTGGAACTCAGGGCTTCCTGCTTTTAAAAATCCTAGCCCTAGGCCGAACCCCAACCCTGAGACGAGAAAGGCAAATCAGCCAGGAATTAGGCATGTCCCCAAGGAAAAAGCTGTGGAGGCAGGCATGTTGTGGTACTTTTGCGCTCTTCTTGGCTAGTCCTTCGCAGCTGCTGTGTTCTTGGAACTCAGGGCTTTCTGGTTAATAGACCCTTACCCTAGGCGTAACTCAAACCTTAACCCTAGGAAGGAAAATCAGCCTATGGTTCGGGATGGTCTCATGGAAATATCAGTGGTGGCAGCCAAGTTGCGTCACTTTTGCGCTCCCCTTGGGATGCCTTTCGCAGCTGCAGTGTGCCTGGAGCCCAGGGCTTCCTGGTTTTAAAAGTCCTAGGCCTAAGCCTAACAGTAACCCTAGGAAGGTAAATCAGCCGGGTATTAGGGTTCTTCCTAAGGGAAAAGCCGTGAAAGCAGCCATGTTGTGGCACTTCTGCACTCCCTTTGGGATGCCTTTGGCAGATGAAGTAAGCCTGGAACTCAGGGCTTCCTGGTTAAAGAAATCCAAGCCCTAGGCTGAACCCTAACCCTAACCCTAGGCAGATAAATCAGCCTAGGTATAGGGCTGGTGCCAAGGAAAAAGCTGTGAAAGCTGCCATGTTGTTGCACTTTTGTACTCCCCTTGGGATGCCTTGAACAGCTGCAGTGTGCCTGGAGCTAAGGGCTTCCTAGTTTTAAAAATCCTAGCCCTAGGCCTAAGCCTAACAGTAACCCTGGGAAGGGAAATCAGCCTGGTGTTAGGCGTCTTGCCAAGGAAAAAGCCGTGAAAGCAGCCATGTTGTGGCACTTTTGCACTCCCTTTTGGATGCCTTTCACAGCTGCAGTGTGCCTGGAACTCAGGGCTTCCTGCTTTTAAAAATCCTAGCCCTAGGCCGAACCCCAACCCTGAGACGAGAAAGGCAAATCAGCCAGGAATTAGGCATGTCCCCAAGGAAAAAGCTGTGGAGGCAGGCATGTTGTGGTACTTTTGCGCTCTTCTTGGCTAGTCCTTCGCAGCTGCTGTGTTCTTGGAACTCAGGGCTTTCTGGTTAATAGACCCTTACCCTAGGCGTAACTCAAACCTTAACCCTAGGAAGGAAAATCAGCCTATGGTTCGGGATGGTCTCATGGAAATATCAGTGGTGGCAGCCAAGTTGCGTCACTTTTGCGCTCCCCTTGGGATGCCTTTCGCAGCTGCAGTGTGCCTGGAGCCCAGGGCTTCCTGGTTTTAAAAGTCCTAGGCCTAAGCCTAACAGTAACCCTAGGAAGGTAAATCAGCCGGGTATTAGGGTTCTTCCTAAGGGAAAAGCCGTGAAAGCAGCCATGTTGTGGCACTTCTGCACTCCCTTTGGGATGCCTTTGGCAGATGAAGTAAGCCTGGAACTCAGGGCTTCCTGGTTAAAGAAATCCAAGCCCTAGGCTGAACCCTAACCCTAACCCTAGGCAGATAAATCAGCCTAGGTATAGGGCTGGTGCCAAGGAAAAAGCTGTGAAAGCTGCCATGTTGTTGCACTTTTGTACTCCCCTTGGGATGCCTTGAACAGCTGCAGTGTGCCTGGAGCTAAGGGCTTCCTAGTTTTAAAAATCCTAGCCCTAGGCCTAAGCCTAACAGTAACCCTGGGAAGGGAAATCAGCCTGGTGTTAGGCGTCTTGCCAAGGAAAAAGCCGTGAAAGCAGCCATGTTGTGGCACTTTTGCACTCCCTTTTGGATGCCTTTCACAGCTGCAGTGTGCCTGGAACTCAGGGCTTCCTGCTTTTAAAAATCCTAGCCCTAGGCCGAACCCCAACCCTGAGACGAGAAAGGCAAATCAGCCAGGAATTAGGCATGTCCCCAAGGAAAAAGCTGTGGAGGCAGGCATGTTGTGGTACTTTTGCGCTCTTCTTGGCTAGTCCTTCGCAGCTGCTGTGTTCTTGGAACTCAGGGCTTTCTGGTTAATAGACCCTTACCCTAGGCGTAACTCAAACCTTAACCCTAGGAAGGAAAATCAGCCTATGGTTCGGGATGGTCTCATGGAAATATCAGTGGTGGCAGCCAAGTTGCGTCACTTTTGCGCTCCCCTTGGGATGCCTTTCGCAGCTGCAGTGTGCCTGGAGCCCAGGGCTTCCTGGTTTTAAAAGTCCTAGGCCTAAGCCTAACAGTAACCCTAGGAAGGTAAATCAGCCGGGTATTAGGGTTCTTCCTAAGGGAAAAGCCGTGAAAGCAGCCATGTTGTGGCACTTCTGCACTCCCTTTGGGATGCCTTTGGCAGATGAAGTAAGCCTGGAACTCAGGGCTTCCTGGTTAAAGAAATCCAAGCCCTAGGCTGAACCCTAACCCTAACCCTAGGCAGATAAATCAGCCTAGGTATAGGGCTGGTGCCAAGGAAAAAGCTGTGAAAGCTGCCATGTTGTTGCACTTTTGTACTCCCCTTGGGATGCCTTGAACAGCTGCAGTGTGCCTGGAGCTAAGGGCTTCCTAGTTTTAAAAATCCTAGCCCTAGGCCTAAGCCTAACAGTAACCCTGGGAAGGGAAATCAGCCTGGTGTTAGGCGTCTTGCCAAGGAAAAAGCCGTGAAAGCAGCCATGTTGTGGCACTTTTGCACTCCCTTTTGGATGCCTTTCACAGCTGCAGTGTGCCTGGAACTCAGGGCTTCCTGCTTTTAAAAATCCTAGCCCTAGGCCGAACCCCAACCCTGAGACGAGAAAGGCAAATCAGCCAGGAATTAGGCATGTCCCCAAGGAAAAAGCTGTGGAGGCAGGCATGTTGTGGTACTTTTGCGCTCTTCTTGGCTAGTCCTTCGCAGCTGCTGTGTTCTTGGAACTCAGGGCTTTCTGGTTAATAGACCCTTACCCTAGGCGTAACTCAAACCTTAACCCTAGGAAGGAAAATCAGCCTATGGTTCGGGATGGTCTCATGGAAATATCAGTGGTGGCAGCCAAGTTGCGTCACTTTTGCGCTCCCCTTGGGATGCCTTTCGCAGCTGCAGTGTGCCTGGAGCCCAGGGCTTCCTGGTTTTAAAAGTCCTAGGCCTAAGCCTAACAGTAACCCTAGGAAGGTAAATCAGCCGGGTATTAGGGTTCTTCCTAAGGGAAAAGCCGTGAAAGCAGCCATGTTGTGGCACTTCTGCACTCCCTTTGGGATGCCTTTGGCAGATGAAGTAAGCCTGGAACTCAGGGCTTCCTGGTTAAAGAAATCCAAGCCCTAGGCTGAACCCTAACCCTAACCCTAGGCAGATAAATCAGCCTAGGTATAGGGCTGGTGCCAAGGAAAAAGCTGTGAAAGCTGCCATGTTGTTGCACTTTTGTACTCCCCTTGGGATGCCTTGAACAGCTGCAGTGTGCCTGGAGCTAAGGGCTTCCTAGTTTTAAAAATCCTAGCCTTAGGCCTAAGCCTAACAGTAACCCTGGGAAGGCAAATCAGCCTGGTGTTAGGCGTCTTGCCAAGGAAAAAGCCGTGAAAGCAGCCATGTTGTGGCACATTTGCACTCCCTTTTGGATGCCTTTCACAGCTCCAATGTGCCTGGAACTCAGGGCTTCCTGCTTTTAAAAATCCTAGCCCTAGGCCGAACCCCAACCCTAAGACAAGAAAGGCAAATCAGCCAGGAATTAGGCATGTCCCCAAGGAAAAAGCTGTGGAGGCAGGCATGTTGTGGTACTTTTGCGCTCTTCTTGGGTAGTCCTTCGCAGCTGCTGTGTTCTTGGAACTCAGGGCTTTCTGGTTAATAGAACCCTTACCCTAGGCGTAACTCAAACCTTAACCCTAGGAAGGAAAATCAGCCTATGGTTCGGGATGGTCTCATGGAAATATCAGTGGTGGCAGCCAAGTTGCGTCACTTTTGCGCTCCCCTTGGGATGCCTTTCGCAGCTGCAGTGTGCCTGGAGCCCAGGGCTTCCTGGTTTTAAAAGTCCTAGGCCTAAGCCTAACAGTAACCCTGGGAAAGTAAATCAGCCTGATGTTAGGCTTCTTGCCAAGGAAAAAGCCGTGAGAGCAGCCATGTTGTGGCACTTCTGCACTCCCTTTGGGATGCCTTTGGCAGATGAAGTAAGCCTGGAACTCAGGGCTTCCTGGTTAAAGAAATCCAAGCCCTAGGCTGAACCCTAACCCTAACCCTAGGCAGATAAATCAGCCTAGGTATAGGGATGGTGCCAAGGAAAAAGCTGTGAAAGCTGCCATGTTGTTGCACTTTTGTACTCCCCTTGGGATGCCTTGAACAGCTGCAGTGTGCCTGGAGCTAAGGGCTTCCTAGTTTTAAAAATCCTAGCCCTAGGCCTAAGCCTAACAGTAACCCTGGGAAGGCAAATCAGCCTGGTGTTAGGCGTCTTGCCAAGGAAAAGCCGTGAAAGCAGCCATGTTGTGGCACTTTTGCACTCCCTTTTGGATGCCTTTCACAGCTCCAGTGTGCCTGGAACTCAGGGCTTCCTGATTTTAAAAATCCTAGCCCTAGGCCGAACCCCAACCCTAAGACGAGAAAGGCAAATCAGCCAGGAATTAGGCATGTCCCCAAGGAAAAAGCTGTGGAGGCAGGCATGTTGTGGTACTTTTGCGCTCTTCTTGGCTAGTCCTTCGCAGCTGCTGTGTTCTTGGAACTCAGGGCTTTCTGGTTAATAGAACCCTTACCCTAGGCGTAACTCAAACCTTAACCCTAGGAAGGAAAATCAGCCTATGGTTCAGGATGGTCTCATGGAAATATCAGTGGTGGCAGCCAAGTTGCGTCACTTTTGCGCTCCCCTTGGGATGCCTTTTGCAGCTGCAGTGTGCCTGGAGCCCAGGGCTTCCTGGTTTTAAAAGTCCTAGGCCTAAGCCTAACAGTAACCCTAGGAAGGTAAATCAGCCGGGTATTAGGGTTCTTCCTAAGGGAAAAGCCGTGAAAGCAGCCATGTTGTGGCACTTCTGCACTCCCTTTGGGATGCCTTTGGAAGATGAAGTAAGCCTGGAACTCAGGGCTTCCTGGTTAAAAAAATTCAAGCCCTAGGCTGAACCCTAACCCTAACCCTAGGCAGATAAATCAGCCTAGGTATAGGGATGGTGCCAAGGAAAAAGCTGTGAAAGCTGCCATGTTGTTGCACTTTTGTACTCCCCTTGGGATGCCTTGAACAGCTGCAGTGTGCCTGGAGCTAAGGGCTTCCTAGTTTAAAAAATCCTAGCCCTAGGCCTCAGCCTAACAGTAACCCTGGGAAGGTAAATCAGCCTGGTGTTAGGCGTCTTGCCAAGGAAAAAGCCGTGAAAGCAGCCATGTTGTGGCACTTTTGCACTCCCTTTTGGATGCCTTTCACAGCTGCAGTGTGCCTGGAACTCAGGGCTTCCTGCTTTTAAAAATCCTAGCCCTAGGCCGAACCCCAACCCTGAGACGAGAAAGGCAAATCAGCCAGGAATTAGGCATGTCCCCAAGGAAAAAGCTGTGGAGGCAGGCATGTTGTGGTACTTTTGCGCTCTTCTTGGCTAGTCCTTCGCAGCTGCTGTGTTCTTGGAACTCAGGGCTTTCTGGTTAATAGACCCTTACCCTAGGCGTAACTCAAACCTTAACCCTAGGAAGGAAAATCAGCCTATGGTTCGGGATGGTCTCATGGAAATATCAGTGGTGGCAGCCAAGTTGCGTCACTTTTGCGCTCCCCTTGGGATGCCTTTCGCAGCTGCAGTGTGCCTGGAGCCCAGGGCTTCCTGGTTTTAAAAGTCCTAGGCCTAAGCCTAACAGTAACCCTAGGAAGGTAAATCAGCCGGGTATTAGGGTTCTTCCTAAGGGAAAAGCCGTGAAAGCAGCCATGTTGTGGCACTTCTGCACTCCCTTTGGGATGCCTTTGGCAGATGAAGTAAGCCTGGAACTCAGGGCTTCCTGGTTAAAGAAATCCAAGCCCTAGGCTGAACCCTAACCCTAACCCTAGGCAGATAAATCAGCCTAGGTATAGGGCTGGTGCCAAGGAAAAAGCTGTGAAAGCTGCCATGTTGTTGCACTTTTGTACTCCCCTTGGGATGCCTTGAACAGCTGCAGTGTGCCTGGAGCTAAGGGCTTCCTAGTTTTAAAAATCCTAGCCCTAGGCCTAAGCCTAACAGTAACCCTGGGAAGGGAAATCAGCCTGGTGTTAGGCGTCTTGCCAAGGAAAAAGCCGTGAAAGCAGCCATGTTGTGGCACTTTTGCACTCCCTTTTGGATGCCTTTCACAGCTGCAGTGTGCCTGGAACTCAGGGCTTCCTGCTTTTAAAAATCCTAGCCCTAGGCCGAACCCCAACCCTGAGACGAGAAAGGCAAATCAGCCAGGAATTAGGCATGTCCCCAAGGAAAAAGCTGTGGAGGCAGGCATGTTGTGGTACTTTTGCGCTCTTCTTGGCTAGTCCTTCGCAGCTGCTGTGTTCTTGGAACTCAGGGCTTTCTGGTTAATAGACCCTTACCCTAGGCGTAACTCAAACCTTAACCCTAGGAAGGAAAATCAGCCTATGGTTCGGGATGGTCTCATGGAAATATCAGTGGTGGCAGCCAAGTTGCGTCACTTTTGCGCTCCCCTTGGGATGCCTTTCGCAGCTGCAGTGTGCCTGGAGCCCAGGGCTTCCTGGTTTTAAAAGTCCTAGGCCTAAGCCTAACAGTAACCCTAGGAAGGTAAATCAGCCGGGTATTAGGGTTCTTCCTAAGGGAAAAGCCGTGAAAGCAGCCATGTTGTGGCACTTCTGCACTCCCTTTGGGATGCCTTTGGCAGATGAAGTAAGCCTGGAACTCAGGGCTTCCTGGTTAAAGAAATCCAAGCCCTAGGCTGAACCCTAACCCTAACCCTAGGCAGATAAATCAGCCTAGGTATAGGGCTGGTGCCAAGGAAAAAGCTGTGAAAGCTGCCATGTTGTTGCACTTTTGTACTCCCCTTGGGATGCCTTGAACAGCTGCAGTGTGCCTGGAGCTAAGGGCTTCCTAGTTTTAAAAATCCTAGCCCTAGGCCTAAGCCTAACAGTAACCCTGGGAAGGGAAATCAGCCTGGTGTTAGGCGTCTTGCCAAGGAAAAAGCCGTGAAAGCAGCCATGTTGTGGCACTTTTGCACTCCCTTTTGGATGCCTTTCACAGCTGCAGTGTGCCTGGAACTCAGGGCTTCCTGCTTTTAAAAATCCTAGCCCTAGGCCGAACCCCAACCCTGAGACGAGAAAGGCAAATCAGCCAGGAATTAGGCATGTCCCCAAGGAAAAAGCTGTGGAGGCAGGCATGTTGTGGTACTTTTGCGCTCTTCTTGGCTAGTCCTTCGCAGCTGCTGTGTTCTTGGAACTCAGGGCTTTCTGGTTAATAGACCCTTACCCTAGGCGTAACTCAAACCTTAACCCTAGGAAGGAAAATCAGCCTATGGTTCGGGATGGTCTCATGGAAATATCAGTGGTGGCAGCCAAGTTGCGTCACTTTTGCGCTCCCCTTGGGATGCCTTTCGCAGCTGCAGTGTGCCTGGAGCCCAGGGCTTCCTGGTTTTAAAAGTCCTAGGCCTAAGCCTAACAGTAACCCTAGGAAGGTAAATCAGCCGGGTATTAGGGTTCTTCCTAAGGGAAAAGCCGTGAAAGCAGCCATGTTGTGGCACTTCTGCACTCCCTTTGGGATGCCTTTGGCAGATGAAGTAAGCCTGGAACTCAGGGCTTCCTGGTTAAAGAAATCCAAGCCCTAGGCTGAACCCTAACCCTAACCCTAGGCAGATAAATCAGCCTAGGTATAGGGCTGGTGCCAAGGAAAAAGCTGTGAAAGCTGCCATGTTGTTGCACTTTTGTACTCCCCTTGGGATGCCTTGAACAGCTGCAGTGTGCCTGGAGCTAAGGGCTTCCTAGTTTTAAAAATCCTAGCCCTAGGCCTAAGCCTAACAGTAACCCTGGGAAGGGAAATCAGCCTGGTGTTAGGCGTCTTGCCAAGGAAAAAGCCGTGAAAGCAGCCATGTTGTGGCACTTTTGCACTCCCTTTTGGATGCCTTTCACAGCTGCAGTGTGCCTGGAACTCAGGGCTTCCTGCTTTTAAAAATCCTAGCCCTAGGCCGAACCCCAACCCTGAGACGAGAAAGGCAAATCAGCCAGGAATTAGGCATGTCCCCAAGGAAAAAGCTGTGGAGGCAGGCATGTTGTGGTACTTTTGCGCTCTTCTTGGGTAGTCCTTCGCAGCTGCTGTGTTCTTGGAACTCAGGGCTTTCTGGTTAATAGACCCTTACCCTAGGCGTAACTCAAACCTTAACCCTAGGAAGGAAAATCAGCCTATGGTTCGGGATGGTCTCATGGAAATATCAGTGGTGGCAGCCAAGTTGCGTCACTTTTGCGCTCCCCTTGGGATGCCTTTCGCAGCTGCAGTGTGCCTGGAGCCCAGGGCTTCCTGGTTTTAAAAGTCCTAGGCCTAAGCCTAACAGTAACCCTAGGAAGGTAAATCAGCCGGGTATTAGGGTTCTTCCTAAGGGAAAAGCCGTGAAAGCAGCCATGTTGTGGCACTTCTGCACTCCCTTTGGGATGCCTTTGGCAGATGAAGTAAGCCTGGAACTCAGGGCTTCCTGGTTAAAGAAATCCAAGCCCTAGGCTGAACCCTAACCCTAACCCTAGGCAGATAAATCAGCCTAGGTATAGGGCTGGTGCCAAGGAAAAAGCTGTGAAAGCTGCCATGTTGTTGCACTTTTGTACTCCCCTTGGGATGCCTTGAACAGCTGCAGTGTGCCTGGAGCTAAGGGCTTCCTAGTTTTAAAAATCCTAGCCCTAGGCCTAAGCCTAACAGTAACCCTGGGAAGGGAAATCAGCCTGGTGTTAGGCGTCTTGCCAAGGAAAAAGCCGTGAAAGCAGCCATGTTGTGGCACTTTTGCACTCCCTTTTGGATGCCTTTCACAGCTCCAGTGTGCCTGGAACTCAGGGCTTCCTGATTTTAAAAATCCTAGCCCTAGGCCGAACCCCAACCCTAAGACGAGAAAGGCAAATCAGCCAGGAATTAGGCATGTCCCCAAGGAAAAAGCTGTGGAGGCAGGCATGTTGTGGTACTTTTGCGCTCTTCTTGGCTAGTCCTTCGCAGCTGCTGTGTTCTTGGAACTCAGGGCTTTCTGGTTAATAGAACCCTTACCCTAGGCGTAACTCAAACCTTAACCCTAGGAAGGAAAATCAGCCTATGGTTCGGGATGGTCTCATGGAAATATCAGTGGTGGCAGCCAAGTTGCGTCACTTTTGCGCTCCCCTTGGGATGCCTTTTGCAGCTGCAGTGTGCCTGGAGCCCAGGGCTTCCTGGTTTTAAAAGTCCTAGGCCTAAGCCTAACAGTAACCCTAGGAAGGTAAATCAGCCGGGTATTAGGGTTCTTCCTAAAGGAAAAGCCGTAAAAGCAGCCATGTTGTGGCACTTCTGCACTCCCTTTGGGATGCCTTTGGCAGATGAAGTAAGCCTGGAACTCAGGGCTTCCTGGTTAAAGAAATCCAAGCCCTAGGCTGAACCCTAACCCTAATCCTAGGCAGATAAATCAGCCTAGGTATAGGGATGGTGCCAAGGAAAAAGCTGTGAAAGCTGCCATGTTGTTGCACTTTTGTACTCCCCTTGGGATGCCTTGAACAGCTGCAGTGTGCCTGGAGCTAAGGGCTTCCTAGTTTCAAAAATCCTAGCCCTAGGCCTAAGCCTAACAGTAACCCTGGGAAGGCAAATCAGCCTGGTGTTAGGCGTCTTGCCAAGGAAAAAGCCGTGAAAGCAGCCATGTTGTGGCACTTTTGCACTCCCTTTTGGATGCCTTTCACAGCTCCAGTGTGCCTGGAACTCAGGGCTTCCTGCTTTTAAAAATCCTAGCCCTAGGCTGAACCCCAACCCTAAGACGAGAAAGGCAAATCAGCCAGGAATTAGGCATGTCCCCAAGGAAAAAGCTGTGGAGGCAGGCATGTTGTGCTACTTTTGCGCTCTTCTTGGCTAGTCCTTCGCAGCTGCTGTGTTCTTGGAACTCAGGGCTTTCTGGTTAATAGAACCCTTACCCTAGGCGTAACTCAAACCTTAACCCTAGGAAGGAAAATCAGCCTATGGTTCGGGATGGTCTCATGGAAATATCAGTGGTGGCAGCCAAGTTGCGTCACTTTTGCGCTCCCCTTGGGATGCCTTTTGCAGCTGCAGTGTGCCTGGAGCCCAGGGCTTCCTGGTTTTAAAAGTCCTAGGCCTAAGCCTAACAGTAACCCTAGGAAGGTAAATCAGCCGGGTATTAGGGTTCTTCCTAAGGGAAAAGCCGTGAAAGCAGCCATGTTGTGGCACTTCTGCACTCCCTTTGGGATGCCTTTGGCAGATGAAGTAAGCCTGGAACTCAGGGCTTCCTGGTTAAAAAAATTCAAGCCCTAGGCTGAACCCTAACCCTAACCCTAGGCAGATAAATCAGCCTAGGTATAGGGATGGTGCCAAGGAAAAAGCTGTGAAAGCTGCCATGTTGTTGCACTTTTGTACTCCCCTTGGGATGCCTTGAACAGCTGCAGTGTGCCTGGAGCTAAGGGCTTCCTAGTTTTAAAAATCCTAGCCTTAGGCCTAAGCCTAACAGTAACCCTGGGAAGGCAAATCAGCCTGGTGTTAGGCGTCTTGCCAAGGAAAAAGCCGTGAAAGCAGCCATGTTGTGGCACATTTGCACTCCCTTTTGGATGCCTTTCACAGCTCCAGTGTGCCTGGAACTCAGGGCTTCCTGCTTTTAAAAATCCTAGCCCTAGGCCGAACCCCAACCCTAAGACAAGAAAGGCAAATCAGCCAGGAATTAGGCATGTCCACAAGGAAAAAGCTGTGGAGGCAGGCATGTTGTGGTACTTTTGCGCTCTTCTTGGCTAGTCCTTCGCAGCTGCTGTGTTCTTGGAACTCAGGGCTTTCTGGTTAATAGACCCTTACCCTAGGCGTAACTCAAACCTTAACCCTAGGAAGGAAAATCAGCCTATGGTTCGGGATGGTCTCATGGAAATATCAGTGGTGGCAGCCAAGTTGCGTCACTTTTGCGCTCCCCTTGGGATGCCTTTTGCAGCTGCAGTGTGCCTGGAGCCCAGGGCTTCCTGGTTTTAAAAGTCCTAGGCCTAAGCCTAACAGTAACCCTAGGAAGGTAAATCAGCCGGGTATTAGGGTTCTTCCTAAGGGAAAAGCCGTGAAAGCAGCCATGTTGTGGCACTTCTGCACTCCCTTTGGGATGCCTTTGGCAGATGAAGTAAGCCTGGAACTCAGGGCTTCCTGGTTAAAGAAATCCAAGCCCTAGGCTGAACCCTAACCCTAACCCTAGGCAGATAAATCAGCCTAGGTATAGGGATGGTGCCAAGGAAAAAGCTGTGAAAGCTGCCATGTTGTTGCACTTTTGTACTCCCCTTGGGATGCCTTGAACAGCTGCAGTGTGCCTGGAGCCCAGGGCTTCCTAGTTTTAAAAACCCTAGCCCTAGGCCTAAGCCTAACAGTAACCCTGGGAAGGCAAATCAGCCTGGTGTTAGGCGTCTTGCCAAGGAAAAAGCCGTGAAAGCAGCCATGTTGTGGCACTTTTGCACTCCCTTTTGGATGCCTTTCACAGCTCCAGTGTGCCTGGAACTCAGGGCTTCCTGCTTTTAAAAATCCTAGCCCTAGGCCGAACCCCAACCCTAAGACGAGAAAGGCAAATCAGCCAGGAATTAGGCATGTCCACAAGGAAAAAGCTGTGGAGGCAGGCATGTTGTGCTACTTTTGCGCTCTTCTTGGCTAGTCCTTCGCAGCTGCTGTGTTCTTGGAACTCAGGGCTTTCTGGTTAATAGACCCTTACCCTAGGCGTAACTCAAACCTTAACCCTAGGAAGGAAAATCAGCCTATGGTTCGGGATGGTCTCATGGAAATATCAGTGGTGGCAGCCAAGTTGCGTCACTTTTGCGCTCCCCTTGGGATGCCTTTCGCAGCTGCAGTGTGCCTGGAGCCCAGGGCTTCCTGGTTTTAAAAGTCCTAGGCCTAAGCCTAACAGTAACCCTAGGAAGGTAAATCAGCCGGGTATTAGGGTTCTTCCTAAGGGAAAAGCCGTGAAAGCAGCCATGTTGTGGCACTTCTGCACTCCCTTTGGGATGCCTTTGGCAGATGAAGTAAGCCTGGAACTCAGGGCTTCCTGGTTAAAGAAATCCAAGCCCTAGGCTGAACCCTAACCCTAACCCTAGGCAGATAAATCAGCCTAGGTATAGGGATGGTGCCAAGGAAAAAGCTGTGAAAGCTGCCATGTTGTTGCACTTTTGTACTCCCCTTGGGATGCCTTGAACAGCTGCAGTGTGCCTGGAGCTAAGGGCTTCCTAGTTTTAAAAATCCTAGCCCTAGGCCTAAGCCTAACAGTAACCCTGGGAAGGTAAATCAGCCTGGTGTTAGGCTTCTTGCCAAGGAAAAAGCCGTGAAAGCAGCCATGTTGTGGCACTTTTGCACTCCCTTTTGGATGCCTTTCACAGCTCCAGTGTGCCTGGAACTCAGGGCTTCCTGATTTTAAAAATCCTAGCCCTAGGCCGAACCCCAACCCTAAGACGAGAAAGGCAAATCAGCCAGGAATTAGGCATGTCCCCAAGGAAAAAGCTGTGGAGGAAGGCATGTTGTGGTACTTTTGCGCTCTTCTTGGCTAGTCCTTCGCAGCTGCTGTGTTCTTGGAACTCAGGGCTTTCTGGTTAATAGAACCCTTACCCTAGGCGTAACTCAAACCTTAACCCTAGGAAGGAAAATCAGCCTATGGTTCGGGATGGTCTCATGGAAATATCAGTGGTGGCAGCCAAGTTGCGTCACTTTTGCGCTCCCCTTGGGATGCCTTTCGCAGCTGCAGTGTGCCTGGAGCCCAGGGCTTCCTGGTTTTAAAAGTCCTAGGCCTAAGCCTAACAGTAACCCTAGGAAGGTAAATCAGCCGGGTATTAGGGTTCTTCCTAAGGGAAAAGCCGTAAAAGCAGCCATGTTGTGGCACTTCTGCACTCCCTTTGGGATGCCTTTGGCAGATGAAGTAAGCCTGGAACTCAGGGCTTCCTGGTTAAAGAAATCCAAGCCCTAGGCTGAAGCCTAACCCTAATCCTAGGCAGATAAATCAGCCTAGGTATAGGGATGGTGCCAAGGAAAAAGCTGTGAAAGCTGCCATGTTGTTGCACTTTTGTACTCCCCTTGGGATGCCTTGAACAGCTGCAGTGTGCCTGGAGCTAAGGGCTTCCTAGTTTCAAAAATCCTAGCCCTAGGCCTAAGCCTAACAGTAACCCTGGGAAGGCAAATCAGCCTGGTGTTAGGCGTCTTGCCAAGGAAAAAGCCGTGAAAGCAGCCATGTTGTGGCACTTTTGCACTCCCTTTTGGATGCCTTTCACAGCTCCAGTGTGCCTGGAACTCAGGGCTTCCTGCTTTTAAAAATCCTAGCCCTAGGCTGAACCCCAACCCTAAGACGAGAAAGGCAAATCAGCCAGGAATTAGGCATGTCCCCAAGGAAAAAGCTGTGGAGGCAGGCAAGTTGTGGTACTTTTGCGCTCTTCTTGGCTAGTCCTTCGCAGCTGCTGTGTTCTTGGAACTCAGGGCTTTCTGGTTAATAGAACCCTTACCCTAGGCGTAACTCAAACCTTAACCCTAGGAAGGAAAATCAGCCTATGGTTCGGGATGGTCTCATGGAAATATCAGTGGTGGCAGCCAAGTTGCGTCACTTTTGCGCTCCCCTTGGGATGCCTTTTGCAGCTGCAGTGTGCCTGGAGCCCAGGGCTTCCTGGTTTTAAAAGTCCTAGGCCTAAGCCTAACAGTAACCCTAGGAAGGTAAATCAGCCGGGTATTAGGGTTCTTCCTAAGGGAAAAGCCGTGAAAGCAGCCATGTTGTGGCACTTCTGCACTCCCTTTGGGATGCCTTTGGCAGATGAAGTAAGCCTGGAACTCAGGGCTTCCTGGTTAAAAAAATTCAAGCCCTAGGCTGAACCCTAACCCTAACCCTAGGCAGATAAATCAGCCTAGGTATAGGGATGGTGCCAAGGAAAAAGCTGTGAAAGCTGTCATGTTGTTGCACTTTTGTACTCCCCTTGGGATGCCTTGAACAGCTGCAGTGTGCCTGGAGCTAAGGGCTTCCTAGTTTTAAAAATCCTAGCCTTAGGCCTAAGCCTAACAGTAACCCTGGGAAGGGAAATCAGCCTGGTGTTAGGCGTCTTGCCAAGGAAAAAGCCGTGAAAGCAGCCATGTTGTGGCACATTTGCACTCCCTTTTGGATGCCTTTCACAGCTCCAGTGTGCCTGGAACTCAGGGCTTCCTGCTTTTAAAAATCCTAGCCCTAGGCCGAACCCCAACCCTAAGACAAGAAAGGCAAATCAGCCAGGAATTAGGCATGTCCACAAGGAAAAAGCTGTGGAGGCAGGCATGTTGTGGTACTTTTGCGCTCTTCTTGGCTAGTCCTTCGCAGCTGCTGTGTTCTTGGAACTCAGGGCTTTCTGGTTAATAGACCCTTACCCTAGGCGTAACTCAAACCTTAACCCTAGGAAGGAAAATCAGCCTATGGTTCGGGATGGTCTCATGGAAATATCAGTGGTGGCAGCCAAGTTGCGTCACTTTTGCGCTCCCCTTGGGATGCCTTTTGCAGCTGCAGTGTGCCTGGAGCCCAGGGCTTCCTGGTTTTAAAAGTCCTAGGCCTAAGCCTAACAGTAACCCTAGGAAGGTAAATCAGCCGGGTATTAGGGTTCTTCCTAAGGGAAAAGCCGTGAAAGCAGCCATGTTGTGGCACTTCTGCACTCCCTTTGGGATGCCTTTGGCAGATGAAGTAAGCCTGGAACTCAGGGCTTCCTGGTTAAAGAAATCCAAGCCCTAGGCTGAACCCTAACCCTAACCCTAGGCAGATAAATCAGCCTAGGTATAGGGATGGTGCCAAGGAAAAAGCTGTGAAAGCTGCCATGTTGTTGCACTTTTGTACTCCCCTTGGGATGCCTTGAACAGCTGCAGTGTGCCTGGAGCCCAGGGCTTCCTAGTTTTAAAAATCCTAGCCCTAGGCCTAAGCCTAACAGTAACCCTGGGAAGGCAAATCAGCCTGGTGTTAGGCGTCTTGCCAAGGAAAAAGCCGTGAAAGCAGCCATGTTGTGGCACTTTTGCACTCCCTTTTGGATGCCTTTCGCAGCTCCAGTTTGCCTGGAACTCAGGGCTTCCTGATTTTAAAAATCCTAGCCCTACGCTGAACTGCAACCCTAAGACGAGAAAGGCAAATCAGCCAGGAATTAGGCATGTCCCCAAGGAAAAAGCTGTGGAGGCAGGCATGTTGTGGTACTTTTGCGCTCTTCTTGGCTAGTCCTTCGCAGCTGCTGTGTTCTTGGAACTCAGGGCTTTCTGGTTAATAGACCCTTACCCTAGGCGTAACTCAAACCTTAACCCTAGGAAGGAAAATCAGCCTATGGTTCGGGATGGTCTCATGGAAATATCAGTGGTGGCAGCCAAGTTGCGTCACTTTTGCGCTCCCCTTGGGATGCCTTTTGCAGCTGCAGTGTGCCTGGAGCCCAGGGCTTCCTGGTTTTAAAAGTCCTAGGCCTAAGCCTAACAGTAACCCTAGGAAGGTAAATCAGCCGGGTATTAGGGTTCTTCCTAAGGGAAAAGCCGTGAAAGCAGCCATGTTGTGGCACTTCTGCACTCCCTTTGGGATGCCTTTGGCAGATGAAGTAAGCCTGGAACTCAGGGCTTCCTGGTTAAAAAAATTCAAGCCCTAGGCTGAACCCTAACCCTAACCCTAGGCAGATAAATCAGCCTAGGTATAGGGATGGTGCCAAGGAAAAAGCTGTGAAAGCTGTCATGTTGTTGCACTTTTGTACTCCCCTTGGGATGCCTTGAACAGCTGCAGTGTGCCTGGAGCTAAGGGCTTCCTAGTTTTAAAAATCCTAGCCTTAGGCCTAAGCCTAACAGTAACCCTGGGAAGGGAAATCAGCCTGGTGTTAGGCGTCTTGCCAAGGAAAAAGCCGTGAAAGCAGCCATGTTGTGGCACATTTGCACTCCCTTTTGGATGCCTTTCACAGCTCCAGTGTGCCTGGAACTCAGGGCTTCCTGCTTTTAAAAATCCTAGCCCTAGGCCGAACCCCAACCCTAAGACAAGAAAGGCAAATCAGCCAGGAATTAGGCATGTCCACAAGGAAAAAGCTGTGGAGGCAGGCATGTTGTGGTACTTTTGCGCTCTTCTTGGCTAGTCCTTCGCAGCTGCTGTGTTCTTGGAACTCAGGGCTTTCTGGTTAATAGACCCTTACCCTAGGCGTAACTCAAACCTTAACCCTAGGAAGGAAAATCAGCCTATGGTTCGGGATGGTCTCATGGAAATATCAGTGGTGGCAGCCAAGTTGCGTCACTTTTGCGCTCCCCTTGGGATGCCTTTTGCAGCTGCAGTGTGCCTGGAGCCCAGGGCTTCCTGGTTTTAAAAGTCCTAGGCCTAAGCCTAACAGTAACCCTAGGAAGGTAAATCAGCCGGGTATTAGGGTTCTTCCTAAGGGAAAAGCCGTGAAAGCAGCCATGTTGTGGCACTTCTGCACTCCCTTTGGGATGCCTTTGGCAGATGAAGTAAGCCTGGAACTCAGGGCTTCCTGGTTAAAGAAATCCAAGCCCTAGGCTGAACCCTAACCCTAACCCTAGGCAGATAAATCAGCCTAGGTATAGGGATGGTGCCAAGGAAAAAGCTGTGAAAGCTGCCATGTTGTTGCACTTTTGTACTCCCCTTGGGATGCCTTGAACAGCTGCAGTGTGCCTGGAGCCCAGGGCTTCCTAGTTTTAAAAATCCTAGCCCTAGGCCTAAGCCTAACAGTAACCCTGGGAAGGCAAATCAGCCTGGTGTTAGGCGTCTTGCCAAGGAAAAAGCCGTGAAAGCAGCCATGTTGTGGCACTTTTGCACTCCCTTTTGGATGCCTTTCGCAGCTCCAGTTTGCCTGGAACTCAGGGCTTCCTGATTTTAAAAATCCTAGCCCTACGCTGAACAGCAACCCTAAGACGAGAAAGGCAAATCAGCCAGGAATTAGGCATGTCCCCAAGGAAAAAGCTGTGGAGGCAGGCATGTTGTGGTACTTTTGCGCTCTTCTTGGCTAGTCCTTCGCAGCTGCTGTGTTCTTGGAACTCAGGGCTTTCTGGTTAATAGACCCTTACCCTAGGCGTAACTCAAACCTTAACCCTAGGAAGGAAAATCAGCCTATGGTTCGGGATGGTCTCATGGAAATATCAGTGGTGGCAGCCAAGTTGCGTCACTTTTGCGCTCCCCTTGGGATGCCTTTCGCAGCTGCAGTGTGCCTGGAGCCCAGGGCTTCCTGGTTTTAAAAGTCCTAGGCCTAAGCCTAACAGTAACCCTAGGAAGGTAAATCAGCCGGGTATTAGGGTTCTTCCTAAAGGAAAAGCCGTAAAAGCAGCCATGTTGTGGCACTTCTGCACTCCCTTTGGGATGCCTTTGGCAGATGAAGTAAGCCTGGAACTCAGGGCTTCCTGGTTAAAGAAATCCAAGCCCTAGGCTGAAGCCTAACCCTAACCCTAGGCAGATAAATCAGCCTAGGTATAGGGATGGTGCCAAGGAAAAAGCTGTGAAAGCTGCCATGTTGTTGCACTTTTGTACTCCCCTTGGGATGCCTTGAACAGCTGCAGTGTGCCTGGAGCCCAGGGCTTCCTAGTTTCAAAAATCCTAGCCCTAGGCCTAAGCCTAACAGTAACCCTGGGAAGGCAAATCAGCCTGGTGTTAGGCGTCTTGCCAAGGAAAAAGCCGTGAAAGCAGCCATGTTGTGGCACTTTTGCACTCCCTTTTGGATGCCTTTCACAGCTCCAGTGTGCCTGGAACTCAGGGCTTCCTGCTTTTAAAAATCCTAGCCCTAGGCCGAACCCCAACCCTAAGACGAGAAAGGCAAATCAGCCAGGAATTAGGCATGTCCCCAAGGAAAAAGCTGTGGAGGCAGGCAAGTTGTGGTACTTTTGCGCTCTTCTTGGCTAGTCCTTCGCAGCTGCTGTGTTCTTGGAACTCAGGGCTTTCTGGTTAATAGAACCCTTACCCTAGGCGTAACTCAAACCTTAACCCTAGGAAGGAAAATCAGCCTATGGTTCGGGATGGTCTCATGGAAATATCAGTGGTGGCAGCCAAGTTGCGTCACTTTTGCGCTCCCCTTGGGATGCCTTTTGCAGCTGCAGTGTGCCTGGAGCCCAGGGCTTCCTGGTTTTAAAAGTCCTAGGCCTAAGCCTAACAGTAACCCTAGGAAGGTAAATCAGCCGGGTATTAGGGTTCTTCCTAAGGGAAAAGCCGTGAAAGCAGCCATGTTGTGGCACTTCTGCACTCCCTTTGGGATGCCTTTGGCAGATGAAGTAAGCGTGGAACTCAGGGCTTCCTGGTTAAAAAAATTCAAGCCCTAGGCTGAACCCTAACCCTAACCCTAGGCAGATAAATCAGCCTAGGTATAGGGATGGTGCCAAGGAAAAAGCTGAGAAAGCTGCCATGTTGTTGCACTTTTGTACTCCCCTTGGGATGCCTTGAACAGCTGCAGTGTGCCTGGAGCTAAGGGCTTCCTAGTTTTAAAAATCCTAGCCTTAGGCCTAAGCCTAACAGTAACCCTGGGAAGGCAAATCAGCCTGGTGTTAGGCGTCTTGCCAAGGAAAAAGCCGTGAAAGCAGCCATGTTGTGGCACATTTGCACTCCCTTTTGGATGCCTTTCACAGCTCCAGTGTGCCTGGAACTCAGGGCTTCCTGCTTTTAAAAATCCTAGCCCTAGGCCGAACCCCAACCCTAAGACAAGAAAGGCAAATCAGCCAGGAATTAGGCATGTCCACAAGGAAAAAGCTGTGGAGGCAGGCATGTTGTGGTACTTTTGCGCTCTTCTTGGCTAGTCCTTCGCAGCTGCTGTGTTCTTGGAACTCAGGGCTTTCTGGTTAATAGAACCATTACCCTAGGCGTAACTCAAACCTTAACCCTAGGAAGGAAAATCAGCCTATGGTTCGGGATGGTCTCATGGAAATATCAGTGGTGGCAGCCAAGTTGCGTCACTTTTGCGCTCCCCTTGGGATGCCTTTCGCAGCTGCAGTGTGCCTGGAGCCCAGGGCTTCCTGGTTTTAAAAGTCCTAGGCCTAAGCCTAACAGTAACCCTAGGAAGGTAAACCAGTCGGGTATTAGGGTTCTTCCTAAGGGAAAAGCCGTGAAAGCAGCCATGTTGTGGCACTTCTGCACTCCCTTTGGGATGCCTTTGGCAGATGAAGTAAGCCTGGAACTCAGGGCTTCCTGGTTAAAGTAATCCAAGCCCTAGGCTGAACCCTAACCCTAACCCTAGGCAGATAAATCAGCCTAGGTATAGGGATGGTGCCAAGGAAAAAGCTGTGAAAGCTGCCATGTTGTTGCACTTTTGTACTCCCCTTGGGATGCCTTGAACAGCTGCAGTGTGCCTGGAGCTAAGGGCTTCCTAGTTTCAAAAATCCTAGCCCTAGGCCTAAGCCTAACAGTAACCCTGGGAAGGCAAATCAGCCTGGTGTTAGGCTTCTTGCCAAGGAAAAAGCCGTGAAAGCAGCCATGTTGTGGCACTTTTGCACTCCCTTTTGGATGCCTTTCACAGCTGCAGTGTGCCTGGAACTCAGGGCTTCCTGCTTTTAAAAATCCTAGCCCTAGGCCGAACACCAACCCTAAGATGAGAAAGGCAAATCAGCCAGGAATTAGGCATGTCCCCAAGGAAAAAGCTGTGGAGGCAGGCATATTGTGGTACTTTTGCGCTCTTCTTGGCTAGTCCTTCGCAGCTGCTGTGTTCTTGGAACTCAGGGCTTTCTGGTTAATAGACCCTTACCCAAGGCGTAACTCAAACCTTAACCCTAGGAAGGAAAATCAACCTATGGTTCGGGATGGTCTCATGGAAATATCAGTGGTGGCAGCCACGTTGAGTCACTTTTGCGCTCCCCTTGGGATGCCTTTCGCAGCTGCAGTGTGCCTGGAGCCCAGGGCTTCCTGGTTTTAAAAGTCCTAGGCCTAAGCCTAACAGTAACCCTAGGAAGGTAAATCAGCTGGGTATTAGGGTTCTTCCTAAGGGAAAAGCCGTGAAAGCAGCCATGTTGTGGCACTTCTGCACTCCCTTTGGGATGCCTTTGGCAGATGAAGTAAGCCTGGAACTCAGGGCTTCCTGGTTAAAGAAATTCAAGCCCTAGGCTGAAGCCTAACCCTAACCCTAGGCAGATAAATCAGCCTAGGTATAGGGATGGTGCCAAGGAAAAAGCTGTGAAAGCTGCCATGTTGTTGCACTTTTGTACTCCCCTTGGGATGCCTTGAACAGCTGCAGTGTGCCTGGAGCTAAGGGCTTCCTAGTTTCAAAAATCCTAGCCCTAGGCCTAAGCCTAACAGTAACCCTGGGAAGGTAAATCAGCCTAGTGTTAGGCGTCTTGCCAAGGAAAAAGCCGTGAAAGCAGCCATGTTGTGGCACTTTTGCACTCCCTTTTGGATGCCTTTCACAGCTGCAGTGTGCCTGGAACTCAGGGCTTCCTGATTTTAAAAATCCTAGCCCTAGGCCGAACACCAACCCTAAGATGAGAAAGGCAAATCAGCCAGGAATTAGGCATGTCCCCAAGGAAAAAGCTGTGGAGGCAGGCATATTGTGGTACTTTTGCGCTCTTCTTGGCTAGTCCTTCGCAGCTGCTGTGTTCTTGGAACTCAGGGCTTTCTGGTTAATAGACCCTTACCCAAGGCGTAACTCAAACCTTAACCCTAGGAAGGAAAATCAACCTATGGTTCGGGATGGTCTCATGGAAATATCAGTGGTGGCAGCCAAGTTGAGTCACTTTTGCGCTCCCCTTGGGATGCCTTTCGCAGCTGCAGTGTGCCTGGAGCCCAGGGCTTCCTGGTTTTAAAAGTCCTAGGCCTAAGCCTAACAGTAACCCTAGGAAGGTAAATCAGCTGGGTATTAGGGTTCTTCCTAAGGGAAAAGCCGTGAAAGCAGCCATGTTGTGGCACTTCTGCACTCCCTTTGGGATGCCTTTGGCAGATGAAGTAAGCCTGGAACTCAGGGCTTCCTGGTTAAAGAAATTCAAGCCCTAGGCTGAAGCCTAACCCTAACCCTAGGCAGATAAATCAGCCTAGGTATAGGGATGGTGCCAAGGAAAAAGCTGTGAAAGCTGCCATGTTGTTGCACTTTTGTACTCCCCTTGGGATGCCTTGAACAGCTGCAGTGTGCCTGGAGCTAAGGGCTTCCTAGTTTCAAAAATCCTAGCCCTAGGCCTAAGCCTAACAGTAACCCTGGGAAGGGAAATCAGCCTGGTGTTAGGCGTCTTGCCAAGGAAAAAGCCGTGAAAGCAGCCATGTTGTGGCACTTTTGCACTCCCTTTTGGATGCCTTTCACAGCTGCAGTGTGCCTGGAACTCAGGGCTTCCTGCTTTTAAAAATCCTAGCCCTAGGCCGAACCCCAACCCTAAGACAAGAAAGGCAAATCAGCCAGGAATTAGGCATGTCCCCAAGGAAAAAGCTGTGGAGGCAGGCATGTTGTGGTACTTTTGCGCTCTTCTTGGCTAGTCCTTCGCAGCTGCTGTGTTCTTGGAACTCAGGGCTTTCTGGTTAATAGAACCCTTACCCTAGGCGTAACTCAAACCTTAACCCTAGGAAGGAAAATCAGCCTATGGTTCGGGATTGTCTCATGGAAATATCAGTGGTGGCAGCCAAGTTGCGTCACTTTTGCGCTCCCCTTGGGATGCCTTTCGCAGCTGCAGTGTGCCTGGAGCCCAGGGCTTCCTGGTTTTAAAAGTCCTAGGCCTAAGCCTAACAGTAACCCTAGGAAGGTAAATCAGCCGGGTATTAGGGTTCTTCCTAAGGGAAAAGCCGTGAAAGCAGCCATGTTGTGGCACTTCTGCACTCCCTTTGGGATGCCTTTGGCAGATGAAGTAAGCCTGGAACTCAGGGCTTCCTGGTTAAAGAAATCCAAGCCCTAGGCTGAACCCTAACCCTAACCCTAGGCAGATAAATCAGCCTAGGTATAGGGATGGTGCCAAGGAAAAAGCTGTGAAAGCTGCCATGTTGTTGCACTTTTGTACTCCCCTTGGGATGCCTTGAACAGCTGCAGTGTGCCTGGAGCCCAGGGCTTCCTAGTTTTAAAAATCCTAGCCCTAGGCCTAAGCCTAACAGAAACCCTGGGAAGGTAAATCAGCCTGGTGTTAGGCATCTTGCCAAGGAAAAAGCCATGAAAGCAGCCATGTTGTGGCACTTTTGTACTCCCTTTTGGATGCCTTTCACAGCTCCAGTGTGCCTGGAACTCAGGGCTTCCTGGTTTTAAATGTCCTAGGCCTAAGCCTAACAGTAACCCTAGGAAGGTAAATCAGCCCGGTATTAGGGTTCTTCCTAAGGGAAAAGCCGTGAAAGCAGCCATGTTGTGGCACTTCTGCACTCCCTTTGGGATGCCTTTGGCAGATGAAGTAAGCCTGGAACTCAGGGCTTCCTGGTTAAAGAAATCCAAGCCCTAGGCTGAACCCTAACCCTAACCCTAGGCAGATAAATCAGCCTAGGTATAGGGATGGTGCCAAGGAAAAAGCTGTGAAAGCTGCCATGTTGTTGCACTTTTGTACTCCCCTTGGGAGGCCTTGAACAGCTGCAGTGTGCCTGGAGCCCAGGGCTTCCTAGTTTTAAAAATCCTAGCCCTAGGCCTAAGCCTAACAGTAACCCTGGGAAGGCAAATCAGCCGGGTATTAGGGTTCTTCCTAAGGGAAAAGCCGTGAAAGCAGCCATGTTGTGGCACTTCTGCGCTCCCTTTGGGATGCCTTTGGCAGATGAAGTATGCCTGGAACTCAAGGCTTCCTGGTTAAAGAAATCCAAGCCCTAGGCTGAAGCCTAAGCCTAACCCTAGGCAGATAAATCAGCCTAGGTATAGGGATGGTGCCAAGGAAAAAGCTGTGAAAGCTGCCATTTTGTTGCACTTTTGTACACTCTTTTGGATGCCTTTCACAGCTCCAGTGTGCCTGGAACTCAGGGCTTCCTGATTTTAAAAATCCTAGCCCTAGGCCGAACCCCAACCCTAAGACGAGAAAGGCAAATCAGCCAGGAATTAGGCATGTCCCCAAGGAAAAAGCTGTGGAGGCAGGCATGTTGTGCTACTTTTGCGCTCTTCTTGGCTAGTCCTTCGCAGCTGCTGTGTTCTTGGAACTCAGGGCTTTCTGGTTAATAGAACCCTTACCCTAGGCGTAACTCAAACCTTAACCCTAGGAAGGAAAATCAGCCTATGGTTCGGGATGGTCTCATGGAAATATCAGTGGTGGCAGCCAAGTTGCGTTACTTTTCGCTCCCCTTGGGATGCCTTTTGCAGCTGCAGTGTGCCTGGAGCCCAGGGCTTCCTGGTTTTAAAAGTCCTAGGCCTAAGCCTAACAGTAACCCTAGGAAGGTAAATCAGCCGGGTATTAGGGTTCTTCCTAAGGGAAAAGCCGTGAAAGCAGCCATGTTGTGGCACTTCTGCACTCCCTTTGGGATGCCTTTGGCAGATGAAGTAAGCCTGGAACTCAGGGCTTCCTGGTTAAAGAAATCCAAGCCCTAGGCTGAAGCCTAACCCTAACCCTAGGCAGATAAATCAGCCTAGGTATAGGGATGGTGCCAAGGAAAAAGCTGTGAAAGCTGCCATGTTGTTGCACTTTTGTACTCCCCTTGGGATGCCTTGAACAGCTGCAGTGTGCCTGGAGCCCAGGGCTTCCTAGTTTTAAAAATCCTAGCCCTAGGCCTAAGCCTAACAGTAACCCTGGGAAGGCAAATCAGCCTGGTGTTAGGCGTCTTGCCAAGGAAAAAGCCGTGAAAGCAGCCATGTTGTGGCACTTTTGCACTCCCTTTTGGATGCCTTTCACAGCTCCAGTGTGCCTGGAACACAGGGCTTCCTGCTTTTAAAAATCCTAGCCCTAGGCCGAACCCCAACCCTAAGACGAGAAAGGCAAATCAGCCAGGAATTAGGCATGTCCACAAGGAAAAAGCTGTGGAGGCAGGCATGTTGTGGTGCTTTTGCGCTCTTCTTGGCTAGTCCTTCGCAGCTGCTGTGTTCTTGGAACTCAGGGCTTTCTGGTTAATAGACCCTTACCCTAGGCGTAACTCAAACCTTAACCCTAGGAAGGAAAATCAGCCTATGGTTCGGGATGGTCTCATGGAAATATCAGTGGTGGCAGCCAAGTTGCGTCACTTTTGCGCTCCCCTTGGGATGCCTTTCGCAGCTGCAGTGTGCCTGGAGCCCAGGGCTTCCTGGTTTTAAAAGTCCTAGGCCTAAGCCTAACAGTAACCCTAGGAAGGTAAATCAGCCGGGTATTAGGGTTCTTCCTAAGGGAAAAGCCGTGAAAGCAGCCATGTTGTGGCACTTCTGCACTCCCTTTGGGATGCCTTTGGCAGATGAAGTAAGCCTGGAACTCAGGGCTTCCTGGTTAAAGAATCCAAGCCCAAGGCTGAAGCCTAACCCTAACCCTAGGCAGATAAATCAGCCTAGGTATAGGGATGGTGCCAAGGAAAAAGCTGTGAAAGCTGCCATGTTGTTGCACTTTTGTACTCCCCTTGGGATGCCTTGAACAGCTGCAGTGTGCCTGGAGCCCAGGGCTTCCTAGTTTTAAAAATCCTAGCCCTAGGCCTAAGCCTAACAGTAACCCTGGGAAGGCAAATCAGCCTGGTGTTAGGCGTCTTGCCAAGGAAAAAGCCGTGAAAGCAGCCATGTTGTGGCACTTTTGCACTCCCTTTTGGATGCCTTTCGCAGCTCCAGTGTGCCTGGAACTCAGGGATTCCTGATTTTAAAAATCCTAGCCCTAGGCCGAACCCCAACCCTAAGACGAGAAAGGCAAATCAGCCAGGAATTAGGCATGTCCCCAAGGAAAAAGCTGTGGAGGCAGGCATGTTGTGGTACTTTTGCGCTCTTCTTGGCTAGTCCTTCGCAGCTGCTGTGTTCTTGGAACTCAGGGCTTTCTGGTTAATAGAACCCTTACCCTAGGCGTAACTCAAACCTTAACCCTAGGAAGGAAAATCAGCCTATGGTTCGGGATGGTCTCATGGAAATATCAGTGGTGGCAGCCAAGTTGCGTCACTTTTGCGCTCCCCTTGGGATGCCTTTTGCAGCTGCAGTGTGCCTGGAGCCCAGGGCTTCCTGGTTTTAAAAGTCCTAGGCCTAAGCCTAACAGTAACCCTAGGAAGGTAAATCAGCCGGGTATTAGGGTTCTTCCTAAGGGAAAAGCCGTGAAAGCAGCCATGTTGTGGCACTTCTGCACTCCCTTTGGGATGCCTTTGGCAGATGAAGTAAGCCTGGAACTCAGGGCTTCCTGGTTAAAGAAATCCAAGCCCTAGGCTGAACCCTAACCCTAACCCAAGGCAGATAAATCAGCCTAGGTATAGGGATGGTGCCAAGGAAAAAGCTGTGAAAGCTGCCATGTTGTTGCACTTTTGTACTCCCCTTGGGATGCCTTGAACAGCTGCAGTGTGCCTGGAGCTAAGGGCTTCCTAGTTTTAAAAATCCTAGCCCTAGGCCTAAGCCTAACAGTAACCCTGGGAAGGTAAATCAGCCTGGTGTTAGGCGTCTTGCCAAGGAAAAAGCCGTGAAAGCAGCCATGTTGTGGCACTTTTGCACTCCCTTTTGGATGCCTTTCACAGCTCCAGTGTGCCTGGAACTCAGGGCTTCCTGCTTTTAAAAATCCTAGCCCTAGGCCGAACCCCAACCCTAAGACGAGAAAGGCAAATCAGCCAGGAATTAGGCATGTCCCCAAGGAAAAAGCTGTGGAGGCAGGCATGTTGTGGTACTTTTGCGCTCTTCTTGGCTAGTCCTTCGCAGCTGCTGTGTTCTTGGAACTCAGGGCTTTCTGGTTAATAGAGCCCTTACCCTAGGCGTAACTCAAACCTTAACCCTAGGAAGGAAAATCAGCCTATGGTTCGGGATGGTCTCATGGAAATATCAGTGGTGGCAGCCAAGTTGCGTCACTTTTGCGCTCCCCTTGGGATGCCTTTCGCAGCTGCAGTGTGCCTGGAGCCCAGGGCTTCCTGGTTTTAAAAGTCCTAGGCCTAAGCCTAACAGTAACCCTAGGAAGGTAAATCAGCCGGGTATTAGGGTTCTTCCTAAGGGAAAAGCCGTGAAAGCAGCCATGTTGTGGCACTTCTGCACTCCCTTTGGGATGCCTTTGGCAGATGAAGTAAGCCTGGAACTCAGGGCTTCCTGGTTAAAGAAATCCAAGCCCTAGGCTGAAGCCTAACCCTAACCCTAGGAAGATAAATCAGCCTAGGTATAGGGATGGTGCCAAGGAAAAAGCTGTGAAAGCTGCCATGTTGTTGCACTTTTGTACTCCCCTTGGGATGCCTTGAACAGTTGCAGTGTGCCTGGAGCCCAGGGCTTCCTAGTTTTAAAAATCCTAGCCCTAGGCCTAAGCCTAACAGTAACCCTGGGAAGGCAAATCAGCCGGGTATTAGGGTTCTTCCTAAGGGAAAAGCCGTGAAAGCAGCCATGTTGTGGCACTTCTGCACTCCCTTTGGGATGCCTTTGGCAGATGAAGTAAGCCTGGAACTCAGGGCTTCCTGGTTAAAGAAATCCAAGCCATAGGCTGAACCCTAACCCTAACCCTAGGCAGATAAATCAGCCTAGGTATAGGGATGGTGCCAAGGAAAAAGCTGTGAAAGCTGCCATGTTGTTGCACTTTTGTGCTCCCTTTTGGATGCCTTTCACAGCTCCAGTGTGCCTGGAACTCAGGGCTTCCTGATTTTAAAAATCCTAGCCCTAGGCCGAACCCCAACCCTAAGACGAGAAAGGCAAATCAGCCAGGAATTAGGCATGTCCACAAGGAAAAAGCTGTGGAGGCAGGCATGTTGTGCTACTTTTGCGCTCTTCTTGGCTAGTCCTTCGCAGCTGCTGTGTTCTTGGAACTCAGGGCTTTCTGGTTAATAGAGCCCTTACCCTAGGCGTAACTCAAACCTTAACCCTATAAAGGAAAATCAACCTATGGTTCGGGATGGTCTCATGGAAATATCAGTGGTGGCAGCCAAGTTGCGTCACTTTTGCGCTCCCCTTGGGATGCCTTTCGCAGCTGCAGTGTGCCTGGAGCCCAGGGCTTCCTGGTTTTAAAGGTCCTAGGCCTAAGCCTAACAGTAACCCTAGGAAGGTAAATCAGCCGGGTATTAGGGTTCTTCCTAAGGGAAAAGCCGTGAAAGCAGCCATGTTGTGGCACTTCTGCACTCCCTTTGGGATGCCTTTGGCAGATGAAGTAAGCCTGGAACTCAGGGCTTCCTGGTTAAAGAAATCCAAGCCCTAGGCTGAACCCTAACCCTAACCCTAGGCAGATAAATCAGCCTAGGTATAGGGATGGTGCCAAGGAAAAAGCTGTGAAAACTGCCATGTTGTTGCACTTTTGTACTCCCCTTGGGATGCCTTGAACAGCTGCAGTGTGCCTGGAGCCCAGGGCTTCCTAGTTTCAAAACTCCTAGCCCTAGGCCTAAGCCTAACAGTAACCCTGGGAAAGTAAATCAGCCTGGTGTTAGGCTTCTTTCCAAGGAAAAAGCCGTGAAAGCAGCCATGTTGTGGCACTTTTGCACTCCCTTTTGGATGCCTTTCACAGGTCCAGTGTGCCTGGAACTCAGGGCTTCCTGCTTTTAAAAATCCTAGCCCTAGGCCGAACCCCAACCCTAAGACGAGAAAGGCAAATCAGCCAGGAATTAGGCATGTCCCCAAGGAAAAAGCTGTGGAGGCAGGCATGTTGTGGTACTTTTGCGCTCTTCTTGGGTAGTCCTTCGCAGCTGCTGTGTTCTTGGAACTCAGGGCTTTCTGGTTAATAGAACCCTTACCCTAGGCGTAACTCAAACCTTAACCCTAGGAAGGAAAATCAGCCTATGGTTCGGGATGGTCTCATGGAAATATCAGTGGTGGCAGCCAAGTTGCGTCACTTTTGCGCTCCCCTTGGGATGCCTTTTGCAGCTGCAGTGTGCCTGGAGCCCAGGGCTTCCTGGTTTTAAAAGTCCTAGGCCTAAGCCTAACAGTAACCCTAGGAAGGTAAATCAGCCGGGTATTAGGGTTCTTCCTAAGGGAAAAGCCGTGAAAGCAGCCATGTTGTGGCACTTCTGCACTCCCTTTGGGATGCCTTTGGCAGATGAAGTAAGCCTGGAACTCAGGGCTTCCTGGTTAAAGAAATCCAAGCCCTAGGCTGAACCCTAACCCTAACCCTAGGCAGATAAATCAGCCTAGGTATAGGGATGGTGCCAAGGAAAAAGCTGTGAAAGCTGCCATGTTGTTGCACTTTTGTACTCCCCTTGGGATGCCTTGAACAGCTGCAGTGTGCCTGGAGCTAAGGGCTTCCTAGTTTTAAAAATCCTAGCCCTAGGCCTAAGCCTAACAGTAACCCTGGGAAAGTATGTCAGCCTGGTGTTAGGCTTCTTGCCAAGGAAAAAGCCGTGAAAGCAGCCATGTTGTGGCACTTTTGCACTCCCTTTTGGATGCCTTTCACAGCTCCAGTGTGCCTGGAACTCAGGGCTTCCTGCTTTTAAAAATCCTAGCCCTAGGCCGAACCCCAACCCTAAGACGAGAAAGGCAAATCAGCCAGGAATTAGGCATGTCCCCAAGGAAAAAGCTGTGGAGGCAGGCATGTTGTGGTACTTTTGCGCTCTTCTTGGCTAGTCCTTCGCAGCTGCTGTGTTCTTGGAACTCAGGGCTTTCTGGTTAATAGAGCCCTTACCCTAGGCGTAACTCAAACCTTAACCCTATAAAGGAAAATCAACCTATGGTTCGGGATGGTCTCATGGAAATATCAGTGGTGGCAGCCAAGTTGCGTCACTTTTGCGCTCCCCTTGGGATGCCTTTCGCAGCTGCAGTGTGCCTGGAGCCCAGGGCTTCCTGGTTTTAAAGGTCCTAGGCCTAAGCCTAACAGTAACCCTAGGAAGGTAAATCAGCCGGGTATTAGGGTTCTTCCTAAGGGAAAAGCCGTGAAAGCAGCCATGTTGTGGCACTTCTGCACTCCCTTTGGGATGCCTTTGGCAGATGAAGTAAGCCTGGAACTCAGGGCTTCCTGGTTAAAGAAATCCAAGCCCTAGGCTGAACCCTAACCCTAACCCTAGGCAGATAAATCAGCCTAGGTATAGGGATGGTGCCAAGGAAAAAGCTGTGAAAACTGCCATGTTGTTGCACTTTTGTACTCCCCTTGGGATGCCTTGAACAGCTGCAGTGTGCCTGGAGCCCAGGGCTTCCTAGTTTCAAAACTCCTAGCCCTAGGCCTAAGCCTAACAGTAACCCTGGGAAAGTAAATCAGCCTGGTGTTAGGCTTCTTTCCAAGGAAAAAGCCGTGAAAGCAGCCATGTTGTGGCACTTTTGCACTCCCTTTTGGATGCCTTTCACAGGTCCAGTGTGCCTGGAACTCAGGGCTTCCTGCTTTTAAAAATCCTAGCCCTAGGCCGAACCCCAACCCTAAGACGAGAAAGGCAAATCAGCCAGGAATTAGGCATGTCCCCAAGGAAAAAGCTGTGGAGGCAGGCATGTTGTGGTACTTTTGCGCTCTTCTTGGGTAGTCCTTCGCAGCTGCTGTGTTCTTGGAACTCAGGGCTTTCTGGTTAATAGAACCCTTACCCTAGGCGTAACTCAAACCTTAACCCTAGGAAGGAAAATCAGCCTATGGTTCGGGATGGTCTCATGGAAATATCAGTGGTGGCAGCCAAGTTGCGTCACTTTTGCGCTCCCCTTGGGATGCCTTTTGCAGCTGCAGTGTGCCTGGAGCCCAGGGCTTCCTGGTTTTAAAAGTCCTAGGCCTAAGCCTAACAGTAACCCTAGGAAGGTAAATCAGCCGGGTATTAGGGTTCTTCCTAAGGGAAAAGCCGTAAAAGCAGCCATGTTGTGGCACTTCTGCACTCCCTTTGGGATGCCTTTGGCAGATGAAGTAAGCCTGGAACTCAGGGCTTCCTGGTTAAAGAAATCCAAGCCCTAGGCTGAACCCTAACCCTAACCCTAGGCAGATAAATCAGCCTAGGTATAGGGATGGTGCCAAGGAAAAAGCTGTGAAAGCTGCCATGTTGTTGCACTTTTGTACTCCCCTTGGGATGCCTTGAACAGCTGCAGTGTGCCTGGAGCTAAGGGCTTCCTAGTTTCAAAAATCCTAGCCCTAGGCCTAAGCCTAACAGTAACCCTGGGAAAGTAAATCAGCCTGATGTTAGGCTTCTTGCCAAGGAAAAAGCCGTGAAAGCAGCCATGTTGTGGCACTTTTGCACTCCCTTTTGGATGCCTTTCACAGCTCCAGTGTGCCTGGAACTCAGGGCTTCCTGCTTTTAAAAATCCTAGCCCTAGGCCGAACCCCAACCCTAAGACGAGAAAGGCAAATCAGCCAGGAATTAGGCATGTCCCCAAGGAAAAAGCTGTGGAGGCAGGCATGTTGTGCTACTTTTGCGCTCTTCTTGGCTAGTCCTTCGCAGCTGCTGTGTTCTTGGAACTCAGGGCTTTCTGGTTAATAGAGCCCTTACCCTAGGCGTAACTCAAACCTTAACCCTAGGACGGAAAATCAGCCTATGGTTCGGGATGGTCTCATGGAAATATCAGTGGTGGCAGCCAAGTTGCGTCACTTTTGCGCTCCCCTTGGGATGCCTTTTGCAGCTGCAGTGTGCCTGGAGCCCAGGGCTTCCTGGTTTTAAAAGTCCTAGGCCTAAGCCTAACAGTAACCCTAGGAAGGTAAATCAGCCGGGTATTAGGGTTCTTCCTAAGGGAAAAGCCGTGAAAGCAGCCATGTTGTGGCACTTCTGCACTCCCTTTGGGATGCCTTTGGCAGATGAAGTAAGCCTGGAACTCAGGGCTTCCTGGTTAAAAAAATTCAAGCCCTAGGCTGAACCCTAACCCTAACCCTAGGCAGATAAATCAGCCTAGGTATAGGGATGGTGCCAAGGAAAAAGCTGTGAAAGCTGCCATGTTGTTGCACTTTTGTACTCCCCTTGGGATGCCTTGAACAGCTGCAGTGTGCCTGGAGCTAAGGGCTTCCTAGTTTCAAAAATCCTAGCCTTAGGCCTAAGCCTAACAGTAACCCTGGGAAAGTAAATCAGCCTGATGTTAGGCTTCTTGCCAAGGTAAAAGCCGTGAAAGCAGCCATGTTGTGGCACTTTTGCACTCCCTTTTGGATGCCTTTCACAGCTCCAGTGTGCCTGGAACTCAGGGCTTCCTGCTTTTAAAAATCCTAGCCCTAGGCCGAACCCCAACCCTAAGACGAGAAAGGCAAATCAGCCAGGAATTAGGCATGTCCCCAAGGAAAAAGCTGTGGAGGCAGGCATGTTGTGGTACTTTTGCGCTCTTCTTGGCTAGTCCTTCGCAGCTGCTGTGTTCTTGGAACTCAGGGCTTTCTGGTTAATAGAGCCCTTACCCTAGGCGTAACTCAAACCTTAACCCTAGGAAGGAAAATCAACCTATGGTTCGGGATGGTCTCATGGAAATATCAGTGGTGGCAGCCAAGTTGCGTCACTTTTGCGCTCCCCTTGGGATGCCTTTCGCAGCTGCAGTGTGCCTGGAGCCCAGGGCTTCCTGGTTTTAAAAGTCCTAGGCCTAAGCCTAACAGTAACCCTAGGAAGGTAAATCAGCCGGGTATTAGGGTTCTTCCTAAGGGAAAAGCCGTGAAAGCAGCCATGTTGTGGCACTTCTGCACTCCCTTTGGGATGCCTTTGGCAGATGAAGTAAGCCTGGAACTCAGGGCTTCCTGGTTAAAAAAATCCAAGCCCTAGGCTGAACCCTAACCCTAACCCTAGGCAGATAAATCAGCCTAGGTATAGGGATGGTGCCAAGGAAAAAGCTGTGAAAGCTGCCATGTTGTTGCACTTTTGTACTCCCCTTGGGATGCCTTGAACAGCTGCAGTGTGCCTGGAGCCCAGGGCTTCCTAGTTTTAAAAATCCTAGCCCTAGGCCTAAGCCTAACAGTAACCCTGGGAAAGTATGTCAGCCTGGTGTTAGGCTTCTTGCCAAGGAAAAAGCCGAGAAAGCAGCCATGTTGTGGCACTTTTGCACTCCCTTTTGGATGCCTTTCACAGCTCCAGTGTGCCTGGAACTCAGGGCTTCCTGCTTTTAAAAATCCTAGCCCTAGGCCGAACCCCAACCCTAAGACGAGAAAGGCAAATCAGCCAGGAATTAGGCATGTCCACAAGGAAAAAGCTGTGGAGGCAGGCATGTTGTGGTACTTTTGCGCTCTTCTTGGCTAGTCCTTCGCAGCTGCTGTGTTCTTGGAACTCAGGGCTTTCTGGTTAATAGAACCCTTACCCTAGGCGTAACTCAAACCTTAACCCTAGGAAGGAAAATCAACCTATGGTTCGGGATGGTCTCATGGAAATATCAGTGGTGGCAGCCAAGTTGCGTCACTTTTGCGCTCCCCTTGGGATGCCTTTTGCAGCTGCAGTGTGCCTGGAGCCCAGGGCTTCCTGGTTTTAAAAGTCCTAGGCCTAAGCCTAACAGTAACCCTAGGAAGGTAAATCAGCCGGGTATTAGGGTTCTTCCTAAGGGAAAAGCCGTGAAAGCAGCCATGTTGTGGCACTTCTGCACTCCCTTTGGGATGCCTTTGGCAGATGAAGTAAGCCTGGAACTCAGGGCTTCCTGGTTAAAAAAATTCAAGCCCTAGGCTGAACCCTAACCCTAACCCTAGGCAGATAAATCAGCCTAGGTATAGGGATGGTGCCAAGGAAAAAGCTGTGAAAGCTGCCATTTTGTTGCACTTTTGTACTCCCCTTGGGATGCCTTGAACAGCTGCAGTGTGCCTGGAGCTAAGGGCTTCCTAGTTTTAAAAATCCTAGCCCTAGGCCTAAGCCTAACAGTAACCCTGGGAAAGTAAATCAGCCTGGTGTTAGGCTTCTTTCCAAGGAAAAAGCCGTGAAAGCAGCCATGTTGTGGCACTTTTGCACTCCCTTTTGGATGCCTTTCACAGCTCCAGTGTGCCTGGAACTCAGGGCTTCCTGCTTTTAAAAATCCTAGCCCTAGGCCGAACCCCAACCCTAAGACGAGAAAGGCAAATCAGCCAGGAATTAGGCATGTCCCCAAGGAAAAAGCTGTGGAGGCAGGCATGTTGTGGTACTTTTGCGCTCTTCTTGGCTAGTCCTTCGCAGCTGCTGTGTTCTTGGAACTCAGGGCTTTCTGGTTAATAGAGCCCTTACCCTAGGCGTAACTCAAACCTTAACCCTAGGAAGGAAAATCAGCCTATGGTTCGGGATGGTCTCATGGAAATATCAGTGGTGGCAGCCAAGTTGCGTCACTTTTGCGCTCCCCTTGGGATGCCTTTTGCAGCTGCAGTGTGCCTGGAGCCCAGGGCTTCCTGGTTTTAAAAGTCCTAGGCCTAAGCCTAACAGTAACCCTAGGAAGGTAAATCAGCCGGGTATTAGGGTTCTTCCTAAGGGAAAAGCCGTGAAAGCAGCCATGTTGTGGCACTTCTGCACTCCCTTTGGGATGCCTTTGGCAGATGAAGTAAGCCTGGAACTCAGGACTTCCTGGTTAAAGAAATCACAGCCCTAGGCTGAACCCTAACCCTAACCCTAGGCAGATAAATCAGCCTAGGTATAGGGATGGTGCCAAGGATAAAGCTGTGAAAGCTGCCATGTTGTTGCACTTTTGTACTCCCCTTGGGATGCCTTGAACAGCTGCAGTGTGCCTGGAGCCCAGGGCTTCCTAGTTTTAAAAATCCTAGCCCTAGGCCTAAGCCTAACAGTAACCCTGGGAAAGTAAATCAGCCTGATGTTAGGCTTCTTGCCAAGGTAAAAGCCGTGAAAGCAGCCATGTTGTGGCACTTTTGCACTCCCTTTTGGATGCCTTTCACAGCTCCAGTGTGCCTGGAACTCAGGGCTTCCTGCTTTTAAAAATCCTAGCCCTAGGCCGAACCCCAACCCTAAGACGAGAAAGGCAAATCAGCCAGGAATTAGGCATGTCCCCAAGGAAAAAGCTGTGGAGGCAGGCATGTTGTGGTACTTTTGCGCTCTTCTTGGCTAGTCCTTCGCAGCTGCTGTGTTCTTGGAACTCAGGGCTTTCTGGTTAATAGAACCCTTACCCTAGGCGTAACTCAAACCTTAACCCTAGGAAGGAAAATCAGCCTATGGTTTGGGATGGTCTCATGGAAATATCAGTGGTGGCAGCCAAGTTGCGTCACTTTTGCGCTCCCCTTGGGATGCCTTTTGCAGATGAAGTAAGCCTGGAACTCAGGGCTTCCTGGTTTTAAAAGTCCTAGGCCTAAGCCTAACAGTAACCCTAGGAAGGTAAATCAGCCGGGTATTAGGGTTCTTCCTAAGGGAAAAGCCGTGAAAGCAGCCATGTTGTGGCACTTCTGCACTCCCTTTGGGATGCCTTTGGCAGATGAAGTAAGCCTGGAACTCAGGGCTTCCTGGTTAAAAAAATCCAAGCCCTAGGCTGAACCCTAACCCTAACCCTAGGCAGATAAATCAGCCTAGGTATAGGGATGGTGCCAAGGAAAAAGCTGTGAAAGCTGCCATTTTGTTGCACTTTTGTACTCCCCTTGGGATGCCTTGAACAGCTGCAGTGTGCCTGGAGCTAAGGGCTTCCTAGTTTTAAAAATCCTAGCCCTAGGCCTAAGCCTAACAGTAACCCTGGGAAAGTAAATCAGCCTGGTGTTAGGCTTCTTTCCAAGGAAAAAGCCGTGAAAGCAGCCATGTTGTGGCACTTTTGCACTCCCTTTTGGATGCCTTTCACAGCTCCAGTGTGCCTGGAACTCAGGGCTTCCTGCTTTTAAAAATTCTAGCCCTAGGCCGAACCCCAACCCTAAGACGAGAAAGGCAAATCAGCCAGGAATTAGGCATGTCCCCAAGGAAAAAGCTGTGGAGGCAGGCATGTTGTGGTACTTTTGCGCTCTTCTTGGCTAGTCCTTCGCAGCTGCTGTGTTCTTGGAACTCAGGGCTTTCTGGTTAATAGAGCCCTTACCCTAGGCGTAACTCAAACCTTAACCCTAGGAAGGAAAATCAGCCTATGGTTCGGGATGGTCTCATGGAAATATCAGTGGTGGCAGCCAAGTTGCGTCACTTTTGCGCTCCCCTTGGGATGCCTTTTGCAGCTGCAGTGTGCCTGGAGCCCAGGGCTTCCTGGTTTTAAAAGTCCTAGGCCTAAGCCTAACAGTAACCCTAGGAAGGTAAATCAGCCGGGTATTAGGGTTCTTCCTAAGGGAAAAGCCGTGAAAGCAGCCATGTTGTGGCACTTCTGCACTCCCTTTGGGATGCCTTTGGCAGATGAAGTAAGCCTGGAACTCAGGACTTCCTGGTTAAAGAAATCACAGCCCTAGGCTGAACCCTAACCCTAACCCTAGGCAGATAAATCAGCCTAGGTATAGGGATGGTGCCAAGGATAAAGCTGTGAAAGCTGCCATGTTGTTGCACTTTTGTACTCCCCTTGGGATGCCTTGAACAGCTGCAGTGTGCCTGGAGCCCAGGGCTTCCTAGTTTTAAAAATCCTAGCCCTAGGCCTAAGCCTAACAGTAACCCTGGGAAAGTAAATCAGCCTGATGTTAGGCTTCTTGCCAAGGTAAAAGCCGTGAAAGCAGCCATGTTGTGGCACTTTTGCACTCCCTTTTGGATGCCTTTCACAGCTCCAGTGTGCCTGGAACTCAGGGCTTCCTGCTTTTAAAAATCCTAGCCCTAGGCCGAACCCCAACCCTAAGACGAGAAAGGCAAATCAGCCAGGAATTAGGCATGTCCCCAAGGAAAAAGCTGTGGAGGCAGGCATGTTGTGCTACTTTTGCGCTCTTCTTGGCTAGTCCTTCGCAGCTGCTGTGTTCTTGGAACTCAGGGCTTTCTGGTTAATAGAACCCTTACCCTAGGCGTAACTCAAACCTTAACCCTAGGAAGGAAAATCAGCCTATGGTTTGGGATGGTCTCATGGAAATATCAGTGGTGGCAGCCAAGTTGCGTCACTTTTGCGCTCCCCTTGGGATGCCTTTGGCAGATGAAGTAAGCCTGGAACTCAGGGCTTCCTGGTTAAAGAAATCCAAGCCCTAGGCTGAACCCTAACCCTAACCCTAGGCAGATAAATCAGCCTAGGTATAGGGATGGTGCCAAGGAAAAAGCTGTGAAAGCTGCCATGTTGTTGCACTTTTGTACTCCCCTTGGGATGCCTTGAACAGCTGCAGTGTGCCTGGAGCTAAGGGCTTCCTAGTTTCAAAAATCCTAGCCCTAGGCCTAAGCCCAACAGTAATTCTGGGAAAGTAAATCAGCCTGATGTTAGGCTTCTTGCCAAGGAAAAAGCCGTGAAAGCAGCCATGTTGTGGCACTTTTGCACTCCCTTTTGGATGCCTTTCACAGCTGCAGTGTGCCTGGAACTCAGGGCTTCCTGCTTTTAAAAATCCTAGCCCTAGGCCGAACCCCAACCCTAAGACGAGAAAGGCAAATCAGCCAGGAATTAGGCATGTCCACAAGGAAAAAGCTGTGGAGGCAGGCATGTTGTGGTACTTTTGCGCTCTTCTTGGCTAGTCCTTCGCAGCTGCTGTGTTCTTGGAACTCAGGGCTTTCTGGTTAATAGAACCCTTACCCTAGGCGTAACTGAAACCTTAACCCTAGGAAGGAAAATCAGCCTATGGTTCGGGATGGTCTCATGGAAATATCAGTGGTGGCAGCCAAGTTGCGTCACTTTTGCGCTCCCCTTGGGATGCCTTTTGCAGCTGCAGTGTGCCTGGAGCCCAGGGCTTCCTGGTTTTAAAAGTCCTAGGCCTAAGCCTAACAGTAACCCTAGGAAGGTAAATCAGCCGGGTATTAGGGTTCTTCCTAAGGGAAAAGCCGTGAAAGCAGCCATGTTGTGGCACTTCTGCACTCCCTTTGGGATGCCTTTGGCAGATGAAGTAAGCCTGGAACTCAGGGCTTCCTGGTTAAAGAAATCCAAGCCCTAGGCTGAACCCTAACCCTAACCCTAGGCAGATAAATCAGCCTAGGTATAGGGATGGTGCCAAAGAAAAAGCTGTGAAAGCTGCCATGTTGTTGCACTTTTGTACTCCCCTTGGGATGCCTTGAACAGCTGCAGTGTGCCTGGAGCTAAGGGCTTCCTAGTTTTAAAAATCCTAGCCCTAGGCCTAAGCCTAACAGTAACCCTGGGAAAGTATGTCAGCCTGGTGTTAGGCTTCTTGCCAAGGAAAAAGCCGTGAAAGCAGCCATGTTGTGGCACTTCTGCACTCCCTTTGGGATGCCTATGGCAGATGAAGTAAGCCTGGAACTCAGGGCTTCCTGGTTAAAAAAATTCAAGCCCTAGGCTGAACCCTAACCCTAACCCTAGGCAGATAAATCAGCCTAGGTATAGGGATGGTGCCAAGGAAAAAGCTGTGAAAGCTGCCATGTTGTTGCACTTTTGTACTCCCCTTGGGATGCCTTGAACAGCTGCAGTGTGCCTGGAGCTAAGGGCTTCCTAGTTTTAAAAATCCTAGCCCTAGGCCTAAGCCTAACAGTAACCCTAGGAAGGTAAATCAGCCGGGTATTAGGGTTCTTCCTAAGGGAAAAGCCGTGAAAGCAGCCATGTTGTGGCACTTCTGCACTCCCTTTGGGATGCCTTTGGCAGATGAAGTAAGCCTGGAACTCAGGGCTTCCTGGTTAAAGAAATCCCAGCCCTAGGCTGAACCCTAACCCTAACCCTAGGCAGATAAATCAGCCTAGGTATAGGGATGGTGCCAAGGAAAAAGCTGTGAAAGCTGCCATGTTGTTGCACTTTTGTACTCCCCTTGGGATGCCTTGAACAGCAGCAGTGTGCCTGGAGCCCAGGGCTTCCTCGTTTTAAAAATCCTAGCCCTAGGCCTAAGCCTAACAGTAACCCTGGGAAAGTATGTCAGCCTGGTGTTAGGCTTCTTGCCAAGGAAAAAGCCGTGAAAGCAGCCATGTTGTGGCACTTTTGCACTCCCTTTTGGATGCCTTTCACAGCTCCAGTGTGCCTGGAACTCAGGGCTTCCTGCTTTTAAAAATCCTAGCCCTAGGCCGAACCCCAACCCTAAGACGAGAAAGGCAAATCAGCCAGGAATTAGGCATGTCCCCAAGGAAAAAGCTGTGGAGGCAGGCATGTTGTGGTACTTTTGCGCTCTTCTTGGCTAGTCCTTCGCAGCTGCTGTGTTCTTGGAACTCAGGGCTTTCTGGTTAATAGAGCCCTTACCCTAGGCGTAACTCAAACCTTAACCCTAGGAAGGAAAATCAACCTATGGTTCGGGATGGTCTCATGGAAATATCAGTGGTGGCAGCCAAGTTGCGTCACTTTTGCGCTCCCCTTGGGATGCCTTTTGCAGCTGCAGTGTGCCTGGAGCCCAGGGCTTCCTGGTTTTAAAAGTCCTAGGCCTAAGCCTAACAGTAACCCTAGGAAGGTAAATCAGCCGGGTATTAGGGTTCTTCCTAAGGGAAAAGCCGTGAAAGCAGCCATGTTGTGGCACTTCTGCACTCCCTTTGGGATGCCTTTGGCAGATGAAGTAAGCCTGGAACTCAGGGCTTCCTGGTTAAAAAAATTCAAGCCCTAGGCTGAAGCCTAACCCTAACCCTAGGCAGATAAATCAGCCTAGGTATAGGGATGGTGCCAAGGAAAAAGCTGTGAAAGCTGCCATGTTGTTGCACTTTTGTACTCCCCTTGGGATGCCTTGAACAGCTGCAGTGTGCCTGGAGCTAAGGGCTTCCTAGTTTCAAAAATCCTAGCCCTAGGCCTAAGCCTAACAGTAACCCTGGGAAAATATGTCAGCCTGGTGTTAGGCGTCTTGCCAAGGAAAAAGCCGTGAAAGCAGCCATGTTGTGGCACTTTTGCACTCCCTTTTGGATGCCTTTCACAGCTGCAGTGTGCCTGGAACTCAGGGCTTCCTGCTTTTAAAAATCCTAGCCCTAGGCCGAACCCCAACCCTAAGACGAGAAAGGCAAATCAGCCAGGAATTAGGCATGTCCCCAAGGAAAAAGCTGTGGAGGCAGGCATGTTGTGGTACTTTTGCGCTCTTCTTGGCTAGTCCTTCGCAGCTGCTGTGTTCTTGGAACTCAGGGCTTTCTGGTTAATAGAGCCCTTACCCTAGGCGTAACTCAAACCTTAACCCTAGGAAGGAAAATCAGCCTATGGTTCGGGATGGTCTCATGGAAATATCAGTGGTGGCAGCCAAGTTGCGTCACTTTTGCGCTCCCCTTGGGATGCCTTTTGCAGCTGCAGTGTGCCTGGAGCCCAGGGCTTCCTGGTTTTAAAAGTCCTAGGCCTAAGCCTAACAGTAACCCTAGGAAGGTAAATCAGCCGGGTATTAGGGTTCTTCCTAAGGGAAAAGCCGTGAAAGCAGCCATGTTGTGGCACTTCTGCACTCCCTTTGGGATGCCTATGGCAGATGAAGTAAGCCTGGAACTCAGGGCTTCCTGGTTAAAAAAATTCAAGCCCTAGGCTGAACCCTAACCCTAACCCTAGGCAGATAAATCAGCCTAGGTATAGGGATGGTGCCAAGGAAAAAGCTGTGAAAGCTGCCATGTTGTTGCACTTTTGTACTCCCCTTGGGATGCCTTGAACAGCAGCAGTGTGCCTGGAGCCCAGGGCTTCCTAGTTTTAAAAATCCTAGCCCTAGGCCTAAGCCTAACAGTAACCCTGGGAAAGTATGTCAGCCTGGTGTTAGGCTTCTTGCCAAGGAAAAAGCCGTGAAAGCAGCCATGTTGTGGCACTTTTGCACTCCCTTTTGGATGCCTTTCACAGCTCCAGTGTGCCTGGAACTCAGGGCTTCCTGCTTTTCAAAATCCTAGCCCTAGGCCGAACCCCAACCCTAAGACGAGAAAGGCAAATCAGCCAGGAATTAGGCATGTCCCCAAGGAAAAAGCTGTGGAGGCAGGCATGTTGTGGTACTTTTGCGCTCTTCTTGGCTAGTCCTTCGCAGCTGCTGTGTTCTTGGAACTCAGGGCTTTCTGGTTAATAGAACCCTTACCCTAGGCGTAACTCAAACCTTAACCCTAGGAAGGAAAATCAACCTATGGTTCGGGATGGTCTCATGGAAATATCAGTGGTGGCAGCCAAGTTGCGTCACTTTTGCGCTCCCCTTGGGATGCCTTTTGCAGCTGCAGTGTGCCTGGAGCCCAGGGCTTCCTGGTTTTAAAAGTCCTAGGCCTAAGCCTAACAGTAACCCTAGGAAGGTAAATCAGCCGGGTATTAGGGTTCTTCCTAAGGGAAAAGCCGTGAAAGCAGCCATGTTGTGGCACTTCTGCACTCCCTTTGGGATGCCTTTGGCAGATGAAGTAAGCCTGGAACTCAGGGCTTCCTGGTAAAAAAAATTCAAGCCCTAGGCTGAAGCCTAACCCTAACCCTAGGCAGATAAATCAGCCTAGGTATAGGGATGGTGCCAAGGAAAAAGCTGTGAAAGCTGCCATGTTGTTGCACTTTTGTACTCCCCTTGGGATGCCTTGAACAGCTGCAGTGTGCCTGGAGCTAAGGGCTTCCTAGTTTCAAAAATCCTAGCCCTAGGCCTAAGCCTAACAGTAACCCTGGGAAAATATGTCAGCCTGGTGTTAGGCGTCTTGCCAAGGAAAAAGCCGTGAAAGCAGCCATGTTGTGGCACTTTTGCACTCCCTTTTGGATGCCTTTCACAGCTCCAGTGTGCCTGGAACTCAGGGCTTCCTGCTTTTAAAAATCCTAGCCCTAGGCCGAACCCCAACCCTAAGACGAGAAAGGCAAATCAGCCAGGAATTAGGCATGTCCCCAAGGAAAAAGCTGTGGAGGCAGGCATGTTGTGGTACTTTTGCGCTCTTCTTGGCTAGTGCTTCGCAGCTGCTGTGTTCTTGGAACTCAGGGCTTTCTGGTTAATAGACCCTTACCCTAGGCGTAACTCAAACCTTAACCCTAGGAAGGAAAATCAGCCTATGGTTCGGGATGGTCTCATGGAAATATCAGTGGTGGCAGCCAAGTTGCGTCACTTTTGCGCTCCCCTTGGGATGTCTTTTGCAGCTGCAGTGTGCCTGGAGCCCAGGGCTTCCTGGTTTTAAAAGTCCTAGGCCTAAGCCTAACAGTAACCCTAGGAAGGTAAATCAGCCGGGTATTAGGGTTCTTCCTAAGGGAAAAGCCGTGAAAGCAGCCATGTTGTGGCACTTCTGCACTCCCTTTGGGATGCCTTTGGCAGATGAAGTAAGCCTGGAACTCAGGGCTTCCTGGTTAAAGAAATCCAAGCCCTAGGCTGAACCCTAACCCTAACCCTAGGCAGATAAATCAGCCTAGGTATAGGGATGGTGCCAAGGAAAAAGCTGTGAAAGCTGCCATGTTGTTGCACTTTTGTACTCCCCTTGGGATGCCTTGAACAGCTGCAGTGTGCCTGGAGCTAAGGGCTTCCTAGTTTCAAAAATCCTAGCCCTAGGCCTAAGCCTAACAGTAACCCTGGGAAAGTAAATCAGCCTGGTGTTAGGCTTCTTGCCAAGGAAAAAGCCGTGAAAGCAGCCATGTTGTGGCACTTTTGCACTCCCTTTTGGATGCCTTTCACAGCTCCAGTGTGCCTGGAACTCAGGGCTTCCTGATTTTAAAAATCCTAGCCCTAGGCCGAACCCCAACCCTAAGACGAGAAAGGCAAATCAGCCAGGAATTAGGCATGTCCCCAAGGAAAAAGCTGTGGAGGCAGGCATGTTGTGGTACTTTTGCGCTCTTCTTGGCTAGTCCTTCGCAGCTGCTGTGTTCTTGGAACTCAGGGCTTTCTGGTTAATAGAACCCTTACCCTAGGCGTAACTCAAACCTTAACCCTAGGAAGGAAAATCAGCCTATGGTTTGGGATGGTCTCATGGAAATATCAGTGGTGGCAGCCAAGTTGCGTCACTTTTGCGCTCCCCTTGGGATGCCTTTTGCAGCTGCAGTGTGCCTGGAGCACAGGGCTTCCTGGTTTTAAAAGTCCTAGGCCTAAGCCTAACAGTAACCCTAGGAAGGTAAATCAGCCGGGTATTAGGGTTCTTCCTAAGGGAAAAGCCGTGAAAGTAGCCATGTTGTGGCACTTCTGCACTCCCTTTGGGATGCCTTTGGCAGATGAAGTAAGCCTGGAACTCAGGGCTTCCTGGTTAAAGAAATCCAAGCCCTAGGCTGAACCCTAACCCTAACCCTAGGCAGATAAATCAGCCTAGGTATAGGGATGGTGCCAAGGAAAAAGCTGTGAAAGCTGCCATGTTGTTGCACTTTTGTACTCCCCTTGGGATGCCTTGAACAGCTGCAGTGTGCCTGGAGCCCAGGGCTTCCTAGTTTCAAAAATCCTAGCCCTAGGCCTAAGCCTAACAGTAACCCTGGGAAAGTAAATCAGCCTGATGTTAGGTTTCTTGCCAAGGAAAAAGCCGTGAAAGCAGCCATGTTGTGGCACTTTTGCACTCCCTTTTGGATGCCTTTCACAGCTCCAGTGTGCCTGGAACTCAGGGCTTCCTGCTTTTAAAAATCCTAGCCCTAGGCCGAACCCCAACCCTAAGACGAGAAAGGCAAATCAGCCAGGAATTAGGCATGTCCCCAAGGAAAAAGCTGTGGAGGCAGGCATGTTGTGGTACTTTTGCACTCTTCTTGGCTAGTCCTTCGCAGCTGCTGTGTTCTTGGAACTCAGGGCTTTCTGGTTAATAGAACCCTTACCCTAGGCGTAACTCAAACCTTAACCCTAGGAAGGAAAATCAGCCTATGGTTCGGGATGGTCTCATGGAAATAGCAGTGGTGGCAGCCAAGTTGCGTCACTTTTGCGCTCCCCTTGGGATGCCTTTTGCAGCTGCAGTGTGCCTGGAGCCCAGGGCTTCCTGGTTTTAGAAGTCCTAGGCCTAAGCCTAACAGTAACCCTAGGAAGGTAAATCAGCCGTGTATTAGGCTTCTTGCCAAGGAAAAAGCCGTGAAAGCAGCCATGTTGTGGCACTTCTGCACTCCCTTTGGGATGCCTTTGGCAGATGAAGTAAGCCTGGAACTCAGGGCTTCCTGGTTAAAAAAATTCAAGCCCTAGGCTGAACCCTAACCCTAACCCTAGGCAGATAAATCAGCCTAGGTATAGGGATGGTGCCAAGGAAAAAGCTGTGAAAGCTGCCATGTTGTTGCACTTTTGTACTCCCCTTGGGATGCCTTGAACAGCTGCAGTGTGCCTGGAGCCCAGGGCTTCCTAGTTTCAAAAATCCTAGCCCTAGGCCTAAGCCTAACAGTAACCCTGGGAAAGTAAATCAGCCTGATGTTAGGCTTCTTGCCAAGGAAAAAGCCGTGAAAGCAGCCATGTTGTGGCACTTCTGCACTCCCTTTGGGATGCCTTTGGCAGATGAAGTAAGCCTGGAACTCAGGGCTTCCTGGTTAAAGAAATCCAAGCCCTAGGCTGAACCCTAACCCTAACCCTAGGCAGATAAATCAGCCTAGGTATAGGGATGGTGCCAAGGAAAAAGCTGTGAAAGCTGCCATGTTGTTGCACTTTTGTACTCCCCTTGGGATGCCTTGAACAGCTGCAGTGTGCCTGGAGCTAAGGGCTTCCTAGTTTTAAAAATCCTAGCCCTAGGCCTAAGCCTAACAGTAACCCTGGGAAAGTAAATCAGCCTGATGTTAGGCTTCTTGCCAAGGAAAAAGCCGTGAAAGCAGCCATGTTGTGGCACTTCTGCACTCCCTTTGGGATGCCTTTGGCAGATGAAGTAAGCCTGGAACTCAGGGCTTCCTGGTTAAAGAAATCCAAGCCCTAGGCTGAACCCTAACCCTAACCCTAGGCAGATAAATCAGCCTAGGTATAGGGATGGTGCCAAGGAAAAAGCTGTGAAAGCTGCCATGTTGTTGCACTTTTGTACTCCCCTTGGGATGCCTTGAACAGCTGCAGTGTGCCTGGAGCTAAGGGCTTCCTAGTTTCAAAAATCCTAGCCCTAGGCCTAAGCCTAACAGTAACCCTGGGAAAGTAAATCAGCCTGATGTTAGGCTTCTTGCCAAGGAAAAAGCCGTGAAACAGCCATGTTGTGGCACTTTTGCACTCCCTTTTGGATGCCTTTCACAGCTCCAGTGTGCCTGGAACTCAGGGCTTCCTGATTTTAAAAATCCTAGCCCTAGGCCGAACCCCAACCCTATGACGAGAAAGGCAAATCAGCCAGGAATTAGGCATGTCCCCAAGGAAAAAGCTGTGGAGGCAGGCATGTTGTGGTACTTTTGCGCTCTTCTTGGCTAGTCCTTCGCAGCTGCTGTGTTCTTGGAACTCAGGGCTTTCTGGTTAATAGAACCCTTACCCTAGGCGTAACTCAAACCTTAACCCTAGGAAGGAAAATCAGCCTATGATTTGGGATGGTCTCGTGGAAATATCAGTGGTGGCAGCCAAGTTGCGTCACTTTTGCGCTCCCCTTGGGATGCCTTTTGCAGCTGCAGTGTGCCTGGAGCCCAGGGCTTCCTGGTTTTAAAAGTCCTAGGCCTAAGCCTAACAGTAACCCTAGGAAGGTAAATCAGCCGGGTATTAGGGTTCTTCCTAAGGGAAAAGCCGTGAAAGCAGCCATGTTGTGGCACTTCTGCACTCCCTTTGGGATGCCTTTGGCAGATGAAGTAAGCCTGGAACTCAGGGCTTCCTGGTTAAAGAAATCCAAGCCCTAGGCTGTACCCTAACCCTAACCCTAGGCAGATAAATCAGCCTAGGTATAGGGATGGTGCCAAGGAAAAAGCTGTGAAAGCTGCCATGTTGTTGCACTTTTGTACTCCCCTTGGGATGCCTTGAACAGCTGCAGTGTGCCTGGAGCTAAGGGCTTCCTAATTTCAAAAATCCTAGCCCTAGGCCTAAGCCTAACAGTAACCCTGGGAAAGTAAATCAGCCTGATGTTAGGCTTCTTGCCAAGGAAAAAGCCGTGAAAGCAGCCATGTTGTGGCACTTTTGCACTCCCTTTTGGATGCCTTTCACAGCTCCAGTGTGCCTGGAACTCAGGGCTTCCTGCTTTTAAAAATCCTAGCCCTAGGCCGAACCCCAACCCTAAGACGAGAAAGGCAAATCAGCCAGGAATTAGGCATGTCCCCAAGGAAAAAGCTGTGGAGGCAGGCATGTTGTGGTACTTTTGCGCTCTTCTTGGCTAGTCCTTCGCAGCTGCTGTGTTCTTGGAACTCAGGGCTTTCTGGTTAATAGAACCCTTACCCTAGGCGTAACTCAAACCTTAACCCTAGGAAGGAAAATCAGCCTATGGTTCGGGATGGTCTCATGGAAATATCAGTGGTGGCAGCCAAGTTGCGTCACTTTTGCGCTCCCCTTGGGATGCCTTTTGCAGCTGCAGTGTGCCTGGAGCCCAGGGCTTCCTGGTTTTAAAAGTCCTAGGCCTAAGCCTAACAGTAACCCTAGGAAGGTAAATCAGCCGGGTATTAGGGTTCTTCCTAAGGGAAAAGCCGTGAAAGCAGCCATGTTGTGGCACTTCTGCACTCCCTTTGGGATGCCTTTGGCAGATGAAGTAAGCCTGGAACTCAGGGCTTCCTGGTTAAAGAAATCCAAGCCCTAGGCTGAACCCTAACCCTAACCCTAGGCAGATAAATCAGCCTAGGTATAGGGATGGTGCCAAGGAAAAAGCTGTGAAAGCTGCCATGTTGTTGCACTTTTGTACTCCCCTTGGGATGCCTTGAAAACTGCAGTGTGCCTGGAGCTAAGGGCTTCCTAATTTCAAAAATCCTAGCCCTAGGCCTAAGCCTAACAGTAACCCTGGGAAAGTAAATCAGCCTGATGTTAGGCTTCTTGCCAAGGAAAAAGCCGTGAAAGCAGCCATGTTGTGGCACTTCTGCACTCCCTTTGGGATGCCTTTGGCAGATGAAGTAAGCCTGGAACTCAGGGCTTCCTGGTTAAAGAAATCCAAGCCCTAGGCTGAACCCTAACCCTAACCCTAGGCAGATAAATCAGCCTAGGTATAGGGATGGTGCCAAGGAAAAAGCTGTGAAAGCTGCCATGTTGTTGCACTTTTGTACTCCCCTTGGGATGCCTTGAACAGCTGCAGTGTGCCTGGAGCTAAGGGCTTCCTAGTTTTAAAAATCCTAGCCCTAGGCCTAAGCCTAACAGTAACCCTGGGAAAGTATGTCAGCCTGATGTTAGGCTTCTTGCCAAGGAAAAAGCCGTGAAAGCAGCCATGTTGTGGCACTTTTGCACTCCCTTTTGGATGCCTTTCACAGCTCCAGTGTGCCTGGAACTCAGGGCTTCCTGCTTTTAAAAATCCTAGCCCTAGGCCGAACCCCAACCCTAAGACGAGAAAGGCAAATCAGCCAGGAATTAGGCATGTCCCCAAGGAAAAAGCTGTGGAGGCAGGCATGTTGTGGTACTTTTGCGCTCTTCTTGGCTAGTCCTTCGCAGCTGCTGTGTTCTTGGAACTCAGGGCTTTCTGGTTAATAGAACCCTTACCCTAGGCGTAACTCAAACCTTAACCCTAGGAAGGAAAATCAGCCTATGGTTCGGGATGGTCTCATGGAAATATCAGTGGTGGCAGCCAAGTTGCGTCACTTTTGCGCTCCCCTTGGGATGCCTTTTGCAGCTGCAGTGTGCCTGGAGGCCAGGGCTTCCTGGTTTTAAAAGTCCTAGGCCTAAGCCTAACAGTAACCCTAGGAAGGTAAATCAGCCGGGTATTAGGGTTCTTCCTAAGGGAAAAGCCGTGAAAGCAGCCATGTTGTGGCACTTCTGCACTCCCTTTGGGATGCCTTTGGCAGATGAAGTAAGCCTGGAACTCAGGGCTTCCTGGTTAAAGAAATCCAAGCCCTAGGCTGAACCCTAACCCTAACCCTAGGCAGATAAATCAGCCTAGGTATAGGGATGGTGCCAAGGAAAAAGCTGTGAAAGCTGCCATGTTGTTGCACTTTTGTACTCCCCTTGGGATGCCTTGAACAGCTGCAGTGTGCCTGGAGCCCAGGGCTTCCTAGTTTCAAAAATCCTAGCCCTAGGCCTAAGCCTAACAGTAACCCTGGGAAAGTAAATCAGCCTGATGTTAGGTTTCTTGCCAAGGAAAAAGCCGTGAAAGCAGCCATGTTGTGGCACTTTTGCACTCCCTTTTGGATGCCTTTCACAGCTCCAGTGTGCCTGGAACTCAGGGATTCCTGATTTTAAAAATCCTAGCCCTAGGCCGAACCGCAACCCTATGACGAGAAAGGCAAATCAGCCAGGAATTAGGCATGTCCCCAAGGAAAAAGCTGTGGAGGCAGGCATGTTGTGGTACTTTTGCGCTCTTCTTGGCTAGTCCTTCGCAGCTGCTGTGTTCTTGGAACTCAGGGCTTTCTGGTTAATAGACCCTTACCCTAGGCGTAACTCAAACCTTAACCCTAGGAAGGAAAATCAGCCTATGGTTCGGGATGGTCTCATGGAAATATCAGTGGTGGCAGCCAAGTTGCGTCACTTTTGCGCTCCCCTTGGGATGCCTTTTGCAGCTGCAGTGTGCCTGGAGCCCAGGGCTTCCTGGTTTTAAAAGTCCTAGGCCTAAGCCTAACAGTAACCCTAGGAAGGTAAATCAGCCGGGTATTAGGGTTCTTCCTAAGGGAAAAGCCGTGAAAGCAGCCATGTTGTGGCACTTCTGCACTCCCTTTGGGATGCCTTTGGCAGATGAAGTAAGCCTGGAACTCAGGGCTTCCTGGTTAAAGAAATCCAAGCCCTAGGCTGAACCCTAACCCTAACCCTAGGCAGATAAATCAGCCTAGGTATAGGGATGGTGCCAAGGAAAAAGCTGTGAAAGCTGCCATGTTGTTGCACTTTTGTACTCCCCTTGGGATGCCTTGAACAGCTGCAGTGTGCCTGGAGCCCAGGGCTTCCTAGTTTCAAAAATCCTAGCCCTAGGCCTAAGCCTAACAGTAACCCTGGGAAAGTATGTCAGCCTGATGTTAGGCTTCTTGCCAAGGAAAAAGCCGTGAAAGCAGCCATGTTGTGGCACTTTTGCACTCCCTTTTGGATGCCTTTCACAGCTCCAGTGTGCCTGGAACTCAGGGCTTCCTGCTTTTAAAAATCCTAGCCCTAGGCCGAACCCCAACCCTAAGACGAGAAAGGCAAATCAGCCAGGAATTAGGCATGTCCCCAAGGAAAAAGCTGTGGAGGCAGGCATGTTGTGGTACTTTTGCGCTCTTCTTGGCTAGTCCTTCGCAGCTGCTGTGTTCTTGGAACTCAGGGCTTTCTGGTTAATAGACCCTTACCCTAGGCGTAACTCAAACCTTAACCCTAGGAAGGAAAATCAGCCTATGGTTCGGGATGGTCTCATGGAAATATCAGTGGTGGCAGCCAAGTTGCGTCACTTTTGCGCTCCCCTTGGGATGCCTTTCGCAGCTGCAGTGTGCCTGGAGCCCAGGGCTTCCTGGTTTTAAAAGTCCTAGGCCTAAGCCTAACAGTAACCCTAGGAAGGTAAATCAGCCGGGTATTAGGGTTCTTCCTAAGGGAAAAGCCGTGAAAGCAGCCATGTTGTGGCACTTCTGCACTCCCTTTGGGATGCCTTTGGCAGATGAAGTAAGCGTGGAACTCAGGGCTTCCTGGTTAAAGAAATCCAAGCCCTAGGCTGAACCCTAACCCTAACCCTAGGCAGATAAATCAGCCTAGGTATAGGGATGGTGCCAAGGAAAAAGCTGTGAAAGCTGCCATGTTGTTGCACTTTTGTACTCCCCTTGGGAGGCCTTGAACAGCTGCAGTGTGCCTGGAGCCCAGGGCTTCCTAGTTTCAAAAATCCTAGCCCTAGGCCTAAGCCTAACAGTAACCCTGGGAAAGTATGTCAGCCTGATGTTAGGCTTCTTGCCAAGGAAAAAGCCGTGAAAGCAGCCATGTTGTGGCACTTTTGCACTCCCTTTTGGATGCCTTTCACAGCTCCAGTGTGCCTGGAACTCAGGGCTTCCTGATTTTAAAAATCCTAGCCCTAGGCCGAACCCCAACCCTAAGACGAGAAAGGCAAATCAGCCAGGAATTAGGCATGTCCCCAAGGAAAAAGCTGTGGAGGCAGGCATGTTGTGGTACTTTTGCGCTCTTCTTGGCTAGTCCTTCGCAGCTGCTGTGTTCTTGGAACTCAGGCCTTTCTGGTTAATAGAACCCTTACCCTAGGCGTAACTCAAACCTTAACCCTAGGAAGGAAAATCAACCTATGGTTCGGGATGGTCTCATGGAAATATCAGTGGTGGCAGCCAAGTTGCGTCACTTTTGCGCTCCCCTTGGGATGCCTTTTGCAGCTGCAGTGTGCCTGGAGCCCAGGGCTTCCTGGTTTTAAAAGTCCTAGGCCTAAGCCTAACAGTAACCCTAGGAAGGTAAATCAGCCGGGTATTAGGCTTCTTGCCAAGGAAAAAGCCGTGAAAGCAGCCATGTTGTGGCACTTCTGCACTCCCTTTGGGATGCCTTTGGCAGATGAAGTAAGCCTGGAACTCAGGGCTTCCTGGTTAAAAAAATTCAAGCCCTAGGCTGAACCCTAACCCTAACCCTAGGCAGATAAATCAGCCTAGGTATAGGGATGGTGCCAAGGAAAAAGCTGTGAAAGCTGCCATGTTGTTGCACTTTTGTACTCCCCTTGGGATGCCTTGAACAGCTGCAGTGTGCCTGGAGCTAAGGGCTTCCTAGTTTCAAAAATCCTAGCCCTAGGCCTAAGCCTAACAGTAACCCTGGGAAAGTAAATCAGCCTGATGTTAGGCTTCTTGCCAAGGAAAAAGCCGTGAAAGCAGCCATGTTGTGGCACTTCTGCACTCCCTTTGGGATGCCTTTGGCAGATGAAGTAAGCCTGGAACTCAGGGCTTCCTGGTTAAAGAAATCCAAGCCCTAGGCTGAACCCTAACCCTAACCCTAGGCAGATAAATCAGCCTAGGTATAGGGATGGTGCCAAGGAAAAAGCTGTGAAAGCTGCCATGTTGTTGCACTTTTGTACTCCCCTTGGGATGCCTTGAACAGCTGCAGTGTGCCTGGAGCTAAGGGCTTCCTAGTTTCAAAAATCCTAGCCCTAGGCCTAAGCCTAACAGTAACCCTGGGAAAGTAAATCAGCCTGATGTTAGGCTTCTTGCCAAGGAAAAAGCCGTGAAAGCAGCCATGTTGTGGCACTTCTGCACTCCCTTTGGGATGCCTTTGGCAGATGAAGTAAGCCTGGAACTCAGGGCTTCCTGGTTAAAGAAATCCAAGCCCTAGGCTGAACCCTAACCCTAACCCTAGGCAGATAAATCAGCCTAGGTATAGGGATGGTGCCAAGGAAAAAGCTGTGAAAGCTGCCATGTTGTTGCACTTTTGTACTCCCCTTGGGATGCCTTGAACAGCTGCAGTGTGCCTGGAGCTAAGGGCTTCCTAATTTCAAAAATCCTAGCCCTAGGCCTAAGCCTAACAGTAACCCTGGGAAAGTAAATCAGCCTGATGTTAGGTTTCTTGCCAAGGAAAAAGCCGTGAAAGCAGCCATGTTGTGGCACTTTTGCACTCCCTTTTGGATGCCTTTCACAGCTCCAGTGTGCCTGGAACTCAGGGCTTCCTGATTTTAAAAATCCTAGCCCTAGGCCGAACCCCAACCCTAAGACGAGAAAGGCAAATCAGCCAGGAATTAGGCATGTCCCCAAGGAAAAAGCTGTGGAGGCAGGCATGTTGTGGTACTTTTGCACTCTTCTTGGCTAGTCCTTCGCAGCTGCTGTGTTCTTGGAACTCAGGGCTTTCTGGTTAATAGACCCTTACCCTAGGTGTAACTCAAACCTTAACCCTAGGAAGGAAAATCAGCCTATGGTTCGGGATGGTCTCATGGAAATATCAGTGGTGGCAGCCAAGTTGCGTCACTTTTGCGCTCCCCTTGGGATGCCTTTTGCAGCTGCAGTGTGCCTGGAGCCCAGGGCTTCCTGGTTTTAAAAGTCCTAGGCCTAAGCCTAACAGTAACCCTAGGAAGGTAAATCAGCCGGGTATTAGGGTTCTTCCTAAGGGAAAAGCCGTGAAAGCAGCCATGTTGTGGCACTTCTGCACTCCCTTTGGGATGCCTTTGGCAGATGAAGTAAGCCTGGAACTCAGGGCTTCCTGGTTAAAGAAATCCAAGCCCTAGGCTGAACCCTAACCCTAACCCTAGGCAGATAAATCAGCCTAGGTATAGGGATGGTGCCAAGGAAAAAGCTGTGAAAGCTGCCATGTTGTTGCACTTTTGTACTCCCCTTGGGATGCCTTGAACAGCTGCAGTGTGCCTGGAGCTAAGGGCTTCCTAATTTCAAAAATCCTAGCCCTAGGCCTAAGCCTAACAGTAACCCTGGGAAAGTAAATCAGCCTGATGTTAGGCTTCTTGCCAAGGAAAAAGCCGTGAAACAGCCATGTTGTGGCACTTTTGCACTCCCTTTTGGATGCCTTTCACAGCTCCAGTGTGCCTGGAACTCAGGGCTTCCTGCTTTTAAAAATCCTAGCCCTAGGCCGAACCCCAACCCTAAGACGAGAAAGGCAAATCAGCCAGGAATTAGGCATGTCCCCAAGGAAAAAGCTGTGGAGGCAGGCATGTTGTGGTACTTTTGCGCTCTTCTTGGCTAGTCCTTCGCAGCTGCTGTGTTCTTGGAACTCAGGGCTTTCTGGTTAATAGAACCCTTACCCTAGGCGTAACTCAAACCTTAACCCTAGGAAGGAAAATCAGCCTATGGTTCGGGATGGTCTCATGGAAATATCAGTGGTGGCAGCCAAGTTGCGTCACTTTTGCGCTCCCCTTGGGATGCCTTTTGCAGCTGCAGTGTGCCTGGAGCCCAGGGCTTCCTGGTGTTAAAAGTCCTAGGCCTAAGCCTAACAGTAACCCTAGGAAGGTAAATCAGCCGGGTATTAGGGTTCTTCCTAAGGGAAAAGCCGTGAAAGCAGCCATGTTGTGGCACTTCTGCACTCCCTTAGGGATGCCTTTGGCAGATGAAGTAACCTCCAACTCAGGGCTTCCTGGTAAAAAAAATCCAAGCCCTAGGCTGAACCCTAACCCTAACCCTAGGCAGATAAATCAGCCTAGGTATAGGGATGGTGCCAAGGAAAAAGCTGTGAAAGCTGCCATGTTGTTGCACTTTTGTACTCCCCTTGGGATGCCTTGAACAGCTGCAGTGTGCCTGGAGCCCAGGGCTTCCTAGTTTCAAAAATCCTAGCCCTAGGCCTAAGCCTAACAGTAACCCTGGGAAAGTAAATCGGCCTGATGTTAGGTTTCTTGCCAAGGAAAAAGCCGTGAAAGCAGCCATGTTGTGGCACTTTTGCACTCCCTTTTGGATGCCTTTCACAGCTCCAGTGTGCCTGGAACTCAGGGCTTCCTGCTTTTAAAAATCCTAGCCCTAGGCCGAACCCCAACCCTAAGACGAGAAAGGCAAATCAGCCAGGAATTAGGCATGTCCCCAAGGAAAAAGCTGTGGAGGCAGGCATGTTGTGGTACTTTTGCGCTCTTCTTGGCTAGTCCTTCGCAGCTGCTGTGTTCTTGGAACTCAGGGCTTTCTAGTTAATAGACCCTTACCCTAGGCGTAACTCAAACCTTAACCCTAGGAAGGAAAATCAGCCTATGGTTCGGGATGGTCTCATGGAAATATCAGTGGTGGCAGCCAAGTTGCGTCACTTTTGCGCTCCCCTTGGGATGCCTTTTGCAGCTGCAGTGTGCCTGGAGCCCAGGGCTTCCTGGTTTTAAAAGTCCTAGGCCTAAGCCTAACAGTAACCCTAGGAAGGTAAATCAGCCGGGTATTAGGGTTCTTCCTAAGGGAAAAGCCGTGAAAGCAGCCATGTTGTGGCACTTCTGCACTCCCTTTGGGATGCCTTTGGCAGATGAAGTAAGCCTGGAACTCAGGGCTTCCTGGTTAAAAAAAATTCAAGCCCTAGGCTGAACCCTAACCCTAACCCTAGGCAGATAAATCAGCCTAGGTATAGGGATGGTGCCAAGGAAAAAGCTGTGAAAGCTGCCATGTTGTTGCACTTTTGTACTCCCCTTGGGATGCCTTGAACAGCTGCAGTGTGCCTGGAGCTAAGGGCCTCCTAGTTTCAAAAATCCTAGCCCTAGGCCTAAGCCTAACAGTAACCCTGGGAAAGTAAATCAGCCTGATGTTAGGCTTCTTGCCAAGGAAAAAGCCGTGAAACAGACATGTTGTGGCACTTTTGCACTCCCTTTTGGATGCCTTTCACAGCTCCAGTGTGCCTGGAACTCAGGGCTTCCTGCTTTTAAAAATCCTAGCCCTAGGCCGAACCCCAACCCTAAGACGAGAAAGGCAAATCAGCCAGGAATTAGGCATGTCCCCAAGGAAAAAGCTGTGGAGGCAGGCATGTTGTGGTACTTTTGCGCTCTTCTTGGCTAGTCCTTCGCAGCTGCTGTGTTCTTGGAACTCAGGCCTTTCTGGTTAATAGAACCCTTACCCTAGGCGTAACTCAAACCTTAACCCTAGGAAGGAAAATCAACCTATGGTTCGGGATGGTCTCATGGAAATATCAGTGGTGGCAGCCAAGTTGCATCACTTTTGCGCTCCCCTTGGGATGCCTTTTGCAGCTGCAGTGTGCCTGGAGCCCAGGGCTTCCTGGTTTTAAAAGTCCTAGGCCTAAGCCTAACAGTAACCCTAGGAAGGTAAATCAGCCGGGTATTAGGGTTCTTCCTAAGGGAAAAGCCGTGAAAGCAGCCATGTTGTGGCACTTCTGCACTCCCTTTGGGATGCCTTTGGCAGATGAAGTAAGCCTGGAACTCAGGGCTTCCTGGTTAAAAAAATTCAAGCCCTAGGCTGAACCCTAACCCTAACCCTAGGCAGATAAATCAGCCTAGGTATAGGGATGGTGCCAAGGAAAAAGCTGTGAAAGCTGCCATGTTGTTGCACTTTTGTACTCCCCTTGGGATGCCTTGAACAGCTGCAGTGTGCCTGGAGCTAAGGGCTTCCTAGTTTCAAAAATCCTAGCCCTAGGCCTAAGCCTAACAGTAACCCTGGGAAAGTAAATCAGCCTGATGTTAGGCTTCTTGCCAAGGAAAAAGCCGTGAAAGCAGCCATGTTGTGGCACTTCTGCACTCCCTTTGGGATGCCTTTGGCAGATGAAGTAAGCCTGGAACTCAGGGCTTCCTGGTTAAAGAAATCCAAGCCCTAGGCTGAACCCTAACCCTAACCCTAGGCAGATAAATCAGCCTAGGTATAGGGATGGTGCCAAGGAAAAAGCTGTGAAAGCTGCCATGTTGTTGCACTTTTGTACTCCCCTTGGGATGCCTTGAACAGCTGCAGTGTGCCTGGAGCTAAGGGCTTCCTAGTTTCAAAAATCCTAGCCCTAGGCCTAAGCCTAACAGTAACCCTGGGAAAGTAAATCAGCCTGATGTTAGGCTTCTTGCCAAGGAAAAAGCCGTGAAAGCAGCCATGTTGTGGCACTTCTGCACTCCCTTTGGGATGCCTTTGGCAGATGAAGTAAGCCTGGAACTCAGGGCTTCCTGGTTAAAGAAATCCAAGCCCTAGGCTGAACCCTAACCCTAACCCTAGGCAGATAAATCAGCCTAGGTATAGGGATGGTGCCAAGGAAAAAGCTGTGAAAGCTGCCATGTTGCTGCACTTTTCTACTCCCCTTGGGATGCCTTGAACAGCTGCAGTGTGCCTGGAGCTAAGGGCTTCCTAGTTTCAAAACTCCTAGCCCTAGGCCTAAGCCTAACAGTAACCCTGGGAAAGTAAATCAGCCTGATGTTAGGCTTCTTGCCAAGGAAAAAGCCGTGAAACAGCCATGTTGTGGCACTTTTGCACTCCCTTTTGGATGCCTTTCACAGCTCCAGTGTGCCTGGAACTCAGGGCTTCCTGCTTTTAAAAATCCTAGCCCTAGGCCGAACCCCAACCCTAAGACGAGAAAGGCAAATCAGCCAGGAATTAGGCATGTCCCCAAGGAAAAAGCTGTGGAGGCAGGCATGTTGTGGTACTTTTGCGCTCTTCTTGGCTAGTCCTTCGCAGCTGCTGTGTTCTTGGAACTCAGGGCTTTCTGGTTAATAGAACCCTTACCCTAGGCGTAACTCAAACCTTAACCCTAGGAAGGAAAATCAGCCTATGGTTCGGGATGGTCTCATGGAAATATCAGTGGTGGCAGCCAAGTTGCGTCACTTTTGCGCTCCCCTTGGGATGCCTTTTGCAGCTGCAGTGTGCCTGGAGCCCAGGGCTTCCTGGTTTTAAAAGTCCTAGGCCTAAGCCTAACAGTAACCCTAGGAAGGTAAATCAGCCGGGTATTAGGGTTCTTCCTAAGGGAAAAGCCATGAAAGCAGCCATGTTGTGGCACTTTTGCACTCCCTTTTGGATGCCTTTGGCAGATGAAGTAAGCCTGGAACTCAGGGCTTCCTGGTTAAAGAAATCACAGCCCTAGGCTGAACCCTAACCCTAACCCTAGGCAGATAAATCAGCCTAGGTATAGGGATGGTGCCAAGGAAAAAGCTGTGAAAGCTGCCATGTTGTTGCACTTTTGTACTCCCCTTGGGATGCCTTGAACAGCTGCAGTGTGCCTGGAGCCCAGGGCTTCCTAGTTTCAAAAATCCTAGCCCTAGGCCTAAGCCTAACAGTAACCCTGGGAAAGTAAATCAGCCTGGTGTTAGGTTTCTTGCCAAGGAAAAAGCCGTGAAAGCAGCCATGTTGTGGCACTTTTGCACTCCCTTTTGGATGCCTTTCACAGCTCCAGTGTGCCTGGAACTCAGGGCTTCCTGCTTTTAAAAATCCTAGCCCTAGGCCGAACCCCAACCCTAAGACGAGAAAGGCAAATCAGCCAGGAATTAGGCATGTCCCCAAGGAAAAAGCTGTGGAGGCAGGCATGTTGTGGTACTTTTGCGCTCTTCTTGGCTAGTCCTTCGCAGCTGCTGTGTTCTTGGAACTCAGGGCTTTCTGGTTAATAGAACCCTTACCCTAGGCGTAACTCAAACCTTAACCCTAGGAAGGAAAATCAGCCTATGGTTCGGGATGGTCTCATGGAAATATCAGTGGTGGCAGCCAAGTTGCGTCACTTTTGCGCTCCCCTTGGGATGCCTTTTGCAGCTGCAGTGTGCCTGGAGCCCAGGGCTTCCTGGTTTTAAAAGTCCTAGGCCTAAGCCTAACAGTAACCCTAGGAAGGTAAATCAGCCGGGTATTAGGGTTCTTCCTAAGGGAAAAGCCGTGAAAGCAGCCATGTTGTGGCACTTCTGCACTCCCTTTGGGATGCCTTTGGCAGATGAAGTAAGCCTGGAACTCAGGGCTTCCTGGTAAAAAAAATTCAAGCCCTAGGCTGAACCCTAACCCTAACCCTAGGCAGATAAATCAGCCTAGGTATTGGGATAATGCCAAGGAAAAAGCTGTGAAAGCTGCCATGTTGTTGCACTTTTGTACTCCCCTTGGGATGCCTTGAACAGCTGCAGTGTGCCTGGAGCCCAGGGCTTCCTAGTTTCAAAAATCCTAGCCCTAGGCCTAAGCCTAACAGTAACCCTGGGAAAGTATGTCAGCCTGATGTTAGGCTTCTTGCCAAGGAAAAAGCCGTGAAAGCAGCCATGTTGTGGCACTTTTGCACTCCCTTTTGGATGCCTTTCACAGCTCCAGTGTGCCTGGAACTCAGGGCTTCCTGCTTTTAAAAATCCTAGCCCTAGGCCGAACCGCAACCCTAAGACGAGAAAGGCAAATCAGCCAGGAATTAGGCATGTCCCCAAGGAAAAAGCTGTGGAGGCAGGCATGTTGTGGTACTTTTGCGCTCTTCTTGGCTAGTCCTTCGCAGCTGCTGTGTTCTTGGAACTCAGGGCTTTCTGGTTAATAGACCCTTACCCTAGGCGTAACTCAAACCTTAACCCTAGGAAGGAAAATCAACCTATGGTTCGGGATGGTCTCATGGAAATATCAGTGGTGGCAGCCAAGTTGCGTCACTTTTGCGCTCCCCTTGGGATGCCTTTTGCAGCTGCAGTGTGCCTGGAGCCCAGGGCTTCCTGGTTTTAAAAGTCCTAGGCCTAAGCCTAACAGTAACCCTAGGAAGGTAAATCAGCCGGGTATTAGGGTTCTTCCTAAGGGAAAAGCCGTGAAAGCAGCCATGTTGTGGCACTTCTGCACTCCCTTTGGGATGCCTTTGGCAGATGAAGTAAGCCTGGAACTCAGGGCTTCCTGGTAAAAAAAATTCAAGCCCTAGGCTGAACCCTAACCCTAACCCTAGGCAGATAAATCAGCCTAGGTATAGGGATGGTGCCAAGGAAAAAGCTGTGAAAGCTGCCATGTTGTTGCACTTTTGTACTCCCCTTGGGATGCCTTGAACAGCTGCAGTGTGCCTGGAGCTAAGGGCCTCCTAGTTTCAAAAACCCTAGCCCTAGGCCTAAGCCTAACAGTAACCCTGGGAAAGTAAATCAGCCTGATGTTAGGCTTCTTGCCAAGGAAAAAGCCGTGAAAGCAGCCATGTTGTGGCACTTTTGCACTCCCTTTTGGATGCCTTTCACAGCTCCAGTGTGCCTGGAACTCAGGGCTTCCTGCTTTTAAAAATCCTAGCCCTAGGCCGAACCGCAACCCTAAGACGAGAAAGGCAAATCAGCCAGGAATTAGGCATGTCCCCAAGGAAAAAGCTGTGGAGGCAGGCATGTTGTGGTACTTTTGCGCTCTTCTTGGCTAGTCCTTCGCAGCTGCTGTGTTCTTGGAACTCAGGGCTTTCTGGTTAATAGAACCCTTACCCTAGGCGTAACTCAAACCTTAACCCTAGGAAGGAAAATCAGCCTATGGTTCGGGATGGTCTCATGGAAATATCAGTGGTGGCAGCCAAGTTGCGTCACTTTTGCGCTCCCCTTGGGATGCCTTTTGCAGCTGCAGTGTGCCTGGAGCCCAGGGCTTCCTGGTTTTAAAAGTCCTAGGCCTAAGCCTAACAGTAACCCTAGGAAGGTAAATCAGCCGGGTATTAGGGTTCTTCCTAAGGGAAAAGCCGTGAAAGCAGCCATGTTGTGGCACTTCTGCACTCCCTTTGGGATGCCTTTGGCAGATGAAGTAAGCCTGGAACTCAGGGCTTCCTGGTTAAAAAAATTCAAGCCCTAGGCTGAACCCTAACCCTAACCCTAGGCAGATAAATCAGCCTAGGTATAGGGATGGTGCCAAGGAAAAAGCTGTGAAAGCTGCCATGCTGTTGCACTTTTGTACTCCCCTTGGGATGCCTTGAACAGCTGCAGTGTGCCTGGAGCTAAGGGCTTCCTAGTTTCAAAAATCCTAGCCCTAGGCCTAAGCCTAACAGTAACCCTGGGAAAGTAAATCAGCCTGATGTTAGGCTTCTTGCCAAGGAAAAAGCCGTGAAAGCAGCCATGTTGTGGCACTTCTGCACTCCCTTTGGGATGCCTTTGGCAGATGAAGTAAGCCTGGAACTCAGGGCTTCCTGGTTAAAGAAATCCAAGCCCTAGGCTGAAGCCTAACCCTAACCCTAGGCAGATAAATCAGCCTAGGTATAGGGATGGTGCCAAGGAAAAAGCTGTGAAAGCTGCCATGTTGTTGCACTTTTGTACTCCCCTTGGGATGCCTTGAACAGCTGCAGTGTGCCTGGAGCTAAGGGCTTCCTAGTTTCAAAAATCCTAGCCCTAGGCCTAAGCCTAACAGTAACCCTGGGAACGTAAGTCAGCCTGATGTTAGGCTTCTTGCCAAGGAAAAAGCCGTGAAAGCAGCCATGTTGTGGCACTTTTGCACTTCCTTTTGGATGCCTTTCACAGCTTCAGTGTGCCTGGATCTCAGGGCTTCCTGCTTTTAAAAATCCTAGCCCTAGGCCGAACCCCAACCCTAAGACGAGAAAGGCAAATCAGCCAGGAATTAGGCATGTCCCCAAGGAAAAAGCTGTGGAGGCAGGCATGTTGTGGTACTTTTGCGCTCTTCTTGGCTAGTCCTTCGCAGCTGCTGTGTTCTTGGAACTCAGGGCTTTCTGGTTAATAGAACCCTTACCCTAGGCGTAACTCAAACCTTAACCCTAGGAAGGAAAATCAGCCTATGGTTCGGGATGGTCTCATGGAAATATCAGTGGTGGCAGCCAAGTTGCGTCACTTTTGCGCTCCCCTTGGGATGCCTTTTGCAGCTGCAGTGTGCCTGGAGCCCAGGGCTTCCTGGTTTTAAAAGTCCTAGGCCTAAGCCTAACAGTAACCCTAGGAAGGTAAATCAGCCGGGTATTAGGGTTCTTCCTAAGGGAAAAGCCGTGAAAGCAGCCATGTTGTGGCACTTCTGCACTCCCTTTGGGATGCCTTTGGCAGATGAAGTAAGCCTGGAACTCAGGGCTTCCTGGTTAAAGAAATCCAAGCCCTAGGCTGAACCCTAACCCTAACCCTAGGCAGATAAATCAGCCTAGGTATAGGGATGGTGCCAAGGAAAAAGCTGTGAAAGCTGCCATGTTGTTGCACTTTTGTACTCCCCTTGGGATGCCTTGAACAGCTGCAGTTTGCCTGGAGCCCAGGGCTTCCTAGTTTCAAAAATCCTAGCCCTAGGCCTAAGCCTAACAGTAACCCTGGGAAAGTATGTCAGCCTGGTGTTAGGCTTCTTGCCAAGGAAAAAGCCGTGAAACAGACATGTTGTGGCACTTTTGCACTCCCTTTTGGATGCCTTTCACAGCTCCAGTGTGCCTGGAACTCAGGGCTTCCTGATTTTAAAAATCCTAGCCCTAGGCCGAACCCCAACCCTATGACGAGAAAGGCAAATCAGCCAGGAATTAGGCATGTCCCCAAGGAAAAAGCTGTGGAGGCAGGCATGTTGTGGTACTTTTGCGCTCTTCTTGGCTAGTCCTTCGCAGCTGCTGTGTTCTTGGAACTCAGGGCTTTCTGGTTAATAGACCCTTACCCTAGGCGTAACTCAAACCTTAACCCTAGGAAGGAAAATCAACCTATGGTTCGGGATGGTCTCATGGAAATATCAGTGGTGGCAGCCAAGTTGCGTCACTTTTGCGCTCCCCTTGGGATGCCTTTCGCAGCTGCAGTGTGCCTGGAGCCCAGGGCTTCCTGGTTTTAAAAGTCCTAGGCCTAAGCCTAACAGTAACCCTAGGAAGGTAAATCAGCCGGGTATTAGGGTTCTTCCTAAGGGAAAAGCCGTGAAAGCAGCCATGTTGTGGCACTTCTGCACTCCCTTTGGGATGCCTTTGGCAGATGAAGTAAGCCTGGAACTCAGGGCTTCCTGGTTAAAAAAATTCAAGCCCTAGGCTGAACCCTAACCCTAACCCTAGGCAGATAAATCAGCCTAGGTATAGGGATGGTGCCAAGGAAAAAGCTGTGAAAGCTGCCATGTTGTTGCACTTTTGTACTCCCCTTGGGATGCCTTGAACAGCTGCAGTGTGCCTGGAGCTAAGGGCTTCCTAGTTTCAAAAATCCTAGCCCTAGGCCTAAGCCTAACAGTAACCCTGGGAAAGTAAATCAGCCTGATGTTAGGCTTCTTGCCAAGCAAAAAGCCGTGAAAGCAGCCATGTTGTGGCACTTCTGCACTCCCTTTGGGATGCGTTTGGCAGATGAAGTAAGCCTGGAACTCAGGGCTTCCTGGTAAAAAAAATTCAAGCCCTAGGCTGAACCCTAACCCTAACCCTAGGCAGATAAATCAGCCTAGGTATAGGGATGGTGCCAAGGAAAAAGCTGTGAAAGCTGCCATGTTGTTGCACTTTTGTACTCCCCTTGGGATGCCTTGAACAGCTGCAGTGTGCCTGGAGCTAAGGGCTTCCTAGTTTCAAAAATCCTAGCCCTAGGCCTAAGCCTAACAGTAACCCTGGGAAAGTAAATCAGCCTGATGTTAGGCTTCTTGCCAAGGAAAAAGCCGTGAAAGCAGCCATGTTGTGGCACTTCTGCACTCCCTTTGGGATGCCTTTGGCAGATGAAGTAAGCCTGGAACTCAGGGCTTCCTGGTTAAAGAAATCCAAGCCCTAGGCTGAACCCTAACCCTAACCCTAGGCAGATAAATCAGCCTAGGTATAGGGATGGTGCCAAGGAAAAAGCTGTGAAAGCTGCCATGTTGTTGCACTTTTGTACTCCCCTTGGGATGCCTTGAACAGCTGCAGTGTGCCTGGAGCTAAGGGCTTCCTAGTTTCAAAAATCCTAGCCCTAGGCCTAAGCCTAACAGTAACCCTGGGAAAGTATGTCAGCCTGGTGTTAGGCTTCTTGCCAAGGAAAAAGCCGTGAAAGCAGCCATGTTGTGGCACTTTTGCACTCCCTTTTGGATGCCTTTCACAGCTCCAGTGTGCCTGGAACTCAGGGCTTCCTGCTTTTAAAAATCCTAGCCCTAGGCCGAACCCCAACCCTATGACGAGAAAGGCAAATCAGCCAGGAATTAGGCATGTCCCCAAGGAAAAAGCTGTGGAGGCAGGCATGTTGTGGTACTTTTGCGCTCTTCTTGGCTAGTCCTTCGCAGCTGCTGTGTTCTTGGAACTCAGGGCTTTCTGGTTAATAGAACCCTTACCCTAGGCGTAACTCAAACCTTAACCCTAGGAAGGAAAATCAGCCTATGGTTCGGGATGGTCTCATGGAAATATCAGTGGTGGCAGCCAAGTTGCGTCACTTTTGCGCTCCCCTTGGGATGCCTTTTGCAGCTGCAGTGTGCCTGGAGCCCAGGGCTTCCTGGTTTTAAAAGTCCTAGGCCTAAGCCTAACAGTAACCCTAGGAAGGTAAATCAGCCGGGTATTAGGGTTCTTCCTAAGGGAAAAGCCGTGAAAGCAGCCATGTTGTGGCACTTCTGCACTCCCTTTGGGATGCCTTTGGCAGATGAAGTAAGCCTGGAACTCAGGGCTTCCTGGTAAAAAAAATTCAAGCCCTAGGCTGAACCCTAACCCTAACCCTAGGCAGATAAATCAGCCTAGGTATAGGGATGGTGCCAAGGAAAAAGCTGTGAAAGCTGCCATGTTGTTGCACTTTTGTACTCCCCTTGGGATGCCTTGAACAGCTGCAGTGTGCCTGGAGCTAAGGGCCTCCTAGTTTCAAAAATCCTAGCCCTAGGCCTAAGCCTAACAGTAACCCTGGGAAAGTAAATCAGCCTGATGTTAGGCTTCTTGCCAAGGAAAAAGCCGTGAAAGCAGCCATTTTGTGGCACTTTTGCACTCCCTTTTGGATGCCTTTCACAGCTCTAGTGTGCCTGGAACTCAGGGCTTCCTGCTTTTAAAAATCCTAGCCCTAGGCCGAACCGCAACCCTAAGACGAGAAAGGCAAATCAGCCAGGAATTAGGCATGTCCCCAAGGAAAAAGCTGTGGAGGCAGGCATGTTGTGGTACTTTTGCGCTCTTCTTGGCTAGTCCTTCGCAGCTACTGTGTTCTTGGAACTCAGGGCTTTCTGGTTAATAGAACCCTTACCCTAGGCGTAACTCAAACCTTAACCCTAGGAAGGAAAATCAGCCTATGGTTCGGGATGGTCTCATGGAAATATCAGTGGTGGCAGCCAAGTTGCGTCACTTTTGCGCTCCCCTTGGGATGCCTTTTGCAGCTGCAGTGTGCCTGGAGCCCAGGGCTTCCTGGTTTTAAAAGTCCTAGGCCTAAGCCTAACAGTAACCCTAGGAAGGTAAATCAGCCGGGTATTAGGGTTCTTCCTAAGGGAAAAGCCGTGAAAGCAGCCATGTTGTGGCACTTCTGCACTCCCTTTGGGATGCCTTTGGCAGATGAAGTAAGCCTGGAACTCAGGGCTTCCTGGTTAAAGAAATCCAAGCCCTAGGTTGAACCCTAACCCTAACCCTAGGCAGATAAATCAGCCTAGGTATAGGGATGGTGCCAAGGAAAAAGCTGTGAAAGCTGCCATGTTGTTGCACTTTTGTACTCCCCTTGGGATGCCTTGAACAGCTGCAGTGTGCCTGGAGCCCAGGGCTTCCTAGTTTCAAAAATCCTAGCCCTAGGCCTAAGCCTAACAGTAACCCTGGGAAAGTATGTCAGCCTGGTGTTAGGCTTCTTGCCAAGGAAAAAGCCGTGAAACAGCCATGTTGTGGCACTTTTGCACTCCCTTTTGGATGCCTTTCACAGCTCCAGTGTGCCTGGAACTCAGGGCTTCCTGATTTTAAAAATCCTAGCCCTAGGCCGAACCGCAACCCTATGACGAGAAAGGCAAATCAGCCAGGAATTAGGCATGTCCCCAAGGAAAAAGCTGTGGAGGCAGGCATGTTGTGGTACTTTTGCGCTCTTCTTGGCTAGTCCTTCGCAGCTGCTGTGTTCTTGGAACTCAGGGCTTTCTGGTTAATAGACCCTTACCCTAGGCGTAACTCAAACCTTAACACTAGGAAGGAAAATCAGCCTATGGTTCGGGATGGTCTCATGGAAATATCAGTGGTGGCAGCCAAGTTGCGTCACTTTTGCGCTCCCCTTGGGATGCCTTTCGCAGCTGCAGTGTGCCTGGAGCCCAGGGCTTCCTGGTTTTAAAAGTCCTAGGCCTAAGCCTAACAGTAACCCTAGGAAGGTAAATCAGCCGGGTATTAGGGTTCTTCCTAAGGGAAAAGCCGTGAAAGCAGCCATGTTGTGGCACTTCTGCACTCCCTTTGGGATGCCTTTGGCAGATGAAGTAAGCCTGGAACTCAGGGCTTCCTGGTTAAAGAAATCCAAGCCCTAGGCTGAACCCTAACCCTAACCCTAGGCAGATAAATCAGCCTAGGTATAGGGATGGTGCCAAGGAAAAAGCTGTGAAAGCTGCCATGTTGTTGCACTTTTGTACTCCCCTTGGGATGCCTTGAACAGCTGCAGTGTGCCTGGAGCTAAGGGCTTCCTAGTTTTAAAAATCCTAGCCCTAGGCCTAAGCCTAATAGTAACCCTGGGAAGGTAAGTCAGCCTGGTGTTAGGCGTCTTGCCAAGGAAAAAGCCGTGAAAGCAGCCATGTTGTGGCACTTTTGCACTCCCTTTTGGATGCCTTTCACAGCTCCAGTGTGCCTGGAACTCAGGGCTTCCTGATTTTAAAAATCCTAGCCCTAGGCCGAACCCCAACCCTATGACGAGAAAGGCAAATCAGCCAGGAATTAGGCATGTCCCCAAGGAAAAAGCTGTGGAGGCAGGCATGTTGTGGTACTTTTGCGCTCTTCTTGGCTAGTCCTTCGCAGCTGCTGTGTTCTTGGAACTCAGGGCTTTCTGGTTAATAGAACCCTTACCCTAGGCGTAACTCAAACCTTAACCCTAGGAAGGAAAATCAACCTATGGTTCGGGATGGTCTCATGGAAATATCAGTGGTGGCAGCCAAGTTGCGTCACTTTTGCGCTCCCCTTGGGATGCCTTTCGCAGCTGCAGTGTGCCTGGAGCCCAGGGCTTCCTGGTTTTAAAAGTCCTAGGCCTAAGCCTAACAGTAACCCTAGGAAGGTAAATCAGCCGGGTATTAGGGTTCTTCCTAAGGGAAAAGCCGTGAAAGCAGCCATGTTGTGGCACTTCTGCACTCCCTTTGGGATGCCTTTGGCAGATGAAGTAAGCCTGGAACTCAGGGCTTCCTGGTTAAAAAAATTCAAGCTCTAGGCTGAACCCTAACCCTAACCCTAGGCAGATAAATCAGCCTAGGTATAGGGATGGTGCCAAGGAAAAAGCTGTGAAAGCTGCCATGTTGTTGCACTTTTGTACTCCCCTTGGGATGCCTTGAACAGCTGCAGTGTGCCTGGAGCTAAGGGCTTCCTAGTTTCAAAAATCCTAGCCCTAGGCCTAAGCCTAACAGTAACCCTGGGAAAGTAAATCAGCCTGATGTTAGGCTTCTTGCCAAGGAAAAAGCCGTGAAAGCAGCCATGTTGTGGCACTTCTGCACTCCCTTTGGGATGCCTTTGGCAGATGAAGGAAGCGTGGAACTCAGGGCTTCCTGGTTAAAGAAATCCAAGCCCTAGGCTGAACCCTAACCCTAACCCTAGGCAGATAAATCAGCCTAGGTATAGGGATGGTGCCAAGGAAAAAGCTGTGAAAGCTGCCATGTTGTTGCACTTTTGTACTCCCCTTGGGATGCCTTGAACAGCTGCAGTGTGCCTGGAGCTAAGGGCTTCCTAGTTTCAAAAATCCTAGCCCTAGGCCTAAGCCTAACAGTAACCCTGGGAAAGTAAATCAGCCTGATGTTAGGCTTCTTGCCAAGGAAAAAGCCGTGAAAGCAGCCATGTTGTGGCACTTCTGCACTCCCTTTGGGATGCCTTTGGCAGATGAAGTAAGCCTGGAACTCAGGGCTTCCTGGTTAAAGAAATCCAAGCCCTAGGCTGAACCCTAACCCTAACCCTAGGCAGATAAATCAGCCTAGGTATAGGGATGGTGCCAAGGAAAAAGCTGTGAAAGCTGCCATGTTGTTGCACTTTTGTACTCCCCTTGGGATGCCTTGAACAGCTGCAGTGTGCCTGGAGCTAAGGGCTTCCTAGTTTCAAAACTCCTAGCCCTAGGCCTAAGCCTAACAGTAACCCTGGGAAAGTAAATCAGCCTGATGTTAGGCTTCTTGCCAAGGAAAAAGCCGTGAAACAGCCATGTTGTGGCACTTTTGCACTCCCTTTTGGATGCCTTTCACAGCTCCAGTGTGCCTGGAACTCAGGGCTTCCTGATTTTAAATATCCTAGCCCTAGGCCGAACCCCAACCCTATGACGAGAAAGGCAAATCAGCCAGGAATTAGGCATGTCCCCAAGGAAAAAGCTGTGGAGGCAGGCATGTTGTGGTACTTTTGCGCTCTTCTTGGCTAGTCCTTCGCAGCTGCTGTGTTCTTGGAACTCAGGGCTTTCTGGTTAATAGAACCCTTACCCTAGGCGTAACTCAAACCTTAACCCTAGGAAGGAAAATCAGCCTATGGTTCGGGATGGTCTCATGGAAATATCAGTGGTGGCAGCCAAGTTGCGTCACTTTTGCGCTCCCCTTGGGATGCCTTTTGCAGCTGCAGTGTGCCTGGAGCCCAGGGCTTCCTGGTTTTAAAAGTCCTAGGCCTAAGCCTAACAGTAACCCTAGGAAGGTAAATCAGCCGGGTATTAGGGTTCTTCCTAAGGGAAAAGCCGTGAAAGCAGCCATGTTGTGGCACTTCTGCACTCCCTTTGGGATGCCTTTGGCAGATGAAGTAAGCCTGGAACTCAGGGCTTCCTGGTTAAAGAAATCCAAGCCCTAGGCTGAACCCTAACCCTAACCCTAGGCAGATAAATCAGCCTAGGTATAGGGATGGTGCCAAGGAAAAAGCTGTGAAAGCTGCCATGTTGTTGCACTTTTGTACTCCCCTTGGGATGCCTTGAACAGCTGCAGTGTGCCTGGAGCCCAGGGCTTCCTAGTTTCAAAAATCCTAGCCCTAGGCCTAAGCCTAACATTAACCCTGGGAAAGTATGTCAGCCTGGTGTTAGGCTTCTTGCCAAGGAAAAAGCCGTGAAAGCAGCCATGTTGTGGCACTTTTGCACTCCCTTTTGGATGCCTTTCACAGCTCCAGTGTGCCTGGAACTCAGGGCTTCCTGCTTTTAAAAATCCTAGCCCTAGGCCGAACCCCAACCCTAAGACGAGAAAGGCAAATCAGCCAGGAATTAGGCATGTCCCCAAGGAAAAAGCTGTGGAGGCAGGCATGTTGTGGTACTTTTGCGCTCTTCTTGGCTAGTCCTTCGCAGCTGCTGTGTTCTTGGAACTCAGGGCTTTCTGGTTAATAGAACCCTTACCCTAGGCGTAACTCAAACCTTAACCCTAGGAAGGAAAATCAGCCTATGGTTCGGGATGGTCTCATGGAAATATCAGTGGTGGCAGCCAAGTTGCGTCACTTTTGCGCTCCCCTTGGGATGCCTTTTGCAGCTGCAGTGTGCCTGGAGCCCAGGGCTTCCTGGTTTTAAAAGTCCTAGGCCTAAGCCTAACAGTAACCCTAGGAAGGTAAATCAGCCGGGTATTAGGCTTCTTGCCAAGGAAAAAGCCGTGAAAGCAGCCATGTTGTGGCACTTTTGCACTCCCTTTGGGATGCCTTTGGCAGATGAAGTAAGCCTGGAACTCAGGGCTTCCTGGTTAAAGAAATCCAAGCCCTAGGCTGAACCCTAACCCTAACCCTAGGCAGATAAATCAGCCTAGGTATAGGGATGGTGCCAAGGAAAAAGCTGTGAAAGCTGCCATGTTGTTGCACTTTTGTACTCCCCTTGGGATGCCTTGAACAGCTGCAGTGTGCCTGGAGCTAAGGGCTTCCTAGTTTCAAAAATCCTAGCCCTAGGCCTAAGCCTAACAGTAACCCTGGGAAAGTAAATCAGCCTGATGTTAGGCTTCCTGCCAAGGAAAAAGCCGTGAAAGCAGCCATGTTGTGGCACTTTTGCACTCCCTTTTGGATGCCTTTCACAGCTCCAGTGTGCCTGGAACTCAGGGCTTCCTGCTTTTAAAAATCCTAGCCCTAGGCCGAACCCCAACCCTAAGACGAGAAAGGCAAATCAGCCAGGAATTAGGCATGTCCCCAAGGAAAAAGCTGTGGAGGCAGGCATGTTGTGGTACTTTTGCGCTCTTCTTGGCTAGTCCTTCGCAGCTGCTGTGTTCTTGGAACTCAGGGCTTTCTGGTTAATAGAACCCTTACCCTAGGCGTAACTCAAACCTTAACCCTAGGAAGGAAAATCAGCCTATGGTTCGGGATGGTCTCATGGAAATATCAGTGGTGGCAGCCAAGTTGCGTCACTTTTGCGCTCCCCTTGGGATGCCTTTTGCAGCTGCAGTGTGCCTGGAGCCCAGGGCTTCCTGGTTTTAAAAGTCCTAGGCCTAAGCCTAACAGTAACCCTGGGAAAGTAAATCAGCCTGATGTTAGGCTTCTTGCCAAGGAAAAAGCCGTGAAAGCAGCCATGTTGTGGCACTTCTGCACTCCCTTTGGGATGCCTTTGGCAGATGAAGTAAGCCTGGAACTCAGGGCTTCCTGGTTAAAGAAATCCAAGCCCTAGGCTGAACCCTAACCCTAACCCTAGGCAGATAAATCAGCCTAGGTATAGGGATGGTGCCAAGGAAAAAGCTGTGAAAGCTGCCATGTTGTTGCACTTTTGTACTCCCCTTGGGATGCCTTGAACAGCTGCAGTGTGCCTGGAGCTAAGGGCTTCCTAGTTTTAAAAATCCTAGCCCTAGGCCTAAGCCTAATAGTAACCCTGGGAAGGTAAGTCAGCCTGGTGTTAGGCGTCTTGCCAAGGAAAAAGCCGTGAAACAGCCATGTTGTGGCACTTTTGCACTCCCTTTTGGATGCCTTTCACAGCTCCAGTGTGCCTGGAACTCAGGGCTTCCTGCTTTTAAAAATCCTAGCCCTAGGCCGAACCCCAACCCTAAGACGAGAAAGGCAAATCAGCCAGGAATTAGGCATGTCCACAAGGAAAAAGCTGTGGAGGCAGGCATGTTGTGCTACTTTTGCGCTCTTCTTGGCTAGTCCTTCGCAGCTGCTGTGTTCTTGGAACTCAGGGCTTTCTGGTTAATAGAACCCTTACCCTAGGCGTAACTCAAACCTTAACCCTAGGAAGGAAAATCAACCTATGGTTCGGGATGGTCTCATGGAAATATCAGTGGTGGCAGCCAAGTTGCGTCACTTTTGCGCTCCCCTTGGGATGCCTTTCGCAGCTGCAGTGTGCCTGGAGGCCAGGGCTTCCTGGTTTTAAAAGTCCTAGGCCTAAGCCTAACAGTAACCCTAGGAAGGTAAATCAGCCGGGTATTAGGGTTCTTCCTAAGGGAAAAGCCGTGAAAGCAGCCATGTTGTGGCACTTCTGCACTCCCTTTGGGATGCCTTTGGCAGATGAAGTAAGCCTGGAACTCAGGGCTTCCTGGTTAAAAAAATTCAAGCCCTAGGCTGAACCCTAACCCTAACCCTAGGCAGATAAATCAGCCTAGGTATAGGGATGGTGCCAAGGAAAAAGCTGTGAAAGCTGCCATGTTGTTGCACTTTTGTACTCCCCTTGGGATGCCTTGAACAGCTGCAGTGTGCCTGGAGCTAAGGGCTTCCTAGTTTCAAAAATCCTAGCCCTAGGCCTAAGCCTAACAGTAACCCTGGGAAAGTAAATCAGCCTGATGTTAGGCTTCTTGCCAAGGAAAAAGCCGTGAAAGCAGCCATGTTGTGGCACTTCTGCACTCCCTTTGGGATGCCTTTGGCAGATGAAGTAAGCCTGGAACTCAGGGCTTCCTGGTTAAAGAAATCCAAGCCCTAGGCTGAACCCTAACCCTAACCCTAGGCAGATAAATCAGCCTAGGTATAGGGATGGTGCCAAGGAAAAAGCTGTGAAAGCTGCCATGTTGTTGCACTTTTGTACTCCCCTTGGGATGCCTTGAACAGCTGCAGTGTGCCTGGAGCTAAGGGCTTCCTAGTTTCAAAAATCCTAGCCCTAGGCCTAAGCCTAACAGTAACCCTGGGAAAGTAAATCAGCCTGATGTTAGGCTTCTTGCCAAGGAAAAAGCCGTGAAAACAGCCATGTTGTGGCACTTTTGCACTCCCTTTTGGATGCCTTTCACAGCTCCAGTGTGCCTGGAACTCAGGGCTTCCTGCTTTTAAAAATCCTAGCCCTAGGCCGAACCCCAACCCTAAGACGAGAAAGGCAAATCAGCCAGGAATTAGGCATGTCCCCAAGGAAAAAGCTGTGGAGGCAGGCATGTTGTGGTACTTTTGCGCTCTTCTTGGCTAGTCCTTCGCAGCTGCTGTGTTCTTGGAACTCAGGGCTTTCTGGTTAATAGAACCCTTACCCTAGGCGTAACTCAAACCTTAACCCTAGGAAGGAAAATCAGCCTATGGTTCGGGATGGTCTCATGGAAATATCAGTGGTGGCAGCCAAGTTGCGTCACTTTTGCGCTCCCCTTGGGATGCCTTTTGCAGCTGCAGTGTGCCTGGAGCCCAGGGCTTCCTGGTTTTAAAAGTCCTAGGCCTAAGCCTAACAGTAACCCTAGGAAGGTAAATCAGCCGGGTATTAGGGTTCTTCCTAAGGGAAAAGCCGTGAAAGCAGCCATGTTGTGGCACTTCTGCACTCCCTTTGGGATGCCTTTGGCAGATGAAGTAAGCCTGGAACTCAGGGCTTCCTGGTTAAAGAAATCCAAGCCCTAGGCTGAACCCTAACCCTAACCCTAGGCAGATAAATCAGCCTAGGTATAGGGATGGTGCCAAGGAAAAAGCTGTGAAAGCTGCCATGTTGTTGCACTTTTGTACTCCCCTTGCGATGCCTTGAACAGCTGCAGTGTGCCTGGAGCCCAGGGCTTCCTAGTTTCAAAAATCCTAGCCCTAGGCCTAAGCCTAACAGTAACCCTGGGAAAGTATGTCAGCCTGGTGTTAGGCTTCTTGCCAAGGAAAAAGCCGTGAAAGCAGCCATGTTGTGGCACTTTTGCACTCCCTTTTGGATGCCTTTCACAGCTCCAGTGTGCCTGGAACTCAGGGCTTCCTGCTTTTAAAAATCCTAGCCCTAGGCCGAACCCCAACCCTAAGACGAGAAAGGCAAATCAGCCAGGAATTAGGCATGTGACCAAGGAAAAAGCTGTGGAGGCAGGCATGTTGTGGTACTTTTGCGCTCTTCTTGGGTAGTCCTTCGCAGCTGCTGTGTTCTTGGAACTCAGGGCTTTCTGGTTAATAGACCCTTACCCTAGGCGTAACTCAAACCTTAACCCTAGGAAGGAAAATCAGCCTATGGTTCGGGATGGTCTCATGGAAATATCAGTGGTGGCAGCCAAGTTGCGTCACTTTTGCGCTCCCCTTGGGATGCCTTTCGCAGCTGCAGTGTGCCTGGAGCCCAGGGCTTCCTGGTTTTAAAAGTCCTAGGCCTAAGCCTAACAGTAACCCTAGGAAGGTAAATCAGCCGGGTATTAGGGTTCTTCCTAAGGGAAAAGCCGTGAAAGCAGCCATGTTGTGGCACTTCTGCACTCCCTTTGGGATGCCTTTGGCAGATGAAGTAAGCCTGGAACTCAGGGCTTCCTGGTAAAAAAAATTCAAGCCCTAGGCTGAACCCTAACCCTAACCCTAGGCAGATAAATCAGCCTAGGTATAGGGATGGTGCCAAGGAAAAAGCTGTGAAAGCTGCCATGTTGTTGCACTTTTGTACTCCCCTTGGGATGCCTTGAACAGCTGCAGTGTGCCTGGAGCTAAGGGCTTCCTAGTTTTAAAAATCCTAGCCCTAGGCCTAAGCCTAATAGTAACCCTGGGAAGGTAAGTCAGCCTGGTGTTAGGCGTCTTGCCAAGGAAAAAGCCGTGAAACAGCCATGTTGTGGCACTTTTGCACTCCCTTTTGGATGCCTTTCACAGCTCCAGTGTGCCTGGAACTCAGGGCTTCCTGCTTTTAAAAATCCTAGCCCTAGGCCGAACCCCAACCCTAAGACGAGAAAGGCAAATCAGCCAGGAATTAGGCATGTCCACAAGGAAAAAGCTGTGGAGGCAGGCATGTTGTGCTACTTTTGCGCTCTTCTTGGCTAGTCCTTCGCAGCTGCTGTGTTCTTGGAACTCAGGGCTTTCTGGTTAATAGAACCCTTACCCTAGGCGTAACTCAAACCTTAACCCTAGGAAGGAAAATCAACCTATGGTTCGGGATGGTCTCATGGAAATATCAGTGGTGGCAGCCAAGTTGCGTCACTTTTGCGCTCCCCTTGGGATGCCTTTCGCAGCTGCAGTGTGCCTGGAGCCCAGGGCTTCCTGGTTTTAAAAGTCCTAGGCCTAAGCCTAACAGTAACCCTAGGAAGGTAAATCAGCCGGGTATTAGGGTTCTTCCTAAGGGAAAAGCCGTGAAAGCAGCCATGTTGTGGCACTTCTGCACTCCCTTTGGGATGCCTTTGGCAGATGAAGTAAGCCTGGAACTCAGGGCTTCCTGGTTAAAAAAATTCAAGCCCTAGGCTGAACCCTAACCCTAACCCTAGGCAGATAAATCAGCCTAGGTATAGGGATGGTGCCAAGGAAAAAGCTGTGAAAGCTGCCATGTTGTTGCACTTTTGTACTCCCCTTGGGATGCCTTGAACAGCTGCAGTGTGCCTGGAGCTAAGGGCTTCCTAGTTTCAAAAATCCTAGCCCTAGGCCTAAGCCTAACAGTAACCCTGGGAAAGTAAATCAGCCTGATGTTAGGCTTCTTGCCAAGGAAAAAGCCGTGAAAGCAGCCATGTTGTGGCACTTCTGCACTCCCTTTGGGATGCCTTTGGCAGATGAAGTAAGCCTGGAACTCAGGGCTTCCTGGTTAAAGAAATCCAAGCCCTAGGCTGAACCCTAACCCTAACCCTAGGCAGATAAATCAGCCTAGGTATAGGGATGGTGCCAAGGAAAAAGCTGTGAAAGCTGCCATGTTGTTGCACTTTTGTACTCCCCTTGGGATGCCTTGAACAGCTGCAGTGTGCCTGGAGCTAAGGGCTTCCTAGTTTCAAAAATCCTAGCCCTAGGCCTAAGCCTAACAGTAACCCTGGGAAAGTAAATCAGCCTGATGTTAGGCTTCTTGCCAAGGAAAAAGCCGTGAAAACAGCCATGTTGTGGCACTTTTGCACTCCCTTTTGGATGCCTTTCACAGCTCCAGTGTGCCTGGAACTCAGGGCTTCCTGCTTTTAAAAATCCTAGCCCTAGGCCGAACCCCAACCCTAAGACGAGAAAGGCAAATCAGCCAGGAATTAGGCATGTCCCCAAGGAAAAAGCTGTGGAGGCAGGCATGTTGTGGTACTTTTGCGCTCTTCTTGGCTAGTCCTTCGCAGCTGCTGTGTTCTTGGAACTCAGGGCTTTCTGGTTAATAGAACCCTTACCCTAGGCGTAACTCAAACCTTAACCCTAGGAAGGAAAATCAGCCTATGGTTCGGGATGGTCTCATGGAAATATCAGTGGTGGCAGCCAAGTTGCGTCACTTTTGCGCTCCCCTTGGGATGCCTTTTGCAGCTGCAGTGTGCCTGGAGCCCAGGGCTTCCTGGTTTTAAAAGTCCTAGGCCTAAGCCTAACAGTAACCCTAGGAAGGTAAATCAGCCGGGTATTAGGGTTCTTCCTAAGGGAAAAGCCGTGAAAGCAGCCATGTTGTGGCACTTCTGCACTCCCTTTGGGATGCCTTTGGCAGATGAAGTAAGCCTGGAACTCAGGGCTTCCTGGTTAAAGAAATCCAAGCCCTAGGCTGAAGCCTAACCCTAACCCTAGGCAGATAAATCAGCCTAGGTATAGGGATGGTGCCAAGGAAAAAGCTGTGAAAGCTGCCATGTTGTTGCACTTTTGTACTCCCCTTGGGATGCCTTGAACAGCTGCAGTGTGCCTGGAGCCCAGGGCTTCCTAGTTTCAAAAATCCTAGCCCTAGGCCTAAGCCTAACAGTAACCCTGGGAAAGTATGTCAGCCTGGTGTTAGGCTTCTTGCCAAGGAAAAAGCCGTGAAAGCAGCCATGTTGTGGCACTTTTGCACTCCCTTTTGGATGCCTTTCACAGCTCCAGTGTGCCTGGAACTCAGGGCTTCCTGCTTTTAAAAATCCTAGCCCTAGGCCGAACCCCAACCCTAAGACGAGAAAGGCAAATCAGCCAGGAATTAGGCATGTCCCCAAGGAAAAAGCTGTGGAGGCAGGCATGTTGTGCTACTTTTGCGCTCTTCTTGGCTAGTCCTTCGCAGCTGCTGTGTTCTTGGAACTCAGGGCTTTCTGGTTAATAGACCCTTACCCTAGGCGTAACTCAAACCTTAACCCTAGGAAGGAAAATCAGCCTATGGTTCGGGATGATCTCATGGAAATATCAGTGGTGGCAGCCAAGTTGCGTCACTTTTGCGCTCCCCTTGGGATGCCTTTCGCAGCTGCAGTGTGCCTGGAGCCCAGGGCTTCCTGGTTTTAAAAGTCCTAGGCCTAAGCCTAACAGTAACCCTAGGAAGGTAAATCAGACGGGTATTAGGGTTCTTCCTAAGGGAAAAGCCGTGAAAGCAGCCATGTTGTGGCACTTCTGCACTCCCTTTGGGATGCCTTTGGCAGATGAAGTAAGCCTGGAACTCAGGGCTTCCTGGTTAAAGAAATTCAAGCCCTAGGCTGAACCCTAACCCTAACCCTAGGCAGATAAATCAGCCTAGGTATAGGGATGGTGCCAAGGAAAAAGCTGTGAAAGCTGCCATGTTGTTGCACTTTTGTACTCCCCTTGGGATGCCTTGAACAGCTGCAGTGTGCCTGGAGCTAAGGGCTTCCTAGTTTTAAAAATCCTAGCCCTAGGCCTAAGCCTAATAGTAACCCTGGGAAGGTAAGTCAGCCTGGTGTTAGGCGTCTTGCCAAGGAAAATGCCGTGAAACAGCCATGTTGTGGCACTTTTGCACTCCCTTTTGGATGCCTTTCACAGCTCCAGTGTGCCTGGAACTCAGGGCTTCCTGCTTTTGAAAATCCTAGCCCTAGGCCGAACCCCAACCCTAAGACGAGAAAGGCAAATCAGCCAGGAATTAGGCATGTCCCCAAGGAAAAAGCTGTGGAGGCAGGCATGTTGTGGTACTTTTGCGCTCTTCTTGGCTAGTCCTTCGCAGCTGCTGTGTTCTTGGAACTCAGGGCTTTCTGGTTAATAGAACCCTTACCCTAGGCGTAACTCAAACCTTAACCCTAGGAAGGAAAATCAGCCTATGGTTCGGGATGGTCTCATGGAAATATCAGTGGTGGCAGCCAAGTTGCGTCACTTTTGCGCTCCCCTTGGGATGCCTTTCGCAGCTGCAGTGTGCCTGGAGGCCAGGGCTTCCTGGTTTTAAAAGTCCTAGGCCTAAGCCTAACAGTAACCCTAGGAAGGTAAATCAGCCGGGTATTAGGGTTCTTCCTAAGGGAAAAGCCGTGAAAGCAGCCATGTTGTGGCACTTCTGCACTCCCTTTGGGATGCCTTTGGCAGATGAAGTAAGCCTGGAACTCAGGGCTTCCTGGTTAAAAAAATTCAAGCCCTAGGCTGAACCCTAACCCTAACCCTAGGCAGATAAATCAGCCTAGGTATAGGGATGGTGCCAAGGAAAAAGCTGTGAAAGCTGCCATGTTGTTGCACTTTTGTACTCCCCTTGGGATGCCTTGAACAGCTGCAGTGTGCCTGGAGCTAAGGGCTTCCTAGTTTCAAAAATCCTAGCCCTAGGCCTAAGCCTAACAGTAACCCTGGGAAAAAAAATCAGCCGGGTATTAGGGTTCTTCCTAAGGGAAAAGCCGTGAAAGCAGCCATGTTGTGGCACTTCTGCACTCCCTTTGGGATGCCTTTGGCAGATGAAGTAAGCCTGGAACTCAGGGCTTCCTGGTTAAAGAAATTCAAGCCCTAGGCTGAACCCTAACCCTAACCCTAGGCAGATAAATCAGCCTAGGTATAGGGATGGTGCCAAGGAAAAAGCTGTGAAAGCTGCCATGTTGTTGCACTTTTGTACTCCCCTTGGGATGCCTTGAACAGCTGCAGTGTGCCTGGAGCCCAGGGCTTCCTAGTTTCAAAACTCCTAGCCCTAGGCCTAAGCCTAACAGTAACCCTGGGAAAGTATGTCAGCCTGGTGTTAGGCTTCTTGCCAAGGAAAAAGCCGTGAAAGCAGCCATGTTGTGGCACTTTTGCACTCCCTTTTGGATGCCTTTCACAGCTCCAGTGTGCCTGGAACTCAGGGCTTCCTGATTTTAAAAATCCTAGCCCTAGGCCGAACCCCAACCCTAAGACGAGAAAGGCAAATCAGCCAGGAATTAGGCATGTCCCCAAGGAAAAAGCTGTGGAGGCAGGCATGTTGTGGTACTTTTGCGCTCTTCTTGGCTAGTCCTTCGCAGCTGCTGTGTTCTTGGAACTCAGGGCTTTCTGGTTAATAGACCCTTACCCTAGGCGTAACTCAAACCTTAACCCTAGGAAGGAAAATCAGCCTATGGTTCGGGATGGTCTCATGGAAATATCAGTGGTGGCAGCCAAGTTGCGTCACTTTTGCGCTCCCCTTGGGATGCCTTTTGCAGCTGCAGTGTGCCTGGAGGCCAGGGCTTCCTGGTTTTAAAAGTCCTAGGCCTAAGCCTAACAGTAACCCTAGGAAGGTAAATCAGCCGGGTATTAGGGTTCTTCCTAAGGGAAAAGCCGTGAAAGCAGCCATGTTGTGGCACTTCTGCACTCCCTTTGGGATGCCTTTGGCAGATGAAGTAAGCCTGGAACTCAGGGCTTCCTGGTAAAAAAAATTCAAGCCCTAGGCTGAACCCTAACCCTAACCCTAGGCAGATAAATCAGCCTAGGTATAGGGATGGTGCCAAGGAAAAAGCTGTGAAAGCTGCCATGTTGTTGCACTTTTGTACTCCCCTTGGGATGCCTTGAACAGCTGCAGTGTGCCTGGAGCTAAGGGCCTCCTAGTTTCAAAAATCCTAGCCCTAGGCCTAAGCCTAACAGTAACCCTGGGAAAGTAAATCAGCCTGATGTTAGGCTTCTTGCCAAGGAAAAAGCCGTGAAAGCAGCCATGTTGTTGCACTTTTGCACTCCCTTTTGGATGCCTTTCACAGCTCCAGTGTGCCTGGAACTCAGGGCTTCCTGCTTTTAAAAATCCTAGCCCTAGGCCGAACCGCAACCCTAAGACGAGAAAGGCAAATCAGCCAGGAATTAGGCATGTCCCCAAGGAAAAAGCTGTGGAGGCAGGCATGTTGTGGTACTTTTGCGCTCTTCTTGGCTAGTCCTTCGCAGCTGCTGTGTTCTTGGAACTCAGGGCTTTCTGGTTAATAGAACCCTTACCCTAGGCGTAACTCAAACCTTAACCCTAGGAAGGAAAATCAGCCTATGTTTCGGGATGGTCTCATGGAAATATCAGTGGTGGCAGCCAAGTTGCGTCACTTTTGCGCTCCCCTTGGGATGCCTTTTGCAGCTGCAGTGTGCCTGGAGCCCAGGGCTTCCTGGTTTTAAAAGTCCTAGGCCTAAGCCTAACAGTAACCCTAGGAAGGTAAATCAGCCGGGTATTAGGGTTCTTCCTAAGGGAAAAGCCGTGAAAGCAGCCATGTTGTGGCACTTCTGCACTCCCTTTGGGATGCCTTTGGCAGATGAAGTAAGCCTGGAACTCAGGGCTTCCTGGTTAAAAAAATTCAAGCCCTAGGCTGAACCCTAACCCTAACCCTAGGCAGATAAATCAGCCTAGGTATAGGGATGGTGCCAAGGAAAAAGCTGTGAAAGCTGCCATGTTGTTGCACTTTTGTACTCCCCTTGGGATGCCTTGAACAGCTGCAGTGTGCCTGGAGCTAAGGGCTTCCTAGTTTCAAAACTCCTAGCCCTAGACCTAAGCCTAACAGTAACCCTGGGAAAGTATGTCAGCCTGATGTTAGGCTTCTTGCCAAGGAAAAAGCCGTGAAAGCAGCCATGTTGTGGCACTTTTGCACTCTGTTTTGGATGCCTTTCACAGCTCCAGTGTGCCTGGAACTCAGGGCTTCCTGCTTTTAAAAATCCTAGCCCTAGGCCGAACCGCAACCCTAAGACGAGAAAGGCAAATCAGCCAGGAATTAGGCATGTCCCCAAGGAAAAAGCTGTGGAGGCAGGCATGTTGTGGTACTTTTGCGCTCTTCTTGGCTAGTCCTTCGCAGCTGCTGTGTTCTTGGAACTCAGGGCTTTCTGGTTAATAGAACCCTTACCCTAGGCGTAACTCAAACCTTAACCCTAGGAAGGAAAATCAGCCTATGGTTCGGGATGGTCTCATGGAAATATCAGTGGTGGCAGCCAAGTTGCGTCACTTTTGTGCTCCCCTTGGGATGCCTTTTGCAGCTGCAGTGTGCCTGGAGCTAAGGGCTTCCTGGTTTTAAAAGTCCTAGGCCTAAGCCTAACAGTAACCCTAGGAAGGTAAATCAGCCGGGTATTAGGGTTCTTCCTAAGGGAAAAGCCGTGAAAGCAGCCATGTTGTGGCACTTCTGCACTCCCTTTGGGATGCCTTTGGCAGATGAAGTAAGCCTGGAACTCAGGGCTTCCTGGTTAAAGAAATCCAAGCCCTAGGCTGAACCCTAACCCTAACCCTAGGCAGATAAATCAGCCTAGGTATAGGGATGGTGCCAAGGAAAAAGCTGTGAAAGCTGCCATGTTGTTGCACTTTTGTACTCCCCTTGGGATGCCTTGAACAGCTGCAGTGTGCCTGGAGCCCAGGGCTTCCTAGTTTCAAAAATCCTAGCCCTAGGCCTAAGCCTAACAGTAACCCTGGGAAAGTATGTCAGCCTGGTGTTAGGCTTCTTGCCAAGGAAAAAGGCGTGAAAGCAGCCATGTTGTGGCACTTTTGCACTCCCTTTTGGATGCCTTTCACAGCTCCAGTGTGCCTGGAACTCAGGGCTTCCTGCTTTTAAAAATCCTAGCCCTAGGCCGAACCCCAACCCTATGACGAGAAAGGCAAATCAGCCAGGAATTAGGCATGTCCCCAAGGAAAAAGCTGTGGAGGCAGGCATGTTGTGGTACTTTTGCGCTCTTCTTGGCTAGTCCTTCGCAGCTGCTGTGTTCTTGGAACTCAGGGCTTTCTGGTTAATAGAACCCTTACCCTAGGCGTAACTCAAACCTTAACCCTAGGAAGGAAAATCAACCTATGGTTCGGGATGGTCTCATGGAAATATCAGTGGTGGCAGCCAAGTTGCGTCACTTTTGCGCTCCCCTTGGGATGCCTTTCGCAGCTGCAGTGTGCCTGGAGCCCAGGGCTTCCTGGTTTTAAAAGTCCTAGGCCTAAGCCTAACAGTAACCCTAGGAAGGTAAATCAGCCGGGTATTAGGGTTCTTCCTAAGGGAAAAGCCGTGAAAGCAGCCATGTTGTGGCACTTCTGCACTCCCTTTGGGATGCCTTTGGCAGATGAAGTAAGCCTGGAACTCAGGGCTTCCTGGTTAAAAAAATTCAAGCCCTAGGCTGAACCCTAACCCTAACCCTAGGCAGATAAATCAGCCTAGGTATAGGGATGGTGCCAAGGAAAAAGCTGTGAAAGCTGCCATGTTGTTGCACTTTTGTACTCCCCTTGGGATGCCTTGAACAGCTGCAGTGTGCCTGGAGCTAAGGGCTTCCTAGTTTCAAAAATCCTAGCCCTAGGCCTAAGCCTAACAGTAACCCTGGGAAAGTAAATCAGCCTGATGTTAGGCTTCTTGCCAAGGAAAAAGCCGTGAAAGCAGCCATGTTGTGGCACTTCTGCACTCCCTTTGGGATGCCTTTGGCAGATGAAGTAAGCCTGGAACTCAGGGCTTCCTGGTTAAAGAAATCCAAGCCCTAGGCTGAACCCTAACCCTAACCCTAGGCAGATAAATCAGCCTAGGTATAGGGATGGTGCCAAGGAAAAAGCTGTGAAAGCTGCCATGTTGTTGCACTTTTGTACTCCCCTTGGGATGCCTTGAACAGCTGCAGTGTGCCTGGAGCTAAGGGCTTCCTAGTTTCAAAAATCCTAGCCCTAGGCCTAAGCCTAACAGTAACCCTGGGAAAGTAAATCAGCCTGATGTTAGGCTTCTTGCCAAGGAAAAAGCCGTGAAAGCAGCCATGTTGTGGCACTTCTGCACTCCCTTTGGGATGCCTTTGGCAGATGAAGTAAGCCTGGAACTCAGGGCTTCCTGGTTAAAGAAATCCAAGCCCTAGGCTGAACCCTAACCCTAACCCTAGGCAGATAAATCAGCCTAGGTATAGGGATGGTGCCAAGGAAAAAGCTGTGAAAGCTGCCATGTTGCTGCACTTTTGTACTCCCCTTGGGATGCCTTGAACAGCTGCAGTGTGCCTGGAGCTAAGGGCTTCCTAGTTTCAAAACTCCTAGCCCTAGGCCTAAGCCTAACAGTAACCCTGGGAAAGTAAATCAGCCTGATGTTAGGCTTCTTGCCAAGGAAAAAGCCGTGAAACAGCCATGTTGTGGCACTTTTGCACTCCCTTTTGGATGCCTTTCACAGCTCCAGTGTGCCTGGAACTCAGGGCTTCCTGCTTTTAAAAATCCTAGCCCTAGGCCGAACCGCAACCCTAAGACGAGAAAGGCAAATCAGCCAGGAATTAGGCATGTCCCCAAGGAAAAAGCTGTGGAGGCAGGCATGTTGTGGTACTTTTGCGCACTTCTTGGCTAGTCCTTCGCAGCTGCTGTGTTCTTGGAACTCAGGGCTTTCTGGTTAATAGAACCTTTACCCTAGGCGTAACTCAAACCTTAACCCTAGGAAGGAAAATCAGCCTATGGTTCGGGATGGTCTCATGGAAATATCAGTGGTGGCAGCCAAGTTGCGTCACTTTTGCGCTCCCCTTGGGATGCCTTTCGCAGCTGCAGTGTGCCTGGAGCCCAGGGCTTCCTGGTTTTAAAAGTCCTAGGCCTAAGCCTAACAGTAACCCTAGGAAGGTAAATCAGCCGGGTATTAGGGTTCTTCCTAAGGGAAAAGCCGTGAAAGCAGCCATGTTGTGGCACTTCTGCACTCCCTTTGGGATGCCTTTGGCAGATGAAGTAAGCCTGGAACTCAGGGCTTCCTGGTTAAAGAAATCCAAGCCCTAGGCTGTACCCTAACCCTAACCCTAGGCAGATAAATCAGCCTAGGTATAGGGATGGTGCCAAGGAAAAAGCTGTGAAAGCTGCCATGTTGTTGCACTTTTGTACTCCCCTTGGGATGCCTTGAACAGCTGCAGTGTGCCTGGAGCCCAGGGCTTCCTAGTTTCAAAAGTCCTAGCCCTAGGCCTAAGCCTAACAGTAACCCTGGGAAAGTATGTCAGCCTGATGTTAGGCTTCTTGCCAAGGAAAAAGCCGTGAAAGCAGCCATGTTGTGGCACTTTTGCACTCCCTTTTGGATGCCTTTCACAGCTCCAGTGTGCCTGGAACTCAGGGCTTCCTGCTTTTAAAAATCCTAGCCCTAGGCCGAACCCCAACCCTAAGACGAGAAAGGCAAATCAGCCAGGAATTAGGCATGTCCCCAAGGAAAAAGCTGTGGAGGCAGGCATGTTGTGGTACTTTTGCGCTCTTCTTGGCTAGTCCTTCGCAGCTGCTGTGTTCTTGGAACTCAGGGCTTTCTGGTTAATAGACCCTTACCCTAGGCGTAACTCAAACCTTAACCCTAGGAAGGAAAATCAGCCTATGGTTCGGGATGGTCTCATGGAAATATCAGTGGTGGCAGCCAAGTTGCGTCACTTTTGCGCTCCCCTTGGGATGCCTTTCGCAGCTGCAGTGTGCCTGGAGCCCAGGGCTTCCTGGTTTTAAAAGTCCTAGGCCTAAGCCTAACAGTAACCCTAGGAAGGTAAATCAGCCGGGTATTAGGGTTCTTCCTAAGGGAAAAGCCGTGAAAGCAGCCATGTTGTGGCACTTCTGCACTCCCTTTGGGATGCCTTTGGCAGATGAAGTAAGCCTGGAACTCAGGGCTTCCTGGTTAAAGAAATCCAAGCCCTAGGCTGAACCCTAACCCTAACCCTAGGCAGATAAATCAGCCTAGGTATAGGGATGGTGCCAAGGAAAAAGCTGTGAAAGCTGCCATGTTGTTGCACTTTTGTACTCCCCTTGGGATGCCTTGAACAGCTGCAGTGTGCCTGGAGCTAAGGGCTTCCTAGTTTCAAAAATCCTAGCCCTAGGCCTAAGCCTAACAGTAACCCTGGGAAAGTAAATCAGCCTGATGTTAGGCTTCTTGCCAAGGAAAAAGCCGTGAAAGCAGCCATGTTGTGGCACTTCTGCACTCCCTTTTGGATGCCTTTGGCAGATGAAGTAAGCCTGGAACTCAGGGCTTCCTGGTTAAAGAAATCCAAGCCCTAGGCTGAACCCTAACCCTAACCCTAGGCAGATAAATCAGCCTAGGTATAGGGATGGTGCCAAGGAAAAAGCTGTGAAAGCTGCCATGTTGTTGCACTTTTGTACTCCCCTTGGGATGCCTTGAACAGCTGCAGTGTGCCTGGAGCCCAGGGCTTCCTAGTTTCAAAAATCCTAGCCCTAGGCCTAAGCCTAACAGTAACCCTGGGAAAGTAAATCAGCCTGATGTTAGGTTTCTTGCCAAGGAAAAAGCCGTGAAAGCAGCCATGTTGTGGCACTTTTGCACTCCCTTTTGGATGCCTTTCACAGCTCCAGTGTGCCTGGAACTCAGGGCTTCCTGCTTTTAAAAATCCTAGCCCTAGGCCGAACCCCAACCCTAAGACGAGAAAGGCAAATCAGCCAGGAATTAGGCATGTCCCCAAGGAAAAAGCTGTGGAGGCAGGCATGTTGTGGTACTTTTGCGCTCTTCTTGGCTAGTCCTTCGCAGCTGCTGTGTTCTTGGAACTCAGGGCTTTCTGGTTAATAGACCCTTACCCTAGGCGTAACTCAAACCTTAACCCTAGGAAGGAAAATCAGCCTATGGTTCGGGATGGTCTCATGGAAATATCAGTGGTGGCAGCCAAGTTGCGTCGCTTTTGCGCTCCCCTTGGGATGCCTTTTGCAGCTGCAGTGTGCCTGGAGCCCAGGGCTTCCTGGTTTTAAAAGTCCTAGGCCTAAGCCTAACAGTAACCCTAGGAAGGTAAATCAGCCGGGTATTAGGGTTCTTCCTAAGGGAAAAGCCGTGAAAGCAGCCATGTTGTGGCACTTCTGCACTCCCTTTGGGATGCCTTTGGCAGATGAAGTAAGCCTGGAACTCAGGGCTTCCTGGTAAAAAAAATTCAAGCCCTAGGCTGAACCCTAACCCTAACCCTAGGCAGATAAATCAGCCTAGGTATAGGGATGGTGCCAAGGAAAAAGCTGTGAAAGCTGCCATGTTGTTGCACTTTTGTACTCCCCTTGGGATGCCTTGAACAGCTGCAGTGTGCCTGGAGCTAAGGGCTTCCTAGTTTCAAAAATCCTAGCCCTAGGCCTAAGCCTAACAGTAACCCTGGGAAAGTAAATCAGCCTGATGTTAGGCTTCTTGCCAAGCAAAAAGCCGTGAAAGCAGCCATGTTGTGGCACTTCTGCACTCCCTTTGGGATGCCTTTGGCAGATGAAGTAAGCCTGGAACTCAGGGCTTCCTGGTTAACGAAATCCAAGCCCTAGGCTGAACCCTAACCCTAACCCTAGGCAGATAAATCAGCCTAGGTATAGGGATGGTGCCAAGGAAAAAGCTGTGAAAGCTGCCATGTTGTTGCACTTTTGTACTCCCCTTGGGATGCCTTGAACAGCTGCAGTGTGCCTGGAGCTAAGGGCTTCCTAGTTTCAAAAATCCTAGCCCTAGGCCTAAGCCTAACAGTAACCCTGGGAAAGTAAATCAGCCTGATGTTAGGCTTCTTGCCAAGGAAAAAGCCGTGAAAGCAGCCATGTTGTGGCACTTCTGCACTCCCTTTGGGATGCCTTTGGCAGATGAAGTAAGCCTGGAACTCAGGGCTTCCTGGTTAAAGAAATCCAAGCCCTAGGCTGAACCCTAACCCTAACCCTAGGCAGATAAATCAGCCTAGGTATAGGGATGGTGCCAAGGAAAAAGCTGTGAAAGCTGCCATGTTGTTGCACTTTTGTACTCCCCTTGGGATGCCTTGAACAGCTGCAGTGTGCCTGGAGCCCAGGGCTTCCTAGTTTTAAAAATCCTAGCCCTAGGCCTAAGCCTAACAGTAACCCTGGGAAGGTAAATCAGCCTGCTGTTAGGCTTCTTGCCAAGGAAAAAGCCGTGAAAGCAGCCATGTTGTGGCACTTTTGCACTCCCTTTTGGATGCCTTTCACAGCTCCAGTGTGCCTGGAACTCAGGGCTTCCTGCTTTTAAAAATCCTAGCCCTAGGCCGAACCGCAACCCTAAGACGAGAAAGGCAAATCAGCCAGGAATTAGGCATGTCCCCAAGGAAAAAGCTGTGGAGGCAGGCATGTTGTGGTACTTTTGCGCTCTTCTTGGCTAGTCCTTCGCAGCTGCTGTGTTCTTGGAACTCAGGGCTTTCTGGTTAATAGAACCCTTACCCTAGGCGTAACTCAAACCTTAACCCTAGGAAGGAAAATCAGCCTATGGTTCGGGATGGTCTCATGGAAATATCAGTGGTGGCAGCCAAGTTGCGTCACTTTTGCGCTCCCCTTGGGATGCCTTTCGCAGCTGCAGTGTGCCTGGAGCCCAGGGCTTCCTGGTTTTAAAAGTCCTAGGCCTAAGCCTAACAGTAACCCTAGGAAGGTAAATCAGCCGGGTATTAGGGTTCTTCCTAAGGGAAAAGCCGTGAAAGCAGCCATGTTGTGGCACTTCTGCACTCCCTTTGGGATGCCTTTGGCAGATGAAGTAAGCCTGGAACTCAGGGCTTCCTGGTTAAAGAAATCCAAGCCCTAGGCTGAACCCTAACCCTAACCCTAGGCAGATAAATCAGCCTAGGTATAGGGATGGTGCCAAGGAAAAAGCTGTGAAAGCTGCCATGTTGTTGCACTTTTGTACTCCCCTTGGGATGACTTGAACAGCTGCAGTGTGCCTGGAGCCCAGGGCTTCCTAGTTTCAAAAATCCTAGCCCTAGGCCTAAGCCTAACAGTAACCCTGGGAAAGTAAATCAGCCTGATGTTAGGCTTCTTGCCAAGGAAAAAGCCGTGAAAGCAGCCATGTTGTGGCACTTTTGCACTCCCTTTTGGATGCCTTTCACAGCTCCAGTGTGCCTGGAACTCAGGGCTTCCTGCTTTTAAAAATCCTAGCCCTAGGCCGAACCCCAACCCTAAGACGAGAAAGGCAAATCAGCCAGGAATTAGGCATGTCCCCAAGGAAAAAGCTGTGGAGGCAGGTATGTTGTGGTACTTTTGCGCTCTTCTTGGCTAGTCCTTCGCAGCTGCTGTGTTCTTGGAACTCAGGGCTTTCTGGTTAATAGACCCTTACCCTAGGCGTAACTCAAACCTTAACCCTAGGAAGGAAAATCAGCCTATGGTTCGGGATGGTCTCATGGAAATATCAGTGGTGGCAGCCAAGTTGCGTCACTTTTGCGCTCCCCTTGGGATGCCTTTTGCAGCTGCAGTGTGCCTGGAGCCCAGGGCTTCCTGGTTTTAAAAGTCCTAGGCCTAAGCCTAACAGTAACCCTAGGAAGGTAAATCAGCCGGGTATTAGGGTTCTTCCTAAGGGAAAAGCCGTGAAAGCAGCCATGTTGTGGCACTTCTGCACTCCCTTTGGGATGCCTTTGGCAGATGAAGTAAGCCTGGAACTCAGGGCTTCCTGGTTAAAGAAATCCAAGCCCTAGGCTGAACCCTAACCCTAACCCTAGGCAGATAAATCAGCCTAGGTATAGGGATGGTGCCAAGGAAAAAGCTGTGAAAGCTGCCATGTTGTTGCACTTTTGTACTCCCCTTGGGATGCCTTGAACAGCTGCAGTGTGCCTGGAGCCCAGGGCTTCCTAGTTTCAAAAATCCTAGCCCTAGGCCTAAGCCTAACAGTAACCCTGGGAAAGTAAATCAGCCTGATGTTAGGTTTCTTGCCAAGGAAAAAGCCGTGAAAGCAGCCATGTTGTGGCACTTTTGCACTCCCTTTTGGATGCCTTTCACAGCTCCAGTGTGCCTGGAACTCAGGGCTTCCTGCTTTTAAAAATCCTAGCCCTAGGCCGAACCGCAACCCTAAGACGAGAAAGGCAAATCAGCCAGGAATTAGGCATGTCCCCAAGGAAAAAGCTGTGGAGGCAGGCATGTTGTGCTACTTTTGCGCTCTTCTTGGCTAGTCCTTCGCAGCTGCTGTGTTCTTGGAACTCAGGGCTTTCTGGTTAATAGAACCCTTACCCTAGGCGTAACTCAAACCTTAACCCTAGGAAGGAAAATCAACCTATGGTTCGGGATGGTCTCATGGAAATATCAGTGGTGGCAGCCAAGTTGCGTCACTTTTGCGCTCCCCTTGGGATGCCTTTCGCAGCTGCAGTGTGCCTGGAGCCCAGGGCTTCCTGGTTTTAAAAGTCCTAGGCCTAAGCCTAACAGTAACCCTAGGAAGGTAAATCAGCCGGGTATTAGGGTTCTTCCTAAGGGAAAAGCCGTGAAAGCAGCCATGTTGTGGCACTTCTGCACTCCCTTTGGGATGCCTTTGGCAGATGAAGTAAGCCTGGAACTCAGGGCTTCCTGGTTAAAAAAATTCAAGCCCTAGGCTGAACCCTAACCCTAACCCTAGGCAGATAAATCAGCCTAGGTATAGGGATGGTGCCAAGGAAAAAGCTGTGAAAGCTGCCATGTTGTTGCACTTTTGTACTCCCCTTGGGATGCCTTGAACAGCTGCAGTGTGCCTGGAGCTAAGGGCTTCCTAGTTTCAAAAATCCTAGCCCTAGGCCTAAGCCTAACAGTAACCCTGGGAAAGTAAATCAGCCTGATGTTAGGCTTCTTGCCAAGGAAAAAGCCGTGAAAGCAGCCATGTTGTGGCACTTCTGCACTCCCTTTGGGATGCCTTTGGCAGATGAAGTAAGCCTGGAACTCAGGGCTTCCTGGTTAAAGAAATCCAAGCCCTAGGCTGAACCCTAACCCTAACCCTAGGCAGATAAATCAGCCTAGGTATAGGGATGGTGCCAAGGAAAAAGCTGTGAAAGCTGCCATGTTGTTGCACTTTTGTACTCCCCTTGGGATGCCTTGAACAGCTGCAGTGTGCCTGGAGCTAAGGGCTTCCTAGTTTCAAAACTCCTAGCCCTAGGCCTAAGCCTAACAGTAACCCTGGGAAAGTAAATCAGCCTGATGTTAGGCTTCTTGCCAAGGAAAAAGCCGTGAAAGCAGCCATGTTGTGGCACTTCTGCACTCCCTTTGGGATGCCTTTGGCAGATGAAGTAAGCCTGGAACTCAGGGCTTCCTGGTTAAAGAAATCCAAGCCCTAGGCTGAACCCTAACCCTAACCCTAGGCAGATAAATCAGCCTAGGTATAGGGATGGTGCCAAGGAAAAAGCTGTGAAAGCTGCCATGTTGCTGCACTTTTGTACTCCCCTTGGGATGCCTTGAACAGCTGCAGTGTGCCTGGAGCTAAGGGCTTCCTAGTTTCAAAACTCCTAGCCCTAGGCCTAAGCCTAACAGTAACCCTGGGAAAGTAAATCAGCCTGATGTTAGGCTTCTTGCCAAGGAAAAAGCCATGAAACAGCCATGTTGTGGCACTTTTGCACTCCCTTTTGGATGCCTTTCACAGCTCCAGTGTGCCTGGAACTCAGGGCTTCCTGCTTTTGAAAATCCAAGCCCTAGGCCGAACCGCAACCCTAAGACGAGAAAGGCAAATCAGCCAGGAATTAGGCATGTCCCCAAGGAAAAAGCTGTGGAGGCAGGCATGTTGTGGTACTTTTGCGCTCTTCTTGGCTTGTCCTTCGCAGCTGCTGTGTTCTTGGAACTCAGGGCTTTCTGGTTAATAGAACCCTTACCCTAGGCGTAACTCAAACCTTAACCCTAGGAAGGAAAATCAGCCTATGGTTCGGGATGGTCTCATGGAAATATCAGTGGTGGCAGCCAAGTTGCGTCACTTTTGCGCTCCCCTTGGGATGCCTTTTGCAGCTGCAGTGTGCCTGGAGCCCAGGGCTTCCTGGTTTTAAAAGTCCTAGGCCTAAGCCTAACAGTAACCCTAGGAAGGTAAATCAGCCGGGTATTAGGGTTCTTCCTAAGGGAAAAGCCGTGAAAGCAGCCATGTTGTGGCACTTCTGCACTCCCTTTGGGATGCCTTTGGCAGATGAAGTAAGCCTGGAACTCAGGGCTTCCTGGTTAAAGAAATCCAAGCCCTAGGCTGAACCCTAACCCTAACCCTAGGCAGATAAATCAGCCTAGGTATAGGGATGGTGCCAAGGAAAAAGCTGTGAAAGCTGCCATGTTGTTGCACTTTTGTACTCCCCTTGGGATGCCTTGAACAGCTGCAGTGTGCCTGGAGCCCAGGGCTTCCTAGTTTCAAAAATCCTAGCCCTAGGCCTAAGCCTAACAGTAACCCTGGGAAAGTATGTCAGCCTGGTGTTAGGCTTCTTGCCAAGGAAAAAGGCGTGAAAGCAGCCATGTTGTGGCACTTTTGCACTCCCTTTTGGATGCCTTTCACAGCTCCAGTGTGCCTGGAACTCAGGGCTTCCTGCTTTTAAAAATCCTAGCCCTAGGCCGAACCCCAACCCTAAGACGAGAAAGGCAAATCAGCCAGGAATTAGGCATGTCCCCAAGGAAAAAGCTGTGGAGGCAGGCATGTTGTGGTACCTTTGCGCTCTTCTTGGCTAGTCCTTCGCAGCTGCTGTGTTCTTGGAACTCAGGGCTTTCTGGTTAATAGACCCTTACCCTAGGCGTAACTCAAACCTTAACCCTAGGAAGGAAAATCAGCCTATGGTTCGGGATGGTCTCATGGAAATATCAGTGGTGGCAGCCAGGTTGCGTCACTTTTGCGCTCCCCTTGGGATGCCTTTTGCAGCTGCAGTGTGCCTGGAGCCCAGGGCTTCCTGGTTTTAAAAGTCCTAGGCCTAAGCCTAACAGTAACCCTAGGAAGGTAAATCAGCCGGGTATTAGGGTTCTTCCTAAGGGAAAAGCCGTGAAAGCAGCCATGTTGTGGCACTTCTGCACTCCCTTTGGGATGCCTTTGGCAGATGAAGTAAGCCTGGAACTCAGGGCTTCCTGGTTAAAGAAATTCAAGCCCTAGGCTGAACCCTAACCCTAACCCTAGGCAGATAAATCAGCCTAGGTATAGGGATGGTGCCAAGGAAAAAGCTGTGAAAGCTGCCATGTTGTTGCACTTTTGTACTCCCCTTGGGATGCCTTGAACAGCTGCAGTGTGCCTGGAGCTAAGGGCCTCCTAGTTTCAAAAATCCTAGCCCTAGGCCTAAGCCTAACAGTAACCCTGGGAAAGTAAATCAGCCTGATGTTAGGCTTCTTGCCAAGGAAAAAGCCGTGAAACAGACATGTTGTGGCACTTTTGCACTCCCTTTTGGATGCCTTTCACAGCTCCAGTGTGCCTGGAACTCAGGGCTTCCTGCTTTTAAAAATCCTAGCCCTAGGCCGAACCCCAACCCTATGACGAGAAAGGCAAATCAGCCAGGAATTAGGCATGTCCCCAAGGAAAAAGCTGTGGAGGCAGGCATGTTGTGGTACTTTTGCGCTCTTCTTGGCTAGTCCTTCGCAGCTGCTGTGTTCTTGGAACTCAGGGCTTTCTGGTTAATAGAACCCTTACCCTAGGCGTAACTCAAACCTTAACCCTAGGAAGGAAAATCAACCTATGGTTCGGGATGGTCTCATGGAAATATCAGTGGTGGCAGCCAAGTTGCGTCACTTTTGCGCTCCCCTTGGGATGCCTTTCGCAGCTGCAGTGTGCCTGGAGCCCAGGGCTTCCTGGTTTTAAAAGTCCTAGGCCTAAGCCTAACAGTAACCCTAGGAAGGTAAATCAGCCGGGTATTAGGGTTCTTCCTAAGGGAAAAGCCGTGAAAGCAGCCATGTTGTGGCACTTCTGCACTCCCTTTGGGATGCCTTTGGCAGATGAAGTAAGCCTGGAACTCAGGGCTTCCTGGTTAAAAAAATTCAAGCCCTAGGCTGAACCCTAACCCTAACCCTAGGCAGATAAATCAGCCTAGGTATAGGGATGGTGCCAAGGAAAAAGCTGTGAAAGCTGCCATGTTGTTGCACTTTTGTACTCCCCTTGGGATGCCTTGAACAGCTGCAGTGTGCCTGGAGCTAAGGGCTTCCTAGTTTCAAAAATCCTAGCCCTAGGCCTAAGCCTAACAGTAACCCTGGGAAACTAAATCAGCCTGATGTTAGGCTTCTTGCCAAGGAAAAAGCCGTGAAAGCAGCCATGTTGTGGCACTTCTGCACTCCCTTTGGGATGCCTTTGGCAGATGAAGTAAGCCTGGAACTCAGGGCTTCCTGGTTAAAGAAATCCAAGCCCTAGGCTGAACCCTAACCCTAACCCTAGGCAGATAAATCAGCCTAGGTATAGGGATGGTGCCAAGGAAAAAGCTGTGAAAGCTGCCATGTTGTTGCACTTTTGTACTCCCCTTGGGATGCCTTGAACAGCTGCAGTGTGCCTGGAGCTAAGGGCTTCCTAGTTTCAAAAATCCTAGCCCTAGGCCTAAGCCTAACAGTAACCCTGGGAAAGTAAATCAGCCTGATGTTAGGCTTCTTGCCAAGGAAAAAGCCGTGAAAGCAGCCATGTTGTGGCACTTCTGCACTCCCTTTGGGATGCCTTTGGCAGATGAAGTAAGCCTGGAACTCAGGGCTTCCTGGTTAAAGAAATCCAAGCCCTAGGCTGAACCCTAACCCTAACCCTAGGCAGATAAATCAGCCTAGGTATAGGGATGGTGCCAAGGAAAAAGCTGTGAAAGCTGCCATGTTGCTGCACTTTTGTACTCCCCTTGGGATGCCTTGAACAGCTGCAGTGTGCCTGGAGCTAAGGGCTTCCTAGTTTCAAAACTCCTAGCCCTAGGCCTAAGCCTAACAGTAACCCTGGGAAAGTAAATCAGCCTGATGTTAGGCTTCTTGCCAAGGAAAAAGCCGTGAAACAGCCATGTTGTGGCACTTTTGCACTCCCTTTTGGATGCCTTTCACAGCTCCAGTGTGCCTGGAACTCAGGGCTTCCTGCTTTTAAAAATCCTAGCCCTAGGCCGAACCGCAACCCTAAGACGAGAAAGGCAAATCAGCCAGGAATTAGGCATGTCCCCAAGGAAAAAGCTGTGGAGGCAGGCATGTTGTGGTACTTTTGCGCACTTCTTGGCTAGTCCTTCGCAGCTGCTGTGTTCTTGGAACTCAGGGCTTTCTGGTTAATAGAACCTTTACCCTAGGCGTAACTCAAACCTTAACCCTAGGAAGGAAAATCAGCCTATGGTTCGGGATGGTCTCATGGAAATATCAGTGGTGGCAGCCAAGTTGCGTCACTTTTGCGCTCCCCTTGGGATGCCTTTCGCAGCTGCAGTGTGCCTGGAGCCCAGGGCTTCCTGGTTTTAAAAGTCCTAGGCCTAAGCCTAACAGTAACCCTAGGAAGGTAAATCAGCCGGGTATTAGGGTTCTTCCTAAGGGAAAAGCCGTGAAAGCAGCCATGTTGTGGCACTTCTGCACTCCCTTTGGGATGCCTTTGGCAGATGAAGTAAGCCTGGAACTCAGGGCTTCCTGGTTAAAGAAATCCAAGCCCTAGGCTGTACCCTAACCCTAACCCTAGGCTGATAAATCAGCCTAGGTATAGGGATGGTGCCAAGGAAAAAGCTGTGAAAGCTGCCATGTTGTTGCACTTTTGTACTCCCCTTGGGATGCCTTGAACAGCTGCAGTGTGCCTGGAGCCCAGGGCTTCCTAGTTTCAAAAATCCTAGCCCTAGGCCTAAGCCTAACAGTAACCCTGGGAAAGTATGTCAGCCTGATGTTAGGCTTCTTGCCAAGGAAAAAGCCGTGAAAGCAGCCATGTTGTGGCACTTTTGCACTCCCTTTTGGATGCCTTTCACAGCTCCAGTGTGCCTGGAACTCAGGGCTTCCTGATTTTAAAAATCCTAGCCCTAGGCCGAACCCCAACCCTAAGACGAGAAAGGCAAATCAGCCAGGAATTAGGCATGTCCCCAAGGAAAAAGCTGTGGAGGCAGGCATGTTGTGGTACTTTTGCGCTCTTCTTGGCTAGTCCTTCGCAGCTGCTGTGTTCTTGGAACTCAGGGCTTTCTGGTTAATAGACCCTTACCCTAGGCGTAACTCAAACCTTAACCCTAGGAAGGAAAATCAGCCTATGGTTCGGGATGGTCTCATGGAAATATCAGTGGTGGCAGCCAAGTTGCGTCACTTTTGCGCTCCCCTTGGGATGCCTTTCGCAGCTGCAGTGTGCCTGGAGCCCAGGGCTTCCTGGTTTTAAAAGTCCTAGGCCTAAGCCTAACAGTAACCCTAGGAAGGTAAATCAGCCGGGTATTAGGGTTCTTCCTAAGGGAAAAGCCGTGAAAGCAGCCATGTTGTGGCACTTCTGCACTCCCTTTGGGATGCCTTTGGCAGATGAAGTAAGCCTGGAACTCAGGGCTTCCTGGTTAAAGAAATCCAAGCCCTAGGCTGAACCCTAACCCTAACCCTAGGCAGATAAATCAGCCTAGGTATAGGGATGGTGCCAAGGAAAAAGCTGTGAAAGCTGCCATGTTGTTGCACTTTTGTACTCCCCTTGGGATGCCTTGAACAGCTGCAGTGTGCCTGGAGCTAAGGGCTTCCTAGTTTCAAAAATCCTAGCCCTAGGCCTAAGCCTAACAGTAACCCTGGGAAAGTAAATCAGCCTGATGTTAGGCTTCTTGCCAAGGAAAAAGCCGTGAAAGCAGCCATGTTGTGGCACTTCTGCACTCCCTTTTGGATGCCTTTGGCAGATCAAGTAAGCCTGGAACTCAGGGCTTCCTGGTTAAAGAAATCCAAGCCCTAGGCTGAACCCTAACCCTAACCCTAGGCAGATAAATCAGCCTAGGTATAGGGATGGTGCCAAGGAAAAAGCTGTGAAAGCTGCCATGTTGTTGCACTTTTGTACTCCCCTTGGGATGCCTTGAACAGCTGCAGTGTGCCTGGAGCCCAGGGCTTCCTAGTTTCAAAAATCCTAGCCCTAGGCCTAAGCCTAACAGTAACCCTGGGAAAGTAAATCAGCCTGATGTTAGGTTTCTTGCCAAGGAAAAAGCCGTGAAAGCAGCCATGTTGTGGCACTTTTGCACTCCCTTTTGGATGCCTTTCACAGCTCCAGTGTGCCTGGAACTCAGGGCTTCCTGCTTTTAAAAATCCTAGCCCTAGGCCGAACCCCAACCCTAAGACGAGAAAGGCAAATCAGCCAGGAATTAGGCATGTCCCCAAGGAAAAAGCTGTGGAGGCAGGCATGTTGTGGTACTTTTGCGCTCTTCTTGGCTAGTCCTTCGCAGCTGCTGTGTTCTTGGAACTCAGGGCTTTCTGGTTAATAGACCCTTACCCTAGGCGTAACTCAAACCTTAACCCTAGGAAGGAAAATCAGCCTATGGTTCGGGATGGTCTCATGGAAATATCAGTGGTGGCAGCCAAGTTGCGTCGCTTTTGCGCTCCCCTTGGGATGCCTTTTGCAGCTGCAGTGTGCCTGGAGCCCAGGGCTTCCTGGTTTTAAAAGTCCTAGGCCTAAGCCTAACAGTAACCCTAGGAAGGTAAATCAGCCGGGTATTAGGGTTCTTCCTAAGGGAAAAGCCGTGAAAGCAGCCATGTTGTGGCACTTCTGCACTCCCTTTGGGATGCCTTTGGCAGATGAAGTAAGCCTGGAACTCAGGGCTTCCTGGTAAAAAAAATTCAAGCCCTAGGCTGAACCCTAACCCTAACCCTAGGCAGATAAATCAGCCTAGGTATAGGGATGGTGCCAAGGAAAAAGCTGTGAAAGCTGCCATGTTGTTGCACTTTTGTACTCCCCTTGGGATGCCTTGAACAGCTGCAGTGTGCCTGGAGCTAAGGGCTTCCTAGTTTCAAAAATCCTAGCCCTAGGCCTAAGCCTAACAGTAACCCTGGGAAAGTAAATCAGCCTGATGTTAGGCTTCTTGCCAAGGAAAAAGCCGTGAAAGCAGCCATGTTGTGGCACTTCTGCACTCCCTTTGGGATGCCTTTGGCAGATGAAGTAAGCCTGGAACTCAGGGCTTCCTGGTTAAAGAAATCCAAGCCCTAGGCTGAACCCTAACCCTAACCCTAGGCAGATAAATCAGCCTAGGTATAGGGATGGTGCCAAGGAAAAAGCTGTGAAAGCTGCCATGTTGTTGCACTTTTGTACTCCCCTTGGGATGCCTTGAACAGCTGCAGTGTGCCTGGAGCCCAGGGCTTCCTAGTTTTAAAAATCCTAGCCCTAGGCCTAAGCCTAACAGTAACCCTGGGAAGGTAAATCAGCCTGCTGTTAGGCTTCTTGCCAAGGAAAAAGCCGTGAAAGCAGCCATGTTGTGGCACTTTTGCACTCCCTTTTGGATGCCTTTCACAGCTCCAGTGTGCCTGGAACTCAGGGCTTCCTGCTTTTAAAAATCCTAGCCCTAGGCCGAACCGCAACCCTAAGACGAGAAAGGCAAATCAGCCAGGAATTAGGCATGTCCCCAAGGAAAAAGCTGTGGAGGCAGGCATGTTGTGGTACTTTTGCGCTCTTCTTGGCTAGTCCTTCGCAGCTGCTGTGTTCTTGGAACTCAGGGCTTTCTGGTTAATAGAACCCTTACCCTAGGCGTAACTCAAACCTTAACCCTAGGAAGGAAAATCAGCCTATGGTTCGGGATGGTCTCATGGAAATATCAGTGGTGGCAGCCAAGTTGCGTCACTTTTGCGCTCCCCTTGGGATGCCTTTCGCAGCTGCAGTGTGCCTGGAGCCCAGGGCTTCCTGGTTTTAAAAGTCCTAGGCCTAAGCCTAACAGTAACCCTAGGAAGGTAAATCAGCCGGGTATTAGGGTTCTTCCTAAGGGAAAAGCCGTGAAAGCAGCCATGTTGTGGCACTTCTGCACTCCCTTTGGGATGCCTTTGGCAGATGAAGTAAGCCTGGAACTCAGGGCTTCCTGGTTAAAGAAATCCAAGCCCTAGGCTGAACCCTAACCCTAACCCTAGGCAGATAAATCAGCCTAGGTATAGGGATGGTGCCAAGGAAAAAGCTGTGAAAGCTGCCATGTTGTTGCACTTTTGTACTCCCCTTGGGATGCCTTGAACAGCTGCAGTGTGCCTGGAGCCCAGGGCTTCCTAGTTTCAAAAATCCTAGCCCTAGGCCTAAGCCTAACAGTAACCCTGGGAAAGTAAATCAGCCTGATGTTAGGCTTCTTGCCAAGGAAAAAGCCGTGAAAGCAGCCATGTTGTGGCACTTTTGCACTCCCTTTTGGATGCCTTTCACAGCTCCAGTGTGCCTGGAACTCAGGGCTTCCTGCTTTTAAAAATCCTAGCCCTAGGCCGAACCCCAACCCTAAGACGAGAAAGGCAAATCAGCCAGGAATTAGGCATGTCCCCAAGGAAAAAGCTGTGGAGGCAGGTATGTTGTGGTACTTTTGCGCTCTTCTTGGCTAGTCCTTCGCAGCTGCTGTGTTCTTGGAACTCAGGGCTTTCTGGTTAATAGACCCTTACCCTAGGCGTAACTCAAACCTTAACCCTAGGAAGGAAAATCAGCCTATGGTTCGGGATGGTCTCATGGAAATATCAGTGGTGGCAGCCAAGTTGCGTCACTTTTGCGCTCCCCTTGGGATGCCTTTTGCAGCTGCAGTGTGCCTGGAGCCCAGGGCTTCCTGGTTTTAAAAGTCCTAGGCCTAAGCCTAACAGTAACCCTAGGAAGGTAAATCAGCCGGGTATTAGGGTTCTTCCTAAGGGAAAAGCCGTGAAAGCAGCCATGTTGTGGCACTTCTGCACTCCCTTTGGGATGCCTTTGGCAGATGAAGTAAGCCTGGAACTCAGGGCTTCCTGGTTAAAAAAATTCAAGCCCTAGGCTGAACCCTAACCCTAACCCTAGGCAGATAAATCAGCCTAGGTATAGGGATGGTGCCAAGGAAAAAGCTGTGAAAGCTGCCATGTTGTTGCACTTTTGTACTCCCCTTGGGATGCCTTGAACAGCTGCAGTGTGCCTGGAGCTAAGGGCTTCCTAGTTTCAAAAATCCTAGCCCTAGGCCTAAGCCTAACAGTAACCCTGGGAAAGTAAATCAGCCTGATGTTAGGCTTCTTGCCAAGGAAAAAGCCGTGAAAGCAGCCATGTTGTGGCACTTCTGCACTCCCTTTGGGATGCCTTTGGCAGATGAAGTAAGCCTGGAACTCAGGGCTTCCTGGTTAAAGAAATCCAAGCCCTAGGCTGAACCCTAACCCTAACCCTAGGCAGATAAATCAGCCTAGGTATAGGGATGGTGCCAAGGAAAAAGCTGTGAAAGCTGCCATGATGTTGCACTTTTGTACTCCCCTTGGGATGCCTTGAACAGCTGCAGTGTGCCTGGAGCTAAGGGCTTCCTAGTTTCAAAAATCCTAGCCCTAGGCCTAAGCCTAACAGTAACCCTGGGAAAGTAAATCAGCCTGATGTTAGGCTTCTTGCCAAGGAAAAAGCCGTGAAAGCAGCCATGTTGTGGCACTTCTGCACTCCCTTTGGGATGCCTTTGGCAGATGAAGTAAGCCTGGAACTCAGGGCTTCCTGGTTAAAGAAATCCAAGCCCTAGGCTGAACCCTAACCCTAACCCTAGGCAGATAAATCAGCCTAGGTATAGGGATGGTGGCGAGGAAAAAGCTGTGAAAGCTGCCATGTTGCTGCACTTTTGTACTCCCCTTGGGATGCCTTGAACAGCTGCAGTGTGCCTGGAGCTAAGGGCTTCCTAGTTTCAAAACTCCTAGCCCTAGGCCTAAGCCTAACAGTAACCCTGGGAAAGTAAATCAGCCTGATGTTAGGCTTCTTGCCAAGGAAAAAGCCGTGAAACAGCCATGTTGTGGCACTTTTGCACTCCCTTTTGGATGCCTTTCACAGCTGCAGTGTGCCTGGAACTCAGGGCTTCCTGCTTTTAAAAATCCTAGCCCTAGGCCGAACCGCAACCCTAAGACGAGAAAGGCAAATCAGCCAGGAATTAGGCATGTCCCCAAGGAAAAAGCTGTGGAGGCAGGCATGTTGTGGTACTTTTGCGCTCTTCTTGGCTAGTCCTTCGCAGCTGCTGTGTTCTTGGAACTCAGGGCTTTCTGGTTAATAGAACCCTTACCCTAGGCGTAACTCAAACCTTAACCCTAGGAAGGAAAATCAGCCTATGGTTCGGGATGGTCTCATGGAAATATCAGTGGTGGCAGCCAGGTTGCGTCACTTTTGCGCTCCCCTTGGGATGCCTTTTGCAGCTGCAGTGTGCCTGGAGCCCAGGGCTTCCTGGTTTTAAAAGTCCTAGGCCTAAGCCTAACAGTAACCCTAGGAAGGTAAATCAGCCGGGTATTAGGGTTCTTCCTAAGGGAAAAGCCGTGAAAGCAGCCATGTTGTGGCACTTCTGCACTCCCTTTGGGATGCCTTTGGCAGATGAAGTAAGCCTGGAACTCAGGGCTTCCTGGTTAAAGAAATCCAAGCCCTAGGCTGAACCCTAACCCTAACCCTAGGCAGATAAATCAGCCTAGGTATAGGGATGGTGCCAAGGAAAAAGCTGTGAAAGCTGCCATGTTGTTGCACTTTTGTACTCCCCTTGGGATGCCTTGAACAGCTGCAGTGTGCCTGGAGCCCAGGGCTTCCTAGTTTCAAAAATCCTAGCCCTAGGCCTAAGCCTAACAGTAACCCTGGGAAAGTAAATCAGCCTGATGTTAGGTTTCTTGCCAAGGAAAAAGCCGTGAAAGCAGCCATGTTGTGGCACTTTTGCACTCCCTTTTGGATGCCTTTCACAGCTCCAGTGTGCCTGGAACTCAGGGCTTCCTGCTTTTAAAAATCCTAGCCCTAGGCCGAACCCCAACCCTAAGACGAGAAAGGCAAATCAGCCAGGAATTAGGCATGTCCCCAAGGAAAAAGCTGTGGAGGCAGGCATGTTGTGGTACTTTTGCGCTCTTCTTGGCTAGTCCTTCGCAGCTGCTGTGTTCTTGGAACTCAGGGCTTTCTGGTTAATAGACCCTTACCCTAGGCGTAACTCAAACCTTAACCCTAGGAAGGAAAATCAGCCTATGGTTCGGGATGGTCTCATGGAAATATCAGTGGTGGCAGCCAAGTTGCGTCACTTTTGCGCTCCCCTTGGGATGCCTTTTGCAGCTGCAGTGTGCCTGGAGCCCAGGGCTTCCTGGTTTTAAAAGTCCTAGGCCTAAGCCTAACAGTAACCCTAGGAAGGTAAATCAGCCGGGTATTAGGGTTCTTCCTAAGGGAAAAGCCGTGAAAGCAGCCATGTTGTGGCACTTCTGCACTCCCTTTGGGATGCCTTTGGCAGATGAAGTAAGCCTGGAACTCAGGGCTTCCTGGTTAAAAAAATTCAAGCCCTAGGCTGAACCCTAACCCTAACCCTAGGCAGATAAATCAGCCTAGGTATAGGGATGGTGCCAAGGAAAAAGCTGTGAAAGCTGCCATGTTGTTGCACTTTTGTACTCCCCTTGGGATGCCTTGAACAGCTGCAGTGTGCCTGGAGCTAAGGGCTTCCTAGTTTCAAAAATCCTAGCCCTAGGCCTAAGCCTAACAGTAACCCTGGGAAAGTAAATCAGCCTGATGTTAGGCTTCTTGCCAAGGAAAAAGCCGTGAAAGCAGTCATGTTGTGGCACTTCTGCACTCCCTTTGGGATGCCTTTGGCAGATGAAGTAAGCCTGGAACTCAGGGCTTCCTGGTTAAAGAAATCCAAGCCCTCGGCTGAACCCTAACCCTAACCCTAGGCAGATAAATCAGCCTAGGTATAGGGATGGTGCGAAGGAAAAAGCTGTGAAAGCTGCCATGTTGTTGCACTTTTGTACTCCCCTTGGGATGCCTTGAACAGCTCCAGTGTGCCTGGAGCTAAGGGCTTCCTAGTTTCAAAAATCCTAGCCCTAGGCCTAAGCCTAACAGTAACCCTGGGAAAGTAAATCAGCCTGATGTTAGGCTTCTTGCCAAGGAAAAAGCCGTGAAAGCAGCCATGTTGTGGCACTTCTGCACTCCCTTTGGGATGCCTTTGGCAGATGAAGTAAGCCTGGAACTCAGGGCTTCCTGGTTTTAGAAATCCAAGCCCTAGGCTGAACCCTAACCCTAACCCTAGGCAGATAAATCAGCCTAGGTATAGGGATGGTGGCGAGGAAAAAGCTGTGAAAGCTGCCATGTTGCTGCACTTTTGTACTCCCCTTGGGATGCCTTGAACAGCTGCAGTGTGCCTGGAGCTAAGGGCTTCCTAGTTTCAAAAATCCTAGCCCTAGGCCTAAGCCTAACAGTAACCCTGGGAAAGTAAATCAGCCTGATGTTAGGCTTCTTGCCAAGGAAAAAGCCGTGAAAGCAGCCATGTTGTGGCACTTTTGCACTCCCTTTTGGATGCCTTTCACAGCTCCAGTGTGCCTGGAACTCAGGGCTTCCTGCTTTTAAAAATCCTAGCCCTAGGCCGAACCCCAACCCTAAGATGAGAAAGGCAAATCAGCCAGGAATTAGGCATGTCCCCAAGGAAAAAGCTGTGGAGGCAGGCATGTTGTGGTACTTTTGCGCTCTTCTTGGCTAGTCCTTCGCAGCTGCTGTGTTCTTGGAACTCAGGGCTTTCTGGTTAATAGAACCCTTACCCTAGGCGTAACTCAAACCTTAACCCTAGGAAGGAAAATCAGCCTATGGTTCGGGATGGTCTCATGGAAATATCAGTGGTGGCAGCCAAGTTGCGTCACTTTTGCGCTCCCCTTGGGATGCCTTTTGCAGCTGCAGTGTGCCTGGAGCCCAGGGCTTCCTGGTTTTAAAAGTCCTAGGCCTAAGCCTAACAGTAACCCTAGGAAGGTAAATCAGCCGGGTATTAGGGTTCTTCCTAAGGGAAAAGCCGTGAAAGCAGCCATGTTGTGGCACTTCTGCACTCCCTTTGGGATGCCTTTGGCAGATGAAGTAAGCCTGGAACTCAGGGCTTCCTGGTTAAAGAAATCCAAGCCCTAGGCTGTACCCTAACCCTAACCCTAGGCAGATAAATCAGCCTAGGTATAGGGATGGTGCCAAGGAAAAAGCTGTGAAAGCTGCCATGTTGTTGCACTTTTGTACTCCCCTTGGGATGCCTTGAACAGCTGCAGTGTGCCTGGAGCCCAGGGCTTCCTAGTTTCAAAAATCCTAGCCCTAGGCCTAAGCCTAACAGTAACCCTGGGAAAGTAAATCAGCCTGATGTTAGGTTTCTTGCCAAGGAAAAAGCCGTGAAAGCAGCCATGTTGTGGCACTTTTGCACTCCCTTTTGGATGCCTTTCACAGCTCCAGTGTGCCTGGAACTCAGGGCTTCCTGCTTTTAAAAATCCTAGCCCTAGGCCGAACCCCAACCCTAAGACGAGAAAGGCAAATCAGCCAGGAATTAGGCATGTCCCCAAGGAAAAAGCTGTGGAGGCAGGCATGTTGTGGTACTTTTGCGCTCTTCTTGGCTAGTCCTTCGCAGCTGCTGTGTTCTTGGAACTCAGGGCTTTCTGGTTAATAGACCCTTACCCTAGGCGTAACTCAAACCTTAACCCTAGGAAGGAAAATCAGCCTATGGTTCGGGATGGTCTCATGGAAATATCAGTGGTGGCAGCCAAGTTGCGTCACTTTTGCGCTCCCCTTGGGATGCCTTTTGCAGCTGCAGTGTGCCTGGAGCCCAGGGCTTCCTGGTTTTAAAAGTCCTAGGCCTAAGCCTAACAGTAACCCTAGGAAGGTAAATCAGCCGGGTATTAGGGTTCTTCCTAAGGGAAAAGCCGTGAAAGCAGCCATGTTGTGGCACTTCTGCACTCCCTTTGGGATGCCTTTGGCAGATGAAGTAAGCCTGGAACTCAGGGCTTCCTGGTTAAAAAAATTCAAGCCCTAGGCTGAACCCTAACCCTAACCCTAGGCAGATAAATCAGCCTAGGTATAGGGATGGTGCCAAGGAAAAAGCTGTGAAAGCTGCCATGTTGTTGCACTTTTGTACTCCCCTTGGGATGCCTTGAACAGCTGCAGTGTGCCTGGAGCTAAGGGCTTCCTAGTTTCAAAAATCCTAGCCCTAGGCCTAAGCCTAACAGTAACCCTGGGAAAGTAAATCAGCCTGATGTTAGGCTTCTTGCCAAGGAAAAAGCCGTGAAAGCAGTCATGTTGTGGCACTTCTGCACTCCCTTTGGGATGCCTTTGGCAGATGAAGTAAGCCTGGAACTCAGGGCTTCCTGGTTAAAGAAATCCAAGCCCTCGGCTGAACCCTAACCCTAACCCTAGGCAGATAAATCAGCCTAGGTATAGGGATGGTGCGAAGGAAAAAGCTGTGAAAGCTGCCATGTTGTTGCACTTTTGTACTCCCCTTGGGATGCCTTGAACAGCTGCAGTGTGCCTGGAGCTAAGGGCTTCCTAGTTTCAAAAATCCTAGCCCTAGGCCTAAGCCTAACAGTAACCCTGGGAAAGTAAATCAGCCTGATGTTAGGCTTCTTGCCAAGGAAAAAGCCGTGAAAGCAGCCATGTTGTGGCACTTCTGCACTCCCTTTGGGATGCCTTTGGCAGATGAAGTAAGCCTGGAACTCAGGGCTTCCTGGTTAAAGAAATCCAAGCCCTAGGCTGAACCCTAACCCTAACCCTAGGCAGATAAATCAGCCTAGGTATAGGGATGGTGGCGAGGAAAAAGCTGTGAAAGCTGCCATGTTGCTGCACTTTTGTACTCCCCTTGGGATGCCTTGAACAGCTGCAGTGTGCCTGGAGCTAAGGGCTTCCTAGTTTCAAAAATCCTAGCCCTAGGCCTAAGCCTAACAGTAACCCTGGGAAAGTAAATCAGCCTGATGTTAGGCTTCTTGCCAAGGAAAAAGCCGTGAAAGCAGCCATGTTGTGGCACTTTTGCACTCCCTTTTGGATGCCTTTCACAGCTCCAGTGTGCCTGGAACTCAGGGCTTCCTGCTTTTAAAAATCCTAGCCCTAGGCCGAACCCCAACCCTAAGATGAGAAAGGCAAATCAGCCAGGAATTAGGCATGTCCCCAAGGAAAAAGCTGTGGAGGCAGGCATGTTGTGGTACTTTTGCGCTCTTCTTGGCTAGTCCTTCGCAGCTGCTGTGTTCTTGGAACTCAGGGCTTTCTGGTTAATAGAACCCTTACCCTAGGCGTAACTCAAACCTTAACCCTAGGAAGGAAAATCAGCCTATGGTTCGGGATGGTCTCATGGAAATATCAGTGGTGGCAGCCAAGTTGCGTCACTTTTGCGCTCCCCTTGGGATGCCTTTTGCAGCTGCAGTGTGCCTGGAGCCCAGGGCTTCCTGGTTTTAAAAGTCCTAGGCCTAAGCCTAACAGTAACCCTAGGAAGGTAAATCAGCCGGGTATTAGGGTTCTTCCTAAGGGAAAAGCCGTGAAAGCAGCCATGTTGTGGCACTTCTGCACTCCCTTTGGGATGCCTTTGGCAGATGAAGTAAGCCTGGAACTCAGGGCTTCCTGGTTAAAGAAATCCAAGCCCTAGGCTGTACCCTAACCCTAACCCTAGGCAGATAAATCAGCCTAGGTATAGGGATGGTGCCAAGGAAAAAGCTGTGAAAGCTGCCATGTTGTTGCACTTTTGTACTCCCCTTGGGATGCCTTGAACAGCTGCAGTGTGCCTGGAGCCCAGGGCTTCCTAGTTTCAAAAATCCTAGCCCTAGGCCTAAGCCTAACAGTAACCCTGGGAAAGTATGTCAGCCTGGTGTTAGGCTTCTTGCCAAGGAAAAAGCCGTGAAAGCAGCCATGTTGTGGCACTTTTGCACTCCCTTTTGGATGCCTTTCACAGCTCCAGTGTGCCTGGAACTCAGGGCTTCCTGATTTTAAAAATCCTAGCCCTAGGCCGAACCCCAACCCTTAGACGAGAAAGGCAAATCAGCCAGGAATTAGGCATGTCCCCAAGGAAAAAGCTGTGGAGGCAGGCATGTTGTGGTACTTTTGCGCTCTTCTTGGCTAGTCCTTCGCAGCTGCTGTGTTCTTGGAACTCAGGGCTTTCTGGTTAATAGACCCTTACCCTAGGCGTAACTCAAACCTTAACCCTAGGAAGGAAAATCAGCCTATGGTTCGGGATGGTCTCATGGAAATATCAGTGGTGGCAGCCAAGTTGCGTCACTTTTGCGCTCCCCTTGGGATGCCTTTCGCAGCTGCAGTGTGCCTGGAGCCCAGGGCTTCCTGGTTTTAAAAGTCCTAGGCCTAAGCCTAACAGTAACCCTAGGAAGGTAAATCAGCCGGGTATTAGGGTTCTTCCTAAGGGAAAAGCCGTGAAAGCAGCCATGTTGTGGCACTTCTGCACTCCCTTTGGGATGCCTTTGGCAGATGAAGTAAGCCTGGAACTCAGGGCTTCCTGGTTAAAGAAATTCAAGCCCTAGGCTGAACCCTAACCCTAACCCTAGGCAGATAAATCAGCCTAGGTATAGGGATGGTGCCAAGGAAAAAGCTGTGAAAGCTGCCATGTTGTTGCACTTTTGTACTCCCCTTGGGATGCCTTGAACAGCTGCAGTGTGCCTGGAGCTAAGGGCTTCCTAGTTTTAAAAATCCTAGCCCTAGGCCTAAGCCTAATAGTAACCCTGGGAAGGTAAGTCAGCCTGGTGTTAGGCGTCTTGCCAAGGAAAAAGCCGTGAAACAGCCATGTTGTGGCACTTTTGCACTCCCTTTTGGATGCCTTTCACAGCTCCAGTGTGCCTGGAACTCAGGGCTTCCTGCTTTTAAAAATCCTAGCCCTAGGCCGAACCCCAACCCTAAGACGAGAAAGGCAAATCAGCCAGGAATTAGGCATGTCCCCAAGGAAAAAGCTGTGGAGGCAGGCATGTTGTGGTACTTTTGCGCTCTTCTTGGCTAGTCCTTCGCAGCTGCTGTGTTCTTGGAACTCAGGGCTTTCTGGTTAATAGAACCCTTACCCTAGGCGTAACTCAAACCTTAACCCTAGGAAGGAAAATCAGCCTATGGTTCGGGATGGTCTCATGGAAATATCAGTGGTGGCAGCCAAGTTGCGTCACTTTTGCGCTCCCCTTGGGATGCCTTTCGCAGCTGCAGTGTGCCTGGAGCCCAGGGCTTCCTGGTTTTAAAAGTCCTAGGCCTAAGCCTAACAGTAACCCTAGGAAGGTAAATCAGCCGGGTATTAGGGTTCTTCCTAAGGGAAAAGCCGTGAAAGCAGCCATGTTGTGGCACTTCTGCACTCCCTTTGGGATGCCTTTGGCAGATGAAGTAAGCCTGGAACTCAGGGCTTCCTGGTTAAAAAAATTCAAGCCCTAGGCTGAACCCTAACCCTAACCCTAGGCAGATAAATCAGCCTAGGTATAGGGATGGTGCCAAGGAAAAAGCTGTGAAAGCTGCCATGTTGTTGCACTTTTGTACTCCCCTTGGGATGCCTTGAACAGCTGCAGTGTGCCTGGAGCTAAGGGCTTCCTAGTTTCAAAAATCCTAGCCCTAGGCCTAAGCCTAACAGTAACCCTGGGAAAGTAAATCAGCCTGATGTTAGGCTTCTTGCCAAGGAAAAAGCCGTGAAAGCAGCCATGTTGTGGCACTTCTGCACTCCCTTTGGGATGCCTTTGGCAGATGAAGTAAGCCTGGAACTCAGGGCTTCCTGGTTAAAGAAATCCAAGCCCTAGGCTGAACCCTAACCCTAACCCTAGGCAGATAAATCAGCCTAGGTATAGGGATGGTGCCAAGGAAAAAGCTGTGAAAGCTGCCATGTTGTTGCACTTTTGTCCTCCCCTTGGGATGCCTTGAACAGCTGCAGTGTGCCTGGAGCTAAGGGCCTCCTAGTTTCAAAAATCCTAGCCCTAGGCCTAAGCCTAACAGTAACCCTGGGAAAGTAAATCAGCCTGATGTTAGGCTTCTTGCCAAGGAAAAAGCCGTGAAAGCAGCCATGTTGTGGCACTTTTGCACTCCCTTTTGGATGCCTTTCACAGCTCCAGTGTGCCTGGAACTCAGGGCTTCCTGCTTTTAAAAATCCTAGCCCTAGGCCGAACCCCAACCCTAAGACGAGAAAGGCAAATCAGCCAGGAATTAGGCATGTCCCCAAGGAAAAAGCTGTGGAGGCAGGCATGTTGTGGTACTTTTGCGCTCTTCTTGGCTAGTCCTTCGCAGCTGCTGTGTTCTTGGAACTCAGGGCTTTCTGGTTAATAGAACCCTTACCCTAGGCGTAACTCAAACCTTAACCCTAGGAAGGAAAATCAGCCTATGGTTCGGGATGCTCTCATGGAAATATCAGTGGTGGCAGCCAAGTTGCGTCACTTTTGCGCTCCCCTTGGGATGCCTTTTGCAGCTGCAGTGTGCCTGGAGCCCAGGGCTTCCTGGTTTTAAAAGTCCTAGGCCTAAGCCTAACAGTAACCCTAGGAAGGTAAATCAGCCGGGTATTAGGGTTCTTCCTAAGGGAAAAGCCGTGAAAGCAGCCATGTTGTGGCACTTCTGCACTCCCTTTGGGATGCCTTTGGCAGATGAAGTAAGCCTGGAACTCAGGGCTTCCTGGTTAAAGAAATCCAAGCCCTAGGCTGAACCCTAACCCTAACCCTAGGCAGATAAATCAGCCTAGGTATAGGGATGGTGCCAAGGAAAAAGCTGTGAAAGCTGCCATGTTGTTGCACTTTTGTACTCCCCTTGGGATGCCTTGAACAGCTGCAGTGTGCCTGGAGCTAAGGGCCTCCTAGTTTCAAAAATCCTAGCCCTAGGCCTAAGCCTAACAGTAACCCTGGGAAAGTAAAACAGCCTGATGTTAGGCTTCTTGCCAAGGAAAAAGCCGTGAAAGCAGCCATGTTGTGGCACTTTTGCACTCCCTTTTGGATGCCTTTCACAGCTCCAGTGTGCCTGGAACTCAGGGCTTCCTGCTTTTAAAAATCCTAGCCCTAGGCCGAACCGCAACCCTAAGACGAGAAAGGCAAACCAGCCAGGAATTAGGCATGTCCTCAAGGAAAAAGCTGTGGAGGCAGGCATGTTGTGGTACTTTTGCGCTCTTCTTGGCTAGTCCTTCGCAGCTGCTGTGTTCTTGGAACTCAGGGCTTTCTGGTTAATAGAACCCTTACCCTAGGCGTAACTCAAACCTTAACCCTAGGAAGGAAAATCAGCCTATGGTTCGGGATGGTCTCATGGAAATATCAGTGGTGGCAGCCAAGTTGCGTCACTTTTGCGCTCCCCTTGGGATGCCTTTTGCAGCTGCAGTGTGCCTGGAGCCCAGGGCTTCCTGGTTTTAAAAGTCCTAGGCCTAAGCCTAACAGTAACCCTAGGAAGGTAAATCAGCCGGGTATTAGGGTTCTTCCTAAGGGAAAAGCCGTGAAAGCAGCCATGTTGTGGCACTTCTGCACTCCCTTTGGGATGCCTTTGGCAGATGAAGTAAGCCTGGAACTCAGGGCTTCCTGGTTAAAGAAATCCAAGCCCTAGGCTGAACCCTAACCCTAACCCTAGGCAGATAAATCAGCCTAGGTATAGGGATGGTGCCAAGGAAAAAGCTGTGAAAGCTGCCATGTTGTTGCACTTTTGTACTCCCCTTGGGATGCCTTGAACAGCTGCAGTGTGCCTGGAGCCCAGGGCTTCCTAGTTTCAAAAATCCTAGCCCTAGGCCTAAGCCTAACAGTAACCCTGGGAAAGTATGTCAGCCTGGTGTTAGGCTTCTTGCCAAGGAAAAAGCCGTGAAAGCAGCCATGTTGTGGCACTTTTGCACTCCCTTTTGGATGCCTTTCACAGCTCCAGTGTGCCTGGAACTCAGGGCTTCCTGCTTTTAAAAATCCTAGCCCTAGGCCGAACCCCAACCCTAAGACGAGAAAGGCAAATCAGCCAGGAATTAGGCATGTCCCCAAGGAAAAAGCTGTGGAGGCAGGCATGTTGTGGTACTTTTGCGCTCTTCTTGGCTAGTCCTTCGCAGCTGCTGTGTTCTTGGAACTCAGGGCTTTCTGGTTAATAGAACCCTTACCCTAGGCGTAACTCAAACCTTAACCCTAGGAAGGAAAATCAGCCTATGGTTCGGGATGGTCTCATGGAAATATCAGTGGTGGCAGCCAAGTTGCGTCACTTTTGCGCTCCCCTTGGGATGCCTTTTGCAGCTGCAGTGTGCCTGGAGCCCAGGGCTTCCTGGTTTTAAAAGTCCTAGGCCTAAGCCTAACAGTAACCCTAGGAAGGTAAATCAGCCGGGTATTAGGGTTCTTCCTAAGGGAAAAGCCGTGAAAGCAGCCATGTTGTGGCACTTCTGCACTCCCTTTGGGATGCCTTTGGCAGATGAAGTAAGCCTGGAACTCAGGGCTTCCTGGTTAAAGAAATCCAAGCCCTAGGCTGAAGCCTAACCCTAACCCTAGGCAGATAAATCAGCCTAGGTATAGGGATGGTGCCAAGGAAAAAGCTGTGAAAGCTGCCATGTTGTTGCACTTTTGTACTCCCCTTGGGATGCCTTGAACAGCTGCAGTGTGCCTGGAGCTAAGGGCTTCCTAGTTTCAAAAATCCTAGCCCTAGGCCTAAGCCTAACAGTAACCCTGGGAAAGTAAATCAGCCTGATGTTAGGTTTCTTGCCAAGGAAAAAGCCGTGAAAGCAGCCATGTTGTGGCACTTCTGCACTCCCTTTGGGATGCCTTTGGCAGATGAAGTAAGCCTGGAACTCAGGGCTTCCTGGTTAAAGAAATCCAAGCCCTAGGCTGAACCCTAACCCTAACCCTAGGCAGATAAATCAGCCTAGGTATAGGGATGGTGCCAAGGAAAAAGCTCTGAAAGCTGCCATGTTGTTGCACTTTTGTACTCCCCTTGGGATGCCTTGAACAGCTGCAGTGTGCCTGGAGCTAAGGGCTTCCTAGTTTCAAAAATCCTAGCCCTAGGCCTAAGCCTAACAGTAACCCTGGGAAAGTATGTCAGCCTGGTGTTAGGCTTCTTGCCAAGGAAAAAGCCGTGAAAGCAGCCATGTTGTGGCACTTTTGCACTCCCTTTTGGATGCCTTTCACAGCTCCAGTGTGCCTGGAACTCAGGGCTTCCTGCTTTTAAAAATCCTAGCCCTAGGCCGAACCCCAACCCTAAGACGAGAAAGGCAAATCAGCCAGGAATTAGGCATGTCCCCAAGGAAAAAGCTGTGGAGGCAGGCATGTTGTGGTACTTTTGCGCTCTTCTTGGCTAGTCCTTCGCAGCTGCTGTGTTCTTGGAACTCAGGGCTTTCTGGTTAATAGAACCCTTACCCTAGGCGTAACTCAAACCTTAACCCTAGGAAGGAAAATCAGCCTATGGTTCGGGATGGTCTCATGGAAATATCAGTGGTGGCAGCCAAGTTGCGTCACTTTTGCGCTCCCCTTGGGATGCCTTTTGCAGCTGCAGTGTGCCTGGAGCCCAGGGCTTCCTGGTTTTAAAAGTCCTAGGCCTAAGCCTAACAGTAACCCTAGGAAGGTAAATCAGCCGGGTATTAGGGTTCTTCCTAAGGGAAAAGCCGTGAAAGCAGCCATGTTGTGGCACTTCTGCACTCCCTTTGGGATGCCTTTGGCAGATGAAGTAAGCCTGGAACTCAGGGCTTCCTGGTAAAAAAAATTCAAGCCCTAGGCTGAACCCTAACCCTAACCCTAGGCAGATAAATCAGCCTAGGTATAGGGATGGTGCCAAGGAAAAAGCTGTGAAAGCTGCCATGTTGTTGCACTTTTGTACTCCCCTTGGGATGCCTTGAACAGCTGCAGTGTGCCTGGAGCCCAGGGCTTCCTAGTTTCAAAAATCCTAGCCCTAGGCCTAAGCCTAACAGTAACCCTGGGAAAGAATGTCAGCCTGGTGTTAGGCTTCTTGCCAAGGAAAAAGCCATGAAAGCAGCCATGTTGTGGCACTTTTGCACTCCCTTTTGGATGCCTTTCACAGCTCCAGTGTGCCTGGAACTCAGGGCTTCCTGATTTTAAAAATCCTAGCCCTAGGCCGAACCCCAACCCTAAGACGAGAAAGGCAAATCAGCCAGGAATTAGGCATGTCCCCAAGGAAAAAGCTGTGGAGGCAGGCATGTTGTGGTACTTTTGCGCTCTTCTTGGCTAGTCCTTCGCAGCTGCTGTGTTCTTGGAACTCAGGGCTTTCTGGTTAATAGAACCCTTACCCTAGGCGTAACTCAAACCTTAACCCTAGGAAGGAAAATCAGCCTATGGTTCGGGATGGTCTCATGGAAATATCAGTGGTGGCAGCCAAGTTGCGTCACTTTTGCGCTCCCCTTGGGATGCCTTTTGCAGCTGCAGTGTGCCTGGAGCCCAGGGCTTCCTGGTTTTAAAAGTCCTAGGCCTAAGCCTAACAGTAACCCTAGGAAGGTAAATCAGCCGGGTATTAGGGTTCTTCCTAAGGGAAAAGCCGTGAAAGCAGCCATGTTGTGGCACTTCTGCACTCCCTTTGGGATGCCTTTGGCAGATGAAGTAAGCCTGGAACTCAGGGCTTCCTGGTAAAAAAAATTCAAGCCCTAGGCTGAACCCTAACCCTAACCCTAGGCAGATAAATCAGCCTAGGTATAGGGATGGTGCCAAGGAAAAAGCTGTGAAAGCTGCCATGTTGTTGCACTTTTGTACTCCCCTTGGGATGCCTTGAACAGCTGCAGTGTGCCTGGAGCTAAGGGCCTCCTAGTTTCAAAAATCCTAGCCCTAGGCCTAAGCCTAACAGTAACCCTGGGAAAGTAAATCAGCCTGATGTTAGGATTCTTGCCAAGGAAAAAGCCGTGAAAGCAGCCATGTTGTGGCACTTTTGCACTCCCTTTTGGATGCCTTTCACAGCTCCAGTGTGCCTGGAACTCAGGGCTTCCTGCTTTTAAAAATCCTAGCCCTAGGCCGAACCGCAACCCTAAGACGAGAAAGGCAAATCAGCCAGGAATTAGGCATGTCCCCAAGGAAAAAGCTGTGGAGGCAGGCATGTTGTGGTACTTTTGCGCTCTTCTTGGCTAGTCCTTCGCAGCTGCTGTGTTCTTGGAACTCAGGGCTTTCTGGTTAATAGAACCCTTACCCTAGGCGTAACTCAAACCTTAACCCTAGGAAGGAAAATCAGCCTATGGTTCGGGATGGTCTCATGGAAATATCAGTGGTGGCAGCCAAGTTGCGTCACTTTTGCGCTCCCCTTGGGATGCCTTTTGCAGCTGCAGTGTGCCTGGAGCCCAGGGCTTCCTGGTTTTAAAAGTCCTAGGCCTAAGCCTAACAGTAACCCTAGGAAGGTAAATCAGCCGGGTATTAGGGTTCTTCCTAAGGGAAAAGCCGTGAAAGCAGCCATGTTGTGGCACTTCTGCACTCCCTTTTGGATGCCTTTGGCAGATGAAGTAAGCCTGGAACTCAGGGCTTCCTGGTAAAAAAAATTCAAGCCCTAGGCTGAACCCTAACCCTAACCCTAGGCAGATAAATCAGCCTAGGTATAGGGATGGTGCCAAGGAAAAAGCTGTGAAAGCTGCCATGTTGTTGCACTTTTGTACTCCCCTTGGGATGCCTTGAACAGCTGCAGTGTGCCTGGAGCTAAGGGCCTCCTAGTTTCAAAAATCCTAGCCCTAGGCCTAAGCCTAACAGTAACCCTGGGAAAGTAAAACAGCCTGATGTTAGGCTTCTTGCCAAGGAAAAAGCCGTGAAAGCAGCCATGTTGTGGCACTTTTGCACTCCCTTTTGGATGCCTTTCACAGCTCCAGTGTGCCTGGAACTCAGGGCTTCCTGCTTTTAAAAATCCTAGCCCTAGGCCGAACCGCAACCCTAAGACGAGAAAGGCAAATCAGCCAGGAATTAGGCATGTCCCCAAGGAAAAAGCTGTGGAGGCAGGCATGTTGTGGTACTTTTGCGCTCTTCTTGGCTAGTCCTTCGCAGCTGCTGTGTTCTTGGAACTCAGGGCTTTCTGGTTAATAGAACCCTTACCCTAGGCGTAACTCAAACCTTAACCCTAGGAAGGAAAATCAGCCTATGGTTCGGGATGGTCTCATGGAAATATCAGTGGTGGCAGCCAAGTTGCGTCACTTTTGCGCTCCCCTTGGGATGCCTTTTGCAGCTGCAGTGTGCCTGGAGCCCAGGGCTTCCTGGTTTTAAAAGTCCTAGGCCTAAGCCTAACAGTAACCCTAGGAAGGTAAATCAGCCGGGTATTAGGGTTCTTCCTAAGGGAAAAGCCGTGAAAGCAGCCATGTTGTGGCACTTCTGCACTCCCTTTGGGATGCCTTTGGCAGATGAAGTAAGCCTGGAACTCAGGGCTTCCTGGTTAAAGAAATCCAAGCCCTAGGCTGAACCCTAACCCTAACCCTAGGCAGATAAATCAGCCTAGGTATAGGGATGGTGCCAAGGAAAAAGCTGTGAAAGCTGCCATGTTGTTGCACTTTTGTACTCCCCTTGGGATGCCTTGAACAGCTGCAGTGTGCCTGGAGCCCAGGGCTTCCTAGTTTCAAAAATCCTAGCCCTAGGCCTAAGCCTAACAGTAACCCTGGGAAAGTATGTCAGCCTGGTGTTAGGCGTCTTGCCAAGGAAAAAGCCGTGAAACAGCCATGTTGTGGCACTTTTGCACTCCCTTTTGGATGCCTTTCACAGCTCCAGTGTGCCTGGAACTCAGGGCTTCCTGCTTTTAAAAATCCTAGCCCTAGGCCGAACCCCAACCCTATGACGAGAAAGGCAAATCAGCCAGGAATTAGGCATGTCCCCAAGGAAAAAGCTGTGGAGGCAGGCATGTTGTGGTACTTTTGCGCTCTTCTTGGCTAGTCCTTCGCAGCTGCTGTGTTCTTGGAACTCAGGGCTTTCTGGTTAATAGAACCCTTACCCTAGGCGTAACTCAAACCTTAACCCTAGGAAGGAAAATCAACCTATGGTTCGGGATGGTCTCATGGAAATATCAGTGGTGGCAGCCAAGTTGCGTCACTTTTGCGCTCCCCTTGGGATGCCTTTCGCAGCTGCAGTGTGCCTGGAGCTAAGGGCTTCCTGGTTTTAAAAGTCCTAGGCCTAAGCCTAACAGTAACCCTAGGAAGGTAAATCAGCCGGGTATTAGGGTTCTTCCTAAGGGAAAAGCCGTGAAAGCAGCCATGTTGTGGCACTTCTGCACTCCCTTTGGGATGCCTTTGGCAGATGAAGTAAGCCTGGAACTCAGGGCTTCCTGGTTAAAAAAATTCAAGCCCTAGGCTGAACCCTAACCCTAACCCTAGGCAGATAAATCAGCCTAGGTATAGGGATGGTGCCAAGGAAAAAGCTGTGAAAGCTGCCATGTTGTTGCACTTTTGTACTCCCCTTGGGATGCCTTGAACAGCTGCAGTGTGCCTGGAGCTAAGGGCTTCCTAGTTTCAAAAATCCTAGCCCTAGGCCTAAGCCTAACAGTAACCCTAGGAAGGTAAATCAGCCGGGTATTAGGGTTCTTCCTAAGGGAAAAGCCGTGAAAGCAGCCATGTTGTGGCACTTCTGCACTCCCTTTGGGATGCCTTTGGCAGATGAAGTAAGCCTGGAACTCAGGGCTTCCTGGTTAAAGAAATCCAAGCCCTAGGCTGAACCCTAACCCTAACCCTAGGCAGATAAATCAGCCTAGGTATAGGGATGGTGCCAAGGAAAAAGCTGTGAAAGCTGCCATGTTGTTGCACTTTTGTACTCCCCTTGGGATGCCTTGAACAGCTGCAGTGTGCCTGGAGCCCAGGGCTTCCTAGTTTCAAAAATCCTAGCCCTAGGCCTAAGCCTAACAGTAACCCTGGGAAAGTATGTCAGCCTGGTGTTAGGCTTCTTGCCAAGGAAAAAGCCGTGAAAGCAGCCATGTTGTGGCACTTTTGCACTCCCTTTTGGATGCCTTTCACAGCTCCAGTGTGCCTGGAACTCAGGGCTTCCTGCTTTTAAAAATCCTAGCCCTAGGCCGAACCGCAACCCTAAGACGAGAAAGGCAAATCAGCCAGGAATTAGGCATGTCCCCAAGGAAAAAGCTGTGGAGGCAGGCATGTTGTGGTACTTTTGCGCTCTTCTTGGCTAGTCCTTCGCAGCTGCTGTGTTCTTGGAACTCAGGGCTTTCTGGTTAATAGAACCCTTACCCTAGGCGTAACTCAAACCTTAACCCTAGGAAGGAAAATCAGCCTATGGTTCGGGATGGTCTCATGGAAATATCAGTGGTGGCAGCCAAGTTGCGTCACTTTTGCGCTCCCCTTGGGATGCCTTTTGCAGCTGCAGTGTGCCTGGAGCCCAGGGCTTCCTGGTTTTAAAAGTCCTAGGCCTAAGCCTAACAGTAACCCTAGGAAGGTAAATCAGCCGGGTATTAGGGTTCTTCCTAAGGGAAAAGCCGTGAAAGCAGCCATGTTGTGGCACTTCTGCACTCCCTTTTGGATGCCTTTGGCAGATGAAGTAAGCCTGGAACTCAGGGCTTCCTGGTAAAAAAAATTCAAGCCCTAGGCTGAACCCTAACCCTAACCCTAGGCAGATAAATCAGCCTAGGTATAGGGATGGTGCCAAGGAAAAAGCTGTGAAAGCTGCCATGTTGTTGCACTTTTGTACTCCCCTTGGGATGCCTTGAACAGCTGCAGTGTGCCTGGAGCTAAGGGCCTCCTAGTTTCAAAAATCCTAGCCCTAGGCCTAAGCCTAACAGTAACCCTGGGAAAGTAAAACAGCCTGATGTTAGGCTTCTTGCCAAGGAAAAAGCCGTGAAAGCAGCCATGTTGTGGCACTTTTGCACTCCCTTTTGGATGCCTTTCACAGCTCCAGTGTGCCTGGAACTCAGGGCTTCCTGCTTTTAAAAATCCTAGCCCTAGGCCGAACCGCAACCCTAAGACGAGAAAGGCAAATCAGCCAGGAATTAGGCATGTCCCCAAGGAAAAAGCTGTGGAGGCAGGCATGTTGTGGTACTTTTGCGCTCTTCTTGGCTAGTCCTTCGCAGCTGCTGTGTTCTTGGAACTCAGGGCTTTCTGGTTAATAGAACCCTTACCCTAGGCGTAACTCAAACCTTAACCCTAGGAAGGAAAATCAGCCTATGGTTCGGGATGGTCTCATGGAAATATCAGTGGTGGCAGCCAAGTTGCGTCACTTTTGCGCTCCCCTTGGGATGCCTTTTGCAGCTGCAGTGTGCCTGGAGCCCAGGGCTTCCTGGTTTTAAAAGTCCTAGGCCTAAGCCTAACAGTAACCCTAGGAAGGTAAATCAGCCGGGTATTAGGGTTCTTCCTAAGGGAAAAGCCGTGAAAGCAGCCATGTTGTGGCACTTCTGCACTCCCTTTGGGATGCCTTTGGCAGATGAAGTAAGCCTGGAACTCAGGGCTTCCTGGTTAAAGAAATCCAAGCCCTAGGCTGAACCCTAACCCTAACCCTAGGCAGATAAATCAGCCTAGGTATAGGGATGGTGCCAAGGAAAAAGCTGTGAAAGCTGCCATGTTGTTGCACTTTTGTACTCCCCTTGGGATGCCTTGAACAGCTGCAGTGTGCCTGGAGCCCAGGGCTTCCTAGTTTCAAAAATCCTAGCCCTAGGCCTAAGCCTAACAGTAACCCTGGGAAAGTATGTCAGCCTGGTGTTAGGCGTCTTGCCAAGGAAAAAGCCGTGAAACAGCCATGTTGTGGCACTTTTGCACTCCCTTTTGGATGCCTTTCACAGCTCCAGTGTGCCTGGAACTCAGGGCTTCCTGCTTTTAAAAATCCTAGCCCTAGGCCGAACCCCAACCCTATGACGAGAAAGGCAAATCAGCCAGGAATTAGGCATGTCCCCAAGGAAAAAGCTGTGGAGGCAGGCATGTTGTGGTACTTTTGCGCTCTTCTTGGCTAGTCCTTCGCAGCTGCTGTGTTCTTGGAACTCAGGGCTTTCTGGTTAATAGAACCCTTACCCTAGGCGTAACTCAAACCTTAACCCTAGGAAGGAAAATCAACCTATGGTTCGGGATGGTCTCATGGAAATATCAGTGGTGGCAGCCAAGTTGCGTCACTTTTGCGCTCCCCTTGGGATGCCTTTCGCAGCTGCAGTGTGCCTGGAGCTAAGGGCTTCCTGGTTTTAAAAGTCCTAGGCCTAAGCCTAACAGTAACCCTAGGAAGGTAAATCAGCCGGGTATTAGGGTTCTTCCTAAGGGAAAAGCCGTGAAAGCAGCCATGTTGTGGCACTTCTGCACTCCCTTTGGGATGCCTTTGGCAGATGAAGTAAGCCTGGAACTCAGGGCTTCCTGGTTAAAAAAATTCAAGCCCTAGGCTGAACCCTAACCCTAACCCTAGGCAGATAAATCAGCCTAGGTATAGGGATGGTGCCAAGGAAAAAGCTGTGAAAGCTGCCATGTTGTTGCACTTTTGTACTCCCCTTGGGATGCCTTGAACAGCTGCAGTGTGCCTGGAGCTAAGGGCTTCCTAGTTTCAAAAATCCTAGCCCTAGGCCTAAGCCTAACAGTAACCCTAGGAAGGTAAATCAGCCGGGTATTAGGGTTCTTCCTAAGGGAAAAGCCGTGAAAGCAGCCATGTTGTGGCACTTCTGCACTCCCTTTGGGATGCCTTTGGCAGATGAAGTAAGCCTGGAACTCAGGGCTTCCTGGTTAAAGAAATCCAAGCCCTAGGCTGAACCCTAACCCTAACCCTAGGCAGATAAATCAGCCTAGGTATAGGGATGGTGCCAAGGAAAAAGCTGTGAAAGCTGCCATGTTGTTGCACTTTTGTACTCCCCTTGGGATGCCTTGAACAGCTGCAGTGTGCCTGGAGCCCAGGGCTTCCTAGTTTCAAAAATCCTAGCCCTAGGCCTAAGCCTAACAGTAACCCTGGGAAAGTATGTCAGCCTGGTGTTAGGCTTCTTGCCAAGGAAAAAGCCGTGAAAGCAGCCATGTTGTGGCACTTTTGCACTCCCTTTTGGATGCCTTTCACAGCTCCAGTGTGCCTGGAACTCAGGGCTTCCTGCTTTTAAAAATCCTAGCCCTAGGCCGAACCCCAACCCTAAGACGAGAAAGGCAAATCAGCCAGGAATTAGGCATGTCCCCAAGGAAAAAGCTGTGGAGGCAGGCATGTTGTGGTACTTTTGCGCTCTTCTTGGCTAGTCCTTCGCAGCTGCTGTGTTCTTGGAACTCAGGGCTTTCTGGTTAATAGACCCTTACCCTAGGCGTAACTCAAACCTTAACCCTAGGAAGGAAAATCAGCCTATGGTTCGGGATGGTCTCATGGAAATATCAGTGGTGGCAGCCAAGTTGCGTCACTTTTGCGCTCCCCTTGGGATGCCTTTTGCAGCTGCAGTGTGCCTGGAGCCCAGGGCTTCCTGGTTTTAAAAGTCCTAGGCCTAAGCCTAACAGTAACCCTAGGAAGGTAAATCAGCCGGGTATTAGGGTTCTTCCTAAGGGAAAAGCCGTGAAAGCAGCCATGTTGTGGCACTTCTGCACTCCCTTTGGGATGCCTTTGGCAGATGAAGTAAGCCTGGAACTCAGGGCTTCCTGGTTAAAGAAATTCAAGCCCTAGGCTGAACCCTAACCCTAACCCTAGGCAGATAAATCAGCCTAGGTATAGGGATGGTGCCAAGGAAAAAGCTGTGAAAGCTGCCATGTTGTTGCACTTTTGTACTCCCCTTGGGATGCCTTGAACAGCTGCAGTGTGCCTGGAGCTAAGGGCTTCCTAGTTTTAAAAATCCTAGCCCTAGGCCTAAGCCTAATATTAACCCTGGGAAGGTAACTCAGCCTGGTGTTAGGCGTCTTGCCAAGGAAAAAGCCGTGAAACAGCCATGTTTTGGCACTTTTGCACTCCCTTTTGGATGCCTTTCACAGCTCCAGTGTGCCTGGAACTCAGGGCTTCCTGCTTTTAAAAATCCTAACCCTAGGCCGAACCCCAACCCTAAGACGAGAAAGGCAAATCAGCCAGGAATTAGGCATGTCCCCAAGGAAAAAGCTGTGGAGGCAGGCATGTTGTGGTACTTTTGCGCTCTTCTTGGCTAGTCCTTCGCAGCTGCTGTGTTCTTGGAACTCAGGGCTTTCTGGTTAATAGAACCCTTACCCTAGGCGTAACTCAAACCTTAACCCTAGGAAGGAAAATCAGCCTATGGTTCCGGATGGTCTCATGGAAATATCAGTGGTGGCAGCCAAGTTGCGTCACTTTTGCGCTCCCCTTGGGATGCCTTTCGCAGCTGCAGTGTGCCTGGAGCCCAGGGCTTCCTGGTTTTAAAAGTCCTAGGCCTAAGCCTAACAGTAACCCTAGGAAGGTAAATCAGCCGGGTATTAGGGTTCTTCCTAAGGGAAAAGCCGTGAAAGCAGCCATGTTGTGGCACTTCTGCACTCCCTTTGGGATGCCTTTGGCAGATGAAGTAAGCCTGGAACTCAGGGCTTCCTGGTTAAAAAAATTCAAGCCCTAGGCTGAACCCTAACCCTAACCCTAGGCAGATAAATCAGCCTAGGTATAGGGATGGTGCCAAGGAAAAAGCTGTGAAAGCTGCCATGTTGTTGCACTTTTGTACTCCCCTTGGGATGCCTTGAACAGCTGCAGTGTGCCTGGAGCTAAGGGCTTCCTAGTTTCAAAAATCCTAGCCCTACGCCTAAGCCTAACAGTAACCCTGGGAAAGTAAATCAGCCTGATGTTAGGCTTCTTGCCAAGGAAAAAGCCGTGAAAGCAGCCATGTTGTGGCACTTCTGCACTCCCTTTGGGATGCCTTTGGCAGATGAAGTAAGCCTGGAACTCAGGGCTTCCTGGTTAAAGAAATCCAAGCCCTAGGCTGAACCCTAACCCTAACCCTAGGCAGATAAATCAGCCTAGGTATAGTGATGGTGCCAAGGAAAAAGCTGTGAAAGCTGCCATGTTGTTGCACTTTTGTACTCCCCTTGGGATGCCTTGAACAGCTGCAGTGTGCCTGGAGCTAAGGGCTTCCTAGTTTCAAAAATCCTAGCCCTAGGCCTAAGCCTAACAGTAACCCTGGGAAAGTAAATCAGCCTGATGTTAGGCTTCTTGCCAAGGAAAAAGCCGTGAAAGCAGCCATGTTGTGGCACTTTTGCACTCCCTTTTGGATGCCTTTCACAGCTCCAGTGTGCCTGGAACTCAGGGCTTCCTGCTTTTAAAAATCCTAGCCCTAGGCCGAACCCCAACCCTAAGACGAGAAAGGCAAATCAGCCAGGAATTAGGCATGTCCCCAAGGAAAAAGCTGTGGAGGCAGGCATGTTGTGGTACTTTTGCGCTCTTCTTGGCTAGTCCTTCGCAGCTGCTGTGTTCTTGGAACTCAGGGCTTTCTGGTTAATAGAACCCTTACCCTAGGCGTAACTCAAACCTTAACCCTAGGAAGGAAAATCAGCCTATGGTTCGGGATGGTCTCATGGAAATATCAGTGGTGGCAGCCAAGTTGCGTCACTTTTGCGCTCCCCTTGGGATGCCTTTTGCAGCTGCAGTGTGCCTGGAGCCCAGGGCTTCCTGGTTTTAAAAGTCCTAGGCCTAAGCCTAACAGTAACCCTAGGAAGGTAAATCAGCCGGGTATTAGGGTTCTTCCTAAGGGAAAAGCCGTGAAAGCAGCCATGTTGTGGCACTTCTGCACTCCCTTTGGGATGCCTTTGGCAGATGAAGTAAGCCTGGAACTCAGGGCTTCCTGGTTAAAGAAATCCAAGCCCTAGGCTGAACCCTAACCCTAACCCTAGGCAGATAAATCAGCCTAGGTATAGGGATGGTGCCAAGGAAAAAGCTGTGAAAGCTGCCATGTTGTTGCACTTTTGTACTCCCCTTGGGATGCCTTGAACAGCTGCAGTGTGCCTGGAGCCCAGGGCTTCCTAGTTTTAAAAATCCTAGCCCTAGGCCTAAGCCTAAAACTAACCGTGGGAAGGTAAGTCAGCCTGATGTTAGGCGTCTTGCCAAGGAAAAAGCCGTGAAAGCAGCCATGTTGTGGCACTTTTGCACTCCCTTTTGGATGCCTTTCACAGCTCCAGTGTGCCTGGAACTCAGGGCTTCCTGCTTTTAAAAATCCTAGCCCTAGGCCGAACCGCAACCCTAAGACGAGAAAGGCAAATCAGCCAGGAATTAGGCATGTCCCCAAGGAAAAAGCTGTGGAGGCAGGCATGTTGTGGTACTTTTGCGCTCTTCTTGGCTAGTCCTTCGCAGCTGCTGTGTTCTTGGAACTCAGGGCTTTCTGGTTAATAGAACCCTTACCCTAGGCGTAACTCAAACCTTAACCCTAGGAAGGAAAATCAGCCTATGGTTCGGGATGGTCTCATGGAAATATCAGTGGTGGCAGCCAAGTTGCGTCACTTTTGCGCTCCCCTTGGGATGCCTTTTGCAGCTGCAGTGTGCCTGGAGCCCAGGGCTTCCTGGTTTTAAAAGTCCTAGGCCTAAGCCTAACAGTAACCCTAGGAAGGTAAATCAGCCGGGTATTAGGGTTCTTCCTAAGGGAAAAGCCGTGAAAGCAGCCATGTTGTGGCACTTCTGCACTCCCTTTGGGATGCCTTTGGCAGATGAAGTAAGCCTGGAACTCAGGGCTTCCTGGTTAAAAAAATTCAAGCCCTAGGCTGAACCCTAACCCTAACCCTAGGCAGATAAATCAGCCTAGGTATAGGGATGGTGCCAAGGAAAAAGCTGTGAAAGCTGCCATGTTGTTGCACTTTTGTACTCCCCTTGGGATGCCTTGAACAGCTGCAGTGTGCCTGGAGCTAAGGGCTTCCTAGTTTCAAAAATCCTAGCCCTAGGCCTAAGCCTAACAGTAACCCTGGGAAAGTAAATCAGCCTGATGTTAGGCTTCTTGCCAAGGAAAAAGCCGTGAAAGCAGCCATGTTGTGGCACTTCTGCACTCCCTTTGGGATGCCTTTGGCAGATGAAGTAAGCCTGGAACTCAGGGCTTCCTGGTTAAAGAAATCCAAGCCCTAGGCTGAAGCCTAACCCTAACCCTAGGCAGATAAATCAGCCTAGGTATAGGGATGGTGCCAAGGAAAAAGCTGTGAAAGCTGCCATGTTGTTGCACTTTTGTACTCCCCTTGGGATGCCTTGAACAGCTGCAGTGTGCCTGGAGCTAAGGGCTTCCTAGTTTCAAAAATCCTAGCCCTAGGCCTAAGCCTAACAGTAACCCTGGGAAAGTAAATCAGCCTGATGTTAGGCTTCTTGCCAAGGAAAAAGCCGTGAAAGCAGCCATGTTGTGGCACTTTTGCACTCCCTTTTGGATGCCTTTCACAGCTCCAGTGTGCCTGGAACTCAGGGCTTCCTGCTTTTAAAAATCCTAGCCCTAGGCCGAACCCCAACCCTAAGACGAGAAAGGCAAATCAGCCAGGAATTAGGCATGTCCCCAAGGAAAAAGCTGTGGAGGCAGGCATGTTGTGGTACTTTTGCGCTCTTCTTGGCTAGTCCTTCGCAGCTGCTGTGTTCTTGGAACTCAGGGCTTTCTGGTTAATAGACCCTTACCCTAGGCGTAACTCAAACCTTAACCCTAGGAAGGAAAATCAGCCTATGGTTCGGGATGGTCTCATGGAAATATCAGTGGTGGCAGCCAAGTTGCGTCACTTTTGCGCTCCCCTTGGGATGCCTTTTGCAGCTGCAGTGTGCCTGGAGCCCAGGGCTTCCTGGTTTTAAAAGTCCTAGGCCTAAGCCTAACAGTAACCCTAGGAAGGTAAATCAGCCGGGTATTAGGGTTCTTCCTAAGGGAAAAGCCGTGAAAGCAGCCATGTTGTGGCACTTCTGCACTCCCTTTGGGATGCCTTTGGCAGATGAAGTAAGCCTGGAACTCAGGGCTTCCTGGTTAAAAAAATTCAAGCCCTAGGCTGAACCCTAACCCTAACCCTAGGCAGATAAATCAGCCTAGGTATAGGGATGGTGCCAAGGAAAAAGCTGTGAAAGCTGCCATGTTGTTGCACTTTTGTACTCCCCTTGGGATGCCTTGAACAGCTGCAGTGTGCCTGGAGCTAAGGGCCTCCTAGTTTCAAAAATCCTAGCCCTAGGCCTAAGCCTAACAGTAACCCTGGGAAAGTAAATCAGCCTGATGTTAGGCTTCTTGCCAAGGAAAAAGCCGTGAAAGCAGCCATGTTGTGGCACTTTTGCACTCCCTTTTGGATGCCTTTCACAGCTCCAGTGTGCCTGGAACTCAGGGCTTCCTGCTTTTAAAAATCCTAGCCCTAGGCCGAACCGCAACCCTAAGACGAGAAAGGCAAATCAGCCAGGAATTAGGCATGTCCCCAAGGAAAAAGCTGTGGAGGCAGGCATGTTGTGGTACTTTTGCGCTCTTCTTGGCTAGTCCTTCGCAGCTGCTGTGTTCTTGGAACTCAGGGCTTTCTGGTTAATAGAACCCTTACCCTAGGCGTAACTCAAACCTTAACCCTAGGAAGGAAAATCAGCCTATGGTTCGGGATGGTCTCATGGAAATATCAGTGGTGGCAGCCAAGTTGCGTCACTTTTGCGCTCCCCTTGGGATGCCTTTTGCAGCTGCAGTGTGCCTGGAGCCCAGGGCTTCCTGGTTTTAAAAGTCCTAGGCCTAAGCCTAACAGTACCCCTAGGAAGGTAAATCAGCCGGGTATTAGGGTTCTTCCTAAGGGAAAAGCCGTGAAAGCAGCCATGTTGTGGCACTTCTGCACTCCCTTTGGGATGCCTTTGGCAGATGAAGTAAGCCTGGAACTCAGGGCTTCCTGGTTAAAAAAATTCAAGCCCTAGGCTGAACCCTAACCCTAACCCTAGGCAGATAAATCAGCCTAGGTATAGGGATGGTGCCAAGGAAAAAGCTGTGAAAGCTGCCATGTTGTTGCACTTTTGTACTCCCCTTGGGATGCCTTGAACAGCTGCAGTGTGCCTGGAGCTAAGGGCCTCCTAGTTTCAAAAATCCTAGCCCTAGGCCTAAGCCTAACAGTAACCCTGGGAAAGTAAAACAGCCTGATGTTAGGCTTCTTGCCAAGGAAAAAGCCGTGAAAGCAGCCATGTTGTGGCACTTTTGCACTCCCTTTTGGATGCCTTTCACAGCTCCAGTGTGCCTGGAACTCAGGGCTTCCTGCTTTTAAAAATCCTAGCCCTAGGCCGAACCGCAACCCTAAGACGAGAAAGGCAAATCAGCCAGGAATTAGGCATGTCCCCAAGGAAAAAGCTGTGGAGGCAGGCATGTTGTGCTACTTTTGCGCTCTTCTTGGCTAGTCCTTCGCAGCTGCTGTGTTCTTGGAACTCAGGGCTTTCTGGTTAATAGAACCCTTACCCTAGGCGTAACTCAAACCTTAACCCTAGGAAGGAAAATCAGCCTATGGTTCGGGATGGTCTCATGGAAATATCAGTGGTGGCAGCCAAGTTGCGTCACTTTTGCGCTCCCCTTGGGATGCCTTTTGCAGCTGCAGTGTGCCTGGAGCCCAGGGCTTCCTGGTTTTAAAAGTCCTAGGCCTAAGCCTAACAGTAACCCTAGGAAGGTAAATCAGCCGGGTATTAGGGTTCTTCCTAAGGGAAAAGCCGTGAAAGCAGCCATGTTGTGGCACTTCTGCACTCCCTTTGGGATGCCTTTGGCAGATGAAGTAAGCCTGGAACTCAGGGCTTCCTGGTTAAAAAAATTCAAGCCCTAGGCTGAACCCTAACCCTAACCCTAGGCAGATAAATCAGCCTAGGTATAGGGATGGTGCCAAGGAAAAAGCTGTGAAAGCTGCCATGTTGTTGCACTTTTGTACTCCCCTTGGGATGCCTTGAACAGCTGCAGTGTGCCTGGAGCTAAGGGCTTCCTAGTTTCAAAAATCCTAGCCCTAGGCCTAAGCCTAACAGTAACCCTGGGAAAGTAAATCAGCCTGATGTTAGGCTTCTTGCCAAGGAAAAAGCCGTGAAAGCAGCCATGTTGTGGCACTTCTGCACTCCCTTTGGGATGCCTTTGGCAGATGAAGTAAGCCTGGAACTCAGGGCTTCCTGGTTAAAGAAATCCAAGCCCTAGGCTGAACCCTAACCCTAACCCTAGGCAGATAAATCAGCCTAGGTATAGGGATGGTGCCAAGGAAAAAGCTGTGAAAGCTGCCATGTTGTTGCACTTTTGTACTCCCCTTGGGATGCCTTGAACAGCTGCAGTGTGCCTGGAGCTAAGGGCTTCCTAGTTTCAAAAATCCTAGCCCTAGGCCTAAGCCTAACAGTAACACTGGGAAAGTAAATCAGCCTGATGTTAGGCTTCTTGCCAAGGAAAAAGCCGTGAAAGCAGCCATGTTGTGGCACTTTTGCACTCCCTTTTGGATGCCTTTCACAGCTGCAGTGTGCCTGGAACTCAGGGCTTCCTGATTTTAAAAATCCTAGCCCTAGGCCGAACCCCAACCCTAAGACGAGAAAGGCAAATCAGCCAGGAATTAGGCATGTCCCCAAGGAAAAAGCTGTGGAGGCAGGCATGTTGTGGTACTTTTGCGCTCTTCTTGGCTAGTCCTTCGCAGCTGCTGTGTTCTTGGAACTCAGGGCTTTCTGGTTAATAGAACCCTTACCCTAGGCGTAACTCAAACCTTAACCCTAGGAAGGAAAATCAACCTATGGTTCGGGATGGTCTCCTGGAAATATCAGTGGTGGCAGCCAAGTTGCGTCACTTTTGCGCTCCCCTTGGGATGCCTTTCGCAGCTGCAGTGTGCCTGGAGCCCAGGGCTTCCTGGTTTTAAAAGTCCTAGGCCTAAGCCTAACAGTAACCCTAGGAAGGTAAATCAGCCGGGTATTAGGGTTCTTCCTAAGGGAAAAGCCGTGAAAGCAGCCATGTTGTGGCACTTCTGCACTCCCTTTGGGATGCCTTTGGCAGATGAAGTAAGCCTGGAACTCAGGGCTTCCTGGTTAAAGAAATCCAAGCCCTAGGCTGAACCCTAACCCTAACCCTAGGCAGATAAATCAGCCTAGGTATAGGGATGGTGCCAAGGAAAAAGCTGTGAAAGCTGCCATGTTGTTGCACTTTTGTACTCCCCTTGGGATGCCTTGAACAGCTGCAGTGTGCCTGGAGCCCAGGGCTTCCTAGTTTCAAAAATCCTAGCCCTAGGCCTAAGCCTAACAGTAACCCTGGGAAAGTATGTCAGCCTGATGTTAGGCTTCTTGCCAAGGAAAAAGCCGTGAAAGCAGCCATGTTGTGGCACTTTTGCACTCCCTTTTGGATGCCTTTCACAGCTCCAGTGTGCCTGGAACTCAGGGCTTCCTGCTTTTAAAAATCCTAGCCCTAGGCCGAACCCCAACCCTAAGACGAGAAAGGCAAATCAGCCAGGAATTAGGCATGTCCCCAAGGAAAAAGCTGTGGAGGCAGGCATGTTGTGGTACTTTTGCGCTCTTCTTGGCTAGTCCTTCGCAGCTGCTGTGTTCTTGGAACTCAGGGCTTTCTGGTTAATAGACCCTTACCCTAGGCGTAACTCAAACCTTAACCCTAGGAAGGAAAATCAGCCTATGGTTCGGGATGGTCTCATGGAAATATCAGTGGTGGCAGCCAAGTTGCGTCACTTTTGCGCTCCCCTTGGGATGCCTTTTGCAGCTGCAGTGTGCCTGGAGCCCAGGGCTTCCTGGTTTTAAAAGTCCTAGGCCTAAGCCTAACAGTAACCCTAGGAAGGTAAATCAGCCGGGTATTAGGGTTCTTCCTAAGGGAAAAGCCGTGAAAGCAGCCATGTTGTGGCACTTCTGCACTCCCTTTGGGATGCCTTTGGCAGATGAAGTAAGCCTGGAACTCAGGGCTTCCTGGTAAAAAAAATTCAAGACCTAGGCTGAACCCTAACCCTAACCCTAGGCAGATAAATCAGCCTAGGTATAGGGATGGTGCCAAGGAAAAAGCTGTGAAAGCTGCCATGTTGTTGCACTTTTGTACTCCCCTTGGGATGCCTTGAACAGCTGCAGTGTGCCTGGAGCTAAGGGCTTCCTAGTTTCAAAAATCCTAGCCCTAGGCCTAAGCCTAACAGTAACCCTGGGAAAGTAAATCAGCCTGATGTTAGGCTTCTTGCCAAGGAAAAAGCCGTGAAAGCAGCCATGTTGTGGCACTTTTGCACTCCCTTTTGGATGCCTTTCACAGCTCCAGTGTGCCTGGAACTCAGGGCTTCCTGCTTTTAAAAATCCTAGCCCTAGGCCGAACCCCAACCCTAAGACGAGAAAGGCAAATCAGCCAGGAATTAGGCATGTCCCCAAGGAAAAAGCTGTGGAGGCAGGCATGTTGTGGTACTTTTGCGCTCTTCTTGGCTAGTCCTTCGCAGCTGCTGTGTTCTTGGAACTCAGGGCTTTCTGGTTAATAGAACCCTTACCCTAGGCGTAACTCAAACCTTAACCCTAGGAAGGAAAATCAGCCTATGGTTCGGGATGGTCTCATGGAAATATCAGTGGTGGCAGCCAAGTTGCGTCACTTTTGCGCTCCCCTTGGGATGCCTTTCGCAGCTGCAGTGTGCCTGGAGCCCAGGGCTTCCTGGTTTTAAAAGTCCTAGGCCTAAGCCTAACAGTAACCCTAGGAAGGTAAATCAGCCGGGTATTAGGGTTCTTCCTAAGGGAAAAGCCGTGAAAGCAGCCATGTTGTGGCACTTCTGCACTCCCTTTGGGATGCCTTTGGCAGATGAAGTAAGCCTGGAACTCAGGGCTTCCTGGTAAAAAAATTCAAGCCCTAGGCTGAACCCTAACCCTAACCCTAGGCAGATAAATCAGCCTAGGTATAGGGATGGTGCCAAGGAAAAAGCTGTGAAAGCTGCCATGTTGTTGCACTTTTGTACTCCCCTTGGGATGCCTTGAACAGCTGCAGTGTGCCTGGAGCTAAGGGCTTCCTAGTTTCAAAAATCCTAGCCCTAGGCCTAAGCCTAACAGTAACCCTGGGAAAGTAAATCAGCCTGATGTTAGGTTTCTTGCCAAGGAAAAAGCCGTGAAAGCAGCCATGTTGTGGCACTTTTGCACTCCCTTTTGGATGCCTTTCACAGCTCCAGTGTGCCTGGAACTCAGGGCTTCCTGCTTTTAAAAATCCTAGCCCTAGGCCGAACCGCAACCCTAAGACGAGAAAGGCAAATCAGCCAGGAATTAGGCATGTCCCCAAGGAAAAAGCTGTGGAGGCAGGCATGTTGTGGTACTTTTGCGCTCTTCTTGGCTAGTCCTTCGCAGCTGCTGTGTTCTTGGAACTCAGGGCTTTCTGGTTAATAGACCCTTACCCTAGGCGTAACTCAAACCTTAACCCTAGGAAGGAAAATCAGCCTATGGTTCGGGATGGTCTCATGGAAATATCAGTGGTGGCAGCCAAGTTGCGTCACTTTTGCGCTCCCCTTGGGATGCCTTTTGCAGCTGCAGTGTGCCTGGAGCCCAGGGCTTCCTGGTTTTAAAAGTCCTAGGCCTAAGCCTAACAGTAACCCTAGGAAGGTAAATCAGCCGGGTATTAGGGTTCTTCCTAAGGGAAAAGCCGTGAAAGCAGCCATGTTGTGGCACTTCTGCACTCCCTTTGGGATGCCTTTGGCAGATGAAGTAAGCCTGGAACTCAGGGCTTCCTGGTAAAAAAAATTCAAGCCCTAGGCTGAACCCTAACCCTAACCCTAGGCAGATAAATCAGCCTAGGTATAGGGATGGTGCCAAGGAAAAAGCTGTGAAAGCTGCCATGTTGTTGCACTTTTGTACTCCCCTTGGGATGCCTTGAACAGCTGCAGTGTGCCTGGAGCTAAGGGCTTCCTAGTTTCAAAAATCCTAGCCCTAGGCCTAAGCCTAACAGTAACCCTGGGAAAGTAAAACAGCCTGATGTTAGGCTTCTTGCCAAGGAAAAAGCCGTGAAAGCAGCCATGTTGTGGCACTTTTGCACTCCCTTTTGGATGCCTTTCACAGCTCCAGTGTGCCTGGAACTCAGGGCTTCCTGCTTTTAAAACTCCTAGCCCTAGGCCGAACCGCAACCCTAAGACGAGAAAGGCAAATCAGCCAGGAATTAGGCATGTCCCCAAGGAAAAAGCTGTGGAGGCAGGCATGTTGTGGTACTTTTGCGCTCTTCTTGGCTAGTCCTTCGCAGCTGCTGTGTTCTTGGAACTCAGGGCTTTCTGGTTAATAGAACCCTTACCCTAGGCGTAACTCAAACCTTAACCCTAGGAAGGAAAATCAGCCTATGGTTCGGGATGGTCTCATGGAAATATCAGTGGTGGCAGCCAAGTTGCGTCACTTTTGCGCTCCCCTTGGGATGCCTTTTGCAGCTGCAGTGTGCCTGGAGCCCAGGGCTTCCTGGTTTTAAAAGTCCTAGGCCTAAGCCTAACAGTAACCCTAGGAAGGTAAATCAGCCGGGTATTAGGGTTCTTCCTAAGGGAAAAGCCGTGAAAGCAGCCATGTTGTGGCACTTCTGCACTCCCTTTGGGATGCCTTTGGCAGATGAAGTAAGCCTGGAACTCAGGGCTTACTGGTTAAAAAAATTCAAGCCCTAGGCTGAACCCTAACCCTAACCCTAGGCAGATAAATCAGCCTAGGTATAGGGATGGTGCCAAGGAAAAAGCTGTGAAAGCTGCCATGTTGTTGCACTTTTGTACTCCCCTTGGGATGCCTTGAACAGCTGCAGTGTGCCTGGAGCTAAGGGCTTCCTAGTTTCAAAAATCCTAGCCCTAGGCCTAAGCCTAACAGTAACCCTGGGAAAGTAAATCAGCCTGATGTTAGGCTTCTTGCCAAGGAAAAAGCCGTGAAAGCAGCCATGTTGTGGCACTTCTGCACTCCCTTTGGGATGCCTTTGGCAGATGAAGTAAGCCTGGAACTCAGGGCTTCCTGGTTAAAGAAATCCAAGCCCTAGGCTGAACCCTAACCCTAACCCTAGGCAGATAAATCAGCCTAGGTATAGGGATGGTGCCAAGGAAAAAGCTGTGAAAGCTGCCATGTTGTTGCACTTTTGTACTCACCTTGGGATGCCTTGAACAGCTACAGTGTGCCTGGAGCTAAGGGCTTCCTAGTTTCAAAACTCCTAGCCCTAGGCCTAAGCCTAACAGTAACCCTGGGAAAGTAAATCAGCCTGATGTTAGGCTTCTTGCCAAGGAAAAAGCCGTGAAAGCAGCCATGTTGTGGCACTTTTGCACTCCCTTTTGGATGCCTTTCACAGCTCCAGTGTGCCTGGAACTCAGGGCTTCCTGCTTTTAAAAATCCTAGCCCTAGGCCGAACCCCAACCCTAAGACGAGAAAGGCAAATCAGCCAGGAATTAGGCATGTCCCCAAGGAAAAAGCTGTGGAGGCAGGCATGTTGTGGTACTTTTGCGCTCTTCTTGGCTAGTCCTTCGCAGCTGCTGTGTTCTTGGAACTCAGGGCTTTCTGGTTAATAGAACCCTTACCCTAGGCGTAACTCAAACCTTAACCCTAGGAAGGAAAATCAACCTATGGTTCGGGATGGTCTCATGGAAATATCAGTGGTGGCAGCCAAGTTGCGTCACTTTTGCGCTCCCCTTGGGATGCCTTTTGCAGCTGCAGTGTGCCTGGAGCCAAGGGCTTCCTGGTTTTAAAAGTCCTAGGCCTAAGCCTAACAGTAACCCTAGGAAGGTAAATCAGCCGGGTATTAGGGTTCTTCCTAAGGGAAAAGCCGTGAAAGCAGCCATGTTGTGGCACTTCTGCACTCCCTTTGGGATGCCTTTGGCAGATGAAGTAAGCCTGGAACTCAGGGCTTCCTGGTTAAAGAAATCCAAGCCCTAGGCTGAACCCTAACCCTAACCCTAGGCAGATAAATCAGCCTAGGTATAGGGATGGTGCCAAGGAAAAAGCTGTGAAAGCTGCCATGTTGTTGCACTTTTGTACTCCCCTTGGGATGCCTTGAACAGCTGCAGTGTGCCTGGAGCCCAGGGCTTCCTAGTTTCAAAAATCCTAGCCCTAGGCCTAAGCCTAACAGTAACCCTGGGAAAGTAAATCGGCCTGATGTTAGGTTTCTTGCCAAGTAAAAAGCCGTGAAAGCAGCCATGTTGTGGCACTTTTGCACTCCCTTTTGGATGCCTTTCACAGCTCCAGTGTGCCTGGAACTCAGGGATTCCTGATTTTAAAAATCCTAGCCCTAGGCCGAACCCCAACCCTAAGACGAGAAAGGCAAATCAGCCAGGAATTAGGCATGTCCCCAAGGAAAAAGCTGTGGAGGCAGGCATGTTGTGGTACTTTTGCGCTCTTCTTGGCTAGTCCTTCGCAGCTGCTGTGTTCTTGGAACTCAGGGCTTTCTGGTTAATAGACCCTTACCCTAGGCGTAACTCAAACCTTAACCCTAGGAAGGAAAATCAGCCTATGGTTCGGGATGGTCTCATGGAAATATCAGTGGTGGCAGCCAAGTTGCGTCACTTTTGCGCTCCCCTTGGGATGCCTTTCGCAGCTGCAGTGTGCCTGGAGCCCAGGGCTTCCTGGTTTTAAAAGTCCTAGGCCTAAGCCTAACAGTAACCCTAGGAAGGTAAATCAGCCGGGTATTAGGGTTCTTCCTAAGGGAAAAGCCGTGAAAGCAGCCATGTTGTGGCACTTCTGCACTCCCTTTGGGATGCCTTTGGCAGATGAAGTAAGCCTGGAACTCAGGGCTTCCTGGTTAAAAAAATTCAAGCCCTAGGCTGAACCCTAACCCTAACCCTAGGCAGATAAATCAGCCTAGGTATAGGGATGGTGCCAAGGAAAAAGCTGTGAAAGCTGCCATGTTGTTGCACTTTTGTACTCCCCTTGGGATGCCTTGAACAGCTGCAGTGTGCCTGGAGCTAAGGGCTTCCTAGTTTCAAAAATCCTAGCCCTAGGCCTAAGCCTAAGAGTAACCCTGGGAAAGTAAATCAGCCTGATGTTAGGCTTCTTGCCAAGGAAAAAGCCGTGAAAGCAGCCATGTTGTGGCACTTTTGCACTCCCTTTTGGATGCCTTTCACAGCTCCAGTGTGCCTGGAACTCAGGGCTTCCTGCTTTTAAAAATCCTAGCCCTAGGCCGAACCGCAACCCTAAGACGAGAAAGGCAAATCAGCCAGGAATTAGGCATGTCCCCAAGGAAAAAGCTGTGGAGGCAGGCATGTTGTGGTACTTTTGCGCTCTTCTTGGCTAGTCCTTCGCAGCTGCTGTGTTCTTGGAACTCAGGGCTTTCTGGTTAATAGAACCCTTACCCTAGGCGTAACTCAAACCTTAACCCTAGGAAGGAAAATCAGCCTATGGTTCGGGATGGTCTCATGGAAATATCAGTGGTGGCAGCCAAGTTGCGTCACTTTTGCGCTCCCCTTGGGATGCCTTTCGCAGCTGCAGTGTGCCTGGAGCCCAGGGCTTCCTGGTTTTAAAAGTCCTAGGCCTAAGCCTAACAGTAACCCTAGGAAGGTAAATCAGCCGGGTATTAGGGTTCTTCCTAAGGGAAAAGCCGTGAAAGCAGCCATGTTGTGGCACTTCTGCACTCCCTTTGGGATGCCTTTGGCAGATGAAGTAAGCCTGGAACTCAGGGCTTCCTGGTTAAAGAAATCCAAGCCCTAGGCTGAACCCTAACCCTAACCCTAGGCAGATAAATCAGCCTAGGTATAGGGATGGTGCCAAGGAAAAAGCTGTGAAAGCTGCCATGTTGTTGCACTTTTGTACTCCCCTTGGGATGCCTTGAACAGCTGCAGTGTGCCTGGAGCCCAGGGCTTCCTAGTTTCAAAAATCCTAGCCCTAGGCCTAAGCCTAACAGTAACCCTGGGAAAGTAAATCAGCCTGATGTTAGGTTTCTTGCCAAGGAAAAAGCCGTGAAAGCAGCCATGTTGTGGCACTTTTGCACTCCCTTTTGGATGCCTTTCACAGCTCCAGTGTGCCTGGAACTCAGGGCTTCCTGCTTTTAAAAATCCTAGCCCTAGGCCGAACCGCAACCCTAAGACGAGAAAGGCAAATCAGCCAGGAATTAGGCATGTCCCCAAGGAAAAAGCTGTGGAGGCAGGCATGTTGTGGTACTTTTGCGCTCTTCTTGGCTAGTCCTTCGCAGCTGCTGTGTTCTTGGAACTCAGGGCTTTCTGGTTAATAGAACCCTTACCATAGGCGTAACTCAAACCTTAACCCTAGGAAGGAAAATCAGCCTATGGTTCGGGATGGTCTCATGGAAATATCAGTGGTGGCAGCCAAGTTGCGTCACTTTTGCGCTCCCCTTGGGATGCCTTTCGCAGCTGCAGTGTGCCTGGAGCCCAGGGCTTCCTGGTTTTAAAAGTCCTAGGCCTAAGCCTAACAGTAACCCTAGGAAGGTAAATCAGCCGGGTATTAGGGTTCTTCCTAAGGGAAAAGCCGTGAAAGCAGCCATGTTGTGGCACTTCTGCACTCCCTTTGGGATGCCTTTGGCAGATGAAGTAAGCCTGGAACTCAGGGCTTCCTGGTTAAAGAAATCCAAGCCCTAGGCTGAACCCTAACCCTAACCCTAGGCAGATAAATCAGCCTAGGTATAGGGATGGTGCCAAGGAAAAAGCTGTGAAAGCTGCCATGTTGTTGCACTTTTGTACTCCCCTTGGGATGCCTTGAACAGCTGCAGTGTGCCTGGAGCCCAGGGCTTCCTAGTTTCAAAAATCCTAGCCCTAGGCCTAAGCCTAACAGTAACCCTGGGAAAGTATGTCAGCCTGGTGTTAGGCTTCTTGCCAAGGAAAAAGCCGTGAAACAGCCATGTTGTGGCACTTTTGCACTCCCTTTTGGATGCCTTTCACAGCTCCAGTGTGCCTGGAACTCAGGGCTTCCTGCTTTTAAAAATCCTAGCCCTAGGCCGAACCCCAACCCTATGACGAGAAAGGCAAATCAGCCAGGAATTAGGCATGTCCCCAAGGAAAAAGCTGTGGAGGCAGGCATGTTGTGGTACTTTTGCGCTCTTCTTGGCTAGTCCTTCGCAGCTGCTGTGTTCTTGGAACTCAGGGCTTTCTGGTTAATAGAACCCTTACCCTAGGCGTAACTCAAACCTTAACCCTAGGAAGGAAAATCAACCTATGGTTCGGGATGGTCTCATGGAAATATCAGTGGTGGCAGCCAAGTTGCGTCACTTTTGCGCTCCCCTTGGGATGCCTTTCGCAGCTGCAGTGTGCCTGGAGCCCAGGGCTTCCTGGTTTTAAAAGTCCTAGGCCTAAGCCTAACAGTAACCCTAGGAAGGTAAATCAGCCGGGTATTAGGGTTCTTCCTAAGGGAAAAGCCGTGAAAGCAGCCATGTTGTGGCACTTCTGCACTCCCTTTGGGATGCCTTTGGCAGATGAAGTAAGCCTGGAACTCAGGGCTTCCTGGTTAAAAAAATTCAAGCCCTAGGCTGAACCCTAACCCTAACCCTAGGCAGATAAATCAGCCTAGGTATAGGGATGGTGCCAAGGAAAAAGCTGTGAAAGCTGCCATGTTGTTGCACTTTTGTACTCCCCTTGGGATGCCTTGAACAGCTGCAGTGTGCCTGGAGCTAAGGGCTTCCTAGTTTCAAAAATCCTAGCCCTAGGCCTAAGCCTAACAGTAACCCTGGGAAAGTAAATCAGCCTGATGTTAGGCTTCTTGCCAAGGAAAAAGCCGTGAAAGCAGCCATGTTGTGGCACTTTTGCACTCCCTTTTGGATGCCTTTCACAGCTCCAGTGTGCCTGGAACTCAGGGCTTCCTGCTTTTAAAAATCCTAGCCCTAGGCCGAACCCCAACCCTAAGACGAGAAAGGCAAATCAGCCAGGAATTAGGCATGTCCCCAAGGAAAAAGCTGTGGAGGCAGGCATGTTGTGGTACTTTTGCGCTCTTCTTGGCTAGTCCTTCGCAGCTGCTGTGTTCTTGGAACTCAGGGCTTTCTGGTTAATAGAACCCTTACCCTAGGCGTAACTCAAACCTTAACCCTAGGAAGGAAAATCAGCCTATGGTTCGGGATGCTCTCATGGAAATATCAGTGGTGGCAGCCAAGTTGCGTCACTTTTGCGCTCCCCTTGGGATGCCTTTTGCAGCTGCAGTGTGCCTGGAGCCCAGGGCTTCCTGGTTTTAAAAGTCCTAGGCCTAAGCCTAACAGTAACCCTAGGAAGGTAAATCAGCCGGGTATTAGGGTTCTTCCTAAGGGAAAAGCCGTGAAAGCAGCCATGTTGTGGCACTTCTGCACTCCCTTTGGGATGCCTTTGGCAGATGAAGTAAGCCTGGAACTCAGGGCTTCCTGGTTAAAGAAATCCAAGCCCTAGGCTGAACCCTAACCCTAACCCTAGGCAGATAAATCAGCCTAGGTATAGGGATGGTGCCAAGGAAAAAGCTGTGAAAGCTGCCATGTTGTTGCACTTTTGTACTCCCCTTGGGATGCCTTGAACAGCTGCAGTGTGCCTGGAGCCCAGGGCTTCCTAGTTTCAAAAATCCTAGCCCTAGGCCTAAGCCTAACAGTAACCCTGGGAAAGTAAATCAGCCTGATGTTAGGTTTCTTGCCAAGGAAAAAGCCGTGAAAGCAGCCATGTTGTGGCACTTTTGCACTCCCTTTTGGATGCCTTTCACAGCTCCAGTGTGCCTGGAACTCAGGGATTCCTGATTTTAAAAATCCTAGCCCTAGGCCGAACCCCAACCCTAAGACGAGAAAGGCAAATCAGCCAGGAATTAGGCATGTCCCCAAGGAAAAAGCTGTGGAGGCAGGCATGTTGTGGTACTTTTGCACTCTTCTTGGCTAGTCCTTCGCAGCTGCTGTGTTCTTGGAACTCAGGGCTTTCTGGTTAATAGACCCTTACCCTAGGCGTAACTCAAACCTTAACCCTAGGAAGGAAAATCAGCCTATGGTTCGGGATGGTCTCATGGAAATATCAGTGGTGGCAGCCAAGTTGCGTCACTTTTGCGCTCCCCTTGGGATGCCTTTCGCAGCTGCAGTGTGCCTGGAGCCCAGGGCTTCCTGGTTTTAAAAGTCCTAGGCCTAAGCCTAACAGTAACCCTAGGAAGGTAAATCAGCCAGGTATTAGGGTTCTTCCTAAGGGAAAAGCCGTGAAAGCAGCCATGTTGTGGCACTTCTGCACTCCCTTTGGGATGCCTTTGGCAGATGAAGTAAGCCTGGAACTCAGGGCTTCCTGGTTAAAGAAATCCAAGCCCTAGGCTGAACCCTAACCCTAACCCTAGGCAGATAAATCAGCCTAGGTATAGGGATGGTGCCAAGGAAAAAGCTGTGAAAGCTGCCATGTTGTTGCACTTTTGTACTCCCCTTGGGATGCCTTGAACAGCTGCAGTGTGCCTGGAGCCCAGGGCTTCCTAGTTTTAAAAATCCTAGCCCTAGGCCTAAGCCTAACAGTAACCCTGGGAAAGTATGTCAGCCTGGTGTTAGGCTTCTTGCCAAGGAAAAAGCCGTGAAAGCAGCCATGTTGTGGCACTTTTGCACTCCCTTTTGGATGCCTTTCACAGCTCCAGTGTGCCTGGAACTCAGGGCTTCCTGCTTTTAAAAATCCTAGCCCTAGGCCGAACCCCAACCCTATGACGAGAAAGGCAAATCAGCCAGGAATTAGGCATGTCCCCAAGGAAAAAGCTGTGGAGGCAGGCATGTTGTGGTACTTTTGCGCTCTTCTTGGCTAGTCCTTCGCAGCTGCTGTGTTCTTGGAACTCAGGGCTTTCTGGTTAATAGAACCCTTACCCTAGGCGTAACTCAAACCTTAACCCTAGGAAGGAAAATCAACCTATGGTTCGGGATGGTCTCATGGAAATATCAGTGGTGGCAGCCAAGTTGCGTCACTTTTGCGCTCCCCTTGGGATGCCTTTCGCAGCTGCAGTGTGCCTGGAGCCCAGGGCTTCCTGGTTTTAAAAGTCCTAGGCCTAAGCCTAACAGTAACCCTAGGAAGGTAAATCAGCCGGGTATTAGGGTTCTTCCTAAGGGAAAAGCCGTGAAAGCAGCCATGTTGTGGCACTTCTGCACTCCCTTTGGGATGCCTTTGGCAGATGAAGTAAGCCTGGAACTCAGGGCTTCCTGGTTAAAAACATTCAAGCCCTAGGCTGAACCCTAACCCTAACCCTAGGCAGATAAATCAGCCTAGGTATAGGGATGGTGCCAAGGAAAAAGCTGTGAAAGCTGCCATGTTGTTGCACTTTTGTACTCCCCTTGGGATGCCTTGAACAGCTGCAGTGTGCCTGGAGCTAAGGGCTTCCTAGTTTCAAAAATCCTAGCCCTAGGCCTAAGCCTAACAGTAACCCTGGGAAAGTAAATCAGCCTGATGTTAGGTTTCTTGCCAAGGAAAAAGCCGTGAAAGCAGCCATGTTGTGGCACTTTTGCACTCCCTTTTGGATGCCTTTCACAGCTCCAGTGTGCCTGGAACTCAGGGCTTCCTGCTTTTAAAAATCCTAGCCCTAGGCCGAACCCCAACCCTAAGACGAGAAAGGCAAATCAGCCAGGAATTAGGCATGTCCCCAAGGAAAAAGCTGTGGAGGCAGGCATGTTGTGGTACTTTTGCGCTCTTCTTGGCTAGTCCTTCGCAGCTGCTGTGTTCTTGGAACTCAGGGCTTTCTGGTTAATAGACCCTTACCCTAGGCGTAACTCAAACCTTAACCCTAGGAAGGAAAATCAGCCTATGGTTCGGGATGGTCTCATGGAAATATCAGTGGTGGCAGCCAAGTTGCGTCACTTTTGCGCTCCCCTTGGGATGCCTTTCGCAGCTGCAGTGTGCCTGGAGCCCAGGGCTTCCTGGTTTTAAAAGTCCTAGGCCTAAGCCTAACAGTAACCCTAGGAAGGTAAATCAGCCGGGTATTAGGGTTCTTCCTAAGGGAAAAGCCGTGAAAGCAGCCATGTTGTGGCACTTCTGCACTCCCTTTGGGATGCCTTTGGCAGATGAAGTAAGCCTGGAACTCAGGGCTTCCTGGTTAAAAAAATTCAAGCCCTAGGCTGAACCCTAACCCTAACCCTAGGCAGATAAATCAGCCTAGGTATAGGGATGGTGCCAAGGAAAAAGCTGTGAAAGCTGCCATGTTGTTGCACTTTTGTACTCCCCTTGGGATGCCTTGAACAGCTGCAGTGTGCCTGGAGCTAAGGGCCTCCTAGTTTCAAAAATCCTAGCCCTAGGCCTAAGCCTAACAGTAACCCTGGGAAAGTAAATCAGCCTGATGTTAGGCTTCTTGCCAAGGAAAAAGCCGTGAAAGCAGCCATGTTGTGGCACTTTTGCACTCCCTTTTGGATGCCTTTCACAGCTCCAGTGTGCCTGGAACTCAGGGCTTCCTGCTTTTAAAAATCCTAGCCCTAGGCCGAACCCCAACACTAAGACGAGAAAGGCAAATCAGCCAGGAATTAGGCATGTCCCCAAGGAAAAAGCTGTGGAGGCAGGCATGTTGTGGTACTTTTGCGCTCTTCTTGGCTAGTCCTTCGCAGCTGCTGTGTTCTTGGAACTCAGGGCTTTCTGGTTAATAGAACCCTTACCCTAGGCGTAACTCAAACCTTAACCCTAGGAAGGAAAATCAGCCTATGGTTCGGGATGGTCTCATGGAAATATCAGTGGTGGCAGCCAAGTTGCGTCACTTTTGCGCTCCCCTTGGGATGCCTTTTGCAGCTGCAGTGTGCCTGGAGCCCAGGGCTTCCTGGTTTTAAAAGTCCTAGGCCTAAGCCTAACAGTAACCCTAGGAAGGTAAATCAGCCGGGTATTAGGGTTCTTCCTAAGGGAAAAGCCGTGAAAGCAGCCATGTTGTGGCACTTCTGCACTCCCTTTGGGATGCCTTTGGCAGATGAAGTAAGCCTGGAACTCAGGGCTTCCTGGTTAAAGAAATCCAAGCCCTAGGCTGAACCCTAACCCTAACCCTAGGCAGATAAATCAGCCTAGGTATAGGGATGGTGCCAAGGAAAAAGCTGTGAAAGCTGCCATGTTGTTGCACTTTTGTACTCCCCTTGGGATGCCTTGAACAGCTGCAGTGTGCCTGGAGCCCAGGGCTTCCTAGTTTCAAAAATCCTAGCCCTAGGCCTAAGCCTAACAGTAACCCTGGGAAAGTAAATCAGCCTGATGTTAGGTTTCTTGCCAAGGAAAAAGCCGTGAAAGCAGCCATGTTGTGGCACTTTTGCACTCCCTTTTGGATGCCTTTCACAGCTCCAGTGTGCCTGGAACTCAGGGCTTCCTGCTTTTAAAAATCCTAGCCCTAGGCCGAACCCCAACCCTAAGACGAGAAAGGCAAATCAGCCAGGAATTAGGCATGTCCCCAAGGAAAAAGCTGTGGAGGCAGGCATGTTGTGGTACTTTTGCGCTCTTCTTGGCTAGTCCTTCGCAGCTGCTGTGTTCTTGGAACTCAGGGCTTTCTGGTTAATAGACCCTTACCCTAGGCGTAACTCAAACCTTAACCCTAGGAAGGAAAATCAGCCTATGGTTCGGGATGGTCTCATGGAAATATCAGTGGTGGCAGCCAAGTTGTGTCACTTTTGCGCTCCCCTTGGGATGCCTTTTGCAGCTGCAGTGTGCCTGGAGCCCAGGGCTTCCTGGTTTTAAAAGTCCTAGGCCTAAGCCTAACAGTAACCCTAGGAAGGTAAATCAGCCGGGTATTAGGGTTCTTCCTAAGGGAAAAGCCGTGAAAGCAGCCATGTTGTGGCACTTCTGCACTCCCTTTGGGATGCCTTTGGCAGATGAAGTAAGCCTGGAACTCAGGGCTTCCTGGTTAACGAAATCCAAGCCCTAGGCTGAACCCTAACCCTAACCCTAGGCAGATAAATCAGCCTAGGTATAGGGATGGTGCCAAGGAAAAAGCTGTGAAAGCTGCCATGTTGTTGCACTTTTGTACTCCCCTTGGGATGCCTTGAACAGCTGCAGTGTGCCTGGAGCTAAGGGCCTCCTAGTTTCAAAAATCCTAGCCCTAGGCCTAAGCCTAACAGTAACCCTGGGAAAGTAAATCAGCCTGATGTTAGGCTTCTTGCCAAGGAAAAAGCCGTGAAACAGCCATGTTGTGGCACTTTTGCACTCCCTTTTGGATGCCTTTCACAGCTCCAGTGTGCCTGGAACTCAGGGCTTCCTGCTTTTAAAAATCCTAGCCCTAGGCCGAACCCCAACCCTAAGACGAGAAAGGCAAATCAGCCAGGAATTAGGCATGTCCCCAAGGAAAAAGCTGTGGAGGCAGGCATGTTGTGGTACTTTTGCGCTCTTCTTGGCTAGTCCTTCGCAGCTGCTGTGTTCTTGGAACTCAGGGCTTTCTGGTTAATAGAACCCTTACCCTAGGCGTAACTCAAACCTTAACCCTAGGAAGGAAAATCAGCCTATGGTTCGGGATGGTCTCATGGAAATATCAGTGGTGGCAGCCAAGTTGCGTCACTTTTGCGCTCCCCTTGGGATGCCTTTTGCAGCTGCAGTGTGCCTGGAGCCCAGGGCTTCCTGGTTTTAAAAGTCCTAGGCCTAAGCCTAACAGTAACCCTAGGAAGGTAAATCAGCCGGGTATTAGGGTTCTTCCTAAGGGAAAAGCCGTGAAAGCAGCCATGTTGTGGCACTTCTGCACTCCCTTTGGGATGCCTTTGGCAGATGAAGTAAGCCTGGAACTCAGGGCTTCCTGGTTAAAGAAATCCAAGCCCTAGGCTGAACCCTAACCCTAACCCTAGGCAGATAAATCAGCCTAGGTATAGGGATGGTGCCAAGGAAAAAGCTGTGAAAGCTGCCATGTTGTTGCACTTTTGTACTCCCCTTGGGATGCCTTGAACAGCTGCAGTGTGCCTGGAGCCCAGGGCTTCCTAGTTTCAAAAATCCTAGCCCTAGGCCTAAGCCTAACAGTAACCCTGGGAAAGTAAATCAGCCTGATGTTAGGTTTCTTGCCAAGGAAAAAGCCGTGAAAGCAGCCATGTTGTGGCACTTTTGCACTCCCTTTTGGATGCCTTTCACAGCTCCAGTGTGCCTGGAACTCAGGGCTTCCTGCTTTTAAAAATCCTAGCCCTAGGCCGAACCCCAACCCTAAGACGAGAAAGGCAAATCAGCCAGGAATTAGGCATGTCCCCAAGGAAAAAGCTGTGGAGGCAGGCATGTTGTGGTACTTTTGCGCTCTTCTTGGCTAGTCCTTCGCAGCTGCTGTGTTCTTGGAACTCAGGGCTTTCTGGTTAATAGACCCTTACCCTAGGCGTAACTCAAACCTTAACCCTAGGAAGGAAAATCAGCCTATGGTTCGGGATGGTCTCATGGAAATATCAGTGGTGGCAGCCAAGTTGTGTCACTTTTGCGCTCCCCTTGGGATGCCTTTTGCAGCTGCAGTGTGCCTGGAGCCCAGGGCTTCCTGGTTTTAAAAGTCCTAGGCCTAAGCCTAACAGTAACCCTAGGAAGGTAAATCAGCCGGGTATTAGGGTTCTTCCTAAGGGAAAAGCCGTGAAAGCAGCCATGTTGTGGCACTTCTGCACTCCCTTTGGGATGCCTTTGGCAGATGAAGTAAGCCTGGAACTCAGGGCTTCCTGGTTAACGAAATCCAAGCCCTAGGCTGAACCCTAACCCTAACCCTAGGCAGATAAATCAGCCTAGGTATAGGGATGGTGCCAAGGAAAAAGCTGTGAAAGCTGCCATGTTGTTGCACTTTTGTACTCCCCTTGGGATGCCTTGAACAGCTGCAGTGTGCCTGGAGCTAAGGGCCTCCTAGTTTCAAAAATCCTAGCCCTAGGCCTAAGCCTAACAGTAACCCTGGGAAAGTAAATCAGCCTGATGTTAGGCTTCTTGCCAAGGAAAAAGCCGTGAAAGCAGCCATGTTGTGGCACTTTTGCACTCCCTTTTGGATGCCTTTCACAGCTCCAGTGTGCCTGGAACTCAGGGCTTCCTGCTTTTAAAAATCCTAGCCCTAGGCCGAACCGCAACCCTAAGACGAGAAAGGCAAATCAGCCAGGAATTAGGCATGTCCCCAAGGAAAAAGCTGTGGAGGCAGGCATGTTGTGGTACTTTTGCGCTCTTCTTGGCTAGTCCTTCGCAGCTGCTGTGTTCTTGGAACTCAGGGCTTTCTGGTTAATAGAACCCTTACCCTAGGCGTAACTCAAACCTTAACCCTAGGAAGGAAAATCAGCCTATGGTTCGGGATGGTCTCATGGAAATATCAGTGGTGGCAGCCAAGTTGCGTCACTTTTGCGCTCCCCTTGGGATGCCTTTTGCAGCTGCAGTGTGCCTGGAGCCCAGGGCTTCCTGGTTTTAAAAGTCCTAGGCCTAAGCCTAACAGTAACCCTAGGAAGGTAAATCAGCCGGGTATTAGGGTTCTTCCTAAGGGAAAAGCCGTGAAAGCAGCCATGTTGTGGCACTTCTGCACTCCCTTTGGGATGCCTTTGGCAGATGAAGTAAGCCTGGAACTCAGGGCTTCCTGGTTAAAGAAATCCAAGCCCTAGGCTGAACCCTAACCCTAACCCTAGGCAGATAAATCAGCCTAGGTATAGGGATGGTGCCAAGGAAAAAGCTGTGAAAGCTGCCATGTTGTTGCACTTTTGTACTCCCCTTGGGATGCCTTGAACAGCTGCAGTGTGCCTGGAGCTAAGGGCTTCCTCGTTTTAAAAATCCTAGCCCTAGGCCTAAGCCTAATAGTAACCCTGGGAAGGTAAGTCAGCCTGGTGTTAGGCGTCTTGCCAAGGAAAAAGCCGTGAAACAGCCATGTTGTGGCACTTTTGCACTCCCTTTTGGATGCCTTTCACAGCTCCAGTGTGCCTGGAACTCAGGGCTTCCTGCTTTTAAAAATCCTAGCCCTAGGCCGAACCCCAACCCTATGACGAGAAAGGCAAATCAGCCAGGAATTAGGCATGTCCCCAAGGAAAAAGCTGTGGAGGCAGGCATGTTGTGGTACTTTTGCGCTCTTCTTGGCTAGTCCTTCGCAGCTGCTGTGTTCTTGGAACTCAGGGCTTTCTGGTTAATAGAACCCTTACCCTAGGCGTAACTCAAACCTTAACCCTAGGAAGGAAAATCAACCTATGGTTCGGGATGGTCTCATGGAAATATCAGTGGTGGCAGCCAAGTTGCGTCACTTTTGCGCTCCCCTTGGGATGCCTTTCGCAGCTGCAGTGTGCCTGGAGCCCAGGGCTTCCTGGTTTTAAAAGTCCTAGGCCTAAGCCTAACAGTAACCCTAGGAAGGTAAATCAGCCGGGTATTAGGGTTCTTCCTAAGGGAAAAGCCGTGAAAGCAGCCATGTTGTGGCACTTCTGCACTCCCTTTGGGATGCCTTTGGCAGATGAAGTAAGCCTGGAACTCAGGGCTTCCTGGTTAAAGAAATTCAAGCCCTAGGCTGAACCCTAACCCTAACCCTAGGCAGATAAATCAGCCTAGGTATAGGGATGGTGCCAAGGAAAAAGCTGTGAAAGCTGCCATGTTGTTGCACTTTTGTACTCCCCTTGGGATGCCTTGAACAGCTGCAGTGTGCCTGGAGCTAAGGGCTTCCTAGTTTCAAAAATCCTAGCCCTAGGCCTAAGCCTAACAGTAACCCTGGGAAAGTAAATCAGCCTGATGTTAGGCTTCTTGCCAAGGAAAAAGCCGTGAAAGCAGCCATGTTGTGGCACTTCTGCACTCCCTTTGGGATGCCTTTGGCAGATGAAGTAAGCCTGGAACTCAGGGCTTCCTGGTTAAAGAAATCCAAGCCCTAGGCTGAACCCTAACCCTAACCCTAGGCAGATAAATCAGCCTAGGTATAGGGATGGTGCCAAGGAAAAAGCTGTGAAAGCTGCCATGTTGTTGCACTTTTGTACTCCCCTTGGGATGCCTTGAACAGCTGCAGTGTGCCTGGAGCTAAGGGCTTCCTAGTTTCAAAAATCCTAGCCCTAGGCCTAAGCCTAACAGTAACCCTGGGAAAGTAAATCAGCCTGATGTTAGGTTTCTTGCCAAGGAAAAAGCCGTGAAAGCAGCCATGTTGTGGCACTTTTGCACTCCCTTTTGGATGCCTTTCACAGCTCCAGTGTGCCTGGAACTCAGGGCTTCCTGCTTTTAAAAATCCTAGCCCTAGGCCGAACCCCAACCCTAAGACGAGAAAGGCAAATCAGCCAGGAATTAGGCATGTCCCCAAGGAAAAAGCTGTGGAGGCAGGCATGTTGTGGTACTTTTGCGCTCTTCTTGGCTAGTCCTTCGCAGCTGCTGTGTTCTTGGAACTCAGGGCTTTCTGGTTAATAGAACCCTTACCCTAGGCGTAACTCAAACCTTAACCCTAGGAAGGAAAATCAGCCTATGGTTCGGGATGGTCTCATGGAAATATCAGTGGTGGCAGCCAAGTTGCGTCACTTTTGCGCTCCCCTTGGGATGCCTTTCGCAGCTGCAGTGTGCCTGGAGCCCAGGGCTTCCTGGTTTTAAAAGTCCTAGGCCTAAGCCTAACAGTAACCCTAGGAAGGTAAATCAGCCGGGTATTAGGGTTCTTCCTAAGGAAAAAGCCGTGAAAGCAGCCATGTTGTGGCACTTCTGCACTCCCTTTGGGATGCCTTTGGCAGATGAAGTAAGCCTGGAACTCAGGGCTTCCTGGTTAAAAAAATTCAAGCCCTAGGCTGAACCCTAACCCTAACCCTAGGCAGATAAATCAGCCTAGGTATAGGGATGGTGCCAAGGAAAAAGCTGTGAAAGCTGCCATGTTGTTGCACTTTTGTACTCCCCTTGGGATGCCTTGAACAGCTGCAGTGTGCCTGGAGCTAAGGGCTTCCTAGTTTTAAAAATCCTAGCCCTAGGCCTAAGCCTAATAGTATCCCTGGGAAGGTAAGTCAGCCTGGTGTTAGGCGTCTTGCCAAGGAAAAAGCCGTGAAAGCAGCCATGTTGTGGCACTTTTGCACTCCCTTTTGGATGCCTTTCACAGCTCCAGTGTGCCTGGAACTCAGGGCTTCCTGCTTTTAAAAATCCTAGCCCTAGGCCGAACCCCAACCCTAAGACGAGAAAGGCAAATCAGCCAGGAATTAGGCATGTCCCCAAGGAAAAAGCTGTGGAGGCAGGCATGTTGTGGTACTTTTGCGCTCTTCTTGGCTAGTCCTTCGCAGCTGCTGTGTTCTTGGAACTCAGGACTTTCTGGTTAATAGAACCCTTACCCTAGGCGTAACTCAAACCTTAACCCTAGGAAGGAAAATCAACCTATGGTTCGGGATGGTCTCATGGAAATATCAGTGGTGGCAGCCAAGTTGCGTCACTTTTGCGCTCCCCTTGGGATGCCTTTCGCAGCTGCAGTGTGCCTGGAGCCCAGGGCTTCCTGGTTTTAAAAGTCCTAGGCCTAAGCCTAACAGTAACCCTAGGAAGGTAAATCAGCCAGGTATTAGGGTTCTTCCTAAGGGAAAAGCCGTGAAAGCAGCCATGTTGTGGCACTTCTGCACTCCCTTTGGGATGCCTTTGGCAGATGAAGTAAGCCTGGAACTCAGGGCTTCCTGGTTAAAAAAATTCAAGCCCTAGGCTGAACCCTAACCCTAACCCTAGGCAGATAAATCAGCCTAGGTATAGGGATGGTGCCAAGGAAAAAGCTGTGAAAGCTGCCATGTTGTTGCACTTTTGTACTCCCCTTGGGATGCCTTGAACAGCTGCAGTGTGCCTGGAGCCCAGGGCTTCCTAGTTTCAAAAATCCTAGCCCTAGGCCTAAGCCTAACAGTAACCCTGGGAAGGTAAATCAGCCTGATGTTAGGTTTCTTGCCAAGGAAAAAGCCGTGAAAGCAGCCATGTTGTGGCACTTCTGCACTCCCTTTGGGATGCCTTTGGCAGATGAAGTAAGCCTGGAACTCAGGGCTTCCTGGTTAAAGAAATCCAAGCCCTAGGCTGAACCCTAACCCTAACCCTAGGCAGATAAATCAGCCTAGGTATAGGGATGGTGCCAAGGAAAAAGCTGTGAAAGCTGCCATGTTGTTGCACTTTTGTACTCCCCTTGGGATGCCTTGAACAGCTGCAGTGTGCCTGGAGCTAAGGGCTTCCTAGTTTCAAAAATCCTAGCCCTAGGCCTAAGCCTAACAGTAACCCTGGGAAAGTAAATCAGCCTGGTGTTAGGCTTCTTGCCAAGGAAAAAGCTGTGAAAGCTGCCATGTTGTTGCACTTTTGTACTCCCCTTGGGATGCCTTGAACAGCTGCAGTGTGCCTGGAGCTAAGGGCTTCCTAGTTTCAAAAATCCTAGCCCTAGGCCTAAGCCTAACAGTAACCCTGGGAAAGTAAATCAGCCTGGTGTTAGGCTTCTTGCCAAGGAAAAAGCCGTGAAAGCAGCCATGTTGTGGCACTTTTGCACTCCCTTTTGGATGCCTTTCACAGCTCCAGTGTGCCTGGAACTCAGGGCTTCCTGCTTTTAAAAATCCTAGCCCTAGGCCGAACCGCAACCCTATGACGAGAAAGGCAAATCAGCCAGGAATTAGGCATGTCCCCAAGGAAAAAGCTGTGGAGGCAGGCATGTTGTGGTACTTTTGCGCTCTTCTTGGCTAGTCCTTCGCAGCTGCTGTGTTCTTGGAACTCAGGGCTTTCTGGTTAATAGAACCCTTACCCTAGGCGTAACTCAAACCTTAACCCTAGGAAGGAAAATCAACCTATGGTTCGGGATGGTCTCATGGAAATATCAGTGGTGGCAGCCAAGTTGCGTCACTTTTGCGCTCCCCTTGGGATGCCTTTCGCAGCTGCAGTGTGCCTGGAGCCCAGGGCTTCCTGGTTTTAAAAGTCCTAGGCCTAAGCCTAACAGTAACCCTAGGAAGGTAAATCAGCCGGGTATTAGGGTTCTTCCTAAGGGAAAAGCCGTGAAAGCAGCCATGTTGTGGCACTTCTGCACTCCCTTTGGGATGCCTTTGGCAGATGAAGTAAGCCTGGAACTCAGGGCTTCCTGGTTAAAAAAATTCAAGCCCTAGGCTGAACCCTAACCCTAACCCTAGGCAGATAAATCAGCCTAGGTATAGGGATGGTGCCAAGGAAAAAGCTGTGAAAGCTGCCATGTTGTTGCACTTTTGTACTCCCCTTGGGATGCCTTGAACAGCTGCAGTGTGCCTGGAGCTAAGGGCTTCCTAGTTTCAAAAATCCTAGCCCTAGGCCTAAGCCTAACAGTAACCCTGGGAAGGTAAATCAGCCTGATGTTAGGCTTCTTGCCAAGGAAAAAGCCGTGAAAGCAGCCATGTTGTGGCACTTTTGCACTCCCTTTGGGATGCCTTTGGCAGATGAAGTAAGCCTGGAACTCAGGGCTTCCTGGTTAAAGAAATCCAAGCCCTAGGCTGAACCCTAACCCTAACCCTAGGCAGATAAATCAGCCTAGGTATAGGGATGGTGCCAAGGAAAAAGCTGTGAAAGCTGCCATGTTGTTGCACTTTTGTACTCCCCTTGGATGCCTTGAACAGCTGCAGTGTGCCTGGAGCTAAGGGCTTCCTAGTTTCAAAAATCCTAGCCCTAGGCCTAAGCCTAACAGTAACCCTGGGAAAGTAAATCAGCCTGATGTTAGGCTTCTTGCCAAGGAAAAAGCCGTGAAAGCAGCCATGTTGTGGCACTTCTGCACTCCCTTTGGGATGCCTTTGGCAGATGAAGTAAGCCTGGAACTCAGGGCTTCCTGGTTAAAGAAATCCAAGCCCTAGGCTGAACCCTAACCCTAACCCTAGGCAGATAAATCAGCCTAGGTATAGGGATGGTGCCAAGGAAAAAGCTGTGAAAGCTGCCATGTTGTTGCACTTTTGTACTCCCCTTGGGATGCCTTGAACAGCTGCAGTGTGCCTGGAGCTAAGGGCTTCCTAGTTTTAAAAATCCTAGCCCTAGGCCTAAGCCTAACAGTAACCCTGGGAAAGTAAATCAGCCTGATGTTAGGCTTCTTGCCAAGGAAAAAGCCGTGAAACAGCCATGTTGTGGCACTTTTGCACTCCCTTTTGGATGCCTTTCACAGCTCCAGTGTGCCTGGAACTCAGGGCTTCCTGATTTTAAAAATCCTAGCCCTAGGCCGAACCCCAACCCTAAGACAAGAAAGGCAAATCAGCCAGGAATTAGGCATGTCCCCAAGGAAAAAGCTGTGGAGGCAGGCATGTTGTGCTACTTTTGCGCTCTTCTTGGCTAGTCCTTCGCAGCTGCTGTGTTCTTGGAACTTAGGGCTTTCTGGTTAATAGAGCCCTTACCCTAGGCGTAACTCAAACCTTAACCCTAGGAAGGGAAATCAGCCTATGGTTCGGGATGCTCTCATGGAAATATCAGTGGTGGCAGCCAAGTTGCGTCACTTTTGCGCTCCCCTTGGGATGCCTTTTGCAGCTGCAGTGTGCCTGGAGCCCAGGGCTTCCTGGTTTTAAAAGTCCTAGGCCTAAGCCTAACAGTAACCCTAGGAAGGTAAATCAGCCGGGTATTAGGGTTCTTCCTAAGGGAAAAGCCGTGAAAGCAGCCATGTTGTGGCACTTCTGCACTCCCTTTGGGATGCCTTTGGCAGATGAAGTAAGCCTGGAACTCAGGGCTTCCTGGTTAAAGAAATCCAAGCCCTAGGCTGAACCCTAACCCTAACCCTAGGCAGATAAATCAGCCTAGGTATAGGGATGGTGCCAAGGAAAAAGCTGTGAAAGCTGCCATGTTGTTGCACTTTTGTACTCCCCTTGGGATGCCTTGAACAGCTGCAGTGTGCCTGGAGCTAAGGGCTTCCTAGTTTTAAAGATCCTAGCCCTAGGCCTAAGCCTAACAGTAACCCTGGGAAGGTAAATCAGCCTGGTGTTAGGCGTCTTGCCAAGGAAAAAGCCGTGAAAGCAGCCATGTTGTGGCACTTTTGCACTCCCTTTTGGATGACTTTCACAGCTCCAGTGTGCCTGGAACTCAGGGCTTCCTGCTTTTAAAAATCCTAGCCCTAGGCCGAACCCCAACCCTAAGACGAGAAAGGCAAATCAGCCAGGAATTAGGCATGTCCCCAAGGAAAAAGCTGTGGAGGCAGGCATGTTGTGGTACTTTTGCGCTCTTCTTGGCTAGTCCTTCGCAGCTGCTGTGTTCTTGGAACTCAGGGCTTTCTGGTTAATAGAACCCTTACCCTAGGCGTAACTCAAACCTTAACCCTAGGAAGGAAAATCAACCTATGGTTCGGGATGGTCTCATGGAAATATCAGTGGTGGCAGCCAAGTTGCGTCACTTTTGCGCTCCCCTTGGGATGCCTTTCGCAGCTGCAGTGTGCCTGGAGCCCAGGGCTTCCTGGTTTTAAAAGTCCTAGGCCTAAGCCTAACAGTAACCCTAGGAAGGTAAATCAGCCAGGTATTAGGGTTCTTCCTAAGGGAAAAGCCGTGAAAGCAGCCATGTTGTGGCACTTCTGCACTCCCTTTGGGATGCCTTTGGCAGATGAAGTAAGCCTGGAACTCAGGGCTTCCTGGTTAAAAAAATTCAAGCCCTAGGCTGAACCCTAACCCTAACCCTAGGCAGATAAATCAGCCTAGGTATAGGGATGGTGCCAAGGAAAAAGCTGTGAAAGCTGCCATGTTGTTGCACTTTTGTACTCCCCTTGGGATGCCTTGAACAGCTGCAGTGTGCCTGGAGCCCAGGGCTTCCTAGTTTCAAAAATCCTAGCCCTAGGCCTAAGCCTAACAGTAACCCTGGGAAGGTAAATCAGCCTGATGTTAGGCTTCTTGCCAAGGAAAAAGCCGTGAAAGCAGCCATGTTGTGGCACTTCTGCACTCCCTTTGGGATGCCTTTGGCAGATGAAGTAAGCCTGGAACTCAGGGCTTCCTGGTTAAAGAAATCCAAGCCCTAGGCTGAACCCTAACCCTAACCCTAGGCAGATAAATCAGCCTAGGTATAGGGATGGTGCCAAGGAAAAAGCTGTGAAAGCTGCCATGTTGTTGCACTTTTGTACTCCCCTTGGGATGCCTTGAACAGCTGCAGTGTGCCTGGAGCTAAGGGCTTCCTAGTTTCAAAAATCCTAGCCCTAGGCCTAAGCCTAACAGTAACCCTGGGAAAGTAAATCAGCCTGGTCTTAGGCTTCTTGCCAAGGAAAAAGCTGTGAAAGCTGCCATGTTGTTGCACTTTTGTACTCCCCTTGGGATGCCTTGAACAGCTGCAGTGTGCCTGGAGCTAAGGGCTTCCTAGTTTCAAAAATCCTAGCCCTAGGCCTAAGCCTAACAGTAACCCTGGGAAAGTAAATCAGCCTGGTGTTAGGCTTCTTGCCAAGGAAAAAGCCGTGAAAGCAGCCATGTTGTGGCACTTTTGCACTCCCTTTTGGATGCCTTTCACAGCTCCAGTGTGCCTGGAACTCAGGGCTTCCTGCTTTTAAAAATCCTAGCCCTAGGCCGAACCGCAACCCTATGACGAGAAAGGCGAATCAGCCAGGAATTAGGCATGTCCCCAAGGAAAAAGCTGTGGAGGCAGGCATGTTGTGGTACTTTTGCGCTCTTCTTGGCTAGTCCTTCGCAGCTGCTGTGTTCTTGGAACTCAGGGCTTTCTGGTTAATAGAACCCTTACCCTAGGCGTAACTCAAACCTTAACCCTAGGAAGGAAAATCAACCTATGGTTCGGGATGGTCTCATGGAAATATCAGTGGTGGCAGCCAAGTTGCGTCACTTTTGCGCTCCCCTTGGGATGCCTTTCGCAGCTGCAGTGTGCCTGGAGCCCAGGGCTTCCTGGTTTTAAAAGTCCTAGGCCTAAGCCTAACAGTAACCCTAGGAAGGTAAATCAGCCGGGTATTAGGGTTCTTCCTAAGGGAAAAGCCGTGAAAGCAGCCATGTTGTGGCACTTCTGCACTCCCTTTGGGATGCCTTTGGCAGATGAAGTAAGCCTGGAACTCAGGGCTTCCTGGTTAAAAAAATTCAAGCCCTAGGCTGAACCCTAACCCTAACCCTAGGCAGATAAATCAGCCTAGGTATAGGGATGGTGCCAAGAAAAAAGCTGTGAAAGCTGCCATGTTGTTGCACTTTTGTACTCCCCTTGGGATGCCTTGAACAGCTGCAGTGTGCCTGGAGCTAAGGGCTTCCTAGTTTCAAAAATCCTAGCCCTAGGCCTAAGCCTAACAGTAACCCTGGGAAGGTAAATCAGCCTGATGTTAGGCTTCTTGCCAAGGAAAAAGCCGTGAAAGCAGCCATGTTGTGGCACTTTTGCACTCCCTTTGGGATGCCTTTGGCAGATGAAGTAAGCCTGGAACTCAGGGCTTCCTGGTTAAAAAAATCCAAGCCCTAGGCTGAACCCTAACCCAAACCCTAGGCAGATAAATCAGCCTAGGTATAGGGATGGTGCCAAGGAAAAAGCTGTGAAAGCTGCCATGTTGTTGCACTTTTGTACTCCCCTTGGATGCCTTGAACAGCTGCAGTATGCCTGGAGCTAAGGGCTTCCTAGTTTCAAAAATCCTAGCCCTAGGCCTAAGCCTAACAGTAACCCTAGGAAGGTAAATCAGCCGGGTATTAGGGTTCTTCCTAAGGGAAAAGCCGTGAAAGCAGCCATGTTGTGGCACTTCTGCACTCCCTTTGGGATGCCTTTGGCAGATGAAGTAAGCCTGGAACTCAGGGCTTCCTGGTTAAAGAAATCCAAGCCCTAGGCTGAACCCTAACCCTAACCCTAGGCAGATAAATCAGCCTAGGTATAGGGATGGTGCCAAGGAAAAAGCTGTGAAAGCTGCCATGTTGTTGCACTTTTGTACTCCCCTTGGATGCCTTGAACAGCTGCAGTGTGCCTGGAGCTAGGGGCTTCCTAGTTTCAAAAATCCTAGCCCTAGGCCTAAGCCTAACAGTAACCCTAGGAAGGTAAATCAGCCGGGTATTAGGGTTCTTCCTAAGGGAAAAGCCGTGAAAGCAGCCATGTTGTGGCACTTCTGCACTCCCTTTGGGATGCCTTTGGCAGATGAAGTAAGCCTGGAACTCAGGGCTTCCTGGTTAAAGAAATCCAAGCCCTAGGCTGAACCCTAACCCTAACCCTAGGCAGATAAATCAGCCTAGGTATAGGGATGGTGCCAAGGAAAAAGCTGTGAAAGCTGCCATGTTGTTGCACTTTTGTACTCCCCTTGGGATGCCTTGAACAGCTGCAGTGTGCCTGGAGCTAAGGGCTTCCTAGTTTCAAAACTCCTAGCCCTAGGCCTAAGCCTAACAGTAACCCTGGGAAAGTATGTCAGCCTGGTGTTAGGCTTCTTGCCAAGGAAAAAGCCGTGAAAGCAGCCATGTTGTGGCACTTTTGCACTCCCTTTTGGATGCCTTTCACAGCTCCAGTGTGCCTGGAACTCAGGGCTTCCTGATTTTAAAAATCCTAGCCCTAGGCCGAACCCCAACCCTAAGACGAGAAAGGCAAATCAGCCAGGAATTAGGCATGTCCCCAAGGAAAAAGCTGTGGAGGCAGGCATGTTGTGCTACTTTTGCGCTCTTCTTGGCTAGTCCTTCGCAGCTGCTGTGTTCTTGGAACTTAGGGCTTTCTGGTTAATAGAGCCCTTACCCTAGGCGTAACTCAAACCTTAACCCTAGGAAGGGAAATCAGCCTATGGTTCGGGATTCTCTCATGGAAATATCAGTGGTGGCAGCCAAGTTGCGTCACTTTTGCGCTCCCCTTGGGATGCCTTTTGCAGCTGCAGTGTGCCTGGAGCCCAGGGCTTCCTGGTTTTAAAAGTCCTAGGCCTAAGCCTAACAGTAACCCTAGGAAGGTAAATCAGCCGGGTATTAGGGTTCTTCCTAAGGGAAAAGCCGTTAAAGCAGCCATGTTGTGGCACTTCTGCACTCCCTTTGGGATGCCTTTGGCAGATGAAGTAAGCCTGGAACTCAGGGCTTCCTGGTTAAAGAAATTCAAGCCCTAGGCTGAACCCTAACCCTAACCCTAGGCAGATAAATCAGCCTAGGTATAGGGATGGTGCCAAGGAAAAAGCTGTGAAAGCTGCCATGTTGTTGCACTTTTGTACTCCCCTTGGGATGCCTTGAACAGCTGCAGTGTGCCTGGAGCTAAGGGCTTCCTAGTTTCAAAAATCCTAGCCCTAGGCCTAAGCCTAACAGTAACCCTGGGAAGGTAAATCAGCCTGATGTTGGGCTTCTTGCCAAGGAAAAAGCCGTGAAAGCAGCCATGTTGTGGCACTTTTGCACTCCCTTTGGGATGCCTTTGGCAGATGAAGTAAGCCTGGAACTCAGGGCTTCCTGGTTAAAGAAATCCAAGCCCTAGGCTGAACCCTAACCCTAACCCTAGGCAGATAAATCAGCCTAGGTATAGGGATGGTGCCAAGGAAAAAGCTGTGAAAGCTGCCATGTTGTTGCACTTTTGTACTCCCCTTGGATGCCTTGAACAGCTGCAGTGTGCCTGGAGCTAAGGGCTTCCTAGTTTCAAAAATCCTAGCCCTAGGCCTAAGCCTAACAGTAACCCTGGGAAAGTAAATCAGCCTGATGTTAGGCTTCTTGCCAAGGAAAAAGCCGTGAAAGCAGCCATGTTGTGGCACTTCTGCACTCCCTTTGGGATGCCTTTGGCAGATGAAGTAAGCCTGGAACTCAGGGCTTCCTGGTTAAAGAAATCCAAGCCCTAGGCTGAACCCTAACCCTAACCCTAGGCAGATAAATCAGCCTAGGTATAGGGATGGTGCCAAGGAAAAAAGCTGTGAAAGCTGCCATGTTGTTGCACTTTTGTACTCCCCTTGGGATGCCTTGAACAGCTGCAGTGTGCCTGGAGCTAAGGGCTTCCTAGTTTTAAAAATCCTAGCCCTAGGCCTAAGCCTAACAGTAACCCTGGGAAAGTAAATCAGCCTGATGTTAGGCTTCTTGCCAAGGAAAAAGCCGTGAAACAGCCATGTTGTGGCACTTTTGCACTCCCTTTTGGATGCCTTTCACAGCTCCAGTGTGCCTGGAACTCAGGGCTTCCTGATTTTAAAAATCCTAGCCCTAGGCCGAACCCCAACCCTAAGACAAGAAAGGCAAATCAGCCAGGAATTAGGCATGTCCCCAAGGAAAAAGCTGTGGAGGCAGGCATGTTGTGCTACTTTTGCGCTCTTCTTGGCTAGTCCTTCGCAGCTGCTGTGTTCTTGGAACTTAGGGCTTTCTGGTTAATAGAGCCCTTACCCTAGGCGTAACTCAAACCTTAACCCTAGGAAGGGAAATCAGCCTATGGTTCGGGATGCTCTCATGGAAATATCAGTGGTGGCAGCCAAGTTGCGTCACTTTTGCGCTCCCCTTGGGATGCCTTTTGCAGCTGCAGTGTGCCTGGAGCCCAGGGCTTCCTGGTTTTAAAAGTCCTAGGCCTAAGCCTAACAGTAACCCTAGGAAGGTAAATCAGCCGGGTATTAGGGTTCTTCCTAAGGGAAAAGCCGTGAAAGCAGCCATGTTGTGGCACTTCTGCACTCCCTTTGGGATGCCTTTGGCAGATGAAGTAAGCCTGGAACTCAGGGCTTCCTGGTTAAAGAAATCCAAGCCCTAGGCTGAACCCTAACCCTAACCCTAGGCAGATAAATCAGCCTAGGTATAGGGATGGTGCCAAGGAAAAAGCTGTGAAAGCTGCCATGTTGTTGCACTTTTGTACTCCCCTTGGGATGCCTTGAACAGCTGCAGTGTGCCTGGAGCTAAGGGCTTCCTAGTTTTAAAGATCCTAGCCCTAGGCCTAAGCCTAACAGTAACCCTGGGAAGGTAAATCAGCCTGGTGTTAGGCGTCTTGCCAAGGAAAAAGCCGTGAAAGCAGCCATGTTGTGGCACTTTTGCACTCCCTTTTGGATGCCTTTCACAGCTCCAGTGTGCCTGGAACTCAGGGCTTCCTGCTTTTAAAAATCCTAGCCCTAGGCCGAACCCCAACCCTAAGACGAGAAAGGCAAATCAGCCAGGAATTAGGCATGTCCCCAAGGAAAAAGCTGTGGAGGCAGGCATGTTGTGGTACTTTTGCGCTCTTCTTGGCTAGTCCTTCGCAGCTGCTGTGTTCTTGGAACTCAGGGCTTTCTGGTTAATAGAACCCTTACCCTAGGCGTAACTCAAACCTTAACCCTAGGAAGGAAAATCAACCTATGGTTCGGGATGGTCTCATGGAAATATCAGTGGTGGCAGCCAAGTTGCGTCACTTTTGCGCTCCCCTTGGGATGCCTTTCGCAGCTGCAGTGTGCCTGGAGCCCAGGGCTTCCTGGTTTTAAAAGTCCTAGGCCTAAGCCTAACAGTAACCCTAGGAAGGTAAATCAGCCAGGTATTAGGGTTCTTCCTAAGGGAAAAGCCGTGAAAGCAGCCATGTTGTGGCACTTCTGCACTCCCTTTGGGATGCCTTTGGCAGATGAAGTAAGCCTGGAACTCAGGGCTTCCTGGTTAAAAAAATTCAAGCCCTAGGCTGAACCCTAACCCTAACCCTAGGCAGATAAATCAGCCTAGGTATAGGGATGGTGCCAAGGAAAAAGCTGTGAAAGCTGCCATGTTGTTGCACTTTTGTACTCCCCTTGGGATGCCTTGAACAGCTGCAGTGTGCCTGGAGCCCAGGGCTTCCTAGTTTCAAAAATCCTAGCCCTAGGCCTAAGCCTAACAGTAACCCTGGGAAGGTAAATCAGCCTGATGTTAGGCTTCTTGCCAAGGAAAAAGCCGTGAAAGCAGCCATGTTGTGGCACTTCTGCACTCCCTTTGGGATGCCTTTGGCAGATGAAGTAAGCCTGGAACTCAGGGCTTCCTGGTTAAAGAAATCCAAGCCCTAGGCTGAACCCTAACCCTAACCCTAGGCAGATAAATCAGCCTAGGTATAGGGATGGTGCCAAGGAAAAAGCTGTGAAAGCTGCCATGTTGTTGCACTTTTGTACTCCCCTTGGGATGCCTTGAACAGCTGCAGTGTGCCTGGAGCTAAGGGCTTCCTAGTTTCAAAAATCCTAGCCCTAGGCCTAAGCCTAACAGTAACCCTGGGAAAGTAAATCAGCCTGGTCTTAGGCTTCTTTCCAAGGAAAAAGCTGTGAAAGCTGCCATGTTGTTGCACTTTTGTACTCCCCTTGGGATGCCTTGAACAGCTGCAGTGTGCCTGGAGCTAAGGGCTTCCTAGTTTCAAAAATCCTAGCCCTAGGCCTAAGCCTAACAGTAACCCTGGGAAAGTAAATCAGCCTGGTGTTAGGCTTCTTGCCAAGGAAAAAGCCGTGAAAGCAGCCATGTTGTGGCACTTTTGCACTCCCTTTTGGATGCCTTTCACAGCTCCAGTGTGCCTGGAACTCAGGGCTTCCTGCTTTTAAAAATCCTAGCCCTAGGCCGAACCGCAACCCTATGACGAGAAAGGCGAATCAGCCAGGAATTAGGCATGTCCCCAAGGAAAAAGCTGTGGAGGCAGGCATGTTGTGGTACTTTTGCGCTCTTCTTGGCTAGTCCTTCGCAGCTGCTGTGTTCTTGGAACTCAGGGCTTTCTGGTTAATAGAACCCTTACCCTAGGCGTAACTCAAACCTTAACCCTAGGAAGGAAAATCAACCTATGGTTCGGGATGGTCTCATGGAAATATCAGTGGTGGCAGCCAAGTTGCGTCACTTTTGCGCTCCCCTTGGGATGCCTTTCGCAGCTGCAGTGTGCCTGGAGCCCAGGGCTTCCTGGTTTTAAAAGTCCTAGGCCTAAGCCTAACAGTAACCCTAGGAAGGTAAATCAGCCGGGTATTAGGGTTCTTCCTAAGGGAAAAGCCGTGAAAGCAGCCATGTTGTGGCACTTCTGCACTCCCTTTGGGATGCCTTTGGCAGATGAAGTAAGCCTGGAACTCAGGGCTTCCTGGTTAAAGAAATCCAAGCCCTAGGCTGAACCCTAACCCTAACCCTAGGCAGATAAATCAGCCTAGGTATAGGGATGGTGCCAAGGAAAAAGCTGTGAAAGCTGCCATGTTGTTGCACTTTTGTACTCCCCTTGGGATGCCTTGAACAGCTGCAGTGTGCCTGGAGCCCAGGGCTTCCTAGTTTCAAAACTCCTAGCCCTAGGCCTAAGCCTAACAGTAACCCTGGGAAAGTATGTCAGCCTGGTGTTAGGCTTCTTGCCAAGGAAAAAGCCGTGAAAGCAGCCATGTTGTGGCACTTTTGCACTCCCTTTTGGATGCCTTTCACAGCTCCAGTGTGCCTGGAACTCAGGGCTTCCTGATTTTAAAAATCCTAGCCCTAGGCCGAACCCCAACCCTAAGACGAGAAAGGCAAATCAGCCAGGAATTAGGCATGTCCCCAAGGAAAAAGCTGTGGAGGCAGGCATGTTGTGCTACTTTTGCGCTCTTCTTGGCTAGTCCTTCGCAGCTGCTGTGTTCTTGGAACTTAGGGCTTTCTGGTTAATAGAGCCCTTACCCTAGGCGTAACTCAAACCTTAACCCTAGGAAGGGAAATCAGCCTATGGTTCGGGATTCTCTCATGGAAATATCAGTGGTGGCAGCCAAGTTGCGTCACTTTTGCGCTCCCCTTGGGATGCCTTTTGCAGCTGCAGTGTGCCTGGAGCCCAGGGCTTCCTGGTTTTAAAAGTCCTAGGCCTAAGCCTAACAGTAACCCTAGGAAGGTAAATCAGCCGGGTATTAGGGTTCTTCCTAAGGGAAAAGCCGTGAAAGCAGCCATGTTGTGGCACTTCTGCACTCCCTTTGGGATGCCTTTGGCAGATGAAGTAAGCCTGGAACTCAGGGCTTCCTGGTTAAAGAAATTCAAGCCCTAGGCTGAACCCTAACCCTAACCCTAGGCAGATAAATCAGCCTAGGTATAGGGATGGTGCCAAGGAAAAAGCTGTGAAAGCTGCCATGTTGTTGCACTTTTGTACTCCCCTTGGGATGCCTTGAACAGCTGCAGTGTGCCTGGAGCTAAGGGCTTCCTAGTTTTAAAAATCCTAGCCCTAGGCCTAAGCCTAACAGTAACCCTGGGAAGGTAAATCAGCCTGGTGTTAGGCGTCTTGCCAAGGAAAAAGCCGTGAAAGCAGCCATGTTGTGGCACTTTTGCACTCCCTTTTGGATGCCTTTCACAGCTCCAGTGTGCCTGGAACTCAGGGCTTCCTGCTTTTAAAAATCCTAGCCCTAGGCCGAACCCCAACCCTATGACGAGAAAGGCAAATCAGCCAGGAATTAGGCATGTCCCCAAGGAAAAAGCTGTGGAGGCAGGCATGTTGTGGTACTTTTGCGCTCTTCTTGGCTAGTCCTTCGCAGCTGCTGTGTTCTTGGAACTCAGGGCTTTCTGGTTAATAGAACCCTTACCCTAGGCGTAACTCAAACCTTAACCCTAGGAAGGAAAATCAACCTATGGTTCGGGATGGGCTCATGGAAATATCAGTGGTGGCAGCCAAGTTGCGTCACTTTTGCGCTCCCCTTGGGATGCCTTTTGCAGCTGCAGTGTGCCTGGAGCCCAGGGCTTCCTGGTTTTAAAAGTCCTAGGCCTAAGCCTAACAGTAACCCTAGGAAGGTAAATCAGCCGGGTATTAGGGTTCTTCCTAAGGGAAGAGCCGTGAAAGCAGCCATGTTGTGGCACTTCTGCACTCCCTTTGGGATGCCTTTGGCAGATGAAGTAAGCCTGGAACTCAGGGCTTCCTGGTTAAAAAAATTCAAGCCCTAGGCTGAACCCTAACCCTAACCCTAGGCAGATAAATCAGCCTAGGTATAGGGATGGTGCCAAGGAAAAAGCTGTGAAAGCTGCCATGTTGTTGCACTTTTGTACTCCCCTTGGGATGCCTTGAACAGCTGCAGTGTGCCTGGAGCCCAGGGCTTCCTAGTTTTAAAAATCCTAGCCCTAGGCCTAAGCCTAACAGTAACCCTGGGAAAGTAAATCAGCCTGATGTTAGGCTTCTTGCCAAGGAAAAAGCCGTGAAAGCAGCCATGTTGTGGCACTTCTGCACTCCCTTTGGGATGCCTTTGGCAGATGAAGTAAGCCTGGAACTCAGGGCTTCCTGGTTAAAGAAATCCAAGCCCTAGGCTGAACCCTAACCCAAACCCTAGGCAGATAAATCAGCCTAGGTATAGGGATGGTGCCAAGGAAAAAGCTGTGAAAGCTGCCATGTTGTTGCACTTTTGTACTCCCCTTGGATGCCTTGAACAGCTGCAGTATGCCTGGAGCTAAGGGCTTCCTAGTTTCAAAAATCCTAGCCCTAGGCCTAAGCCTAACAGTAACCCTAGGAAGGTAAATCAGCCGGGTATTAGGGTTCTTCCTAAGGGAAAAGCCGTGAAAGCAGCCATGTTGTGGCACTTCTGCACTCCCTTTGGGATGCCTTTGGCAGATGAAGTAAGCCTGGAACTCAGGGCTTCCTGGTTAAAGAAATCCAAGCCCTAGGCTGAACCCTAACCCTAACCCTAGGCAGATAAATCAGCCTAGGTATAGGGATGGTGCCAAGGAAAAAGCTGTGAAAGCTGCCATGTTGTTGCACTTTTGTACTCCCCTTGGATGCCTTGAACAGCTGCAGTGTGCCTGGAGCTAAGGGCTTCCTAGTTTCAAAAATCCTAGCCCTAGGCCTAAGCCTAACAGTAACCCTAGGAAGGTAAATCAGCCAGGTATTAGGGTTCTTCCTAAGGGAAAAGCCGTGAAAGCAGCCATGTTGTGGCACTTCTGCACTCCCTTTGGGATGCCTTTGGCAGATGAAGTAAGCCTGGAACTCAGGGCTTCCTGGTTAAAGAAATCCAAGCCCTAGGCTGAACCCTAACCCTAACCCTAGGCAGATAAATCAGCCTAGGTATAGGGATGGTGCCAAGGAAAAAGCTGTGAAAGCTGCCATGTTGTTGCACTTTTGTACTCCCCTTGGGATGCCTTGAACAGCTGCAGTGTGCCTGGAGCTAAGGGCTTCCTAGTTTTAAAAATCCTAGCCCTAGGCCTAAGCCTAACAGTAACCCTGGGAAAGTAAATCAGCCTGATGTTAGGCTTCTTGCCAAGGAAAAAGCCGTGAAACAGCCATGTTGTGGCACTTTTGCACTCCCTTTTGGATGCCTTTCACAGCTCCAGTGTGCCTGGAACTCAGGGCTTCCTGATTTTAAAAATCCTAGCCCTAGGCCGAACCCCAACCCTAAGACGAGAAAGGCAAATCAGCCAGGAATTAGGCATGTCCCCAAGGAAAAAGCTGTGGAGGCAGGCATGTTGTGCTACTTTTGCGCTCTTCTTGGCTAGTCCTTCGCAGCTGCTGTGTTCTTGGAACTCAGGGCTTTCTGGTTAATAGAGCCCTTACCCTAGGCGTAACTCAAACCTTAACCCTAGGAAGGGAAATCAGCCTATGGTTCGGGATTCTCTCATGGAAATATCAGTGGTGGCAGCCAAGTTGCGTCACTTTTGCGCTCCCCTTGGGATGCCTTTTGCAGCTGCAGTGTGCCTGGAGCCCAGGGCTTCCTGGTTTTAAAAGTCCTAGGCCTAAGCCTAACAGTAACCCTAGGAAGGTAAATCAGCCGGGTATTAGGGTTCTTCCTAAGGGAAAAGCCGTTAAAGCAGCCATGTTGTGGCACTTCTGCACTCCCTTTGGGATGCCTTTGGCAGATGAAGTAAGCCTGGAACTCAGGGCTTCCTGGTTAAAGAAATTCAAGCCCTAGGCTGAACCCTAACCCTAACCCTAGGCAGATAAATCAGCCTAGGTATAGGGATGGTGCCAAGGAAAAAGCTGTGAAAGCTGCCATGTTGTTGCACTTTTGTACTCCCCTTGGGATGCCTTGAACAGCTGCAGTGTGCCTGGAGCTAAGGGCTTCCTAGTTTTAAAAATCCTAGCCCTAGGCCTAAGCCTAACAGTAACCCTGGGAAGGTAAATCAGCCTGGTGTTAGGCGTCTTGCCAAGGAAAAAGCCGTGAAAGCAGCCATGTTGTGGCACTTTTGCACTCCCTTTTGGATGCCTTTCACAGCTCCAGTGTGCCTGGAACTCAGGGCTTCCTGCTTTTAAAAATCCTAGCCCTAGGCCGAACCCCAACCCTATGACGAGAAAGGCAAATCAGCCAGGAATTAGGCATGTCCCCAAGGAAAAAGCTGTGGAGGCAGGCATGTTGTGGTACTTTTGCGCTCTTCTTGGCTAGTCCTTCGCAGCTGCTGTGTTCTTGGAACTCAGGGCTTTCTGGTTAATAGAACCCTTACCCTAGGCGTAACTCAAACCTTAACCCTAGGAAGGAAAATCAACCTATGGTTCGGGATGGGCTCATGGAAATATCAGTGGTGGCAGCCAAGTTGCGTCACTTTTGCGCTCCCCTTGGGATGCCTTTTGCAGCTGCAGTGTGCCTGGAGCCCAGGGCTTCCTGGTTTTAAAAGTCCTAGGCCTAAGCCTAACAGTAACCCTAGGAAGGTAAATCAGCCAGGTATTAGGGTTCTTCCTAAGGGAAGAGCCGTGAAAGCAGCCATGTTGTGGCACTTCTGCACTCCCTTTGGGATGCCTTTGGCAGATGAAGTAAGCCTGGAACTCAGGGCTTCCTGGTTAAAAAAATTCAAGCCCTAGGCTGAACCCTAACCCTAACCCTAGGCAGATAAATCAGCCTAGGTATAGGGATGGTGCCAAGGAAAAAGCTGTGAAAGCTGCCATGTTGTTGCACTTTTGTACTCCCCTTGGGATGCCTTGAACAGCTGCAGTGGGCCTGGAGCCAAGGGCTTCCTAGTTTCAAAAATCCTAGCCCTAGGCCTAAGCCTAACAGTAACCCTGGGAAAGTAAATCAGCCTGATGTTAGGCTTCTTGCCAAGGAAAAAGCCGTGAAAGCAGCCATGTTGTGGCACTTCTGCACTCCCTTTGGGATGCCTTTGGCAGATGAAGTAAGCCTGGAACTCAGGGCTTCCTGGTTAAAGAAATCCAAGCCCTAGGCTGAACCCTAACCCAAACCCTAGGCAGATAAATCAGCCTAGGTATAGGGATGGTGCCAAGGAAAAAGCTGTGAAAGCTGCCATGTTGTTGCACTTTTGTACTCCCCTTGGGATGCCTTGAACAGCTGCAGTGTGCCTGGAGCCAAGGGCTTCCTAGTTTCAAAAATCCTAGCCCTAGGCCTAAGCCTAACAGTAACCCTGGGAAAGTAAATCAGCCTGGTGTTAGGCTTCTTGCCAAGGAAAAAGCTGTGAAAGCTGCCATGTTGTTGCACTTTTGTACTCCCCTTGGGATGCCTTGAACAGCTGCAGTGTGCCTGGAGCTAAGGGCTTCCTAGTTTCAAAAATCCTAGCCCTAGGCCTAAGCCTAACAGTAACCCTGGGAAAGTAAATCAGCCTGGTGTTAGGCTTCTTGCCAAGGAAAAAGCCGTGAAAGCAGCCATGTTGTGGCACTTTTGCACTCCCTTTTGGATGCCTTTCACAGCTCCAGTGTGCCTGGAACTCAGGGCTTCCTGCTTTTAAAAATCCTAGCCCTAGGCCGAACCCCAACCCTATGACGAGAAAGGCAAATCAGCCAGGAATTAGGCATGTCCCCAAGGAAAAAGCTGTGGAGGCAGGCATGTTGTGGTACTTTTGCGCTCTTCTTGGCTAGTCCTTCGCAGCTGCTGTGTTCTTGGAACTCAGGGCTTTCTGGTTAATAGAACCCTTACCCTAGGCGTAACTCAAACCTTAACCCTAGGAAGGAAAATCAACCTATGGTTCGGGATGGTCTCATGGAAATATCAGTGGTGGCAGCCAAGTTGCGTCACTTTTGCGCTCCCCTTGGGATGCCTTTCGCAGCTGCAGTGTGCCTGGAGCCCAGGGCTTCCTGGTTTTAAAAGTCCTAGGCCTAAGCCTAACAGTAACCCTAGGAAGGTAAATCAGCCGGGTATTAGGGTTCTTCCTAAGGGAAAAGCCGTGAAAGCAGCCATGTTGTGGCACTTCTGCACTCCCTTTGGGATGCCTTTGGCAGATGAAGTAAGCCTGGAACTCAGGGCTTCCTGGTTAAAAAAATTCAAGCCCTAGGCTGAACCCTAACCCTAACCCTAGGCAGATAAATCAGCCTAGGTATAGGGATGGTGCCAAGAAAAAAGCTGTGAAAGCTGCCATGTTGTTGCACTTTTGTACTCCCCTTGGGATGCCTTGAACAGCTGCAGTGTGCCTGGAGCTAAGGGCTTCCTAGTTTCAAAAATCCTAGCCCTAGGCCTAAGCCTAACAGTAACCCTGGGAAGGTAAATCAGCCTGATGTTAGGCTTCTTGCCAAGGAAAAAGCCGTGAAAGCAGCCATGTTGTGGCACTTTTGCACTACCTTTGGGATGCCTTTGGCAGATGCAGTAAGCCTGGAACTCAGGGCTTCCTGGTTAAAGAAATTCAAGCCCTAGGCTGAACCCTAACCCTAACCCTAGGCAGATAAATCAGCCTAGGTATAGGGATGGTGCCAAGGAAAAAGCTGTGAAAGCTGCCATGTTGTTGCACTTTTGTACTCCCCTTGGGATGCCTTGAACAGCTGCAGTGTGCCTGGAGCTAAGGGCTTCCTAGTTTTAAAAATCCTAGCCCTAGGCCTAAGCCTAACAGTAACCCTGGGAAGGTAAATCAGCCTGGTGTTAGGCGTCTTGCCAAGGAAAAAGCCGTGAAAGCAGCCATGTTGTGGCACTTTTGCACTCCCTTTTGGATGCCTTTCACAGCTCCAGTGTGCCTGGAACTCAGGGCTTCCTGCTTTTAAAAATCCTAGCCCTAGGCCGAACCCCAACCCTAAGACGAGAAAGGCAAATCAGCCAGGAATTAGGCATGTCCACAAGGAAAAAGCTGTGGAGGCAGGCATGTTGTGGTACTTTTGCGCTCTTCTTGGCTAGTCCTTCGCAGCTGCTGTGTTCTTGGAACTCAGGGCTTTCTGGTTAATAGACCCTTACCCTAGGCGTAACTCAAACCTTAACCCTAGGAAGGAAAATCAACCTATGGTTCGGGATGGTCTCATGGAAATATCAGTGGTGGCAGTCAAGTTGCGTCACTTTTGCGCTCCCCTTGGGATGCCTTTCGCAGCTGCAGTGTGCCTGGAGGCCAGGGCTTCCTGGTTTTAAAAGTCCTAGGCCTAAGCCTAACAGTAACCCTAGGAAGGTAAATCAGCCGGGTATTAGGGTTCTTCCTAAGGGAAAAGCCGTGAAAGCAGCCATGTTGTGGCACTTCTGCACTCCCTTTGGGATGCCTTTGGCAGATGAAGTAAGCCTGGAACTCAGGGCTTCCTGGTTAAAAAAATTCAAGCCCTAGGCTGAACCCTAACCCTAACCCTAGGCAGATAAATCAGCCTAGGTATAGGGATGGTGCCAAGGAAAAAGCTGTGAAAGCTGCCATGTTGTTGCACTTTTGTACTCCCCTTGGGATGCCTTGAACAGCTGCAGTGTGCCTGGAGCCAAGGGCTTCCTAGTTTCAAAAATCCTAGCCCTAGGCCTAAGCCTAACAGTAACCCTGGGAAGGTAAACCAGCCTGATGTTAGGCTTCTTGCCAAGGAAAAAGCCGTGAAAGCAGCCATGTTGTGGCACTTCTGCACTCCCTTTGGGATGCCTTTGGCAGATGAAGTAAGCCTGGAACTCAGGGCTTCCTGGTTAAAGAAATCCAAGCCCTAGGCTGAACCCTAACCCAAACCCTAGGCAGATAAATCAGCCTAGGTATAGGGATGGTGCCAAGGAAAAAGCTGTGAAAGCTGCCATGTTGTTGCACTTTTGTACTCCCCTTGGGATGCCTTGAACAGCTGCAGTGTGCCTGGAGCCAAGGGCTTCCTAGTTTCAAAAATCCTAGCCCTAGGCCTAAGCCTAACAGTAACCCTGGGAAAGTAAATCAGCCTGGTGTTAGGCTTCTTGCCAAGGAAAAAGCTGTGAAAGCTGCCATGTTGTTGCACTTTTGTACTCCCCTTGGGATGCCTTGAACAGCTGCAGTGTGCCTGGAGCTAAGGGCTTCCTAGTTTCAAAAATCCTAGCCCTAGGCCTAAGCCTAACAGTAACCCTGGGAAAGTAAATCAGCCTGGTGTTAGGCTTCTTGCCAAGGAAAAAGCCGTGAAAGCAGCCATGTTGTGGCACTTTTGCACTCCCTTTTGGATGCCTTTCACAGCTCCAGTGTGCCTGGAACTCAGGGCTTCCTGCTTTTAAAAATCCTAGCCCTAGGCCGAACCCCAACCCTATGACGAGAAAGGCAAATCAGCCAGGAATTAGGCATGTCCCCAAGGAAAAAGCTGTGGAGGCAGGCATGTTGTGGTACTTTTGCGCTCTTCTTGGCTAGTCCTTCGCAGCTGCTGTGTTCTTGGAACTCAGGGCTTTCTGGTTAATAGAACCCTTACCCTAGGCGTAACTCAAACCTTAACCCTAGGAAGGAAAATCAACCTATGGTTCGGGATGCTCTCATGGAAATATCAGTGGTGGCAGCCAAGTTGCGTCACTTTTGCGCTCCCCTTGGGATGCCTTTCGCAGCTGCAGTGTGCCTGGAGCCCAGGGCTTCCTGGTTTTAAAAGTCCTAGGCCTAAGCCTAACAGTAACCCTAGGAAGGTAAATCAGCCGGGTATTAGGGTTCTTCCTAAGGGAAAAGCCGTGAAAGCAGCCATGTTGTGGCACTTCTGCACTCCCTTTGGGATGCCTTTGGCAGATGAAGTAAGCCTGGAACTCAGGGCTTCCTGGTTAAAAAAATTCAAGCCCTAGGCTGAACCCTAACCCTAACCCTAGGCAGATAAATCAGCCTAGGTATAGGGATGGTGCCAAGAAAAAAGCTGTGAAAGCTGCCATGTTGTTGCACTTTTGTACTCCCCTTGGGATGCCTTGAACAGCTGCAGTGTGCCTGGAGCTAAGGGCTTCCTAGTTTCAAAAATCCTAGCCCTAGGCCTAAGCCTAACAGTAACCCTGGGAAGGTAAATCAGCCTGATGTTAGGCTTCTTGCCAAGGAAAAAGCCGTGAAAGCAGCCATGTTGTGGCACTTTTGCACTACCTTTGGGATGCCTTTGGCAGATGCAGTAAGCCTGGAACTCAGGGCTTCCTGGTTAAAGAAATTCAAGCCCTAGGCTGAACCCTAACCCTAACCCTAGGCAGATAAATCAGCCTAGGTATAGGGATGGTGCCAAGGAAAAAGCTGTGAAAGCTGCCATGTTGTTGCACTTTTGTACTCCCCTTGGGATGCCTTGAACAGCTGCAGTGTGCCTGGAGCTAAGGGCTTCCTAGTTTTAAAAATCCTAGCCCTAGGCCTAAGCCTAACAGTAACCCTGGGAAGGTAAATCAGCCTGGTGTTAGGCGTCTTGCCAAGGAAAAAGCCGTGAAAGCAGCCATGTTGTGGCACTTTTGCACTCCCTTTTGGATGCCTTTCACAGCTCCAGTGTGCCTGGAACTCAGGGCTTCCTGCTTTTAAAAATCCTAGCCCTAGGCCGAACCCCAACCCTAAGACGAGAAAGGCAAATCAGCCAGGAATTAGGCATGTCCACAAGGAAAAAGCTGTGGAGGCAGGCATGTTGTGGTACTTTTGCGCTCTTCTTGGCTAGTCCTTCGCAGCTGCTGTGTTCTTGGAACTCAGGGCTTTCTGGTTAATAGACCCTTACCCTAGGCGTAACTCAAACCTTAACCCTAGGAAGGAAAATCAACCTATGGTTCGGGATGGTTTCATGGAAATATCAGTGGTGGCAGTCAAGTTGCGTCACTTTTGCGCTCCCCTTGGGATGCCTTTCGCAGCTGCAGTGTGCCTGGAGGCCAGGGCTTCCTGGTTTTAAAAGTCCTAGGCCTAAGCCTAACAGTAACCCTAGGAAGGTAAATCAGCCGGGTATTAGGGTTCTTCCTAAGGGAAAAGCCGTGAAAGCAGCCATGTTGTGGCACTTCTGCACTCCCTTTGGGATGCCTTTGGCAGATGAAGTAAGCCTGGAACTCAGGGCTTCCTGGTTAAAAAAATTCAAGCCCTAGGCTGAACCCTAACCCTAACCCTAGGCAGATAAATCAGCCTAGGTATAGGGATGGTGCCAAGGAAAAAGCTGTGAAAGCTGCCATGTTGTTGCACTTTTGTACTCCCCTTGGGATGCCTTGAACAGCTGCAGTGTGCCTGGAGCCAAGGGCTTCCTAGTTTCAAAAATCCTAGCCCTAGGCCTAAGCCTAACAGTAACCCTGGGAAGGTAAACCAGCCTGATGTTAGGCTTCTTGCCAAGGAAAAAGGCGTGAAAGCAGCCATGTTGTGGCACTTCTGCACTCGCTCTGGGATGCCTTTGGCAGATGAAGTAAGCCTGGAACTCAGGGCCTCCTGGTTAAAGAAATCCAAGCCCTAGGCTTAACCCTAACCCTAACCCTAGGCAGATAAATCAGCCTAGGTATAGGGATGGTGCCAAGGAAAAAGCTGTGAAAGCTGCCATGTTGTTGCACTTTTGTACTCCCCTTGGGATGCCTTGAACAGCTGCAGTGTGCCTGGAGCTAAGGGCTTCCTAGTTTCAAAAATCCTAGCCCTAGGCCTAAGCCTAACAGTAACCCTGAGAAAGTAAATTAGCCTGATGTTAGGCTTCTTGCCAAGGAAAAAGCCGTGAAACAGCCATGTTGTGGCACTTTTGCACTCCCTTTTGGATGCCTTTCACAGCTCCAGTGTGCCTGGAACTCAGGGCTTCCTGATTTTAAAAATCCTAGCCCTAGGCCGAACCCCAACCCTATGACGAGAAAGGCAAATCAGCCAGGAATTAGGCATGTCCCCAAGGAAAAAGCTGTGGAGGCAGGCATGTTGTGGTACTTTTGCGCTCTTCTTGGCTAGTCCTTCGCAGCTGCTGTGTTCTTGGAACTCAGGGCTTTCTGGTTAATAGAACCCTTACCCTAGGCGTAACTCAAACCTTAACCCTAGGAAGGAAAATCAGCCTATGGTTCGGGATGGTCTCATGGAAATATCAGTGGTGGCAGCCAAGTTGCGTCACTTTTGCGCTCCCCTTGGGATGCCTTTTGCAGCTGCAGTGTGCCTGGAGCCCAGGGCTTCCTGGTTTTAAAAGTCCTAGGCCTAAGCCTAACAGTAACCCTAGGAAGGTAAATCAGCCGGGTATTAGGGTTCTTCCTAAGGGAAAAGCCGTGAAAGCAGCCATGTTGTGGCACTTCTGCACTCCCTTTGGGATGCCTTTGGCAGATGAAGTAAGCCTGGAACTCAGGGCTTCCTGGTTAAAGAAATTCAAGCCCTAGGCTGAACCCTAACCCTAACCCTAGGCAGATAAATCAGCCTAGGTATAGGGATGGTGCCAAGGAAAAAGCTGTGAAAGCTGCCATGTTGTTGCACTTTTGTACTCCCCTTGGGATGCCTTGAACAGCTGCAGTGTGCCTGGAGCTAAGGGCTTCCTAGTTTTAAAAATCCTTGCCCTAGGCCTAAGCCTAACATTAACCCTGGAAAGGTAAATCAGCCTGGTGTTAGGCGTCTTGCCAACGAAAAAGCCGTGAAAGCAGCCATGTTGTGGCACTTTTGCACTCCCTTTTGGATGCCTTTCACAGCTCCAGTGTGCCTGGAACTCAGGGCTTCCTGATTTTAAAAATCCTAGCCCTAGGCCGAACCCCAACCCTATGACGAGAAAGGCAAATCAGCCAGGAATTAGGCATGTCCACAAGGAAAAAGCTGTGGAGGCAGGCATGTTGTGGTACTTTTGCGCTCTTCTTGGCTAGTCCTTCGCAGCTGCTGTGTTCTTGGAACTCAGGGCTTTCTGGTTAATAGAGCCCTTACCCTAGGCGTAACTCAAACCTTAACCCTAGGAAGGAAAATCAGCCTATGGTTCGGGATGGTCTCATGGAAATATCAGTGGTGGCAGCCAAGTTGCGTCACTTTTGCGCTCCCCTTGGGATGCCTTTCGCAGCTGCAGTGTGCCTGGAGCCCAGGGCTTCCTGGTTTTAAAAGTCCTAGGCCTAAGCCTAACAGTAACCCTAGGAAGGTAAATCAGCCGGGTATTAGGGTTCTTCCTAAGGGAAAAGCCGTGAAAGCAGCCATGTTGTGGCACTTCTGCACTCCCTTTGGGATGCCTTTGGCAGATGAAGTAAGCCTGGAACTCAGGGCTTCCTGGTTAAAGAAATCCAAGCCCTAGGCTGAAGCCTAACCCTAACCCTAGGCAGATAAATCAGCCTAGGTATAGGGATGGTGCCAAGGAAAAAGCTGTGAAAGCTGCCATGTTGTTGCACTTTTGTACTCCCCTTGGGATGCCTTGAACAGCTGCAGTGTGCCTGGAGCTAAGGGCTTCCTAGTTTCAAAAATCCTAGCCCTAGGCCTAAGCCTAACAGTAACCCTGGGAAGGTAAATCAGCCTGATGTTAGGTTTCTTGCCAAGGAAAAAGCCGTGAAAGCAGCCATGTTGTGGCACTTCTGCACTCCCTTTGGGATGCCTTTGGCAGATGAAGTAAGCCTGGAACTCAGGGCTTCCTGGTTAAAGAAATCCAAGCCCTAGGCTGAACCCTAACCCTAACCCTAGGCAGATAAATCAGCCCAGGTATAGGGATGGTGCCAAGGAAAAAGCTGTGAAAGCTGCCATGTTGTTGCACTTTTGTACTCCCCTTGGGATGCCTTGAACAGCTGCAGTGTGCCTGGAGCTAAGGGCTTCCTAGTTTCAAAAATCCTAGCCCTAGGCCTAAGCCTAACAGTAACCCTGGGAAGGTAAATCAGCCTGGTGTTAGGCTTCTTGCCAAGGAAAAAGCCGTGAAAGCAGCCATGTTGTGGCACTTTTGCACTCCCTTTTGGATGCCTTTCACAGCTCCAGTGTGCCTGGAACTCAGGGCTTCCTGCTTTTAAAAATCCTAGCCCTAGGCCGAACCCCAACCCTATGACGAGAAAGGCAAATCAGCCAGGAATTAGGCATGTCCCCAAGGAAAAAGCTGTGGAGGCAGGCATGTTGTGGTACTTTTGCGCTCTTCTTGGCTAGTCCTTCGCAGCTGCTGTGTTCTTGGAACTCAGGGCTTTCTGGTTAATAGAACCCTTACCCTAGGCGTAACTCAAACCTTAACCCTAGGAAGGAAAATCAGCCTATGGTTCGGGATGGTCTCATGGAAATATCAGTGGTGGCAGCCAAGTTGCGTCACTTTTGCGCTCCCCTTGGGATGCCTTTTGCAGCTGCAGTGTGCCTGGAGCCCAGGGCTTCCTGGTTTTAAAAGTCCTAGGCCTAAGCCTAACAGTAACCCTAGGAAGGTAAATCAGCCGGGTATTAGGGTTCTTCCTAAGGGAAAAGCCGTGAAAGCAGCCATGTTGTGGCACTTCTGCACTCCCTTTGGGATGCCTTTGGCAGATGAAGTAAGCCTGGAACTCAGGGCTTCCTGGTTAAAGAAATCCAAGCCCTAGGCTGAACCCTAACCCTAACCCTAGGCAGATAAATCAGCCTAGGTATAGGGATGGTGCCAAGGAAAAAGCTGTGAAAGCTGCCATGTTGTTGCACTTTTGTACTCCCCTTGGGATGCCTTGAACAGCTGCAGTGTGCCTGGAGCCCAGGGCTTCCTAGTTTCAAAAATCCTAGCCCTAGGCCTAAGCCTAACAGTAACCCTGGGAAAGTAAATCAGCCTGGTGTTAGGTTTCTTGCCAAGGAAAAAGCCGTGAAAGCAGCCATGTTGTGGCACTTTTGCACTCCCTTTTGGATGCCTTTCACAGCTGCAGTGTGCCTGGAACTCAGGGATTCCTGATTTTAAAAATCCTAGACCTAGGCCGAACCCCAACCCTAAGACGAGAAAGGCAAATCAGCCAGGAATTAGGCATGTCCCCAAGGAAAAAGCTGTGGAGGCAGGCATGTTGTGGTACTTTTGCGCTCTTCTTGGCTAGTCCTTCGCAGCTGCTGTGTTCTTGGAACTCAGGGCTTTCTGGTTAATAGAACCCTTACCCTAGGCGTAACTCAAACCTTAACCCTAGGAAGGAAAATCAACCTATGGTTCGGGATGGTCTCATGGAAATATCAGTGGTGGCAGCCAAGTTGCGTCACTTTTGCGCTCCCCTTGGGATGCCTTTTGCAGCTGCAGTGTGCCTGGAGCCCAGGGCTTCCTGGTTTTAAAAGTCCTAGGCCTAAGCCTAACAGTAACCCTAGGAAGGTAAATCAGCCGGGTATTAGGGTTCTTCCTAAGGGAAAAGCCGTGAAAGCAGCCATGTTGTGGCACTTCTGCACTCCCTTTGGGATGCCTTTGCCAGATGAAGTAAGCCTGGAACTCAGGGCTTCCTGGTTAAAGAAATCCAAGCCCTAGGCTGAACCCTAACCCTAACCCTAGGCAGATAAATCAGCCTAGGTATAGGGATGGTGCCAAGGAAAAAGCTGTGAAAGCTGCCATGTTGTTGCACTTTTGTACTCCCCTTGGGATGCCTTGAACAGCTGCAGTGTGCCTGGAGCCCAGGGCTTCCTAGTTTCAAAAATCCTAGCCCTAGGCCTAAGCCTAACAGTAACCCTGGGAAAGTAAATCAGCCTGATGTTAGGTTTCTTGCCAAGGAAAAAGCCGTGAAAGCAGCCATGTTGTGGCACTTTTGCACTCCCTTTTGGATGCCTTTCACAGCTGCAGTGTGCCTGGAACTCAGGGCTTCCTGATTTTAAAAATCCTAGCCCTAGGCCGAACCCCAACCCTAAGACGAGAAAGGCAAATCAGCCAGGAATTAGGCATGTCCCCAAGGAAAAAGCTGTGGAGACAGGCATGTTGTGGTACTTTTGCGCTCTTCTTGGCTAGTCCTTCGCAGCTGCTGTGTTCTTGGAACTCAGGGCTTTCTGGTTAATAGAACCCTTACCCTAGGCGTAACTCAAACCTTAACCCTAGGAAGGAAAATCAACCTATGGTTCGGGATGGTCTCATGGAAATATCAGTGGTGGCAGCCAAGTTGCGTCACTTTTGCGCTCCCCTTGGGATGCCTTTCGCAGCTGCAGTGTGCCTGGAGCCCAGGGCTTCCTGGTTTTAAAAGTCCTAGGCCTAAGCCTAACAGTAACCCTAGGAAGGTAAATCAGCCAGGTATTAGGGTTCTTCCTAAGGGAAAAGCCGTGAAAGCAGCCATGTTGTGGCACTTCTGCACTCCCTTTGGGATGCCTTTGGCAGATGAAGTAAGCCTGGAACTCAGGGCTTCCTGGTTAAAAAAATTCAAGCCCTAGGCTGAACCCTAACCCTAACCCTAGGCAGATAAATCAGCCTAGGTATAGGGATGGTGCCAAGGAAAAAGCTGTGAAAGCTGCCATGTTGTTGCACTTTTGTACTCCCCTTGGGATGCCTTGAACAGCTGCAGTGTGCCTGGAGCCCAGGGCTTCCTAGTTTCAAAAATCCTAGCCCTAGGCCTAAGCCTAACAGTAACCCTGGGAAGGTAAATCAGCCTGATGTTAGGCTTCTTGCCAAGGAAAAAGCCGTGAAAGCAGCCATGTTGTGGCACTTCTGCACTCCCTTTGGGATGCCTTTGGCAGATGAAGTAAGCCTGGAACTCAGGGCTTCCTGGTTAAAGAAATCCAAGCCCTAGGCTGAACCCTAACCCTAACCCTAGGCAGATAAATCAGCCTAGGTATAGGGATGGTGCCAAGGAAAAAGCTGTGAAAGCTGCCATGTTGTTGCACTTTTGTACTCCCCTTGGGATGCCTTGAACAGCTGCAGTGTGCCTGGAGCTAAGGGCTTCCTAGTTTCAAAAATCCTAGCCCTAGGCCTAAGCCTAAGAGTAACCCTGGGAAAGTAAATCAGCCTGGTGTTAGGCTTCTTGCCAAGGAAAAAGCCGTGAAAGCAGCCATGTTGTTGCACTTTTGTACTCCCCTTGGGATGCCTTGAACAGCTGCAGTGTGCCTGGAGCTAAGGGCTTCCTAGTTTCAAAAATCCTAGCCCTAGGCCTAAGCCTAACAGTAACCCTGGGAAAGTAAATCAGCCTGGTGTTAGGCTTCTTGCCAAGGAAAAAGCCGTGAAAGCAGCCATGTTGTGGCACTTTTGCACTCCCTTTTGGATGCCTTTCACAGCTCCAGTGTGCCTGGAACTCAGGGCTTCCTGCTTTTAAAAATCCTAGCCCTAGGCCGAACCGCAACCCTATGACGAGAAAGGCAAATCAGCCAGGAATTAGGCATGTCCACAAGGAAAAAGCTGTGGAGGCAGGCATGTTGTGGTACTTTTGCGCTCTTCTTGGCTAGTCCTTCGCAGCTGCTGTGTTCTTGGAACTCAGGGCTTTCTGGTTAATAGAACCCTTACCCTAGGCGTAACTCAAACCTTAACCCTAGGAAGGAAAATCAACCTATGGTTCGGGATGGTCTCATGGAAATATCAGTGGTGGCAGCCAAGTTGCGTCACTTTTGCGCTCCCCTTGGGATGCCTTTCGCAGCTGCAGTGTGCCTGGAGCCCAGGGCTTCCTGGTTTTAAAAGTCCTAGGCCTAAGCCTAACAGTAACCCTAGGAAGGTAAATCAGCCGGGTATTAGGGTTCTTCCTAAGGGAAAAGCCGTGAAAGCAGCCATGTTGTGGCACTTCTGCACTCCCTTTGGGATGCCTTTGGCAGATGAAGTAAGCCTGGAACTCAGGGCTTCCTGGTTAAAGAAATTCAAGCCCTAGGCTGAACCCTAACCCTAACCCTAGGCAGATAAATCAGCCTAGGTATAGGGATGGTGCCAAGGAAAAAGCTGTGAAAGCTGCCATGTTGTTGCACTTTTGTACTCCCCTTGGGATGCCTTGAACAGCTGCAGTGTGCCTGGAGCTAAGGGCTTCCTAGTTTCAAAAATCCTAGCCCTAGGCCTAAGCCTAACAGTAACCCTGGGAAGGTAAATCAGCCTGATGTTAGGTTTCTTGCCAAGGAAAAAGCCGTGAAAGCAGCCATGTTGTGGCACTTCTGCACTCCCTTTGGGATGCCTTTGGCAGATGAAGTAAGCCTGGAACTCAGGGCTTCCTGGTTAAAAAAATCCAAGCCCTAGGCTGAACCCTAACCCTAACCCTAGGCAGATAAATCAGCCCAGGTATAGGGATGGTGCCAAGGAAAAAGCTGTGAAAGCTGCCATGTTGTTGCACTTTTGTACTCCCCTTGGGATGCCTTGAACAGCTGCAGTGTGCCTGGAGCTAAGGGCTTCCTAGTTTCAAAAATCCTAGCCCTAGGCCTAAGCCTAACAGTAACCCTGGGAAAGTAAATCAGCCTGATGTTAGGTTTCTTGCCAAGGAAAAAGCCGTGAAAGCAGCCATGTTGTGGCACTTTTGCACTCCCTTTTGGATGCCTTTCACAGCTCCAGTGTGCCTGGAACTCAGGGATTCCTGATTTTAAAAATCCTAGCCCTAGGCCGAACCCCAACCCTAAGACGAGAAAGGCAAATCAGCCAGGAATTAGGCATGTCCCCAAGGAAAAAGCTGTGGAGGCAGGCATGTTGTGGTACTTTTGCGCTCTTCTTGGCTAGTCCTTCGCAGCTGCTGTGTTCTTGGAACTCAGGGCTTTCTGGTTAATAGAACCCTTACCCTAGGCGTAACTCAAACCTTAACCCTAGGAAGGAAAATCAGCCTATGGTTCGGGATGCTCTCATGGAAATATCAGTGGTGGCAGCCAAGTTGCGTCACTTTTGCGCTCCCCTTGGGATGCCTTTCGCAGCTGCAGTGTGCCTGGAGCCCAGGGCTTCCTGGTTTTAAAAGTCCTAGGCCTAAGCCTAACAGTAACCCTAGGAAGGTAAATCAGCCGGGTATTAGGGTTCTTCCTAAGGGAAAAGCCGTGAAAGCAGCCATGTTGTGGCACTTCTGCACTCCCTTTGGGATGCCTTTGGCAGATGAAGTAAGCCTGGAACTCAGGGCTTCCTGGTTAAAGAAATCCAAGCCCTAGGCTGAACCCTAACCCTAACCCTAGGCAGATAAATCAGCCTAGGTATAGGGATGGTGCCAAGGAAAAAGCTGTGAAAGCTGCCATGTTGTTGCACTTTTGTACTCCCCTTGGGATGCCTTGAACAGCTGCAGTGTGCCTGGAGCTAAGGGCTTCCTAGTTTCAAAAATCCTAGCCCTAGGCCTAAGCCTAACAGTAACCCTGGGAAAGTAAATCAGCCTGATGTTAGGCTTCTTGCCAAGGAAAAAGCCGTGAAACAGACATGTTGTGGCACTTTTGCACTCCCTTTTGGATGCCTTTCACAGCTCCAGTGTGCCTGGAACTCAGGGCTTCCTGCTTTTAAAAATCCTAGCCCTAGGCCGAACCCCAACCCTAAGACGAGAAAGGCAAATCAGCCAGGAATTAGGCATGTCCCCAAGGAAAAAGCTGTGGAGGCAGGCATGTTGTGGTACTTTTGCGCTCTTCTTGGCTAGTCCTTCGCAGCTGCTGTGTTCTTGGAACTCAGGGCTTTCTGGTTAATAGAACCCTTACCCTAGGCGTAACTCAAACCTTAACCCTAGGAAGGAAAATCAGCCTATGGTTCGGGATGGTCTCATGGAAATATCAGTGGTGGCAGCCAAGTTGAGTCACTTTTGCGCTCCCCTTGGGATGCCTTTTGCAGCTGCAGTGTGCCTGGAGCCCAGGGCTTCCTGGTTTTAAAAGTCCTAGGCCTAAGCCTAACAGTAACCCTAGGAAGGTAAATCAGCCGGGTATTAGGGTTCTTCCTAAGGGAAAAGCCGTGAAAGCAGCCATGTTGTGGCACTTCTGCACTCCCTTTGGGATGCCTTTGGCAGATGAAGTAAGCCTGGAACTCAGGGCTTCCTGGTTAAAGAAATCCAAGCCCTAGGCTGAACCCTAACCCTAACCCTAGGCAGATAAATCAGCCTAGGTATAGGGATGGTGCCAAGGAAAAAGCTGTGAAAGCTGCCATGTTGTTGCACTTTTGTACTCCCCTTGGGATGCCTTGAACAGCTGCAGTGTGCCTGGAGCCCAGGGCTTCCTAGTTTCAAAAATCCTAGCCCTAGGCCTAAGCCTAACAGTAACCCTGGGAAAGTAAATCAGCCTGATGTTAGGTTTCTTGCCAAGGAAAAAGCCGTGAAAGCAGCCATGTTGTGGCACTTTTGCACTCCCTTTTGGATGCCTTTCACAGCTCCAGTGTGCCTGGAACTCAGGGCTTCCTGATTTTAAAAATCCTAGCCCTAGGCCGAACCCCAACCCTAAGACGAGAAAGGCAAATCAGCCAGGAATTAGGCATGTCCCCAAGGAAAAAGCTGTGGAGACAGGCATGTTGTGGTACTTTTGCGCTCTTCTTGGCTAGTCCTTCGCAGCTGCTGTGTTCTTGGAACTCAGGGCTTTCTGGTTAATAGAACCCTTACCCTAGGCGTAACTCAAACCTTAACCCTAGGAAGGAAAATCAACCTATGGTTCGGGATGGTCTCATGGAAATATCAGTGGTGGCAGCCAAGTTGCGTCACTTTTGCGCTCCCCTTGGGATGCCTTTCGCAGCTGCAGTGTGCCTGGAGCCCAGGGCTTCCTGGTTTTAAAAGTCCTAGGCCTAAGCCTAACAGTAACCCTAGGAAGGTAAATCAGCCAGGTATTAGGGTTCTTCCTAAGGGAAAAGCCGTGAAAGCAGCCATGTTGTGGCACTTCTGCACTCCCTTTGGGATGCCTTTGCCAGATGAAGTAAGCCTGGAACTCAGGGCTTCCTGGTTAAAAAAATTCAAGCCCTAGGCTGAACCCTAACCCTAACCCTAGGCAGATAAATCAGCCAAGGTATAGGGATGGTGCCAAGGAAAAAGCTGTGAAAGCTGCCATGTTGTTGCACTTTTGTACTCCCCTTGGGATGCCTTGAACAGCTGCAGTGTGCCTGGAGCCCAGGGCTTCCTAGTTTCAAAAATCCTAGCCCTAGGCCTAAGCCTAACAGTAACCCTGGGAAAGTAAATCAGCCTGATGTTAGGCTTCTTGCCAAGGAAAAAGCCGTGAAAGCAGCCATGTTGTGGCACTTCTGCACTCCCTTTGGGATGCCTTTGGCAGATGAAGTAAGCCTGGAACTCAGGGCTTCCTGGTTAAAGAAATCCAAGCCCTAGGCTGAACCCTAACCCTAACCCTAGGCAGATAAATCAGCCTAGGTATAGGGATGGTGCCAAGGAAAAAGCTGTGAAAGCTGCCATGTTGTTGCACTTTTGTACTCCCCTTGGGATGCCTTGAACAGCTGCAGTGTGCCTGGAGCTAAGGGCTTCCTAGTTTCAAAAATCCTAGCCCTAGGCCTAAGCCTAACAGTAACCCTGGGAAAGTAAATCAGCCTGATGTTAGGCTTCTTGCCAAGGAAAAAGCTGTGAAAGCTGCCATGTTGTTGCACTTTTGTACTCCCCTTGGGATGCCTTGAACAGCTGCAGTGTGCCTGGAGCTAAGGGCTTCCTAGTTTCAAAAATCCTAGCCCTAGGCCTAAGCCTAACAGTAACCCTGGGAAAGTAAATCAGCCTGGTGTTAGGCTTCTTGCCAAGGAAAAAGCCGTGAAAGCAGCCATGTTGTGGCACTTTTGCACTCCCTTTTGGATGCCTTTCACAGCTCCAGTGTGCCTGGAACTCAGGGCTTCCTGCTTTTAAAAATCCTAGCCCTAGGCCGAACCGCAACCCTATGACGAGAAAGGCAAATCAGCCAGGAATTAGGCATGTCCCCAAGGAAAAAGCTGTGGAGGCAGGCATGTTGTGGTACTTTTGCGCTCTTCTTGGCTAGTCCTTCGCAGCTGCTGTGTTCTTGGAACTCAGGGCTTTCTGGTTAATAGAACCCTTACCCTAGGCGTAACTCAAACCTTAACCCTAGGAAGGAAAATCAACCTATGGTTCGGGATGGTCTCATGGAAATATCAGTGGTGGCAGCCAAGTTGCGTCACTTTTGCGCTCCCCTTGGGATGCCTTTCGCAGCTGCAGTGTGCCTGGAGCCCAGGGCTTCCTGGTTTTAAAAGTCCTAGGCCTAAGCCTAACAGTAACCCTAGGAAGGTAAATCAGCCGGGTATTAGGGTTCTTCCTAAGGGAAAAGCCGTGAAAGCAGCCATGTTGTGGCACTTCTGCACTCCCTTTGGGATGCCTTTGGCAGATGAAGTAAGCCTGGAACTCAGGGCTTCCTGGTTAAAAAAATTCAAGCCCTAGGCTGAACCCTAACCCTAACCCTAGGCAGATAAATCAGCCTAGGTATAGGGATGGTGCCAAGAAAAAAGCTGTGAAAGCTGCCATGTTGTTGCACTTTTGTACTCCCCTTGGGATGCCTTGAACAGCTGCAGTGTGCCTGGAGCTAAGGGCTTCCTAGTTTCAAAAATCCTAGCCCTAGGCCTAAGCCTAACAGTAACCCTGGGAAGGTAAATCAGCCTGCTGTTAGGCTTCTTGCCAAGGAAAAAGCCGTGAAAGCAGCCATGTTGTGGCACTTTTGCACTCCCTTTGGGATGCCTTTGGCAGATGAAGTAAGCCTGGAACTCAGGGCTTCCTGGTTAAAAAAATCCAAGCCCTAGGCTGAACCCTAACCCTAACCCTAGGCAGATAAATCAGCCTAGGTATAGGGATGGTGCCAAGGAAAAAGCTGTGAAAGCTGCCATGTTGTTGCACTTTTGTACTCCCCTTGGATGCCTTGAACAGCTGCAGTGTGCCTGGAGCTAAGGGCTTCCTAGTTTCAAAAATCCTAGCCCTAGGCCTAAGCCTAACAGTAACCCTAGGAAGGTCAATCAGCCGGGTATTAGGGTTCTTCCTAAGGGAAAAGCCGTGAAAGCAGCCATGTTGTGGCACTTCTGCACTCCCTTTGGGATGCCTTTGGCAGATGAAGTAAGCCTGGAACTCAGGGCTTCCTGGTTAGCGAAATCCAAGCCCTAGGCTGAACCCTAACCCTAACCCTAGGCAGATAAATCAGCCTAGGTATAGGGATGGTGCCAAGGAAAAAGCTGTGAAAGCTGCCATGTTGTTGCACTTTTGTACTCCCCTTGGGATGCCTTGAACAGCTGCAGTGTGCCTGGAGCTAAGGGCCTCCTAGTTTCAAAAATCCTAGCCCTAGGCCTAAGCCTAACAGTAACCCTGGGAAAGTAAATCAGCCTGATGTTAGGCTTCTTGCCAAGGAAAAAGCCGTGAAAGCAGCCATGTTGTGGCACTTTTGCACTCCCTTTTGGATGCCTTTCACAGCTCCAGTGTGCCTGGAACTCAGGGCTTCCTGATTTTAAAAATCCTAGCCCTAGGCCGAACCGCAACCCTAAGACGAGAAAGGCAAATCAGCCAGGAATTAGGCATGTCCCCAAGGAAAAAGCTGTGGAGGCAGGCATGTTGTGGTACTTTTGCGCTCTTCTTGGCTAGTCCTTCGCAGCTGCTGTGTTCTTGGAACTCAGGGCTTTCTGGTTAATAGAACCCTTACCCTAGGCGTAACTCAAACCTTAACCCTAGGAAGGAAAATCAGCCTATGGTTCGGGATGCTCTCATGGAAATATCAGTGGTGGCAGCCAAGTTGCGTCACTTTTGCGCTCCCCTTGGGATGCCTTTTGCAGCTGCAGTGTGCCTGGAGCCCAGGGCTTCCTGGTTTTAAAAGTCCTAGGCCTAAGCCTAACAGTAACCCTAGGAAGGTAAATCAGCCGGGTATTAGGGTTCTTCCTAAGGGAAAAGCCGTGAAAGCAGCCATGTTGTGGCACTTCTGCACTCCCTTTGGGATGCCTTTGGCAGATGAAGTAAGCCTGGAACTCAGGGCTTCCTGGTTAAAGAAATCCAAGCCCTAGGCTGAACCCTAACCCTAACCCTAGGCAGATAAATCAGCCTAGGTATAGGGATGGTGCCAAGGAAAAAGCTGTGAAAGCTGCCATGTTGTTGCACTTTTGTACTCCCCTTGGGATGCCTTGAACAGCTGCAGTGTGCCTGGAGCTAAGGGCTTCCTCGTTTTAAAAATCCTAGCCCTAGGCCTAAGCCTAATAGTAACCCTGGGAAGGTAAGTCAGCCTGGTGTTAGGCGTCTTGCCAAGGAAAAAGCCGTGAAACAGCCATGTTGTGGCACTTTTGCACTCCCTTTTGGATGCCTTTCACAGCTCCAGTGTGCCTGGAACTCAGGGCTTCCTGCTTTTAAAAATCCTAGCCCTAGGCCGAACCCCAACCCTATGACGAGAAAGGCAAATCAGCCAGGAATTAGGCATGTCCCCAAGGAAAAAGCTGTGGAGGCAGGCATGTTGTGGTACTTTTGCGCTCTTCTTGGCTAGTCCTTCGCAGCTGCTGTGTTCTTGGAACTCAGGGCTTTCTGGTTAATAGAACCCTTACCCTAGGCGTAACTCAAACCTTAACCCTAGGAAGGAAAATCAACCTATGGTTCGGGATGGTCTCATGGAAATATCAGTGGTGGCAGCCAAGTTGCGTCACTTTTGCGCTCCCCTTGGGATGCCTTTCGCAGCTGCAGTGTGCCTGGAGCCCAGGGCTTCCTGGTTTTAAAAGTCCTAGGCCTAAGCCTAACAGTAACCCTAGGAAGGTAAATCAGCCGGGTATTAGGGTTCTTCCTAAGGGAAAAGCCGTGAAAGCAGCCATGTTGTGGCACTTCTGCACTCCCTTTGGGATGCCTTTGGCAGATGAAGTAAGCCTGGAACTCAGGGCTTCCTGGTTAAAAAAATTCAAGCCCTAGGCTGAACCCTAACCCTAACCCTAGGCAGATAAATCAGCCTAGGTATAGGGATGGTGCCAAGAAAAAAGCTGTGAAAGCTGCCATGTTGTTGCACTTTTGTACTCCCCTTGGGATGCCTTGAACAGCTGCAGTGTGCCTGGAGCTAAGGGCTTCCTAGTTTCAAAAATCCTAGCCCTAGGCCTAAGCCTAACAGTAACCCTGGGAAGGTAAATCAGCCTGCTGTTAGGCTTCTTGCCAAGGAAAAAGCCGTGAAAGCAGCCATGTTGTGGCACTTTTGCACTCCCTTTGGGATGCCTTTGGCAGATGAAGTAAGCCTGGAACTCAGGGCTTCCTGGTTAAAAAAATCCAAGCCCTAGGCTGAACCCTAACCCTAACCCTAGGCAGATAAATCAGCCTAGGTATAGGGATGGTGCCAAGGAAAAAGCTGTGAAAGCTGCCATGTTGTTGCACTTTTGTACTCCCCTTGGATGCCTTGAACAGCTGCAGTGTGCCTGGAGCTAAGGGCTTCCTAGTTTCAAAAATCCTAGCCCTAGGCCTAAGCCTAACAGTAACCCTAGGAAGGTCAATCAGCCGGGTATTAGGGTTCTTCCTAAGGGAAAAGCCGTGAAAGCAGCCATGTTGTGGCACTTCTGCACTCCCTTTGGGATGCCTTTGGCAGATGAAGTAAGCCTGGAACTCAGGGCTTCCTGGTTAGCGAAATCCAAGCCCTAGGCTGAACCCTAACCCTAACCCTAGGCAGATAAATCAGCCTAGGTATAGGGATGGTGCCAAGGAAAAAGCTGTGAAAGCTGCCATGTTGTTGCACTTTTGTACTCCCCTTGGGATGCCTTGAACAGCTGCAGTGTGCCTGGAGCTAAGGGCCTCCTAGTTTCAAAAATCCTAGCCCTAGGCCTAAGCCTAACAGTAACCCTGGGAAAGTAAATCAGCCTGATGTTAGGCTTCTTGCCAAGGAAAAAGCCGTGAAAGCAGCCATGTTGTGGCACTTTTGCACTCCCTTTTGGATGCCTTTCACAGCTCCAGTGTGCCTGGAACTCAGGGCTTCCTGATTTTAAAAATCCTAGCCCTAGGCCGAACCGCAACCCTAAGACGAGAAAGGCAAATCAGCCAGGAATTAGGCATGTCCCCAAGGAAAAAGCTGTGGAGGCAGGCATGTTGTGGTACTTTTGCGCTCTTCTTGGCTAGTCCTTCGCAGCTGCTGTGTTCTTGGAACTCAGGGCTTTCTGGTTAATAGAACCCTTACCCTAGGCGTAACTCAAACCTTAACCCTAGGAAGGAAAATCAGCCTATGGTTCGGGATGCTCTCATGGAAATATCAGTGGTGGCAGCCAAGTTGCGTCACTTTTGCGCTCCCCTTGGGATGCCTTTTGCAGCTGCAGTGTGCCTGGAGCCCAGGGCTTCCTGGTTTTAAAAGTCCTAGGCCTAAGCCTAACAGTAACCCTAGGAAGGTAAATCAGCCGGGTATTAGGGTTCTTCCTAAGGGAAAAGCCGTGAAAGCAGCCATGTTGTGGCACTTCTGCACTCCCTTTGGGATGCCTTTGGCAGATGAAGTAAGCCTGGAACTCAGGGCTTCCTGGTTAAAGAAATCCAAGCCCTAGGCTGAACCCTAACCCTAACCCTAGGCAGATAAATCAGCCTAGGTATAGGGATGGTGCCAAGGAAAAAGCTGTGAAAGCTGCCATGTTGTTGCACTTTTGTACTCCCCTTGGGATGCCTTGAACAGCTGCAGTGTGCCTGGAGCTAAGGGCTTCCTCGTTTTAAAAATCCTAGCCCTAGGCCTAAGCCTAATAGTAACCCTGGGAAGGTAAGTCAGCCTGGTGTTAGGCGTCTTGCCAAGGAAAAAGCCGTGAAACAGCCATGTTGTGGCACTTTTGCACTCCCTTTTGGATGCCTTTCACAGCTCCAGTGTGCCTGGAACTCAGGGCTTCCTGCTTTTAAAAATCCTAGCCCTAGGCCGAACCCCAACCCTATGACGAGAAAGGCAAATCAGCCAGGAATTAGGCATGTCCCCAAGGAAAAAGCTGTGGAGGCAGGCATGTTGTGGTACTTTTGCGCTCTTCTTGGCTAGTCCTTCGCAGCTGCTGTGTTCTTGGAACTCAGGGCTTTCTGGTTAATAGAACCCTTACCCTAGGCGTAACTCAAACCTTAACCCTAGGAAGGAAAATCAACCTATGGTTCGGGATGGTCTCATGGAAATATCAGTGGTGGCAGCCAAGTTGCGTCACTTTTGCGCTCCCCTTGGGATGCCTTTCGCAGCTGCAGTGTGCCTGGAGCCCAGGGCTTCCTGGTTTTAAAAGTCCTAGGCCTAAGCCTAACAGTAACCCTAGGAAGGTAAATCAGCCGGGTATTAGGGTTCTTCCTAAGGGAAAAGCCGTGAAAGCAGCCATGTTGTGGCACTTCTGCACTCCCTTTGGGATGCCTTTGGCAGATGAAGTAAGCCTGGAACTCAGGGCTTCCTGGTTAAAGAAATTCAAGCCCTAGGCTGAACCCTAACCCTAACCCTAGGCAGATAAATCAGCCTAGGTATAGGGATGGTGCCAAGGAAAAAGCTGTGAAAGCTGCCATGTTGTTGCACTTTTGTACTCCCCTTGGGATGCCTTGAACAGCTGCAGTGTGCCTGGAGCTAAGGGCTTCCTAGTTTCAAAAATCCTAGCCCTAGGCCTAAGCCTAACAGTAACCCTGGGAAAGTAAATCAGCCTGATGTTAGGCTTCTTGCCAAGGAAAAAGCCGTGAAAGCAGCCATGTTGTGGCACTTCTGCACTCCCTTTGGGATGCCTTTGGCAGATGAAGTAAGCCTGGAACTCAGGGCTTCCTGGTTAAAGAAATCCAAGCCCTAGGCTGAACCCTAACCCTAACCCTAGGCAGATAAATCAGCCTAGGTATAGGGATGGTGCCAAGGAAAAAGCTGTGAAAGCTGCCATGTTGTTGCACTTTTGTACTTCCCTTGGGATGCCTTGAACAGCTGCAGTGTGCCTGGAGCTAAGGGCTTCCTAGTTTCAAAAATCCTAGCCCTAGGCCTAAGCCTAACAGTAACCCTGGGAAAGTAAATCAGCCTGATGTTAGGTTTCTTGCCAAGGAAAAAGCCGTGAAAGCAGCCATGTTGTGGCACTTTTGCACTCCCTTTTGGATGCCTTTCACAGCTCCAGTGTGCCTGGAACTCAGGGCTTCCTGCTTTTAAAAATCCTAGCCCTAGGCCGAACCGCAACCCTAAGACGAGAAAGGCAAATCAGCCAGGAATTAGGCATGTCCCCAAGGAAAAAGCTGTGGAGGCAGGCATGTTGTGGTACTTTTGCGCTCTTCTTGGCTAGTCCTTCGCAGCTGCTGTGTTCTTGGAACTCAGGGCTTTCTGGTTAATAGAACCCTTACCCTAGGCGTAACTCAAACCTTAACCCTAGGAAGGAAAATCAACCTATGGTTCGGGATGGTCTCATGGAAATATCAGTGGTGGCAGCCAAGTTGCGTCACTTTTGCGCTCCCCTTGGGATGCCTTTCGCAGCTGCAGTGTGCCTGGAGGCCAGGGCTTCCTGGTTTTAAAAGTCCTAGGCCTAAGCCTAACAGTAACCCTAGGAAGGTAAATCAGCCGGGTATTAGGGCTCTTCCTAAGGGAAAAGCCGTGAAAGCAGCCATGTTGTGGCACTTCTGCACTCCCTTTGGGATGCCTTTGGCAGATGAAGTAAGCCTGGAACTCAGGGCTTCCTGGTTAAAAAAATTCAAGCCCTAGGCTGAACCCTAACCCTAACCCTAGGCAGATAAATCAGCCTAGGTATAGGGATGGTGCCAAGAAAAAAGCTGTGAAAGCTGCCATGTTGTTGCACTTTTGTACTCCCCTTGGGATGCCTTGAACAGCTGCAGTGTGCCTGGAGCTAAGGGCTTCCTAGTTTTAAAGATCCTAGCCCTAGGCCTAAGCCTAACAGTAACCCTGGGAAGGTAAATCAGCCTGGTGTTAGGCGTCTTGCCAAGGAAAAAGCCGTGAAAGCAGCCATGTTGTGGCACTTTTGCACTCCCTTTTGGATGCCTTTCACAGCTCCAGTGTGCCTGGAACTCAGGGCTTCCTGCTTTTAAAAATCCTAGCCCTAGGCCGAACCCCAACCCTAAGACGAGAAAGGCAAATCAGCCAGGAATTAGGCATGTCCCCAAGGAAAAAGCTGTGGAGGCAGGCATGTTGTGGTACTTTTGCGCTCTTCTTGGCTAGTCCTTCGCAGCTGCTGTGTTCTTGGAACTCAGGGCTTTCTGGTTAATAGAACCCTTACCCTAGGCGTAACTCAAACCTTAACCCTAGGAAGGAAAATCAACCTATGGTTCGGGATGGTCTCATGGAAATATCAGTGGTGGCAGCCAAGTTGCGTCACTTTTGCGCTCCCCTTGGGATGCCTTTCGCAGCTGCAGTGTGCCTGGAGCCCAGGGCTTCCTGGTTTTAAAAGTCCTAGGCCTAAGCCTAACAGTAACCCTAGGAAGGTAAATCAGCCAGGTATTAGGGTTCTTCCTAAGGGAAAAGCCGTGAAAGCAGCCATGTTGTGGCACTTCTGCACTCCCTTTGGGATGCCTTTGGCAGATGAAGTAAGCCTGGAACTCAGGGCTTCCTGGTTAAAAAAATTCAAGCCCTAGGCTGAACCCTAACCCTAACCCTAGGCAGATAAATCAGCCTAGGTATAGGGATGGTGCCAAGGAAAAAGCTGTGAAAGCTGCCATGTTGTTGCACTTTTGTACTCCCCTTGGGATGCCTTGAACAGCTGCAGTGTGCCTGGAGCCCAGGGCTTCCTAGTTTCAAAAATCCTAGCCCGAGGCCTAAGCCTAACAGTAACCCTGGGAAGGTAAATCAGCCTGATGTTAGGTTTCTTGCCAAGGAAAAAGCCGTGAAAGCAGCCATGTTGTGGCACTTCTGCACTCCCTTTGGGATGCCTTTGGCAGATGAAGTAAGCCTGGAACTCAGGGCTTCCTGGTTAAAGAAATCCAAGCCCTAGGCTGAACCCTAACCCTAACCCTAGGCAGATAAATCAGCCTAGGTATAGGGATGGTGCCAAGGAAAAAGCTGTGAAAGCTGCCATGTTGTTGCACTTTTGTACTCCCCTTGGGATGCCTTGAACAGCTGCAGTGTGCCTGGAGCTAAGGGCTTCCTAGTTTCAAAAATCCTAGCCCTAGGCCTAAGCCTAACAGTAACCCTGGGAAAGTAAATCAGCCTGATGTTAGGCTTCTTGCCAAGGAAAAAGCTGTGAAAGCTGCCATGTTGTTGCACTTTTGTACTCCCCTTGGGATGCCTTGAACAGCTGCAGTGTGCCTGGAGCTAAGGGCTTCCTAGTTTCAAAAATCCTAGCCCTAGGCCTAAGCCTAACAGTAACCCTGGGAAAGTAAATCAGCCTGGTGTTAGGCTTCTTGCCAAGGAAAAAGCCGTGAAAGCAGCCATGTTGTGGCACTTTTGCACTCCCTTTTGGATGCCTTTCACAGCTCCAGTGTGCCTGGAACTCAGGGCTTCCTGCTTTTAAAAATCCTAGCCCTAGGCCGAACCGCAACCCTATGACGAGAAAGGCAAATCAGCCAGGAATTAGGCATGTCCCCAAGGAAAAAGCTGTGGAGGCAGGCATGTTGTGGTACTTTTGCGCTCTTCTTGGCTAGTCCTTCGCAGCTGCTGTGTTCTTGGAACTCAGGGCTTTCTGGTTAATAGAACCCTTACCCTAGGCGTAACTCAAACCTTAACCCTAGGAAGGAAAATCAACCTATGGTTCGGGATGGTCTCATGGAAATATCAGTGGTGGCAGCCAAGTTGCGTCACTTTTGCGCTCCCCTTGGGATGCCTTTCGCAGCTGCAGTGTGCCTGGAGCCCAGGGCTTCCTGGTTTTAAAAGTCCTAGGCCTAAGCCTAACAGTAACCCTAGGAAGGTAAATCAGCCGGGTATTAGGGTTCTTCCTAAGGGAAAAGCCGTGAAAGCAGCCATGTTGTGGCACTTCTGCACTCCCTTTGGGATGCCTTTGGCAGATGAAGTAAGCCTGGAACTCAGGGCTTCCTGGTTAAAAAAATTCAAGCCCTAGGCTGAACCCTAACCCTAACCCCAGGCAGATAAATCAGCCTAGGTATAGGGATGGTGCCAAGAAAAAAGCTGTGAAAGCTGCCATGTTGTTGCACTTTTGTACTCCCCTTGGGATGCCTTGAACAGCTGCAGTGTGCCTGGAGCTAAGGGCTTCCTAGTTTCAAAAATCCTAGCCCTAGGCCTAAGCCTAACAGTAACCCTGGGAAGGTAAATCAGCCTGATGTTAGGCTTCTTGCCAAGGAAAAAGCCGTGAAAGCAGCCATGTTGTGGCACTTTTGCACTCCCTTTGGGATGCCTTTGGCAGATGAAGTAAGCCTGGAACTCAGGGCTTCCTGGTTAAAGAAATCCAAGCCCTAGGCTGAACCCTAACCCTAACCCTAGGCAGATAAATCAGCCTAGGTATAGGGATGGTGCCAAGGAAAAAGCTGTGAAAGCTGCCATGTTGTTGCACTTTTGTACTCCCCTTGGATGCCTTGAACAGCTGCAGTGTGCCTGGAGCTAAGGGCTTCCTAGTTTCAAAAATCCTAGCCCTAGGCCTAAGCCTAACAGTAACCCTGGGAAAGTAAATCAGCCTGATGTTAGGCTTCTTGCCAAGGAAAAAGCCGTGAAAGCAGCCATGTTGTGGCACTTCTGCACTCCCTTTGGGATGCCTTTGGCAGATGAAGTAAGCCTGGAACTCAGGGCTTCCTGGTTAAAGAAATCCAAGCCCTAGGCTGAACCCTAACCCTAACCCTAGGCAGATAAATCAGCCTAGGTATAGGGATGGTGCCAAGGAAAAAGCTGTGAAAGCTGCCATGTTGTTGCACTTTTGTACTCCCCTTGGGATGCCTTGAACAGCTGCAGTGTGCCTGGAGCCCAGGGCTTCCTAGTTTCAAAAATCCTAGCCCTAGGCCTAAGCCTAACAGTAACCCTGGGAAAGTAAATCAGCCTGATGTTAGGTTTCTTGCCAAGGAAAAAGCCGTGAAAGCAGCCATGTTGTGGCACTTTTGCACTCCCTTTTGGATGCCTTTCACAGCTGCAGTGTGCCTGGAACTCAGGGCTTCCTGATTTTAAAAATCCTAGCCCTAGGCCGAACCCCAACCCTAAGACGAGAAAGGCAAATCAGCCAGGAATTAGGCATGTCCCCAAGGAAAAAGCTGTGGAGGCAGGCATGTTGTGGTACTTTTGCGCTCTTCTTGGCTAGTCCTTCGCAGCTGCTGTGTTCTTGGAACTCAGGGCTTTCTGGTTAATAGAACCCTTACCCTAGGCGTAACTCAAACCTTAACCCTAGGAAGGAAAATCAACCTATGGTTCGGGATGGTCTCATGGAAATATCAGTGGTGGCAGCCAAGTTGCGTCACTTTTGCGCTCCCCTTGGGATGCCTTTCGCAGCTGCAGTGTGCCTGGAGCCCAGGGCTTCCTAGTTTCAAAAATCCTAGCCCTAGGCCTAAGCCTAACAGTAACCCTGGGAAAGTAAATCAGCCTGATGTTAGGCTTCTTGCCAAGGAAAAAGCCGTGAAAGCAGCCATGTTGTGGCACTTCTGCACTCCCTTTGGGATGCCTTTGGCAGATGAAGTAAGCCTGGAACTCAGGGCTTCCTGGTTAAAGAAATCCAAGCCCTAGGCTGAACCCTAACCCTAACCCTAGGCAGATAAATCAGCCTAGGTATAGGGATGGTGCCAAGGAAAAAGCTGTGAAAGCTGCCATGTTGTTGCACTTTTGTACTCCCCTTGGGATGCCTTGAACAGCTGCAGTGTGCCTGGAGCTAAGGGCTTCCTAGTTTCAAAAATCCTAGCCCTAGGCCTAAGCCTAACAGTAACCCTGGGAAAGTAAATCAGCCTGGTGTTAGGCTTCTTGCCAAGGAAAAAGCTGTGAAAGCTGCCATGTTGTTGCACTTTTGTACTCCCCTTGGGATGCCTTGAACAGCTGCAGTGTGCCTGGAGCTAAGGGCTTCCTAGTTTCAAAAATCCTAGCCCTAGGCCTAAGCCTAACAGTAACCCTGGGAAAGTAAATCAGCCTGGTGTTAGGCTTCTTGCCAAGGAAAAAGCCGTGAAAGCAGCCATGTTGTGGCACTTTTGCACTCCCTTTTGGATGCCTTTCACAGCTCCAGTGTGCCTGGAACTCAGGGCTTCCTGCTTTTAAAAATCCTAGCCCTAGGCCGAACCGCAACCCTATGACGAGAAAGGCAAATCAGCCAGGATTTAGGCATGTCCCCAAGGAAAAAGCTGTGGAGGCAGGCATGTTGTGGTACTTTTGCGCTCTTCTTGGCTAGTCCTTCGCAGCTGCTGTGTTCTTGGAACTCAGGGCTTTCTGGTTAATAGAACCCTTACCCTAGGCGTAACTCAAACCTTAACCCTAGGAAGGAAAATCAACCTATGGTTCGGGATGGTCTCATGGAAATATCAGTGGTGGCAGCCAAGTTGCGTCACTTTTGCGCTCCCCTTGGGATGCCTTTCGCAGCTGCAGTGTGCCTGGAGCCCAGGGCTTCCTGGTTTTAAAAGTCCTAGGCCTAAGCCTAACAGTAACCCTAGGAAGGTAAATCAGCCAGGTATTAGGGTTCTTCCTAAGGGAAAAGCCGTGAAAGCAGCCATGTTGTGGCACTTCTGCACTCCCTTTGGGATGCCTTTGGCAGATGAAGTAAGCCTGGAACTCAGGGCTTCCTGGTTAAAGAAATCCAAGCCCTAGGCTGAACCCTAACCCTAACCCTAGGCAGATAAATCAGCCTAGGTATAGGGATGGTGCCAAGGAAAAAGCTGTGAAAGCTGCCATGTTGTTGCACTTTTGTACTCCCCTTGGGATGCCTTGAACAGCTGCAGTGTGCCTGGAGCCCAGGGCTTCCTAGTTTCAAAAATCCTAGCCCTAGGCCTAAGCCTAACAGTAACCCTGGGAAAGTAAATCAGCCTGATGTTAGGTTTCTTGCCAAGGAAAAAGCCGTGAAAGCAGCCATGTTGTGGCACTTTTGCACTCCCTTTTGGATGCCTTTCACAGCTCCAGTGTGCCTGGAACTCAGGGCTTCCTGATTTTAAAAATCCTAGCCCTAGGCCGAACCCCAACCCTAAGACGAGAAAGGCAAATCAGCCAGGAATTAGGCATGTCCCCAAGGAAAAAGCTGTGGAGGCAGGCATGTTGTGGTACTTTTGCGCTCTTCTTGGCTAGTCCTTCGCAGCTGCTGTGTTCTTGGAACTCAGGGCTTTCTGGTTAATAGAACCCTTACCCTAGGCATAACTCAAACCTTAACCCTAGGAAGGAAAATCAACCTATGGTTCGGGATGGTCTCATGGAAATATCAGTGGTGGCAGCCAAGTTGCGTCACTTTTGCGCTCCCCTTGGGATGCCTTTCGCAGCTGCAGTGTGCCTGGAGCCCAGGGCTTCCTGGTTTTAAAAGTCCTAGGCCTAAGCCTAACAGTAACCCTAGGAAGGTAAATCAGCCAGGTATTAGGGTTCTTCCTAAGGGAAAAGCCGTGAAAGCAGCCATGTTGTGGCACTTCTGCACTCCCTTTGGGATGCCTTTGGCAGATGAAGTAAGCCTGGAACTCAGGGCTTCCTGGTTAAAAAAATTCAAGCCTAGGCTGAACCCTAACCCTAACCCTAGGCAGATAAATCAGCCAAGGTATAGGGATGGTGCCAAGGAAAAAGCTGTGAAAGCTGCCATGTTGTTGCACTTTTGTACTCCCCTTGGGATGCCTTGAACAGCTGCAGTGTGCCTGGAGCCCAGGGCTTCCTAGTTTCAAAAATCCTAGCCCTAGGCCTAAGCCTAACAGTAACCCTGGGAAAGTAAATCAGCCTGATGTTAGGCTTCTTGCCAAGGAAAAAGCCGTGAAAGCAGCCATGTTGTGGCACTTCTGCACTCCCTTTGGGATGCCTTTGGCAGATGAAGTAAGCCTGGAACTCAGGGCTTCCTGGTTAAAGAAATCCAAGCCCTAGGCTGAACCCTAACCCTAACCCTAGGCAGATAAATCAGCCTAGGTATAGGGATGGTGCCAAGGAAAAAGCTGTGAAAGCTGCCATGTTGTTGCACTTTTGTACTCCCCTTGGGATGCCTTGAACAGCTGCAGTGTGCCTGGAGCTAAGGGCTTCCTAGTTTCAAAAATCCTAGCCCTAGGCCTAAGCCTAACAGTAACCCTGGGAAAGTAAATCAGCCTGGTGTTAGGCTTCTTGCCAAGGAAAAAGCTGTGAAAGCTGCCATGTTGTTGCACTTTTGTACTCCCCTTGGGATGCCTTGAACAGCTGCAGTGTGCCTGGAGCTAAGGGCTTCCTAGTTTCAAAAATCCTAGCCCTAGGCCTAAGCCTAACAGTAACCCTGGGAAAGTAAATCAGCCTGGTGTTAGGCTTCTTGCCAAGGAAAAAGCCGTGAAAGCAGCCATGTTGTGGCACTTTTGCACTCCCTTTTGGATGCCTTTCACAGCTCCAGTGTGCCTGGAACTCAGGGCTTCCTGCTTTTAAAAATCCTAGCCCTAGGCCGAACCGCAACCCTATGACGAGAAAGGCAAATCAGCCAGGATTTAGGCATGTCCCCAAGGAAAAAGCTGTGGAGGCAGGCATGTTGTGGTACTTTTGCGCTCTTCTTGGCTAGTCCTTCGCAGCTGCTGTGTTCTTGGAACTCAGGGCTTTCTGGTTAATAGAACCCTTACCCTAGGCGTAACTCAAACCTTAACCCTAGGAAGGAAAATCAACCTATGGTTCGGGATGGTCTCATGGAAATATCAGTGGTGGCAGCCAAGTTGCGTCACTTTTGCGCTCCCCTTGGGATGCCTTTCGCAGCTGCAGTGTGCCTGGAGCCCAGGGCTTCCTGGTTTTAAAAGTCCTAGGCCTAAGCCTAACAGTAACCCTAGGAAGGTAAATCAGCCAGGTATTAGGGTTCTTCCTAAGGGAAAAGCCGTGAAAGCAGCCATGTTGTGGCACTTCTGCACTCCCTTTGGGATGCCTTTGGCAGATGAAGTAAGCCTGGAACTCAGGGCTTCCTGGTTAAAGAAATCCAAGCCCTAGGCTGAACCCTAACCCTAACCCTAGGCAGATAAATCAGCCTAGGTATAGGGATGGTGCCAAGGAAAAAGCTGTGAAAGCTGCCATGTTGTTGCACTTTTGTACTCCCCTTGGGATGCCTTGAACAGCTGCAGTGTGCCTGGAGCCCAGGGCTTCCTAGTTTCAAAAATCCTAGCCCTAGGCCTAAGCCTAACAGTAACCCTGGGAAAGTAAATCAGCCTGATGTTAGGTTTCTTGCCAAGGAAAAAGCCGTGAAAGCAGCCATGTTGTGGCACTTTTGCACTCCCTTTTGGATGCCTTTCACAGCTCCAGTGTGCCTGGAACTCAGGGCTTCCTGATTTTAAAAATCCTAGCCCTAGGCCGAACCCCAACCCTAAGACGAGAAAGGCAAATCAGCCAGGAATTAGGCATGTCCCCAAGGAAAAAGCTGTGGAGGCAGGCATGTTGTGGTACTTTTGCGCTCTTCTTGGCTAGTCCTTCGCAGCTGCTGTGTTCTTGGAACTCAGGGCTTTCTGGTTAATAGAACCCTTACCCTAGGCATAACTCAAACCTTAACCCTAGGAAGGAAAATCAACCTATGGTTCGGGATGGTCTCATGGAAATATCAGTGGTGGCAGCCAAGTTGCGTCACTTTTGCGCTCCCCTTGGGATGCCTTTCGCAGCTGCAGTGTGCCTGGAGCCCAGGGCTTCCTGGTTTTAAAAGTCCTAGGCCTAAGCCTAACAGTAACCCTAGGAAGGTAAATCAGCCAGGTATTAGGGTTCTTCCTAAGGGAAAAGCCGTGAAAGCAGCCATGTTGTGGCACTTCTGCACTCCCTTTGGGATGCCTTTGGCAGATGAAGTAAGCCTGGAACTCAGGGCTTCCTGGTTAAAAAAATTCAAGCCTAGGCTGAACCCTAACCCTAACCCTAGGCAGATAAATCAGCCAAGGTATAGGGATGGTGCCAAGGAAAAAGCTGTGAAAGCTGCCATGTTGTTGCACTTTTGTACTCCCCTTGGGATGCCTTGAACAGCTGCAGTGTGCCTGGAGCCCAGGGCTTCCTAGTTTCAAAAATCCTAGCCCTAGGCCTAAGCCTAACAGTAACCCTGGGAAAGTAAATCAGCCTGATGTTAGGCTTCTTGCCAAGGAAAAAGCCGTGAAAGCAGCCATGTTGTGGCACTTCTGCACTCCCTTTGGGATGCCTTTGGCAGATGAAGTAAGCCTGGAACTCAGGGCTTCCTGGTTAAAGAAATCCAAGCCCTAGGCTGAACCCTAACCCTAACCCTAGGCAGATAAATCAGCCTAGGTATAGGGATGGTGCCAAGGAAAAAGCTGTGAAAGCTGCCATGTTGTTGCACTTTTGTACTCCCCTTGGGATGCCTTGAACAGCTGCAGTGTGCCTGGAGCTAAGGGCTTCCTAGTTTCAAAAATCCTAGCCCTAGGCCTAAGCCTAACAGTAACCCTGGGAAAGTAAATCAGCCTGGTGTTAGGCTTCTTGCCAAGGAAAAAGCTGTGAAAGCTGCCATGTTGTTGCACTTTTGTACTCCCCTTGGGATGCCTTGAACAGCTGCAGTGTGCCTGGAGCTAAGGGCTTCCTAGTTTCAAAAATCCTAGCCCTAGGCCTAAGCCTAACAGTAACCCTGGGAAAGTAAATCAGCCTGGTGTTAGGCTTCTTGCCAAGGAAAAAGCCGTGAAAGCAGCCATGTTGTGGCACTTTTGCACTCCCTTTTGGATGCCTTTCACAGCTCCAGTGTGCCTGGAACTCAGGGCTTCCTGCTTTTAAAAATCCTAGCCCTAGGCCGAACCGCAACCCTATGACGAGAAAGGCAAATCAGCCAGGATTTAGGCATGTCCCCAAGGAAAAAGCTGTGGAGGCAGGCATGTTGTGGTACTTTTGCGCTCTTCTTGGCTAGTCCTTCGCAGCTGCTGTGTTCTTGGAACTCAGGGCTTTCTGGTTAATAGAACCCTTACCCTAGGCGTAACTCAAACCTTAACCCTAGGAAGGAAAATCAACCTATGGTTCGGGATGGTCTCATGGAAATATCAGTGGTGGCAGCCAAGTTGCGTCACTTTTGCGCTCCCCTTGGGATGCCTTTCGCAGCTGCAGTGTGCCTGGAGCCCAGGGCTTCCTGGTTTTAAAAGTCCTAGGCCTAAGCCTAACAGTAACCCTAGGAAGGTAAATCAGCCGGGTATTAGGGTTCTTCCTAAGGGAAAAGCCGTGAAAGCAGCCATGTTGTGGCACTTCTGCACTCCCTTTGGGATGCCTTTGGCAGATGAAGTAAGCCTGGAACTCAGGGCTTCCTGGTTAAAAAAATTCAAGCCCTAGGCTGAACCCTAACCCTAACCCTAGGCAGATAAATCAGCCTAGGTATAGGGATGGTGCCAAGAAAAAAGCTGTGAAAGCTGCCATGTTGTTGCACTTTTGTACTCCCCTTGGGATGCCTTGAACAGCTGCAGTGTGCCTGGAGCTAAGGGCTTCCTAGTTTCAAAAATCCTAGCCCTAGGCCTAAGCCTAACAGTAACCCTGGGAAGGTAAATCAGCCTGCTGTTAGGCTTCTTGCCAAGGAAAAAGCCGTGAAAGCAGCCATGTTGTGGCACTTTTGCACTCCCTTTGGGATGCCTTTGGCAGATGAAGTAAGCCTGGAACTCAGGGCTTCCTGGTTAAAAAAATCCAAGCCCTAGGCTGAACCCTAACCCTAACCCTAGGCAGATAAATCAGCCTAGGTATAGGGATGGTGCCAAGGAAAAAGCTGTGAAAGCTGCCATGTTGTTGCACTTTTGTACTCCCCTTGGATGCCTTGAACAGCTGCAGTGTGCCTGGAGCTAAGGGCTTCCTAGTTTCAAAAATCCTAGCCCTAGGCCTAAGCCTAACAGTAACCCTAGGAAGGTAAATCAGCCGGGTATTAGGGTTCTTCCTAAGGGAAAAGCCGTGAAAGCAGCCATGTTGTGGCACTTCTGCACTCCCTTTGGGATGCCTTTGCCAGATGAAGTAAGCCTGGAACTCAGGGCTTCCTGGTTAACGAAATCCAAGCCCTAGGCTGAACCCTAACCCTAACCCTAGGCAGATAAATCAGCCTAGGTATAGGGATGGTGCCAAGGAAAAAGCTGTGAAAGCTGCCATGTTGTTGCACTTTTGTACTCCCCTTGGGATGCCTTGAACAGCTGCAGTGTGCCTGGAGCTAAGGGCCTCCTAGTTTCAAAAATCCTAGCCCTAGGCCTAAGCCTAACAGTAACCCTGGGAAAGTAAAACAGCCTGATGTTAGGCTTCTTGCCAAGGAAAAAGCCGTGAAAGCAGCCATGTTGTGGCACTTTTGCACTCCCTTTTGGATGCCTTTCACAGCTCCAGTGTGCCTGGAACTCAGGGCTTCCTGCTTTTAAAAATCCTAGCCCTAGGCCGAACCGCAACCCTAAGACGAGAAAGGCAAATCAGCCAGGAATTAGGCATGTCCCCAAGGAAAAAGCTGTGGAGGCAGGCATGTTGTGGTACTTTTGCGCTCTTCTTGGCTAGTCCTTCGCAGCTGCTGTGTTCTTGGAACTCAGGGCTTTCTGGTTAATAGAACCCTTACCCTAGGCGTAACTCAAACCTTAACCCTAGGAAGGAAAATCAGCCTATGGTTCGGGATGGTCTCATGGAAATATCAGTGGTGGCAGCCAAGTTGCGTCACTTTTGCGCTCCCCTTGGGATGCCTTTTGCAGCTGCAGTGTGCCTGGAGCCCAGGGCTTCCTGGTTTTAAAAGTCCTAGGCCTAAGCCTAACAGTAACCCTAGGAAGGTAAATCAGCCGGGTATTAGGGTTCTTCCTAAGGGAAAAGCCGTGAAAGCAGCCATGTTGTGGCACTTCTGCACTCCCTTTGGGATGCCTTTGGCAGATGAAGTAAGCCTGGAACTCAGGGCTTCCTGGTTAAAGAAATCCAAGCCCTAGGCTGAACCCTAACCCTAACCCTAGGCAGATAAATCAGCCTAGGTATAGGGATGGTGCCAAGGAAAAAGCTGTGAAAGCTGCCATGTTGTTGCACTTTTGTACTCCCCTTGGGATGCCTTGAACAGCTGCAGTGTGCCTGGAGCTAAGGGCTTCCTAGTTTTAAAAATCGTAGCCCTAGGCCTAAGCCTAATAGTAACCCTAGGAAGGTAAGTCAGCCTGGTGTTAGGCGTCTTGCCAAGGAAAAAGCCGTGAAAGCAGCCATGTTGTGGCACTTTTGCACTCCCTTTTGGATGCCTTTCACAGCTCCAGTGTGCCTGGAACTCAAGGCTTCCTGATTTTAAAAATCCTAGCCCTCGGCCGAACCCCAACCCTAAGACGAGAAAGGCAAATCAGCCAGGAATTAGGCATGTCCCCAAGGAAAAAGCTGTGGAGGCAGGCATGTTGTGGTACTTTTGCGCTCTTCTTGGCTAGTCCTTCGCAGCTGCTGTGTTCTTGGAACTCAGGGCTTTCTGGTTAATAGAACCCTTACCCTAGGCGTAACTCAAACCTTAACCCTAGGAAGGAAAATCAACCTATGGTTCGGGATGCTCTCATGGAAATATCAGTGGTGGCAGCCAAGTTGCGTCACTTTTGCGCTCCCCTTGGGATGCCTTTTGCAGCTGCAGTGTGCCTGGAGCCCAGGGCTTCCTGGTTTTAAAAGTCCTAGGCCTAAGCCTAACAGTAACCCTAGGAAGGTAAATCAGCCGGGTATTAGGGTTCTTCCTAAGGGAAAAGCCGTGAAAGCAGCCATGTTGTGGCACTTCTGCACTCCCTTTGGGATGCCTTTGGCAGATGAAGTAAGCCTGGAACTCAGGGCTTCCTGGTTAAAGAAATCCAAGCCCTAGGCTGAACCCTAACCCTAACCCTAGGCAGATAAATCAGCCTAGGTATAGGGATGGTGCCAAGGAAAAAGCTGTGAAAGCTGCCATGTTGTTGCACTTTTGTACTCCCCTTGGGATGCCTTGAACAGCTGCAGTGTGCCTGGAGCTAAGGGCTTCCTCGTTTTAAAAATCCTAGCCCTAGGCCTAAGCCTAATAGTAACCCTGGGAAGGTAAGTCAGCCTGGTGTTAGGCGTCTTGCCAAGGAAAAAGCCGTGAAACAGCCATGTTGTGGCACTTTTGCACTCCCTTTTGGATGCCTTTCACAGCTCCAGTGTGCCTGGAACTCAGGGCTTCCTGCTTTTAAAAATCCTAGCCCTAGGCCGAACCCCAACCCTATGACGAGAAAGGCAAATCAGCCAGGAATTAGGCATGTCCCCAAGGAAAAAGCTGTGGAGGCAGGCATGTTGTGGTACTTTTGCGCTCTTCTTGGCTAGTCCTTCGCAGCTGCTGTGTTCTTGGAACTCAGGGCTTTCTGGTTAATAGAACCCTTACCCTAGGCGTAACTCAAACCTTAACCCTAGGAAGGAAAATCAACCTATGGTTCGGGATGGTCTCATGGAAATATCAGTGGTGGCAGCCAAGTTGCGTCACTTTTGCGCTCCCCTTGGGATGCCTTTTGCAGCTGCAGTGTGCCTGGAGCCCAGGGCTTCCTGGTTTTAAAAGTCCTAGGCCTAAGCCTAACAGTAACCCTAGGAAGGTAAATCAGCCGGGTATTAGGGTTCTTCCTAAGGGAAAAGCCGTGAAAGCAGCCATGTTGTGGCACTTCTGCACTCCCTTTGGGATGCCTTTGGCAGATGAAGTAAGCCTGGAACTCAGGGCTTCCTGGTTAAAGAAATTCAAGCCCTAGGCTGAACCCTAACCCTAACCCTAGGCAGATAAATCAGCCTAGGTATAGGGATGGTGCCAAGGAAAAAGCTGTGAAAGCTGCCATGTTGTTGCACTTTTGTACTCCCCTTGGGATGCCTTGAACAGCTGCAGTGTGCCTGGAGCTAACGGCTTCCTAGTTTCAAAAATCCTAGCCCTAGGCCTAAGCCTAACAGTAACCCTGGGAAAGTAAATCAGCCTGATGTTAGGCTTCTTGCCAAGGAAAAAGCCGTGAAAGCAGCCATGTTGTGGCACTTTTGCACTCCCTTTGGGATGCCTTTGGCAGATGAAGTAAGCCTGGAACTCAGGGCTTCCTGGTTAAAGAAATCCAAGCCCTAGGCTGAACCCTAACCCTAACCCTAGGCAGATAAATCAGCCTAGGTATAGGGATGGTGCCAAGGAAAAAGCTGTGAAAGCTGCCATGTTGTTGCACTTTTGTACTCCCCTTGGATGCCTTGAACAGCTGCAGTGTGCCTGGAGCTAAGGGCTTCCTAGTTTCAAAAATCCTAGCCCTAGGCCTAAGCCTAACAGTAACCCTGGGAAAGTAAATCAGCCTGATGTTAGGCTTCTTGCCAAGGAAAAAGCCGTGAAACAGCCATGTTGTGGCACTTCTGCACTCCCTTTGGGATGCCTTTGGCAGATGAAGTAAGCCTGGAACTCAGGGCTTCCTGGTTAAAGAAATCCAAGCCCTAGGCTGAACCCTAACCCTAACCCTAGGCAGATAAATCAGCCTAGGTATAGGGATGGTGCCAAGGAAAATGCTGTGAAAGCTGCCATGTTGTTGCACTTTTGTACTCCCCTTGGGATGCCTTGAACAGCTGCAGTGTGCCTGGAGCTAAGGGCTTCCTAGTTTTAAAAATCCTAGCCCTAGGCCTAAGCCTAACAGTAACCCTGGGAAAGTAAATCAGCCTGATGTTAGGCTTCTTGCCAAGGAAAAAGCCGTGAAACAGCCATGTTGTGGCACTTTTGCACTCCCTTTTGGATGCCTTTCACAGCTCCAGTGTGCCTGGAACTCAGGGCTTCCTGATTTTAAAAATCCTAGCCCTAGGCCGAACCCCAACCCTAAGACGAGAAAGGCAAATCAGCCAGGAATTAGGCATGTCCCCAAGGAAAAAGCTGTGGAGGCAGGCATGTTGTGCTACTTTTGCGCTCTTCTTGGCTAGTCCTTCGCAGCTGCTGTGTTCTTGGAACTTAGGGCTTTCTGGTTAATAGAGCCCTTACCCTAGGCGTAACTCAAACCTTAACCCTAGGAAGGGAAATCAGCCTATGGTTCGGGATGCTCTCATGGAAATATCAGTGGTGGCAGCCAAGTTGCGTCACTTTTGCGCTCCCCTTGGGATGCCTTTTGCAGCTGCAGTGTGCCTGGAGCCCAGGGCTTCCTGGTTTTAAAAGTCCTAGGCCTAAGCCTAACAGTAACCCTAGGAAGGTAAATCAGCCGGGTATTAGGGTTCTTCCTAAGGGAAAAGCCGTGAAAGCAGCCATGTTGTGGCACTTCTGCACTCCCTTTGGGATGCCTTTGGCAGATGAAGTAAGCCTGGAACTCAGGGCTTCCTGGTTAAAGAAATTCAAGCCCTAGGCTGAACCCTAACCCTAACCCTAGGCAGATAAATCAGCCTAGGTATAGGGATGGTGCCAAGGAAAAAGCTGTGAAAGCTGCCATGTTGTTGCACTTTTGTACTCCCCTTGGGATGCCTTGAACAGCTGCAGTGTGCCTGGAGCTAAGGGCTTCCTAGTTTTAAAGATCCTAGCCCTAGGCCTAAGCCTAACAGTAACCCTGGGAAGGTAAATCAGCCTGGTGTTAGGCGTCTTGCCAAGGAAAAAGCCGTGAAAGCAGCCATGTTGTGGCACTTTTGCACTCCCTTTTGGATGCCTTTCACAGCTCCAGTGTGCCTGGAACTCAGGGCTTCCTGCTTTTAAAAATCCTAGCCCTAGGCCGAACCCCAACCCTAAGACGAGAAAGGCAAATCAGCCAGGAATTAGGCATGTCCCCAAGGAAAAAGCTGTGGAGGCAGGCATGTTGTGGTACTTTTGCGCTCTTCTTGGCTAGTCCTTCGCAGCTGCTGTGTTCTTGGAACTCAGGGCTTTCTGGTTAATAGAACCCTTACCCTAGGCGTAACTCAAACCTTAACCCTAGGAAGGAAAATCAACCTATGGTTCGGGATGGTCTCATGGAAATATCAGTGGTGGCAGCCAAGTTGCGTCACTTTTGCGCTCCCCTTGGGATGCCTTTCGCAGCTGCAGTGTGCCTGGAGCCCAGGGCTTCCTGGTTTTAAAAGTCCTAGGCCTAAGCCTAACAGTAACCCTAGGAAGGTAAATCAGCCAGGTATTAGGGTTCTTCCTAAGGGAAAAGCCGTGAAAGCAGCCATGTTGTGGCACTTCTGCACTCCCTTTGGGATGCCTTTGGCAGATGAAGTAAGCCTGGAACTCAGGGCTTCCTGGTTAAAAAAATTCAAGCCCTAGGCTGAACCCTAACCCTAACCCTAGGCAGATAAATCAGCCTAGGTATAGGGATGGTGCCAAGGAAAAAGCTGTGAAAGCTGCCATGTTGTTGCACTTTTGTACTCCCCTTGGGATGCCTTGAACAGCTGCAGTGTGCCTGGAGCCCAGGGCTTCCTAGTTTCAAAAATCCTAGCCCTAGGCCTAAGCCTAACAGTAACCCTGGGAAGGTAAATCAGCCTGATGTTAGGTTTCTTGCCAAGGAAAAAGCCGTGAAAGCAGCCATGTTGTGGCACTTCTGCACTCCCTTTGGGATGCCTTTGGCAGATGAAGTAAGCCTGGAACTCAGGGCTTCCTGGTTAAAGAAATCCAAGCCCTAGGCTGAACCCTAACCCTAACCCTAGGCAGATAAATCAGCCTAGGTATAGGGATGGTGCCAAGGAAAAAGCTGTGAAAGCTGCCATGTTGTTGCACTTTTGTACTCCCCTTGGGATGCCTTGAACAGCTGCAGTGTGCCTGGAGCTAAGGGCTTCCTAGTTTCAAAAATCCTAGCCCTAGGCCTAAGCCTAACAGTAACCCTGGGAAAGTAAATCAGCCTGGTGTTAGGCTTCTTGCCAAGGAAAAAGCTGTGAAAGCTGCCATGTTGTTGCACTTTTGTACTCCCCTTGGGATGCCTTGAACAGCTGCAGTGTGCCTGGAGCTAAGGGCTTCCTAGTTTCAAAAATCCTAGCCCTAGGCCTAAGCCTAACAGTAACCCTGGGAAAGTAAATCAGCCTGGTGTTAGGCTTCTTGCCAAGGAAAAAGCCGTGAAAGCAGCCATGTTGTGGCACTTTTGCACTCCCTTTTGGATGCCTTTCACAGCTCCAGTGTGCCTGGAACTCAGGGCTTCCTGCTTTTAAAAATCCTAGCCCTAGGCCGAACCCCAACCCTAAGACGAGAAAGGCAAATCAGCCAGGAATTAGGCATGTCCCCAAGGAAAAAGCTGTGGAGGCAGGCATGTTGTGGTACTTTTGCGCTCTTCTTGGCTAGTCCTTCGCAGCTGCTGTGTTCTTGGAACTCAGGGCTTTCTGGTTAATAGAACCCTTACCCTAGGCGTAACTCAAACCTTAACCCTAGGAAGGAAAATCAACCTATGGTTCGGGATGGTCTCATGGAAATATCAGTGGTGGCAGCCAAGTTGCGTCACTTTTGCGCTCCCCTTGGGATGCCTTTCGCAGCTGCAGTGTGCCTGGAGCCCAGGGCTTCCTGGTTTTAAAAGTCCTAGGCCTAAGCCTAACAGTAACCCTAGGAAGGTAAATCAGCCGGGTATTAGGGTTCTTCCTAAGGGAAAAGCCGTGAAAGCAGCCATGTTGTGGCACTTCTGCACTCCCTTTGGGATGCCTTTGGCAGATGAAGTAAGCCTGGAACTCAGGGCTTCCTGGTTAAAAAAATTCAAGCCCTAGGCTGAACCCTAACCCTAACCCCAGGCAGATAAATCAGCCTAGGTATAGGGATGGTGCCAAGAAAAAAGCTGTGAAAGCTGCCATGTTGTTGCACTTTTGTACTCCCCTTGGGATGCCTTGAACAGCTGCAGTGTGCCTGGAGCTAAGGGCTTCCTAGTTTCAAAAATCCTAGCCCTAGGCCTAAGCCTAACAGTAACCCTGGGAAGGTAAATCAGCCTGATGTTAGGCTTCTTGCCAAGGAAAAAGCCGTGAAAGCAGCCATGTTGTGGCACTTTTGCACTCCCTTTGGGATGCCTTTGGCAGATGAAGTAAGCCTGGAACTCAGGGCTTCCTGGTTAAAGAAATCCAAGCCCTAGGCTGAACCCTAACCCTAACCCTAGGCAGATAAATCAGCCTAGGTATAGGGATGGTGCCAAGGAAAAAGCTGTGAAAGCTGCCATGTTGTTGCACTTTTGTACTCCCCTTGGATGCCTTGAACAGCTGCAGTGTGCCTGGAGCTAAGGGCTTCCTAGTTTCAAAAATCCTAGCCCTAGGCCTAAGCCTAACAGTAACCCTGGGAAAGTAAATCAGCCTGATGTTAGGCTTCTTGCCAAGGAAAAAGCCATGAAAGCAGCCATGTTGTGGCACTTCTGCACTCCCTTTGGGATGCCTTTGGCAGATGAAGTAAGCCTGGAACTCAGGGCTTCCTGGTTAAAGAAATCCAAGCCCTAGGCTGAACCCTAACCCTAACCCTAGGCAGATAAATCAGCCTAGGTATAGGGATGGTGCCAAGGAAAAAGCTGTGAAAGCTGCCATGTTGTTGCACTTTTGTACTCCCCTTGGGATGCCTTGAACAGCTGCAGTGTGCCTGGAGCTAAGGGCTTCCTAGTTTTAAAAATCCTAGCCCTAGGCCTAAGCCTAACAGTAACCCTGGGAAAGTAAATCAGCCTGATGTTAGGCTTCTTGCCAAGGAAAAAGCCGTGAAACAGCCATGTTGTGGCACTTTTGCACTCCCTTTTGGATGCCTTTCACAGCTCCAGTGTGCCTGGAACTCAGGGCTTCCTGATTTTAAAAATCCTAGCCCTAGGCCGAACCCCAACCCTAAGACGAGAAAGGCAAATCAGCCAGGAATTAGGCATGTCCCCAAGGAAAAAGCTGTGGAGGCAGGCATGTTGTGCTACTTTTGCGCTCTTCTTGGCTAGTCCTTCGCAGCTGCTGTGTTCTTGGAACTTAGGGCTTTCTGGTTAATAGAGCCCTTACCCTAGGCGTAACTCAAACCTTAACCCTAGGAAGGGAAATCAGCCTATGGTTCGGGATGCTCTCATGGAAATATCAGTGGTGGCAGCCAAGTTGCGTCACTTTTGCGCTCCCCTTGGGATGCCTTTTGCAGCTGCAGTGTGCCTGGAGCCCAGGGCTTCCTGGTTTTAAAAGTCCTAGGCCTAAGCCTAACAGTAACCCTAGGAAGGTAAATCAGCCGGGTATTAGGGTTCTTCCTAAGGGAAAAGCCGTGAAAGCAGCCATGTTGTGGCACTTCTGCACTCCCTTTGGGATGCCTTTGGCAGATGAAGTAAGCCTGGAACTCAGGGCTTCCTGGTTAAAGAAATTCAAGCCCTAGGCTGAACCCTAACCCTAACCCTAGGCAGATAAATCAGCCTAGGTATAGGGATGGTGCCAAGGAAAAAGCTGTGAAAGCTGCCATGTTGTTGCACTTTTGTACTCCCCTTGGGATGCCTTGAACAGCTGCAGTGTGCCTGGAGCTAAGGGCTTCCTAGTTTTAAAGATCCTAGCCCTAGGCCTAAGCCTAACAGTAACCCTGGGAAGGCAAATCAGCCTGGTGTTAGGCGTCTTGCCAAGGAAAAAGCCGTGAAAGCAGCCATGTTGTGGCACTTTTGCACTCCCTTTTGGATGCCTTTCACAGCTCCAGTGTGCCTGGAACTCAGGGCTTCCTGCTTTTAAAAATCCTAGCCCTAGGCCGAACCCCAACCCTAAGACGAGAAAGGCAAATCAGCCAGGAATTAGGCATGTCCCCAAGGAAAAAGCTGTGGAGGCAGGCATGTTGTGGTACTTTTGCGCTCTTCTTGGCTAGTCCTTCGCAGCTGCTGTGTTCTTGGAACTCAGGGCTTTCTGGTTAATAGAACCCTTACCCTAGGCGTAACTCAAACCTTAACCCTAGGAAGGAAAATCAACCTATGGTTCGGGATGGTCTCATGGAAATATCAGTGGTGGCAGCCAAGTTGCGTCACTTTTGCGCTCCCCTTGGGATGCCTTTCGCAGCTGCAGTGTGCCTGGAGCCCAGGGCTTCCTGGTTTTAAAAGTCCTAGGCCTAAGCCTAACAGTAACCCTAGGAAGGTAAATCAGCCAGGTATTAGGGTTCTTCCTAAGGGAAAAGCCGTGAAAGCAGCCATGTTGTGGCACTTCTGCACTCCCTTTGGGATGCCTTTGGCAGATGAAGTAAGCCTGGAACTCAGGGCTTCCTGGTTAAAAAAATTCAAGCCCTAGGCTGAACCCTAACCCTAACCCTAGGCAGATAAATCAGCCTAGGTATAGGGATGGTGCCAAGGAAAAAGCTGTGAAAGCTGCCATGTTGTTGCACTTTTGTACTCCCCTTGGGATGCCTTGAACAGCTGCAGTGTGCCTGGAGCCCAGGGCTTCCTAGTTTCAAAAATCCTAGCCCTAGGCCTAAGCCTAACAGTAACCCTGGGAAGGTAAATCAGCCTGATGTTAGGTTTCTTGCCAAGGAAAAAGCCGTGAAAGCAGCCATGTTGTGGCACTTCTGCACTCCCTTTGGGATGCCTTTGGCAGATGAAGTAAGCCTGGAACTCAGGGCTTCCTGGTTAAAGAAATCCAAGCCCTAGGCTGAACCCTAACCCTAACCCTAGGCAGATAAATCAGCCTAGGTATAGGGATGGTGCCAAGGAAAAAGCTGTGAAAGCTGCCATGTTGTTGCACTTTTGTACTCCCCTTGGGATGCCTTGAACAGCTGCAGTGTGCCTGGAGCTAAGGGCTTCCTAGTTTCAAAAATCCTAGCCCTAGGCCTAAGCCTAACAGTAACCCTGGGAAGGTAAATCAGCCTGGTGTTAGGCTTCTTGCCAAGGAAAAAGCTGTGAAAGCTGCCATGTTGTTGCACTTTTGTACTCCCCTTGGGATGCCTTGAACAGCTGCAGTGTGCTTTGAGCTAAGGGCTTCCTAGTTTCAAAAATCCTAGCCCTAGGCCTAAGCCTAACAGTAACCCTGGGAAAGTAAATCAGCCTGGTGTTAGGCTTCTTGCCAAGGAAAAAGCCGTGAAAGCAGCCATGTTGTGGCACTTTTGCACTCCCTTTTGGATGCCTTTCACAGCTCCAGTGTGCCTGGAACTCAGGGCTTCCTGCTTTTAAAAATCCTAGCCCTAGGCCGAACCGCAACCCTATGACGAGAAAGGCAAATCAGCCAGGAATTAGGCATGTCCCCAAGGAAAAAGCTGTGGAGGCAGGCATGTTGTGGTACTTTTGCGCTCTTCTTGGCTAGTCCTTCGCAGCTGCTGTGTTCTTGGAACTCAGGGCTTTCTGGTTAATAGAACCCTTACCCTAGGCGTAACTCAAACCTTAACCCTAGGAAGGAAAATCAACCTATGGTTCGGGATGGTCTCATGGAAATATCAGTGGTGGCAGCCAAGTTGCGTCACTTTTGCGCTCCCCTTGGGATGCCTTTCGCAGCTGCAGTGTGCCTGGAGCCCAGGGCTTCCTGGTTTTAAAAGTCCTAGGCCTAAGCCTAACAGTAACCCTAGGAAGGTAAATCAGCCGGGTATTAGGGTTCTTCCTAAGGGAAAAGCCGTGAAAGCAGCCATGTTGTGGCACTTCTGCACTCCCTTTGGGATGCCTTTGGCAGATGAAGTAAGCCTGGAACTCAGGGCTTCCTGGTTAAAAAAATTCAAGCCCTAGGCTGAACCCTAACCCTAACCCCAGGCAGATAAATCAGCCTAGGTATAGGGATGGTGCCAAGAAAAAAGCTGTGAAAGCTGCCATGTTGTTGCACTTTTGTACTCCCCTTGGGATGCCTTGAACAGCTGCAGTGTGCCTGGAGCTAAGGGCTTCCTAGTTTCAAAAATCCTAGCCCTAGGCCTAAGCCTAACAGTAACCCTGGGAAGGTAAATCAGCCTGATGTTAGGCTTCTTGCCAAGGAAAAAGCCGTGAAAGCAGCCATGTTGTGGCACTTTTGCACTCCCTTTGGGATGCCTTTGGCAGATGAAGTAAGCCTGGAACTCAGGGCTTCCTGGTTAAAGAAATCCAAGCCCTAGGCTGAACCCTAACCCTAACCCTAGGCAGATAAATCAGCCTAGGTATAGGGATGGTGCCAAGGAAAAAGCTGTGAAAGCTGCCATGTTGTTGCACTTTTGTACTCCCCTTGGATGCCTTGAACAGCTGCAGTGTGCCTGGAGCTAAGGGCTTCCTAGTTTCAAAAATCCTAGCCCTAGGCCTAAGCCTAACAGTAACCCTGGGAAAGTAAATCAGCCTGATGTTAGGCTTCTTGCCAAGGAAAAAGCCGTGAAAGCAGCCATGTTGTGGCACTTCTGCACTCCCTTTGGGATGCCTTTGGCAGATGAAGTAAGCCTGGAACTCAGGGCTTCCTGGTTAAAGAAATCCAAGCCCTAGGCTGAACCCTAACCCTAACCCTAGGCAGATAAATCAGCCTAGGTATAGGGATGGTGCCAAGGAAAAAGCTGTGAAAGCTGCCATGTTGTTGCACTTTTGTACTCCCCTTGGGATGCCTTGAACAGCTGCAGTGTGCCTGGAGCTAAGGGCTTCCTAGTTTTAAAAATCCTAGCCCTAGGCCTAAGCCTAACAGTAACCCTGGGAAAGTAAATCAGCCTGATGTTAGGCTTCTTGCCAAGGAAAAAGCCGTGAAACAGCCATGTTGTGGCACTTTTGCACTCCCTTTTGGATGCCTTTCACAGCTCCAGTGTGCCTGGAACTCAGGGCTTCCTGATTTTAAAAATCCTAGCCCTAGGCCGAACCCCAACCCTAAGACGAGAAAGGCAAATCAGCCAGGAATTAGGCATGTCCCCAAGGAAAAAGCTGTGGAGGCAGGCATGTTGTGCTACTTTTGCGCTCTTCTTGGCTAGTCCTTCGCAGCTGCTGTGTTCTTGGAACTCAGGGCTTTCTGGTTAATAGAGCCCTTACCCTAGGCGTAACTCAAACCTTAACCCTAGGAAGGGAAATCAGCCTATGGTTCGGGATGCTCTCATGGAAATATCAGTGGTGGCAGCCAAGTTGCGTCACTTTTGCGCTCCCCTTGGGATGCCTTTTGCAGCTGCAGTGTGCCTAGAGCCCAGGGCTTCCTGGTTTTAAAAGTCCTAGGCCTAAGCCTAACAGTAACCCTAGGAAGGTAAATCAGCCGGGTATTAGGGTTCTTCCTAAGGGAAAAGCCGTGAAAGCAGCCATGTTGTGGCACTTCTGCACTCCCTTTGGGATGCCTTTGGCAGATGAAGTAAGCCTGGAACTCAGGGCTTCCTGGTTAAAGAAATTCAAGCCCTAGGCTGAACCCTAACCCTAACCCTAGGCAGATAAATCAGCCTAGGTATAGGGATGGTGCCAAGGAAAAAGCTGTGAAAGCTGCCATGTTGTTGCACTTTTGTACTCCCCTTGGGATGCCTTGAACAGCTGCAGTGTGCCTGGAGCTAAGGGCTTCCTAGTTTTAAAGATCCTAGCCCTAGGCCTAAGCCTAACAGTAACCCTGGGAAGGCAAATCAGCCTGGTGTTAGGCGTCTTGCCAAGGAAAAAGCCGTGAAAGCAGCCATGTTGTGGCACTTTTGCACTCCCTTTTGGATGCCTTTCACAGCTCCAGTGTGCCTGGAACTCAGGGCTTCCTGCTTTTAAAAATCCTAGCCCTAGGCCGAACCCCAACCCTAAGACGAGAAAGGCAAATCAGCCAGGAATTAGGCATGTCCCCAAGGAAAAAGCTGTGGAGGCAGGCATGTTGTGGTACTTTTGCGCTCTTCTTGGCTAGTCCTTCGCAGCTGCTGTGTTCTTGGAACTCAGGGCTTTCTGGTTAATAGAACCCTTACCCTAGGCGTAACTCAAACCTTAACCCTAGGAAGGAAAATCAACCTATGGTTCGGGATGGTCTCATGGAAATATCAGTGGTGGCAGCCAAGTTGCGTCACTTTTGCGCTCCCCTTGGGATGCCTTTCGCAGCTGCAGTGTGCCTGGAGCCCAGGGCTTCCTGGTTTTAAAAGTCCTAGGCCTAAGCCTAACAGTAACCCTAGGAAGGTAAATCAGCCGGGTATTAGGGTTCTTCCTAAGGGAAAAGCCGTGAAAGCAGCCATGTTGTGGCACTTCTGCACTCCCTTTGGGATGCCTTTGGCAGATGAAGTAAGCCTGGAACTCAGGGCTTCCTGGTTAAAAAAATTCAAGCCCTAGGCTGAACCCTAACCCTAACCCTAGGCAGATAAATCAGCCTAGGTATAGGGATGGTGCCAAGGAAAAAGCTGTGAAAGCTGCCATGTTGTTGCACTTTTGTACTCCCCTTGGGATGCCTTGAACAGCTGCAGTGTGCCTGGAGCCCAGGGCTTCCTAGTTTCAAAAATCCTAGCCCTAGGCCTAAGCCTAACAGTAACCCTAGGAAGGTAAATCAGCCTGATGTTAGGTTTCTTGCCAAGGAAAAAGCCGTGAAAGCAGCCATGTTGTGGCACTTCTGCACTCCCTTTGGGATGCCTTTGGCAGATGAAGTAAGCCTGGAACTCAGGGCTTCCTGGTTAAAGAAATCCAAGCCCTAGGCTGAACCCTAACCCTAACCCTAGGCAGATAAATCAGCCTAGGTATAGGGATGGTGCCAAGGAAAAAGCTGTGAAAGCTGCCATGTTGTTGCACTTTTGTACTCCCCTTGGGATGCCTTGAACAGCTGCAGTGTGCCTGGAGCTAAGGGCTTCCTAGTTTCAAAAATCCTAGCCCTAGGCCTAAGCCTAACAGTAACCCTGGGAAAGTAAATCAGCCTGGTGTTAGGCTTCTTGCCAAGGAAAAAGCTGTGAAAGCTGCCATGTTGTTGCACTTTTGTACTCCCCTTGGGATGCCTTGAACAGCTGCAGTGTGCCTGGAGCTAAGGGCTTCCTAGTTTCAAAAATCCTAGCCCTAGGCCTAAGCCTAACAGTAACCCTGGGAAAGTAAATCAGCCTGGTGTTAGGCTTCTTGCCAAGGAAAAAGCCGTGAAAGCAGCCATGTTGTGGCACTTTTGCACTCCCTTTTGGATGCCTTTCACAGCTCCAGTGTGCCTGGAACTCAGGGCTTCCTGCTTTTAAAAATCCTAGCCCTAGGCCGAACCGCAACCCTATGACGAGAAAGGCAAATCAGCCAGGAATTAGGCATGTCCCCAAGGAAAAAGCTGTGGAGGCAGGCATGTTGTGGTACTTTTGCGCTCTTCTTGGCTAGTCCTTCGCAGCTGCTGTGTTCTTGGAACTCAGGGCTTTCTGGTTAATAGAACCCTTACCCTAGGCGTAACTCAAACCTTAACCCTAGGAAGGAAAATCAGCCTATGGTTCGGGATGGTCTCATGGAAATATCAGTGGTGGCAGCCAAGTTGCGTCACTTTTGCGCTCCCCTTGGGATGCCTTTCGCAGCTGCAGTGTGCCTGGAGCCCAGGGCTTCCTGGTTTTAAAAGTCCTAGGCCTAAGCCTAACAGTAACCCTAGGAAGGTAAATCAGCCGGGTATTAGGGTTCTTCCTAAGGGAAAAGCCGTGAAAGCAGCCATGTTGTGGCACTTCTGCACTCCCTTTGGGATGCCTTTGGCAGATGAAGTAAGCCTGGAACTCAGGGCTTCCTGGTTAAAAAAATTCAAGCCCTAGGCTGAACCCTAACCCTAACCCCAGGCAGATAAATCAGCCTAGGTATAGGGATGGTGCCAAGAAAAAAGCTGTGAAAGCTGCCATGTTGTTGCACTTTTGTACTCCCCTTGGGATGCCTTGAACAGCTGCAGTGTGCCTGGAGCTAAGGGCTTCCTAGTTTCAAAAATCCTAGCCCTAGGCCTAAGCCTAACAGTAACCCTGGGAAGGTAAATCAGCCTGATGTTAGGCTTCTTGCCAAGGAAAAAGCCGTGAAAGCAGCCATGTTGTGGCACTTTTGCACTCCCTTTGGGATGCCTTTGGCAGATGAAGTAAGCCTGGAACTCAGGGCTTCCTGGTTAAAAAAATCCAAGCCCTAGGCTGAACCCTAACCCTAACCCTAGGCAGATAAATCAGCCTAGGTATAGGGATGGTGCCAAGGAAAAAGCTGTGAAAGCTGCCATGTTGTTGCACTTTTGTACTCCCCTTGGATGCCTTGAACAGCTGCAGTGTGCCTGGAGCTAAGGGCTTCCTAGTTTCAAAAATCCTAGCCCTAGGCCTAAGCCTAACAGTAACCCTGGGAAAGTAAATCAGCCTGATGTTAGGCTTCTTGCCAAGGAAAAAGCCGTGAAAGCAGCCATGTTGTGGCACTTCTGCACTCCCTTTGGGATGCCTTTGGCAGATGAAGTAAGCCTGGAACTCAGGGCTTCCTGGTTAAAGAAATCCAAGCCCTAGGCTGAACCCTAACCCTAACCCTAGGCAGATAAATCAGCCTAGGTATAGGGATGGTGCCAAGGAAAAAGCTGTGAAAGCTGCCATGTTGTTGCACTTTTGTACTCCCCTTGGGATGCCTTGAACAGCTGCAGTGTGCCTGGAGCTAAGGGCTTCCTAGTTTTAAAAATCCTAGCCCTAGGCCTAAGCCTAACAGTAACCCTGGGAAAGTAAATCAGCCTGATGTTAGGCTTCTTGCCAAGGAAAAAGCCGTGAAACAGCCATGTTGTGGCACTTTTGCACTCCCTTTTGGATGCCTTTCACAGCTCCAGTGTGCCTGGAACTCAGGGCTTCCTGATTTTAAAAATCCTAGCCCTAGGCTGAACCCCAACCCTAAGACGAGAAAGGCAAATCAGCCAGGAATTAGGCATGTCCCCAAGGAAAAAGCTGTGGAGGCAGGCATGTTGTGCTACTTTTGCGCTCTTCTTGGCTAGTCCTTCGCAGCTGCTGTGTTCTTGGAACTTAGGGCTTTCTGGTTAATAGAGCCCTTACCCTAGGCGTAACTCAAACCTTAACCCTAGGAAGGGAAATCAGCCTATGGTTCGGGATGCTCTCATGGAAATATCAGTGGTGGCAGCCAAGTTGCGTCACTTTTGCGCTCCCCTTGGGATGCCTTTTGCAGCTGCAGTGTGCCTGGAGCCCAGGGCTTCCTGGTTTTAAAAGTCCTAGGCCTAAGCCTAACAGTAACCCTAGGAAGGTAAATCAGCCGGGTATTAGGGTTCTTCCTAAGGGAAAAGCCGTGAAAGCAGCCATGTTGTGGCACTTCTGCACTCCCTTTGGGATGCCTTTGGCAGATGAAGTAAGCCTGGAACTCAGGGCTTCCTGGTTAAAGAAATTCAAGCCCTAGGCTGAACCCTAACCCTAACCCTAGGCAGATAAATCAGCCTAGGTATACGGATGGTGCCAAGGAAAAAGCTGTGAAAGCTGCCATGTTGTTGCACTTTTGTACTCCCCTTGGGATGCCTTGAACAGCTGCAGTGTGCCTGGAGCTAAGGGCTTCCTAGTTTTAAAGATCCTAGCCCTAGGCCTAAGCCTAACAGTAACCCTGGGAAGGCAAATCAGCCTGGTGTTAGGCGTCTTGCCAAGGAAAAAGCCGTGAAAGCAGCCATGTTGTGGCACTTTTGCACTCCCTTTTGGATGCCTTTCACAGCTCCAGTGTGCCTGGAACTCAGGGCTTCCTGCTTTTAAAAATCCTAGCCCTAGGCCGAACCCCAACCCTAAGACGAGAAAGGCAAATCAGCCAGGAATTAGGCATGTCCCCAAGGAAAAAGCTGTGGAGGCAGGCATGTTGTGGTACTTTTGCGCTCTTCTTGGCTAGTCCTTCGCAGCTGCTGTGTTCTTGGAACTCAGGGCTTTCTGGTTAATAGAACCCTTACCCTAGGCGTAACTCAAACCTTAACCCTAGGAAGGAAAATCAACCTATGGTTCGGGATGGTCTCATGGAAATATCAGTGGTGGCAGCCAAGTTGCGTCACTTTTGCGCTCCCCTTGGGATGCCTTTCGCAGCTGCAGTGTGCCTGGAGCCCAGGGCTTCCTGGTTTTAAAAGTCCTAGGCCTAAGCCTAACAGTAACCCTAGGAAGGTAAATCAGCCAGGTATTAGGGTTCTTCCTAAGGGAAAAGCCGTGAAAGCAGCCATGTTGTGGCACTTCTGCACTCCCTTTGGGATGCCTTTGGCAGATGAAGTAAGCCTGGAACTCAGGGCTTCCTGGTTAAAAAAATTCAAGCCCTAGGCTGAACCCTAACCCTAACCCTAGGCAGATAAATCAGCCTAGGTATAGGGATGGTGCCAAGGAAAAAGCTGTGAAAGCTGCCATGTTGTTGCACTTTTGTACTCCCCTTGGGATGCCTTGAACAGCTGCAGTGTGCCTGGAGCCCAGGGCTTCCTAGTTTCAAAAATCCTAGCCCTAGGCCTAAGCCTAACAGTAACCCTGGGAAGGTAAATCAGCCTGATGTTAGGCTTCTTGCCAAGGAAAAAGCCGTGAAAGCAGCCATGTTGTGGCACTTCTGCACTCCCTTTGGGATGCCTTTGGCAGATGAAGTAAGCCTGGAACTCAGGGCTTCCTGGTTAAAGAAATCCAAGCCCTAGGCTGAACCCTAACCCTAACCCTAGGCAGATAAATCAGCCTAGGTATAGGGATGGTGCCAAGGAAAAAGCTGTGAAAGCTGCCATGTTGTTGCACTTTTGTACTCCCCTTGGGATGCCTTGAACAGCTGCAGTGTGCCTGGAGCTAAGGGCTTCCTAATTTCAAAAATCCTAGCCCTAGGCCTAAGCCTAACAGTAACCCTGGGAAAGTAAATCAGCCTGGTGTTAGGCTTCTTGCCAAGGAAAAAGCTGTGAAAGCTGCCATGTTGTTGCACTTTTGTACTCCCCTTGGGATGCCTTGAACAGCTGCAGTGTGCCTGGAGCTAAGGGCTTCCTAGTTTCAAAAATCCTAGCCCTAGGCCTAAGCCTAACAGTAACCCTGGGAAAGTAAATCAGCCTGGTGTTAGGCTTCTTGCCAAGGAAAAAGCCGTGAAAGCAGCCATGTTGTGGCACTTTTGCACTCCCTTTTGGATGCCTTTCACAGCTCCAGTGTGCCTGGAACTCAGGGCTTCCTGCTTTTAAAAATCCTAGCCCTAGGCCGAACCGCAACCCTATGACGAGAAAGGCGAATCAGCCAGGAATTAGGCATGTCCCCAAGGAAAAAGCTGTGGAGGCAGGCATGTTGTGGTACTTTTGCGCTCTTCTTGGCTAGTCCTTCGCAGCTGCTGTGTTCTTGGAACTCAGGGCTTTCTGGTTAATAGAACCCTTACCCTAGGCGTAACTCAAACCTTAACCCTAGGAAGGAAAATCAACCTATGGTTCGGGATGCTCTCATGGAAATATCAGTGGTGGCAGCCAAGTTGCGTCACTTTTGCGCTCCCCTTGGGATGCCTTTCGCAGCTGCAGTGTGCCTGGAGCCCAGGGCTTCCTGGTTTTAAAAGTCCTAGGCCTAAGCCTAACAGTAACCCTAGGAAGGTAAATCAGCCGGGTATTAGGGTTCTTCCTAAGGGAAAAGCCGTGAAAGCAGCCATGTTGTGGCACTTCTGCACTCCCTTTGGGATGCCTTTGGCAGATGAAGTAAGCCTGGAACTCAGGGCTTCCTGGTTAAAAAAATTCAAGCCCTAGGCTGAACCCTAACCCTAACCCTAGGCAGATAAATCAGCCTAGGTATAGGGATGGTGCCAAGAAAAAAGCTGTGAAAGCTGCCATGTTGTTGCACTTTTGTACTCCCCTTGGGATGCCTTGAACAGCTGCAGTGTGCCTGGAGCCCAGGGCTTCCTAGTTTCAAAAATCCTAGCCCTAGGCCTAAGCCTAACAGTAACCCTGGGAAGGTAAATCAGCCTGATGTTAGGCTTCTTGCCAAGGAAAAAGCCGTGAAAGCAGCCATGTTGTGGCACTTTTGCACTCCCTTTGGGATGCCTTTGGCAGATGAAGTAAGCCTGGAACTCAGGGCTTCCTGGTTAAAAAAATCCAAGCCCTAGGCTGAACCCTAACCCTAACCCTAGGCAGATAAATCAGCCTAGGTATAGGGATGGTGCCAAGGAAAAAGCTGTGAAAGCTGCCATGTTGTTGCACTTTTGTACTCCCCTTGGATGCCTTGAACAGCTGCAGTGTGCCTGGAGCTAAGGGCTTCCTAGTTTCAAAAATCCTAGCCCTAGGCCTAAGCCTAACAGTAACCCTAGGAAGGTAAATCAGCCGGGTATTAGGGTTCTTCTTAAGGGAAAAGCCGTGAAAGCAGCCATGTTGTGGCACTTCTGCACTCCCTTTGGGATGCCTTTGGCAGATGAAGTAAGCCTGGAACTCAGGGCTTCCTGGTTAAAGAAATCCAAGCCCTAGGCTGAACCCTAACCCTAACCCTAGGCAGATAAATCAGCCTAGGTATAGGGATGGTGCCAAGGAAAAAGCTGTGAAAGCTGCCATGTTGTTGCACTTTTGTACTCCCCTTGGGATGCCTTGAACAGCTGCAGTGTGCCTGGAGCTAAGGGCTTCCTAGTTTTAAAAATCCTAGCCCTAGGCCTAAGCCTAACAGTAACCCTGGGAAAGTAAATCAGCCTGATGTTAGGCTTCTTGCCAAGGAAAAAGCCGTGAAAGCAGCCATGTTGTGGCACTTTTGCACTCCCTTTTGGATGCCTTTCACAGCTCCAGTGTGCCTGGAACTCAGGGCTTCCTGATTTTAAAAATCCTAGCCCTAGGCCGAACCCCAACCCTAAGACGAGAAAGGCAAATCAGCCAGGAATTAGGCATGTCCCCAAGGAAAAAGCTGTGGAGGCAGGCATGTTGTGCTACTTTTGCGCTCTTCTTGGCTAGTCCTTCGCAGCTGCTGTGTTCTTGGAACTTAGGGCTTTCTGGTTAATAGAGCCCTTACCCTAGGCGTAACTCAAACCTTAACCCTAGGAAGGGAAATCAGCCTATGGTTCGGGATTCTCTCATGGAAATATCAGTGGTGGCAGCCAAGTTGCGTCACTTTTGCGCTCCCCTTGGGATGCCTTTTGCAGCTGCAGTGTGCCTGGAGCCCAGGGCTTCCTGGTTTTAAAAGTCCTAGGCCTAAGCCTAACAGTAACCCTAGGAAGGTAAATCAGCCGGGTATTAGGGTTCTTCCTAAGGGAAAAGCCGTTAAAGCAGCCATGTTGTGGCACTTCTGCACTCCCTTTGGGATGCCTTTGGCAGATGAAGTAAGCCTGGAACTCAGGGCTTCCTGGTTAAAGAAATTCAAGCCCTAGGCTGAACCCTAACCCTAACCCTAGGCAGATAAATCAGCCTAGGTATAGGGATGGTGCCAAGGAAAAAGCTGTGAAAGCTGCCATGTTGTTGCACTTTTGTACTCCCCTTGGGATGCCTTGAACAGCTGCAGTGTGCCTGGAGCTAAGGGCTTCCTAGTTTTAAAAATCATAGCCCTAGGCCTAAGCCTAACAGTAACCCTGGGAAGGTAAATCAGCCTGGTGTTAGGCGTCTTGCCAAGGAAAAAGCCGTGAAAGCAGCCATGTTGTGGCACTTTTGCACTCCCTTTTGGATGCCTTTCACAGCTCCAGTGTGCCTGGAACTCAGGGCTTCCTGCTTTTAAAAATCCTAGCCCTAGGCCGAACCCCAACCCTATGACGAGAAAGGCAAATCAGCCAGGAATTAGGCATGTCCCCAAGGAAAAAGCTGTGGAGGCAGGCATGTTGTGGTACTTTTGCGCTCTTCTTGGGTAGTCCTTCGCAGCTGCTGTGTTCTTGGAACTCAGGGCTTTCTGGTTAATAGAACCCTTACCCTAGGCGTAACTCAAACCTTAACCCTAGGAAGGAAAATCAACCTATGGTTCGGGATGGTCTCATGGAAATATCAGTGGTGGCAGCCAAGTTGCGTCACTTTTGCGCTCCCCTTGGGATGCCTTTCGCAGCTGCAGTGTGCCTGGAGCCCAGGGCTTCCTGGTTTTAAAAGTCCTAGGCCTAAGCCTAACAGTAACCCTAGGAAGGTAAATCAGCCAGGTATTAGGGTTCTTCCTAAGGGAAAAGCCGTGAAAGCAGCCATGTTGTGGCACTTCTGCACTCCCTTTGGGATGCCTTTGGCAGATGAAGTAAGCCTGGAACTCAGGGCTTCCTGGTTAAAAAAATTCAAGCCCTAGGCTGAACCCTAACCCTAACCCTAGGCAGATAAATCAGCCTAGGTATAGGGATGGTGCCAAGGAAAAAGCTGTGAAAGCTGCCATGTTGTTGCACTTTTGTACTCCCCTTGGGATGCGTTGAACAGCTGCAGTGTGCCTGGAGCCCAGGGCTTCCTAGTTTCAAAAATCCTAGCCCTAGGCCTAAGCCTAACAGTAACCCTGGGAAGGTAAATCAGCCTGATGTTAGGCTTCTTGCCAAGGAAAAAGCCGTGAAAGCAGCCATGTTGTGGCACTTCTGCACTCCCTTTGGGATGCCTTTGGCAGATGAAGTAAGCCTGGAACTCAGGGCTTCCTGGTTAAAGAAATCCAAGCCCTAGGCTGAACCCTAACCCTAACCCTAGGCAGATAAATCAGCCTAGGTATAGGGATGGTGCCAAGGAAAAAGCTGTGAAAGCTGCCATGTTGTTGCACTTTTGTACTCCCCTTGGGATGCCTTGAACAGCTGCAGTGTGCCTGGAGCTAAGGGCTTCCTAATTTCAAAAATCCTAGCCCTAGGCCTAAGCCTAACAGTAACCCTGGGAAAGTAAATCAGCCTGGTGTTAGGCTTCTTGCCAAGGAAAAAGCTGTGAAAGCTGCCATGTTGTTGCACTTTTGTACTCCCCTTGGGATGCCTTGAACAGCTGCAGTGTGCCTGGAGCTAAGGGCTTCCTAGTTTCAAAAATCCTAGCCCTAGGCCTAAGCCTAACAGTAACCCTGGGAAAGTAAATCAGCCTGGTGTTAGGCTTCTTGCCAAGGAAAAAACCGTGAAAGCAGCCATGTTGTGGCACTTTTGCACTCCCTTTTGGATGCCTTTCACAGCTCTAGTGTGCCTGGAACTCAGGGCTTCCTGCTTTTAAAAATCCTAGCCCTAGGCCGAACCGCAACCCTATGACGAGAAAGGCGAATCAGCCAGGAATTAGGCATGTCCCCAAGGAAAAAGCTGTGGAGGCAGGCATGTTGTGGTACTTTTGCGCTCTTCTTGGCTAGTCCTTCGCAGCTGCTGTGTTCTTGGAACTCAGGGCTTTCTGGTTAATAGAACCCTTACCCTAGGCGTAACTCAAACCTTAACCCTAGGAAGGAAAATCAACCTATGGTTCGGGATGCTCTCATGGAAATATCAGTGGTGGCAGCCAAGTGGCGTCACTTTTGCGCTCCCCTTGGGATGCCTTTCGCAGCTGCAGTGTGCCTGGAGCCCAGGGCTTCCTGGTTTTAAAAGTCCTAGGCCTAAGCCTAACAGTAACCCTAGGAAGGTAAATCAGCCGGGTATTAGGGTTCTTCCTAAGGGAAAAGCCGTGAAAGCAGCCATGTTGTGGCACTTCTGCACTCCCTTTGGGATGCCTTTGGCAGATGAAGTAAGCCTGGAACTCAGGGCTTCCTGGTTAAAAAAATTCAAGCCCTAGGCTGAACCCTAACCCTAACCCTAGGCAGATAAATCAGCCTAGGTATAGGGATGGTGCCAAGAAAAAAGCTGTGAAAGCTGCCATGTTGTTGCACTTTTGTACTCCCCTTGGGATGCCTTGAACAGCTGCAGTGTGCCTGGAGCCCAGGGCTTCCTAGTTTCAAAAATCCTAGCCCTAGGCCTAAGCCTAACAGTAACCCTGGGAAAGTAAATCAGCCTGATGTTAGGCTTCTTGCCAAGGAAAAAGCCGTGAAAGCAGCCATGTTGTGGCACTTTTGCACTCCCTTTGGGATGCCTTTGGCAGATGAAGTAAGCCTGGAACTCAGGGCTTCCTGGTTAAAAAAATCCAAGCCCTAGGCTGAACCCTAACCCTAACCCTAGGCAGATAAATCAGCCTAGGTATAGGGATGGTACCAAGGAAAAAGCTGTGAAAGCTGCCATGTTGTTGCACTTTTGTACTCCCCTTGGATGCCTTGAACAGCTGCAGTGTGCCTGGAGCTAAGGGCTTCCTAGTTTCAAAAATCCTAGCCCTAGGCCTAAGCCTAACAGTAACCCTAGGAAGGTAAATCAGCCGGGTATTAGGGTTCTTCCTAAGGGAAAAGCCGTGAAAGCAGCCATGTTGTGGCACTTCTGCACTCCCTTTGGGATGCCTTTGGCAGATGAAGTAAGCCTGGAACTCAGGGCTTCCTGGTTAAAGAAATCCAAGCCCTAGGCTGAACCCTAACCCTAACCCTAGGCAGATAAATCAGCCTAGGTATAGGGATGGTGCCAAGGAAAAAGCTGTGAAAGCTGCCATGTTGTTGCACTTTTGTACTCCCCTTGGATGCCTTGAACAGCTGCAGTGTGCCTGGAGCTAAGGGCTTCCTAGTTTCAAAAATCCTAGCCCTAGGCCTAAGCCTAACAGTAACCCTAGGAAGGTAAATCAGCCGGGTATTAGGGTTCTTCCTAAGGGAAAAGCCGTGAAAGCAGCCATGTTGTGGCACTTCTGCACTCCCTTTGGGATGCCTTTGGCAGATGAAGTAAGCCTGGAACTCAGGGCTTCCTGGTTAAAGAAATCCAAGCCCTAGGCTGAACCCTAACCCTAACCCTAGGCAGATAAATCAGCCTAGGTATAGGGATGGTGCCAAGGAAAAAGCTGTGAAAGCTGCCATGTTGTTGCACTTTTGTACTCCCCTTGGGATGCCTTGAACAGCTGCAGTGTGCCTGGAGCTAAGGGCTTCCTAGTTTTAAAAATCCTAGCCCTAGGCCTAAGCCTAACAGTAACCCTGGGAAAGTAAATCAGCCTGATGTTAGGCTTCTTGCCAAGGAAAAAGCCGTGAAAGCAGCCATGTTGTGGCACTTTTGCACTCCCTTTTGGATGCCTTTCACAGCTCCAGTGTGCCTGGAACTCAGGGCTTCCTGATTTTAAAAATCCTAGCCCTAGGCCGAACCCCAACCCTAAGACGAGAAAGGCAAATCAGCCAGGAATTAGGCATGTCCCCAAGGAAAAAGCTGTGGAGGCAGGCATGTTGTGCTACTTTTGCGCTCTTCTTGGCTAGTCCTTCGCAGCTGCTGTGTTCTTGGAACTTAGGGCTTTCTGGTTAATAGAGCCCTTACCCTAGGCGTAACTCAAACCTTAACCCTAGGAAGGGAAATCAGCCTATGGTTCGGGATTCTCTCATGGAAATATCAGTGGTGGCAGCCAAGTTGCGTCACTTTTGCGCTCCCCTTGGGATGCCTTTTGCAGCTGCAGTGTGCCTGGAGCCCAGGGCTTCCTGGTTTTAAAAGTCCTAGGCCTAAGCCTAACAGTAACCCTAGGAAGGTAAATCAGCCGGGTATTAGGGTTCTTCCTAAGGGAAAAGCCGTTAAAGCAGCCATGTTGTGGCACTTCTGCACTCCCTTTGGGATGCCTTTGGCAGATGAAGTAAGCCTGGAACTCAGGGCTTCCTGGTTAAAGAAATTCAAGCCCTAGGCTGAACCCTAACCCTAACCCTAGGCAGATAAATCAGCCTAGGTATAGGGATGGTGCCAAGGAAAAAGCTGTGAAAGCTGCCATGTTGTTGCACTTTTGTACTCCCCTTGGGATGCCTTGAACAGCTGCAGTGTGCCTGGAGCTAAGGGCTTCCTAGTTTTAAAAATCCTAGCCCTAGGCCTAAGCCTAACAGTAACCCTGGGAAGGTAAATCAGCCTGGTGTTAGGCGTCTTGCCAAGGAAAAAGCCGTGAAAGCAGCCATGTTGTGGCACTTTTGCACTCCCTTTTGGATGCCTTTCACAGCTCCAGTGTGCCTGGAACTCAGGGCTTCCTGCTTTTAAAAATCCTAGCCCTAGGCCGAACCCCAACCCTATGACGAGAAAGGCAAATCAGCCAGGAATTAGGCATGTCCCCAAGGAAAAAGCTGTGGAGGCAGGCATGTTGTGGTACTTTTGCGCTCTTCTTGGCTAGTCCTTCGCAGCTGCTGTGTTCTTGGAACTCAGGGCTTTCTGGTTAATAGAACCCTTACCCTAGGCGTAACTCAAACCTTAACCCTAGGAAGGAAAATCAACCTATGGTTCGGGATGGTCTCATGGAAATATCAGTGGTGGCAGCCAAGTTGCGTCACTTTTGCGCTCCCCTTGGGATGCCTTTTGCAGCTGCAGTGTGCCTGGAGCCCAGGGCTTCCTGGTTTTAAAAGTCCTAGGCCTAAGCCTAACAGTAACCCTAGGAAGGTAAATCAGCCAGGTATTAGGGTTCTTCCTAAGGGAAGAGCCGTGAAAGCAGCCATGTTGTGGCACTTCTGCACTCCCTTTGGGATGCCTTTGGCAGATGAAGTAAGCCTGGAACTCAGGGCTTCCTGGTTAAAAAAATTCAAGCCCTAGGCTGAACCCTAACCCTAACCCTAGGCAGATAAATCAGCCCAGGTATAGGGATGGTGCCAAGGAAAAAGCTGTGAAAGCTGCCATGTTGTTGCACTTTTGTACTCCCCTTGGGATGCCTTGAACAGCTGCAGTGTGCCTGGAGCTAAGGGCTTCCTAGTTTCAAAAATCCTAGCCCTAGGCCTAAGCCTAACAGTAACCCTAGGAAGGTAAATCAGCCGGGTATTAGGGTTCTTCCTAAGGGAAAAGCCGTGAAAGCAGCCATGTTGTGGCACTTCTGCACTCCCTTTGGGATGCCTTTGGCAGATGAAGTAAGCCTGGAACTCAGGGCTTCCTGGTTAAAGAAATTCAAGCCCTAGGCTGAACCCTAACCCTAACCCTAGGCAGATAAATCAGCCTAGGTATAGGGATGGTGCCAAGGAAAAAGCTGTGAAAGCTGCCATGTTGTTGCACTTTTGTACTCCCCTTGGATGCCTTGAACAGCTGCAGTGTGCCTGGAGCTAAGGGCTTCCTAGTTTCAAAAATCCTAGCCCTAGGCCTAAGCCTAACAGTAACCCTAGGAAGGTAAATCAGCCGGGTATTAGGGTTCTTCCTAAGGGAAAAGCCGTGAAAGCAGCCATGTTGTGGCACTTCTGCACTCCCTTTGGGATGCCTTTGGCAGATGAAGTAAGCCTGGAACTCAGGGCTTCCTGGTTAAATAAATCCAAGCCCTAGGCTGAACCCTAACCCTAACCCTAGGCAGATAAATCAGCCTAGGTATAGGGATGGTGCCAAGGAAAAAGCTGTGAAAGCTGCCATGTTGTTGCACTTTTGTACTCCCCTTGGGATGCCTTGAACAGCTGCAGTGTGCCTGGAGCTAAGGGCTTCCTAGTTTTAAAAATCCTAGCCCTAGGCCTAAGCCTAACAGTAACCCTGGGAAAGTAAATCAGCCTGATGTTAGGCTTCTTGCCAAGGAAAAAGCCGTGAAAGCAGCCATGTTGTGGCACTTTTGCACTCCCTTTTGGATGCCTTTCACAGCTCCAGTGTGCCTGGAACTCAGGGCTTCCTGATTTTAAAAATCCTAGCCCTAGGCCGAACCCCAACCCTAAGACGAGAAAGGCAAATCAGCCAGGAATTAGGCATGTCCCCAAGGAAAAAGCTGTGGAGGCAGGCATGTTGTGCTACTTTTGCGCTCTTCTTGGCTAGTCCTTCGCAGCTGCTGTGTTCTTGGAACTTAGGGCTTTCTGGTTAATAGAGCCCTTACCCTAGGCGTAACTCAAACCTTAACCCTAGGAAGGGAAATCAGCCTATGGTTCGGGATTCTCTCATGGAAATATCAGTGGTGGCAGCCAAGTTGCGTCACTTTTGCGCTCCCCTTGGGATGCCTTTTGCAGCTGCAGTGTGCCTGGAGCCCAGGGCTTCCTGGTTTTAAAAGTCCTAGGCCTAAGCCTAACAGTAACCCTAGGAAGGTAAATCAGCCGGGTATTAGGGTTCTTCCTAAGGGAAAAGCCGTGAAAGCAGCCATGTTGTGGCACTTCTGCACTCCCTTTGGGATGCCTTTGGCAGATGAAGTAAGCCTGGAACTCAGGGCTTCCTGGTTAAAGAAATCCAAGCCCTAGGCTGAACCCTAACCCTAACCCTAGGCAGATAAATCAGCCTAGGTATAGGGATGGTGCCAAGGAAAAAGCTGTGAAAGCTGCCATGTTGTTGCACTTTTGTACTCCCCTTGGGATGCCTTGAACAGCTGCAGTGTGCCTGGAGCTAAGGGCTTCCTAGTTTTAAAAATCCTAGCCCTAGGCCTAAGCCTAACAGTAACCCTGGGAAGGTAAATCAGCCTGGTGTTAGGGTTCTTCCTAAGGGAAAAGCCGTGAAAGCAGCCATGTTGTGGCACTTCTGCACTCCCTTTGGGATGCCTTTGGCAGATGAAGTAAGCCTGGAACTCAGGGCTTCCTGGTTAAAAAAATTCAAGCCCTAGGCTGAACCCTAACCCTAACCCTAGGCAGATAAATCAGCCCAGGTATAGGGATGGTGCCAAGGAAAAAGCTGTGAAAGCTGCCATGTTGTTGCACTTTTGTACTCCCCTTGGGATGCCTTGAACAGCTGCAGTGTGCCTGGAGCTAAGGGCTTCCTAGTTTTAAAAATCCTAGCCCTAGGCCTAAGCCTAACAGTAACCCTGGGAAGGTAAATCAGCCTGGTGTTAGGCGTCTTGCCAAGGAAAAAGCCGTGAAAGCAGCCATGTTGTGGCACTTTTGCACTCCCTTTTGGATGCCTTTCACAGCTCCAGTGTGCCTGGAACTCAGGGCTTCCTGCTTTTAAAAATCCTAGCCCTAGGCCGAACCCCAACCCTATGACGAGAAAGGCAAATCAGCCAGGAATTAGGCATGTCCCCAAGGAAAAAGCTGTGGAGGCAGGCATGTTGTGGTACTTTTGCGCTCTTCTTGGCTAGTCCTTCGCAGCTGCTGTGTTCTTGGAACTCAGGGCTTTCTGGTTAATAGAACCCTTACCCTAGGCGTAACTCAAACCTTAACCCTAGGAAGGAAAATCAACCTATGGTTCGGGATGGTCTCATGGAAATATCAGTGGTGGCAGCCAAGTTGCGTCACTTTTGCGCTCCCCTTGGGATGCCTTTCGCAGCTGCAGTGTGCCTGGAGCCCAGGGCTTCCTGGTTTTAAAAGTCCTAGGCCTAAGCCTAACAGTAACCCTAGGAAGGTAAATCAGCCAGGTATGAGGGTTCTTCCTAAGGGAAAAGCCGTGAAAGCAGCCATGTTGTGGCACTTCTGCACTCCCTTTGGGATGCCTTTGGCAGATGAAGTAAGCCTGGAACTCAGGGCTTCCTGGTTAAAAAAATTCAAGCCCTAGGCTGAACCCTAACCCTAACCCTAGGCAGATAAATCAGCCTAGGTATAGGGATGGTGCCAAGGAAAAAGCTGTGAAAGCTGCCATGTTGTTGCACTTTTGTACTCCCCTTGGGATGCCTTGAACAGCTGCAGTGTGCCTGGAGCCCAGGGCTTCCTAGTTTCAAAAATCCTAGCCCTAGGCCTAAGCCTAACAGTAACCCTGGGAAGGTAAATCAGCCTGATGTTAGGCTTCTTGCCAAGGAAAAAGCCGTGAAAGCAGCCATGTTGTGGCACTTCTGCACTCCCTTTGGGATGCCTTTGGCAGATGAAGTAAGCCTGGAACTCAGGGCTTCCTGGTTAAAGAAATCCAAGCCCTAGGCTGAACCCTAACCCTAACCCTAGGCAGATAAATCAGCCTAGGTATAGGGATGGTGCCAAGGAAAAAGCTGTGAAAGCTGCCATGTTGTTGCACTTTTGTACTCCCCTTGGGATGCCTTGAACAGCTGCAGTGTGCCTGGAGCTAAGGGCTTCCTAATTTCAAAAATCCTAGCCCTAGGCCTAAGCCTAACAGTAACCCTGGGAAAGTAAATCAGCCTGGTGTTAGGCTTCTTGCCAAGGAAAAAGCTGTGAAAGCTGCCATGTTGTTGCACTTTTGTACTCCCCTTGGGATGCCTTGAACAGCTGCAGTGTGCCTGGAGCTAAGGGCTTCCTAGTTTCAAAAATCCTAGCCCTAGGCCTAAGCCTAACAGTAACCCTGGGAAAGTAAATCAGCCTGGTGTTAGGCTTCTTGCCAAGGAAAAAGCCGTGAAAGCAGCCATGTTGTGGCACTTTTGCACTCCCTTTTGGATGCCTTTCACAGCTCCAGTGTGCCTGGAACTCAGGGCTTCCTGCTTTTAAAAATCCTAGCCCTAGGCCGAACCGCAACCCTATGACGAGAAAGGCGAATCAGCCAGGAATTAGGCATGTCCCCAAGGAAAAAGCTGTGGAGGCAGGCATGTTGTGGTACTTTTGCGCTCTTCTTGGCTAGTCCTTCGCAGCTGCTGTGTTCTTGGAACTCAGGGCTTTCTGGTTAATAGAACCCTTACCCTAGGCGTAACTCAAACCTTAACCCTAGGAAGGAAAATCAACCTATGGTTCGGGATGGTCTCATGGAAATATCAGTGGTGGCAGCCAAGTTGCGTCACTTTTGCGCTCCCCTTGGGATGCCTTTCGCAGCTGCAGTGTGCCTGGAGCCCAGGGCTTCCTGGTTTTAAAAGTCCTAGGCCTAAGCCTAACAGTAACCCTAGGAAGGTAAATCAGCCGGGTATTAGGGTTCTTCCTAAGGGAAAAGCCGTGAAAGCAGCCATGTTGTGGCACTTCTGCACTCCCTTTGGGATGCCTTTGGCAGATGAAGTAAGCCTGGAACTCAGGGCTTCCTGGTTAAAAAAATTCAAGCCCTAGGCTGAACCCTAACCCTAACCCTAGGCAGATAAATCAGCCTAGGTATAGGGATGGTGCCAAGAAAAAAGCTGTGAAAGCTGCCATGTTGTTGCACTTTTGTACTCCCCTTGGGATGCCTTGAACAGCTGCAGTGTGCCTGGAGCCCAGGGCTTCCTAGTTTCAAAAATCCTAGCCCTAGGCCTAAGCCTAACAGTAACCCTGGGAAGGTAAATCAGCCTGATGTTAGGCTTCTTGCCAAGGAAAAAGCCGTGAAAGCAGCCATGTTGTGGCACTTTTGCACTCCCTTTGGGATGCCTTTGGCAGATGAAGTAAGCCTGGAACTCAGGGCTTCCTGGTTAAAAAAATCCAAGCCCTAGGCTGAACCCTAACCCTAACCCTCGGCAGATAAATCAGCCTAGGTATAGGGATGGTGCCAAGGAAAAAGCTGTGAAAGCTGCCATGTTGTTGCACTTTTGTACTCCCCTTGGATGCCTTGAACAGCTGCAGTGTGCCTGGAGCTAAGGGCTTCCTAGTTTCAAAAATCCTAGCCCTAGGCCTAAGCCTAACAGTAACCCTAGGAAGGTAAATCAGCCGGGTATTAGGGTTCTTCCTAAGGGAAAAGCCGTGAAAGCAGCCATGTTGTGGCACTTCTGCACTCCCTTTGGGATGCCTTTGGCAGATGAAGTAAGCCTGGAACTCAGGGCTTCCTGGTTAAAGAAATCCAAGCCCTAGGCTGAACCCTAACCCTAACCCTAGGCAGATAAATCAGCCTAGGTATAGGGATGGTGCCAAGGAAAAAGCTGTGAAAGCTGCCATGTTGTTGCACTTTTGTACTCCCCTTGGATGCCTTGAACAGCTGCAGTGTGCCTGGAGCTAAGGGCTTCCTAGTTTCAAAAATCCTAGCCCTAAGCCTAAGCCTAACAGTAACCCTAGGAAGGTAAATCAGCCGGGTATTAGGGTTCTTCCTAAGGGAAAAGCCGTGAAAGCAGCCATGTTGTGGCACTTCTGCACTCCCTTTGGGATGCCTTTGGCAGATGAAGTAAGCCTGGAACTCAGGGCTTCCTGGTTAAAGAAATCCAAGCCCTAGGCTGAACCCTAACCCTAACCCTAGGCAGATAAATCAGCCTAGGTATAGGGATGGTGCCAAGGAAAAAGCTGTGAAAGCTGCCATGTTGTTGCACTTTTGTACTCCCCTTGGGATGCCTTGAACAGCTGCAGTGTGCCTGGAGCTAAGGGCTTCCTAGTTTTAAAAATCCTAGCCCTAGGCCTAAGCCTAACAGTAACCCTGGGAAAGTAAATCAGCCTGATGTTAGGCTTCTTGCCAAGGAAAAAGCCGTGAAAGCAGCCATGTTGTGGCACTTTTGCACTCCCTTTTGGATGCCTTTCACAGCTCCAGTGTGCCTGGAACTCAGGGCTTCCTGATTTTAAAAATCCTAGCCCTAGGCCGAACCCCAACCCTAAGACGAGAAAGGCAAATCAGCCAGGAATTAGGCATGTCCCCAAGGAAAAAGCTGTGGAGGCAGGCATGTTGTGCTACTTTTGCGCTCTTCTTGGCTAGTCCTTCGCAGCTGCTGTGTTCTTGGAACTTAGGGCTTTCTGGTTAATAGAGCCCTTACCCTAGGCGTAACTCAAACCTTAACCCTAGGAAGGGAAATCAGCCAATGGTTCGGGATTCTCTCATGGAAATATCAGTGGTGGCAGCCAAGTTGCGTCACTTTTGCGCTCCCCTTGGGATGCCTTTTGCAGCTGCAGTGTGCCTGGAGCCCAGGGCTTCCTGGTTTTAAAAGTCCTAGGCCTAAGCCTAACAGTAACCCTAGGAAGGTAAATCAGCCGGGTATTAGGGTTCTTCCTAAGGGAAAAGCCGTTAAAGCAGCCATGTTGTGGCACTTCTGCACTCCCTTTGGGATGCCTTTGGCAGATGAAGTAAGCCTGGAACTCAGGGCTTCCTGGTTAAAGAAATTCAAGCCCTAGGCTGAACCCTAACCCTAACCCTAGGCAGATAAATCAGCCTAGGTATAGGGATGGTGCCAAGAAAAAAGCTGTGAAAGCTGCCATGTTGTTGCACTTTTGTACTCCCCTTGGGATGCCTTGAACAGCTGCAGTGTGCCTGGAGCTAAGGGCTTCCTAGTTTTAAAAATCCTAGCCCTAGGCCTAAGCCTAACAGTAACCCTGGGAAGGTAAATCAGCCTGGTGTTAGGCGTCTTGCCAAGGAAAAAGCCGTGAAAGCAGCCATGTTGTGGCACTTTTGCACTCCCTTTTGGATGCCTTTCACAGCTCCAGTGTGCCTGGAACTCAGGGCTTCCTGCTTTTAAAAATCCTAGCCCTAGGCCGAACCCCAACCCTATGACGAGAAAGGCAAATCAGCCAGGAATTAGGCATGTCCCCAAGGAAAAAGCTGTGGAGGCAGGCATGTTGTGGTACTTTTGCGCTCTTCTTGGCTAGTCCTTCGCAGCTGCTGTGTTCTTGGAACTCAGGGCTTTCTGGTTAATAGAACCCTTACCCTAGGCGTAACTCAAACCTTAACCCTAGGAAGGAAAATCAACCTATGGTTCGGGATGGTCTCATGGAAATATCAGTGGTGGCAGCCAAGTTGCGTCACTTTTGCGCTCCCCTTGGGATGCCTTTTGCAGCTGCAGTGTGCCTGGAGCCCAGGGCTTCCTGGTTTTAAAAGTCCTAGGCCTAAGCCTAACAGTAACCCTAGGAAGGTAAATCAGCCAGGTATTAGGGTTCTTCCTAAGGGAAGAGCCGTGAAAGCAGCCATGTTGTGGCACTTCTGCACTCCCTTTGGGATGCCTTTGGCAGATGAAGTAAGCCTGGAACTCAGGGCTTCCTGGTTAAAAAAATTCAAGCCCTAGGCTGAACCCTAACCCTAACCCTAGGCAGATAAATCAGCCCAGGTATAGGGATGGTGCCAAGGAAAAAGCTGTGAAAGCTGCCATGTTGTTGCACTTTTGTACTCCCCTTGGGATGCCTTGAACAGCTGCAGTGTGCCTGGAGCTAAGGGCTTCCTAGTTTCAAAAATCCTAGCCCTAGGCCTAAGCGTAACAGTAACCCTAGGAAGGTAAATCAGCCTGATGTTAGGGTTCTTCCTAAGGGAAAAGCCGTGAAAGCAGCCATGTTGTGGCACTTCTGCACTCCCTTTGGGATGCCTTTGGCAGATGAAGTAAGCCTGGAACTCAGGGCTTCCTGGTTAAAGAAATTCAAGCCCTAGGCTGAACCCTAACCCTAACCCTAGGCAGATAAATCAGCCTAGGTATAGGGATGGTGCCAAGGAAAAAGCTGTGAAAGCTGCCATGTTGTTGCACTTTTGTACTCCCCTTGGGATGCCTTGAACAGCTGCAGTGTGCCTGGAGCTAAGGGCTTTCTAGTTTTAAAAATCCTAGCCCTAGGCCTAAGCCTAACAGTAACCCTGGGAAGGTAAATCAGCCTGGTGTTAGGCGTCTTGCCAAGGAAAAAGCCGTGAAAGCAGCCATGTTGTGGCACTTTTGCACTCCCTTTTGGATGCCTTTCACAGCTCCAGTGTGTCTGGAACTCAGGGCTTCCTGCTTTTAAAAATCCTAGCCCTAGGCCGAACCCCAACCCTATGACGAGAAAAGGAAATCAGCCAGGAATTAGGCATGTCCACAAGGAAAAAGCTGTGGAGGCAGGCATGTTGTGGTACTTTTGCGCTCTTCTTGGCTAGTCCTTCGCAGCTGCTGTGTTCTTGGAACTCAGGGCTTTCTGGTTAATAGAGCCCTTACCCTAGGCGTAACTCAAACCTTAACCCTAGGAAGGAAAATCAACCTATGGTTCGGGATGGTCTCATGGAAATATCAGTGGTGGCAGCCAAGTTGCGTCACTTTTGCGCTCCCCTTGGGATGCCTTTCGCAGCTGCAGTGTGCCTGGAGGCCAGGGCTTCCTGGTTTTAAAAGTCCTAGGCCTAAGCCTAACAGTAACCCTAGGAAGGTAAATCAGCCGGGTATTAGGGTTCTTCCTAAGGGAAAAGCCGTGAAAGCAGCCATGTTGTGGCACTTCTGCACTCCCTTTGGGATGCCTTTGGCAGATGAAGTAAGCCTGGAACTCAGGGCTTCCTGGTTAAAAAAATTCAAGCCCTAGGCTGAACCCTAACCCTAACCCTAGGCAGATAAATCAGCCTAGGTATAGGGATGGTGCCAAGGAAAAAGCTGTGAAAGCTGCCATGTTGTTGCACTTTTGTACTCCCCTTGGGATGCCTTGAACAGCTGCAGTGTGCCTGGAGCCAAGGGCTTCCTAGTTTCAAAAATCCTAGCCCTAGGCCTAAGCCTAACAGTAACCCTGGGAAGGTAAACCAGCCTGATGTTAGGCTTCTTGCCAAGGAAAAAGGCGTGAAAGCAGCCATGTTGTGGCACTTCTGCACTCGCTCTGGGATGCCTTTGGCAGATGAAGTAAGCCTGGAACTCAGGGCCTCCTGGTTAAAGAAATCCAAGCCCTAGGCTGAACCCTAACCCTAACCCTAGGCAGATAAATCAGCCTAGGTATAGGGATGGTGCCAAGGAAAAAGCTGTGAAAGCTGCCATGTTGTTGCACTTTTGTACTCCCCTTGGGATGCCTTGAACAGCTGCAGTGTGCCTGGAGCTAAGGGCTTCCTAGTTTCAAAAATCCTAGCCCTAGGCCTAAGCCTAACAGTAACCCTGGGAAAGTAAATTAGCCTGGTGTTAGGCTTCTTGCCAAGGAAAAAGCCGTGAAACAGCCATGTTGTGGCACTTTTGCACTCCCTTTTGGATGCCTTTCACAGCTCCAGTGTGCCTGGAACTCAGGGCTTCCTGATTTTAAAAATCCTAGCCCTAGGCCGAACCCCAACCCTAAGACGAGAAAGGCAAATCAGCCAGGAATTAGGCATGTCCCCAAGGAAAAAGCTGTGGAGGCAGGCATGTTGTGGTACTTTTGCGCTCTTCTTGGCTAGTCCTTCGCAGCTGCTGTGTTCTTGGAACTCAGGGCTTTCTGGTTAATAGAACCCTTACCCTAGGCGTAACTCAAACCTTAACCCTAGGAAGGAAAATCAGCCTATGGTTCGGGATGGTCTCATGGAAATATCAGTGGTGGCAGCCAAGTTGCGTCACTTTTGCGCTCCCCTTGGGATGCCTTTTGCAGCTGCAGTGTGCCTGGAGCCCAGGGCTTCCTGGTTTTAAAAGTCCTAGGCCTAAGCCTAACAGTAACCCTAGGAAGGTAAATCAGCCGGGTATTAGGGTTCTTCCTAAGGGAAAAGCCGTGAAAGCAGCCATGTTGTGGCACTTCTGCACTCCCTTTGGGATGCCTTTGGCAGATGAAGTAAGCCTGGAACTCAGGGCTTCCTGGTTAAAGAAATTCAAGCCCTAGGCTGAACCCTAACCCTAACCCTAGGCAGATAAATCAGCCTAGGTATAGGGATGGTGCCAAGGAAAAAGCTGTGAAAGCTGCCATGTTGTTGCACTTTTGTACTCCCCTTGGGATGCCTTGAACAGCTGCAGTGTGCCTGGAGCTAAGGGCTTCCTAGTTTTAAAAATCCTAGCCCTAGGCCTAAGCCTAACATTAACCCTGGAAAGGTAAATCAGCCTGGTGTTAGGCGTCTTGCCAACGAAAAAGCCGTGAAAGCAGCCATGTTGTGGCACTTTTGCACTCCCTTTTGGATGCCTTTCACAGCTCCAGTGTGCCTGGAACTCAGGGCTTCCTGATTTTAAAAATCCTAGCCCTAGGCCGAACCCCAACCCTATGACGAGAAAGGCAAATCAGCCAGGAATTAGGCATGTCCACAAGGAAAAAGCTGTGGAGGCAGGCATGTTGTGGTACTTTTGCGCTCTTCTTGGCTAGTCCTTCGCAGCTGCTGTGTTCTTGGAACTCAGGGCTTTCTGGTTAATAGAGCCCTTACCCTAGGCGTAACTCAAACCTTAACCCTAGGAAGGAAAATCAGCCTATGGTTCGGGATGGTCTCATGGAAATATCAGTGGTGGCAGCCAAGTTGCGTCACTTTTGCGCTCCCCTTGGGATGCCTTTCGCAGCTGCAGTGTGCCTGGAGCCCAGGGCTTCCTGGTTTTAAAAGTCCTAGGCCTAAGCCTAACAGTAACCCTAGGAAGGTAAATCAGCCGGGTATTAGGGTTCTTCCTAAGGGAAAAGCCGTGAAAGCAGCCATGTTGTGGCACTTCTGCACTCCCTTTGGGATGCCTTTGGCAGATGAAGTAAGCCTGGAACTCAGGGCTTCCTGGTTAAAAAAATTCAAGCCCTAGGCTGAACCCTAACCCTAACCCTAGGCAGATAAATCAGCCTAGGTATAGGGATGGTGCCAAGGAAAAAGCTGTGAAAGCTGCCATGTTGTTGCACTTTTGTACTCCCCTTGGGATGCCTTGAACAGCTGCAGTGTGCCTGGAGCTAAGGGCTTCCTAGTTTCAAAAATCCTAGCCCTAGGCCTAAGCCTAACAGTAACCCTGGGAAGGTAAATCAGCCTGATGTTAGGTTTCTTGCCAAGGAAAAAGCCGTGAAAGCAGCCATGTTGTGGCACTTCTGCACTCCCTTTGGGATGCCTTTGGCAGATGAAGTAAGCCTGGAACTCAGGGCTTCCTGGTTAAAGAAATCCAAGCCCTAGGCTGAACCCTAACCCTAACCCTAGGCAGATAAATCAGCCCAGGTATAGGGATGGTGCCAAGGAAAAAGCTGTGAAAGCTGCCATGTTGTTGCACTTTTGTACTCCCCTTGGGATGCCTTGAACAGCTGCAGTGTGCCTGGAGCTAAGGGCTTCCTAGTTTTAAAAATCCTAGCCCTAGGCCTAAGCCTAACAGTAACCCTGGGAAGGTAAATCAGCCTGGTGTTAGGCTTCTTGCCAAGGAAAAAGCCGTGAAAGCAGCCATGTTGTGGCACTTTTGCACTCCCTTTTGGATGCCTTTCACAGCTCCAGTGTGCCTGGAACTCAGGGCTTCCTGCTTTTAAAAATCCTAGCCCTAGGCCGAACCCCAACCCTATGACGAGAAAGGCAAATCAGCCAGGAATTAGGCATGTCCCCAAGGAAAAAGCTGTGGAGGCAGGCATGTTGTGGTACTTTTGCGCTCTTCTTGGCTAGTCCTTCGCAGCTGCTGTGTTCTTGGAACTCAGGGCTTTCTGGTTAATAGAACCCTTACCCTAGGCGTAACTCAAACCTTAACCCTAGGAAGGAAAATCAACCTATGGTTCGGGATGGTCTCATGGAAATATCAGTGGTGGCAGCCAAGTTGCGTCACTTTTGCGCTCCCCTTGGGATGCCTTTCGCAGCTGCAGTGTGCCTGGAGCCCAGGGCTTCCTGGTTTTAAAAGTCCTAGGCCTAAGCCTAACAGTAACCCTAGGAAGGTAAATCAGCCAGGTATTAGGGTTCTTCCTAAGGGAAAAGCCGTGAAAGCAGCCATGTTGTGGCACTTCTGCACTCCCTTTGGGATGCCTTTGGCAGATGAAGTAAGCCTGGAACTCAGGGCTTCCTGGTTAAAAAAATTCAAGCCCTAGGCTGAACCCTAACCCTAACCCTAGGCAGATAAATCAGCCTAGGTATAGGGATGGTGCCAAGGAAAAAGCTGTGAAAGCTGCCATGTTGTTGCACTTTTGTACTCCCCTTGGGATGCCTTGAACAGCTGCAGTGTGCCTGGAGCCCAGGGCTTCCTAGTTTCAAAAATCCTAGCCCTAGGCCTAAGCCTAACAGTAACCCTGGGAAGGTAAATCAGCCTGATGTTAGGCTTCTTGCCAAGGAAAAAGCCGTGAAAGCAGCCATGTTGTGGCACTTCTGCACTCCCTTTGGGATGCCTTTGGCAGATGAAGTAAGCCTGGAACTCAGGGCTTCCTGGTTAAAGAAATCCAAGCCCTAGGCTGAACCCTAACCCTAACCCTAGGCAGATAAATCAGCCTAGGTATAGGGATGGTGCCAAGGAAAAAGCTGTGAAAGCTGCCATGTTGTTGCACTTTTGTACTCCCCTTGGGATGCCTTGAACAGCTGCAGTGTGCCTGGAGCCCAGGGCTTCCTAATTTCAAAAATCCTAGCCCTAGGCCTAAGCCTAACAGTAACCCTGGGAAAGTAAATCAGCCTGGTGTTAGGCTTCTTGCCAAGGAAAAAGCTGTGAAAGCTGCCATGTTGTTGCACTTTTGTACTCCCCTTGGGATGCCTTGAACAGCTGCAGTGTGCCTGGAGCTAAGGGCTTCCTAGTTTCAAAAATCCTAGCCCTAGGCCTAAGCCTAACAGTAACCCTGGGAAAGTAAATCAGCCTGGTGTTAGGCTTCTTGCCAAGGAAAAAGCCGTGAAAGCAGCCATGTTGTGGCACTTTTGCACTCCCTTTTGGATGCCTTTCACAGCTCCAGTGTGCCTGGAACTCAGGGCTTCCTGCTTTTAAAAATCCTAGCCCTAGGCCGAACCCCAACCCTATGACGAGAAAGGCGAATCAGCCAGGAATTAGGCATGTCCCCAAGGAAAAAGCTGTGGAGGCAGGCATGTTGTGGTACTTTTGCGCTCTTCTTGGCTAGTCCTTCGCAGCTGCTGTGTTCTTGGAACTCAGGGCTTTCTGGTTAATAGAGCCCTTACCCTAGGCGTAACTCAAACCTTAACCCTAGGAAGGAAAATCAACCTATGGTTCGGGATGGTCTCATGGAAATATCAGTGGTGGCAGCCAAGTTGCGTCACTTTTGCGCTCCCCTTGGGATGCCTTTCGCAGCTGCAGTGTGCCTGGAGCCCAGGGCTTCCTGGTTTTAAAAGTCCTAGGCCTAAGCCTAACAGTAACCCTAGGAAGGTAAATCAGCCGGGTATTAGGGTTCTTCCTAAGGGAAAAGCCGTGAAAGCAGCCATGTTGTGGCACTTCTGCACTCCCTTTGGGATGCCTTTGGCAGATGAAGTAAGCCTGGAACTCAGGGCTTCCTGGTTAAAAAAATTCAAGCCCTAGGCTGAACCCTAACCCTAACCCTAGGCAGATAAATCAGCCTAGGTATAGGGATGGTGCCAAGAAAAAAGCTGTGAAAGCTGCCATGTTGTTGCACTTTTGTACTCCCCTTGGGATGCCTTGAACAGCTGCAGTGTGCCTGGAGCCCAGGGCTTCCTAGTTTCAAAAATCCTAGCCCTAGGCCTAAGCCTAACAGTAACCCTGGGAAGGTAAATCAGCCTGATGTTAGGCTTCTTGCCAAGGAAAAAGCCGTGAAAGCAGCCATGTTGTGGCACTTTTGCACTCCCTTTGGGATGCCTTTGGCAGATGAAGTAAGCCTGGAACTCAGGGCTTCCTGGTTAAAAAAATCCAAGCCCTAGGCTGAACCCTAACCCTAACCCTAGGCAGATAAATCAGCCTAGGTATAGGGATGGTGCCAAGGAAAAAGCTGTGAAAGCTGCCATGTTGTTGCACTTTTGTACTCCCCTTGGATGCCTTGAACAGCTGCAGTGTGCCTGGAGCTAAGGGCTTCCTAGTTTCAAAAATCCTAGCCCTAGGCCTAAGCCTAACAGTAACCCTAGGAAGGTAAATCAGCCGGGTATTAGGGTTCTTCCTAAGGGAAAAGCCGTGAAAGCAGCCATGTTGTGGCACTTCTGCACTCCCTTTGGGATGCCTTTGGCAGATGAAGTAAGCCTGGAACTCAGGGCTTCCTGGTTAAAGAAATCCAAGCCCTAGGCTGAACCCTAACCCTAACCCTAGGCAGATAAATCAGCCTAGGTATAGGGATGGTGCCAAGGAAAAAGCTGTGAAAGCAGCCATGTTGTGGCACTTTTGCACTCCCTTTTGGATGCCTTTCACAGCTCCAGTGTGCCTGGAACTCAGGGCTTCCTGATTTTAAAAATCCTAGCCCTAGGCCGAACCCCAACCCTAAGACGAGAAAGGCAAATCAGCCAGGAATTAGGCATGTCCCCAAGGAAAAAGCTGTGGAGGCAGGCATGTTGTGCTACTTTTGCGCTCTTCTTGGCTAGTCCTTCGCAGCTGCTGTGTTCTTGGAACTTAGGGCTTTCTGGTTAATAGAGCCCTTACCCTAGGCGTAACTCAAACCTTAACCCTAGGAAGGGAAATCAGCCTATGGTTCGGGATTCTCTCATGGAAATATCAGTGGTGGCAGCCAAGTTGCGTCACTTTTGCGCTCCCCTTGGGATGCCTTTTGCAGCTGCAGTGTGCCTGGAGCCCAGGGCTTCCTGGTTTTAAAAGTCCTAGGCCTAAGCCTAACAGTAACCCTAGGAAGGTAAATCAGCCGGGTATTAGGGTTCTTCCTAAGGGAAAAGCCGTTAAAGCAGCCATGTTGTGGCACTTCTGCACTCCCTTTGGGATGCCTTTGGCAGATGAAGTAAGCCTGGAACTCAGGGCTTCCTGGTTAAAGAAATTCAAGCCCTAGGCTGAACCCTAACCCTAACCCTAGGCAGATAAATCAGCCTAGGTATAGGGATGGTGCCAAGGAAAAAGCTGTGAAAGCTGCCATGTTGTTGCACTTTTGTACTCCCCTTGGGATGCCTTGAACAGCTGCAGTGTGCCTGGAGCTAAGGGCTTCCTAGTTTTAAAAATCCTAGACCTAGGCCTAAGCCTAACAGTAACCCTGGGAAGGTAAATCAGCCTGGTGTTAGGCATCTTGCCAAGGAAAAAGCCGTGAAAGCAGCCATGTTGTGGCACTTTTGCACTCCCTTTTGGATGCCTTTCACAGCTCCAGTGTGCCTGGAACTCAGGGCTTCCTGCTTTTAAAAATCCTAGCCCTAGGCCGAACCCCAACCCTATGACGAGAAAGGCAAATCAGCCAGGAATTAGGCATGTCCCCAAGGAAAAAGCTGTGGAGGCAGGCATGTTGTGGTACTTTTGCGCTCTTCTTGGCTAGTCCTTCGCAGCTGCTGTGTTCTTGGAACTCAGGGCTTTCTGGTTAATAGAACCCTTACCCTAGGCGTAACTCAAACCTTAACCCTAGGAAGGAAAATCAACCTATGGTTCGGGATGGTCTCATGGAAATATCAGTGGTGGCAGCCAAGTTGCGTCACTTTTGCGCTCCCCTTGGGATGCCTTTTGCAGCTGCAGTGTGCCTGGAGCCCAGGGCTTCCTGGTTTTAAAAGTCCTAGGCCTAAGCCTAACAGTAACCCTAGGAAGGTAAATCAGCCAGGTATTAGGGTTCTTCCTAAGGGAAGAGCCGTGAAAGCAGCCATGTTGTGGCACTTCTGCACTCCCTTTGGGATGCCTTTGGCAGATGAAGTAAGCCTGGAACTCAGGGCTTCCTGGTTAAAAAAATTCAAGCCCTAGGCTGAACCCTAACCCTAACCCTAGGCAGATAAATCAGCCCAGGTATAGGGATGGTGCCAAGGAAAAAGCTGTGAAAGCTGCCATGTTGTTGCACTTTTGTACTCCCCTTGGGATGCCTTGAACAGCTGCAGTGTGCCTGGAGCTAAGGGCTTCCTAGTTTCAAAAATCCTAGCCCTAGGCCTAAGCGTAACAGTAACCCTAGGAAGGTAAATCAGCCGGGTATTAGGGTTCTTCCTAAGGGAAAAGCCGTGAAAGCAGCCATGTTGTGGCACTTCTGCACTCCCTTTGGGATGCCTTTGGCAGATGAAGTAAGCCTGGAACTCAGGGCTTCCTGGTTAAAGAAATTCAAGCCCTAGGCTGAACCCTAACCCTAACCCTAGGCAGATAAATCAGCCTAGGTATAGGGATGGTGCCAAGGAAAAAGCTGTGAAAGCTGCCATGTTGTTGCACTTTTGTACTCCCCTTGGGATGCCTTGAACAGCTGCAGTGTGCCTGGAGCTAAGGGCTTCCTAGTTTTAAAAATCCTAGCCCTAGGCCTAAGCCTAACAGTAACCCTGGGAAGGTAAATCAGCCTGGTGTTAGGCGTCTTGCCAAGGAAAAAGCCGTGAAAGCAGCCATGTTGTGGCACTTTTGCACTCCCTTTTGGATGCCTTTCACAGCTCCAGTGTGTCTGGAACTCAGGGCTTCCTGCTTTTAAAAATCCTAGCCCTAGGCCGAACCCCAACCCTATGACGAGAAAAGGAAATCAGCCAGGAATTAGGCATGTCCACAAGGAAAAAGCTGTGGAGGCAGGCATGTTGTGGTACTTTTGCGCTCTTCTTGGCTAGTCCTTCGCAGCTGCTGTGTTCTTGGAACTCAGGGCTTTCTGGTTAATAGAGCCCTTACCCTAGGCGTAACTCAAACCTTAACCCTAGGAAGGAAAATCAACCTATGGTTCGGGATGGTCTCATGGAAATATCAGTGGTGGCAGCCAAGTTGCGTCACTTTTGCGCTCCCCTTGGGATGCCTTTCGCAGCTGCAGTGTGCCTGGAGGCCAGGGCTTCCTGGTTTTAAAAGTCCTAGGCCTAAGCCTAACAGTAACCCTAGGAAGGTAAATCAGCCGGGTATTAGGGTTCTTCCTAAGGGAAAAGCCGTGAAAGCAGCCATGTTGTGGCACTTCTGCACTCCCTTTGGGATGCCTTTGGCAGATGAAGTAAGCCTGGAACTCAGGGCTTCCTGGTTAAAAAAATTCAAGCCCTAGGCTGAACCCTAACCCTAACCCTAGGCAGATAAATCAGCCTAGGTATAGGGATGGTGCCAAGGAAAAAGCTGTGAAAGCTGCCATGTTGTTGCACTTTTGTACTCCCCTTGGGATGCCTTGAACAGCTGCAGTGTGCCTGGAGCCAAGGGCTTCCTAGTTTCAAAAATCCTAGCCCTAGGCCTAAGCCTAACAGTAACCCTGGGAAGGTAAACCAGCCTGATGTTAGGCTTCTTGCCAAGGAAAAAGGCGTGAAAGCAGCCATGTTGTGGCACTTCTGCACTCGCTCTGGGATGCCTTTGGCAGATGAAGTAAGCCTGGAACTCAGGGCCTCCTGGTTAAAGAAATCCAAGCCCTAGGCTGAACCCTAACCCTAACCCTAGGCAGATAAATCAGCCTAGGTATAGGGATGGTGCCAAGGAAAAAGCTGTGAAAGCTGCCATGTTGTTGCACTTTTGTACTCCCCTTGGGATGCCTTGAACAGCTGCAGTGTGCCTGGAGCTAAGGGCTTCCTAGTTTCAAAAATCCTAGCCCTAGGCCTAAGCCTAACAGTAACCCTGGGAAAGTAAATTAGCCTGATGTTAGGCTTCTTGCCAAGGAAAAAGCCGTGAAACAGCCATGTTGTGGCACTTTTGCACTCCCTTTTGGATGCCTTTCACAGCTCCAGTGTGCCTGGAACTCAGGGCTTCCTGATTTTAAAAATCCTAGCCCTAGGCCGAACCCCAACCCTAAGACGAGAAAGGCAAATCAGCCAGGAATTAGGCATGTCCCCAAGGAAAAAGCTGTGGAGGCAGGCATGTTGTGGTACTTTTGCGCTCTTCTTGGCTAGTCCTTCGCAGCTGCTGTGTTCTTGGAACTCAGGGCTTTCTGGTTAATAGAACCCTTACCCTAGGCGTAACTCAAACCTTAACCCTAGGAAGGAAAATCAGCCTATGGTTCGGGATGGTCTCATGGAAATATCAGTGGTGGCAGCCAAGTTGCGTCACTTTTGCGCTCCCCTTGGGATGCCTTTTGCAGCTGCAGTGTGCCTGGAGCCCAGGGCTTCCTGGTTTTAAAAGTCCTAGGCCTAAGCCTAACAGTAACCCTAGGAAGGTAAATCAGCCGGGTATTAGGGTTCTTCCTAAGGGAAAAGCCGTGAAAGCAGCCATGTTGTGGCACTTCTGCACTCCCTTTGGGATGCCTTTGGCAGATGAAGTAAGCCTGGAACTCAGGGCTTCCTGGTTAAAGAAATTCAAGCCCTAGGCTGAACCCTAACCCTAACCCTAGGCAGATAAATCAGCCTAGGTATAGGGATGGTGCCAAGGAAAAAGCTGTGAAAGCTGCCATGTTGTTGCACTTTTGTACTCCCCTTGGGATGCCTTGAACAGCTGCAGTGTGCCTGGAGCTAAGGGCTTCCTAGTTTTAAAAATCCTAGCCCTAGGCCTAAGCCTAACATTAACCCTGGAAAGGTAAATCAGCCTGGTGTTAGGCGTCTTGCCAACGAAAAAGCCGTGAAAGCAGCCATGTTGTGGCACTTTTGCACTCCCTTTTGGATGCCTTTCACAGCTCCAGTGTGCCTGGAACTCAGGGCTTCCTGATTTTAAAAATCCTAGCCCTAGGCCGAACCCCAACCCTATGACGAGAAAGGCAAATCAGCCAGGAATTAGGCATGTCCACAAGGAAAAAGCTGTGGAGGCAGGCATGTTGTGGTACTTTTGCGCTCTTCTTGGCTAGTCCTTCGCAGCTGCTGTGTTCTTGGAACTCAGGGCTTTCTGGTTAATAGAGCCCTTACCCTAGGCGTAACTCAAACCTTAACCCTAGGAAGGAAAATCAGCCTATGGTTCGGGATGGTCTCATGGAAATATCAGTGGTGGCAGCCAAGTTGCGTCACTTTTGCGCTCCCCTTGGGATGCCTTTCGCAGCTGCAGTGTGCCTGGAGCCCAGGGCTTCCTGGTTTTAAAAGTCCTAGGCCTAAGCCTAACAGTAACCCTAGGAAGGTAAATCAGCCGGGTATTAGGGTTCTTCCTAAGGGAAAAGCCGTGAAAGCAGCCATGTTGTGGCACTTCTGCACTCCCTTTGGGATGCCTTTGGCAGATGAAGTAAGCCTGGAACTCAGGGCTTCCTGGTTAAAAAAATTCAAGCCCTAGGCTGAACCCTAACCCTAACCCTAGGCAGATAAATCAGCCTAGGTATAGGGATGGTGCCAAGGAAAAAGCTGTGAAAGCTGCCATGTTGTTGCACTTTTGTACTCCCCTTGGGATGCCTTGAACAGCTGCAGTGTGCCTGGAGCTAAGGGCTTCCAAGTTTCAAAAATCCTAGCCCTAGGCCTAAGCCTAACAGTAACCCTGGGAAGGTAAATCAGCCTGATGTTAGGTTTCTTGCCAAGGAAAAAGCCGTGAAAGCAGCCATGTTGTGGCACTTCTGCACTCCCTTTGGGATGCCTTTGGCAGATGAAGTAAGCCTGGAACTCAGGGCTTCCTGGTTAAAGAAATCCAAGCCCTAGGCTGAACCCTAACCCTAACCCTAGGCAGATAAATCAGCCCAGGTATAGGGATGGTGCCAAGGAAAAAGCTGTGAAAGCTGCCATGTTGTTGCACTTTTGTACTCCCCTTGGGATGCCTTGAACAGCTGCAGTGTGCCTGGAGCTAAGGGCTTCCTAGTTTCAAAAATCCTAGCCCTAGGCCTAAGCCTAACAGTAACCCTGGGAAGGTAAATCAGCCTGGTGTTAGGCTTCTTGCCAAGGAAAAAGCCGTGAAAGCAGCCATGTTGTGGCACTTTTGCACTCCCTTTTGGATGCCTTTCACAGCTCCAGTGTGCCTGGAACTCAGGGCTTCCTGCTTTTAAAAATCCTAGCCCTAGGCCGAACCCCAACCCTATGACGAGAAAGGCAAATCAGCCAGGAATTAGGCATGTCCCCAAGGAAAAAGCTGTGGAGGCAGGCATGTTGTGGTACTTTTGCGCTCTTCTTGGCTAGTCCTTCGCAGCTGCTGTGTTCTTGGAACTCAGGGCTTTCTGGTTAATAGAACCCTTACCCTAGGCGTAACTCAAACCTTAACCCTAGGAAGGAAAATCAGCCTATGGTTCGGGATGGTCTCATGGAAATATCAGTGGTGGCAGCCAAGTTGCGTCACTTTTGCGCTCCCCTTGGGATGCCTTTTGCAGCTGCAGTGTGCCTGGAGCCCAGGGCTTCCTGGTTTTAAAAGTCCTAGGCCTAAGCCTAACAGTAACCCTAGGAAGGTAAATCAGCCGGGTATTAGGGTTCTTCCTAAGGGAAAAGCCGTGAAAGCAGCCATGTTGTGGCACTTCTGCACTCCCTTTGGGATGCCTTTGGCAGATGAAGTAAGCCTGGAACTCAGGGCTTCCTGGTTAAAGAAATCCAAGCCCTAGGCTGAACCCTAACCCTAACCCTAGGCAGATAAATCAGCCTAGGTATAGGGATGGTGCCAAGGAAAAAGCTGTGAAAGCTGCCATGTTGTTGCACTTTTGTACTCCCCTTGGGATGCCTTGAACAGCTGCAGTGTGCCTGGAGCCCAGGGCTTCCTAGTTTCAAAAATCCTAGCCCTGGGCCTAAGTCTAACAGTAACCCTGGGAAAGTAAATCAGCCTGGTGTTAGGTTTCTTGCCAAGGAAAAAGCCGTGAAAGCAGCCATGTTGTGGCACTTTTGCACTCCCTTTTGGATGCCTTTCACAGCTGCAGTGTGCCTGGAACTCAGGGATTCCTGATTTTAAAAATCCTAGCCCTAGGCCGAACCCCAACCCTAAGACGAGAAAGGCAAATCAGCCAGGAATTAGGCATGTCCCCAAGGAAAAAGCTGTGGAGGCAGGCATGTTGTGGTACTTTTGCGCTCTTCTTGGCTAGTCCTTCGCAGCTGCTGTGTTCTTGGAACTCAGGGCTTTCTGGTTAATAGAACCCTTACCCTAGGCGTAACTCAAACCTTAACCCTAGGAAGGAAAATCAGCCTATGGTTCGGGATGCTCTCATGGAAATATCAGTGGTGGCAGCCAAGTTGCGTCACTTTTGCGCTCCCCTTGGGATGCCTTTTGCAGCTGCAGTGTGCCTGGAGCCCAGGGCTTCCTGGTTTTAAAAGTCCTAGGCCTAAGCCTAACAGTAACCCTAGGAAGGTAAATCAGCCGGGTATTAGGGTTCTTCCTAAGGGAAAAGCCGTGAAAGCAGCCATGTTGTGGCACTTCTGCACTCCCTTTGGGATGCCTTTGGCAGATGAAGTAAGCCTGGAACTCAGGGCTTCCTGGTTAAAAAAATTCAAGCCCTAGGCTGAACCCTAACCCTAACCCTAGGCAGATAAATCAGCCTAGGTATAGGGATGGTGCCAAGGAAAAAGCTGTGAAAGCTGCCATGTTGTTGCACTTTTGTACTCCCCTTGGGATGCCTTGAACAGCTGCAGTGTGCCTGGAGCCCAGGGCTTCCTAGTTTCAAAAATCCTAGCCCTAGGCCTAAGCCTAACAGTAACCCTGGGAAAGTAAATCAGCCTGATGTTAGGCTTCTTGCCAAGGAAAAAGCCGTGAAACAGACATGTTGTGGCACTTTTGCACTCCCTTTTGGATGCCTTTCACAGCTCCAGTGTGCCTGGAACTCAGGGCTTCCTGCTTTTAAAAATCCTAGCCCTAGGCCGAACCCCAACCCTAAGACGAGAAAGGCAAATCAGCCAGGAATTAGGCATGTCCCCAAGGAAAAAGCTGTGGAGACAGGCATGTTGTGGTACTTTTGCGCTCTTCTTGGCTAGTCCTTCGCAGCTGCTGTGTTCTTGGAACTCAGGGCTTTCTGGTTAATAGAACCCTTACCCTAGGCGTAACTCAAACCTTAACCCTAGGAAGGAAAATCAACCTATGGTTCGGGATGGTCTCATGGAAATATCAGTGGTGGCAGCCAAGTTGCGTCACTTTTGCGCTCCCCTTGGGATGCCTTTCGCAGCTGCAGTGTGCCTGGAGCCCAGGGCTTCCTGGTTTTAAAAGTCCTAGGCCTAAGCCTAACAGTAACCCTAGGAAGGTAAATCAGCCAGGTATTAGGGTTCTTCCTAAGGGAAAAGCCGTGAAAGCAGCCATGTTGTGGCACTTCTGCACTCCCTTTGGGATGCCTTTGGCAGATGAAGTAAGCCTGGAACTCAGGGCTTCCTGGTTAAAAAAATTCAAGCCCTAGGCTGAACCCTAACCCTAACCCTAGGCAGATAAATCAGCCTAGGTATAGGGATGGTGCCAAGGAAAAAGCTGTGAAAGCTGCCATGTTGTTGCACTTTTGTACTCCCCTTGGGATGCCTTGAACAGCTGCAGTGTGCCTGGAGCCCAGGGCTTCCTAGTTTCAAAAATCCTAGCCCTAGGCCTAAGCCTAACAGTAACCCTGGGAAGGTAAATCAGCCTGATGTTAGGCTTCTTGCCAAGGAAAAAGCCGTGAAAGCAGCCATGTTGTGGCACTTCTGCACTCCCTTTGGGATGCCTTTGGCAGATGAAGTAAGCCTGGAACTCAGGGCTTCCTGGTTAAAGAAATCCAAGCCCTAGGCTGAACCCTAACCCTAACCCTAGGCAGATAAATCAGCCTAGGTATAGGGATGGTGCCAAGGAAAAAGCTGTGAAAGCTGCCATGTTGTTGCACTTTTGTACTCCCCTTGGGATGCCTTGAACAGCTGCAGTGTGCCTGGAGCTAAGGGCTTCCTAGTTTCAAAAATCCTAGCCCTAGGCCTAAGCCTAACAGTAACCCTGGGAAAGTAAATCAGCCTGGTGTTAGGCTTCTTGCCAAGGAAAAAGCTGTGAAAGCTGCCATGTTGTTGCACTTTTGTACTCCCCTTGGGATGCCTTGAACAGCTGCAGTGTGCCTGGAGCTAAGGGCTTCCTAGTTTCAAAAATCCTAGCCCTAGGCCTAAGCCTAACAGTAACCCTGGGAAAGTAAATCAGCCTGGTGTTAGGCTTCTTGCCAAGGAAAAAGCCGTGAAAGCAGCCATGTTGTGGCACTTTTGCACTCCCTTTTGGATGCCTTTCACAGCTCCAGTGTGCCTGGAACTCAGGGCTTCCTGCTTTTAAAAATCCTAGCCCTAGGCCGAACCGCAACCCTATGACGAGAAAGGCAAATCAGCCAGGAATTAGGCATGTCCACAAGGAAAAAGCTGTGGAGGCAGGCATGTTGTGGTACTTTTGCGCTCTTCTTGGCTAGTCCTTCGCAGCTGCTGTGTTCTTGGAACTCAGGGCTTTCTGGTTAATAGAACCCTTACCCTAGGCGTAACTCAAACCTTAACCCTAGGAAGGAAAATCAACCTATGGTTCGGGATGGTCTCATGGAAATATCAGTGGTGGCAGCCAAGTTGCGTCACTTTTGCGCTCCCCTTGGGATGCCTTTCGCAGCTGCAGTGTGCCTGGAGCCCAGGGCTTCCTGGTTTTAAAAGTCCTAGGCCTAAGCCTAACAGTAACCCTAGGAAGGTAAATCAGCCGGGTATTAGGGTTCTTCCTAAGGGAAAAGCCGTGAAAGCAGCCATGTTGTGGCACTTCTGCACTCCCTTTGGGATGCCTTTGGCAGATGAAGTAAGCCTGGAACTCAGGGCTTCCTGGTAAAAAAAATTCAAGCCCTAGGCTGAACCCTAACCCTAACCCTAGGCAGATAAATCAGCCTAGGTATAGGGATGGTGCCAAGGAAAAAGCTGTGAAAGCTGCCATGTTGTTGCACTTTTGTACTCCCCTTGGGATGCCTTGAACAGCTGCAGTGTGCCTGGAGCTAAGGGCTTCCTAGTTTCAAAAATCCTAGCCCTAGGCCTAAGCCTAACAGTAACCCTGGGAAGGTAAATCAGCCTGATGTTAGGTTTCTTGCCAAGGAAAAAGCCGTGAAAGCAGCCATGTTGTGGCACTTCTGCACTCCCTTTGGGATGCCTTTGGCAGATGAAGTAAGCCTGGAACTCAGGGCTTCCTGGTTAAAGAAATCCAAGCCCTAGGCTGAACCCTAACCCTAACCCTAGGCAGATAAATCAGCCCAGGTATAGGGATGGTGCCAAGGAAAAAGCTGTGAAAGCTGCCATGTTGTTGCACTTTTGTACTCCCCTTGGGATGCCTTGAACAGCTGCAGTGTGCCTGGAGCTAAGGGCTTCCTAGTTTCAAAAATCCTAGCCCTAGGCCTAAGCCTAACAGTAACCCTGGGAAGGTAAATCAGCCTGGTGTTAGGCTTCTTGCCAAGGAAAAAGCCGTGAAAGCAGCCATGTTGTGGCACTTTTGCACTCCCTTTTGGATGCCTTTCACAGCTCCAGTGTGCCTGGAACTCAGGGCTTCCTGCTTTTAAAAATCCTAGCCCTAGGCCGAACCGCAACCCTATGACGAGAAAGGCAAATCAGCCAGGAATTAGGCATGTCCCCAAGGAAAAAGCTGTGGAGGCAGGCATGTTGTGGTACTTTTGCGCTCTTCTTGGCTAGTCCTTCGCAGCTGCTGTGTTCTTGGAACTCAGGGCTTTCTGGTTAATAGAACCCTTACCCTAGGCGTAACTCAAACCTTAACCCTAGGAAGGAAAATCAGCCTATGGTTCGGGATGGTCTCATGGAAATATCAGTGGTGGCAGCCAAGTTGCGTCACTTTTGCGCTCCCCTTGGGATGCCTTTTGCAGCTGCAGTGTGCCTGGAGCCCAGGGCTTCCTGGTTTTAAAAGTCCTAGGCCTAAGCCTAACAGTAACCCTAGGAAGGTAAATCAGCCGGGTATTAGGGTTCTTCCTAAGGGAAAAGCCGTGAAAGCAGCCATGTTGTGGCACTTCTGCACTCCCTTTGGGATGCCTTTGGCAGATGAAGTAAGCCTGGAACTCAGGGCTTCCTGGTTAAAGAAATCCAAGCCCTAGGCTGAACCCTAACCCTAACCCTAGGCAGATAAATCAGCCTAGGTATAGGGATGGTGCCAAGGAAAAAGCTGTGAAAGCTGCCATGTTGTTGCACTTTTGTACTCCCCTTGGGATGCCTTGAACAGCTGCAGTGTGCCTGGAGCCCAGGGCTTCCTAGTTTCAAAAATCCTAGCCCTAGGCCTAAGCCTAACAGTAACCCTGGGAAAGTAAATCAGCCTGATGTTAGGTTTCTTGCCAAGGAAAAAGCCGTGAAAGCAGCCATGTTGTGGCACTTTTGCACTCCCTTTTGGATGCCTTTCACAGCTGCAGTGTGCCTGGAACTCAGGGATTCCTGATTTTAAAAATCCTAGCCCTAGGCCGAACCCCAACCCTAAGACGAGAAAGGCAAATCAGCCAGGAATTAGGCATGTCCCCAAGGAAAAAGCTGTGGAGGCAGGCATGTTGTGGTACTTTTGCGCTCTTCTTGGCTAGTCCTTCGCAGCTGCTGTGTTCTTGGAACTCAGGGCTTTCTGGTTAATAGAACCCTTACCCTAGGCGTAACTCAAACCTTAACCCTAGGAAGGAAAATCAGCCTATGGTTCGGGATGGTCTCATGGAAATATCAGTGGTGGCAGCCAAGTTGCGTCACTTTTGCGCTCCCCTTGGGATGCCTTTCGCAGCTGCAGTGTGCCTGGAGCCCAGGGCTTCCTGGTTTTAAAAGTCCTAGGCCTAAGCCTAACAGTAACCCTAGGAAGGTAAATCAGCCGGGTATTAGGGTTCTTCCTAAGGGAAAAGCCGTGAAAGCAGCCATGTTGTGGCACTTCTGCACTCCCTTTGGGATGCCTTTGGCAGATGAAGTAAGCCTGGAACTCAGGGCTTCCTGGTAAAAAAAATTCAAGCCCTAGGCTGAACCCTAACCCTAACCCTAGGCAGATAAATCAGCCTAGGTATAGGGATGGTGCCAAGGAAAAAGCTGTGAAAGCTGCCATGTTGTTGCACTTTTGTACTCCCCTTGGGATGCCTTGAACAGCTGCAGTGTGCCTGGAGCTAAGGGCTTCCTAGTTTCAAAAATCCTAGCCCTAGGCCTAAGCCTAACAGTAACCCTGGGAAAGTAAATCAGCCTGATGTTAGGCTTCTTGCCAAGGAAAAAGCCGTGAAAGCAGCCATGTTGTGGCACTTTTGCACTCCCTTTTGGATGCCTTTCACAGCTCCAGTGTGCCTGGAACTCAGGGCTTCCTGCTTTTAAAAATCCTAGCCCTAGGCCGAACCCCAACCCTAAGACGAGAAAGGCAAATCAGCCAGGAATTAGGCATGTCCCCAAGGAAAAAGCTGTGGAGGCAGGCATGTTGTGGTACTTTTGTGCTCTTCTTGGCTAGTCCTTCGCAGCTGCTGTGTTCTTGGAACTCAGGGCTTTCTGGTTAATAGAACCCTTACCCTAGGCGTAACTCAAACCTTAACCCTAGGAAGGAAAATCAGCCTATGGTTCGGGATGGTCTCATGGAAATATCAGTGGTGGCAGCCAAGTTGCGTCACTTTTGCGCTCCCCTTGGGATGCCTTTTGCAGCTGCAGTGTGCCTGGAGCCCAGGGCTTCCTGGTTTTAAAAGTCCTAGGCCTAAGCCTAACAGTAACCCTAGGAAGGTAAATCAGCCGGGTATTAGGGTTCTTCCTAAGGGAAAAGCCGTGAAAGCAGCCATGTTGTGGCACTTCTGCACTCCCTTTGGGATGCCTTTGGCAGATGAAGTAAGCCTGGAACTCAGGGCTTCCTGGTTAAAGAAATCCAAGCCCTAGGCTGAACCCTAACCCTAACCCTAGGCAGATAAATCAGCCTAGGTATAGGGATGGTGCCAAGGAAAAAGCTGTGAAAGCTGCCATGTTGTTGCACTTTTGTACTCCCCTTGGGATGCCTTGAACAGCTGCAGTGTGCCTGGAGCCCAGGGCTTCCTAGTTTCAAAAATCCTAGCCCTAGGCCTAAGCCTAACAGTAACCCTGGGAAAGTAAATCAGCCTGATGTTAGGCTTCTTGCCAAGGAAAAAGCCGTGAAAGCAGCCATGTTGTGGCACTTTTGCACTCCCTTTTGGATGCCTTTCACAGCTCCAGTGTGCCTGGAACTCAGGGCTTCCTGATTTTAAAAATCCTAGCCCTAGGCCGAACCCCAACCCTAAGACGAGAAAGGCAAATCAGCCAGGAATTAGGCATGTCCCCAAGGAAAAAGCTGTGGAGACAGGCATGTTGTGGTACTTTTGCGCTCTTCTTGGCTAGTCCTTCGCAGCTGCTGTGTTCTTGGAACTCAGGGCTTTCTGGTTAATAGAACCCTTACCCTAGGCGTAACTCAAACCTTAACCCTAGGAAGGAAAATCAACCTATGGTTCGGGATGGTCTCATGGAAATATCAGTGGTGGCAGCCAAGTTGCGTCACTTTTGCGCTCCCCTTGGGATGCCTTTCGCAGCTGCAGTGTGCCTGGAGCCCAGGGCTTCCTGGTTTTAAAAGTCCTAGGCCTAAGCCTAACAGTAACCCTAGGAAGGTAAATCAGCCAGGTATTAGGGTTCTTCCTAAGGGAAAAGCCGTGAAAGCAGCCATGTTGTGGCACTTCTGCACTCCCTTTGGGATGCCTTTGGCAGATGAAGTAAGCCTGGAACTCAGGGCTTCCTGGTTAAAAAAATTCAAGCCCTAGGCTGAACCCTAACCCTAACCCTAGGCAGATAAATCAGCCAAGGTATAGGGATGGTGCCAAGGAAAAAGCTGTGAAAGCTGCCATGTTGTTGCACTTTTGTACTCCCCTTGGGATGCCTTGAACAGCTGCAGTGTGCCTGGAGCCCAGGGCTTCCTAGTTTCAAAAATCCTAGCCCTAGGCCTAAGCCTAACAGTAACCCTGGGAAGGTAAATCAGCCTGATGTTAGGCTTCTTGCAAAGGAAAAAGCCGTGAAAGCAGCCATGTTGTGGCACTTCTGCACTCCCTTTGGGATGCCTTTGGCAGATGAAGTAAGCCTGGAACTCAGGGCTTCCTGGTTAAAGAAATCCAAGCCCTAGGCTGAACCCTAACCCTAACCCTAGGCAGATAAATCAGCCTAGGTATAGGGATGGTGCCAAGGAAAAAGATGTGAAAGCTGCCATGTTGTTGCACTTTTGTACTCCCCTTGGGATGCCTTGAACAGCTGCAGTGTGCCTGGAGCTAAGGGCTTCCTAGTTTCAAAAATCCTAGCCCTAGGCCTAAGCCTAACAGTAACCCTGGGAAAGTAAATCAGCCTGGTGTTAGGCTTCTTGCCAAGGAAAAACCTGTGAAAGCTGCCATGTTGTTGCACTTTTGTACTCCCCTTGGGATGCCTTGAACAGCTGCAGTGTGCCTGGAGCTAAGGGCTTCCTAGTTTCAAAAATCCTAGCCCTAGGCCTAAGCCTAACAGTAACCCTGGGAAAGTAAATTAGCCTGGTGTTAGGCTTCTTGCCAAGGAAAAAGCCGTGAAAGCAGCCATGTTGTGGCACTTTTGCACTCCCTTTTGGATGCCTTTCACAGCTCCAGTGTGCCTGGAACTCAGGGCTTCCTGCTTTTAAAAATCCTGACCCTAGGCCGAACCGCAACCCTATGACGAGAAAGGCAAATCAGCCAGGAATTAGGCATGTCCCCAAGGAAAAAGCTGTGGAGGCAGGCATGTTGTGGTACTTTTGCGCTCTTCTTGGCTAGTCCTTCGCAGCTGCTGTGTTCTTGGAACTCAGGGCTTTCTGGTTAATAGAACCCTTACCCTAGGCGTAACTCAAACCTTAACCCTAGGAAGGAAAATCAACCTATGGTTCGGGATGGTCTCATGGAAATATCAGTGGTGGCAGCCAAGTTGCGTCACTTTTGCGCTCCCCTTGGGATGCCTTTCGCAGCTGCAGTGTGCCTGGAGCCCAGGGCTTCCTGGTTTTAAAAGTCCTAGGCCTAAGCCTAACAGTAACCCTAGGAAGGTAAATCAGCCGGGTATTAGGGTTCTTCCTAAGGGAAAAGCCGTGAAAGCAGCCATGTTGTGGCACTTCTGCACTCCCTTTGGGATGCCTTTGGCAGATGAAGTAAGCCTGGAACTCAGGGCTTCCTGGTTAAAAAAATTCAAGCCCTAGGCTGAACCCTAACCCTAACCCTAGGCAGATAAATCAGCCTAGGTATAGGGATGGTGCCAAGGAAAAAGCTGTGAAAGCTGCCATGTTGTTGCACTTTTGTACTCCCCTTGGGATGCCTTGAACAGCTGCAGTGTGCCTGGAGCTAAGGGCTTCCTAGTTTCAAAAATCCTAGCCCTAGGCCTAAGCCTAACAGTAACCCTGGGAAGGTAAATCAGCCTGATGTTAGGCTTCTTGCCAAGGAAAAAGCCGTGAAAGCAGCCATGTTGTGGCACTTTTGCACTCCCTTTGGGATGCCTTTGGCAGATGAAGTAAGCCTGGAACTCAGGGCTTCCTGGTTAAAAAAATCCAAGCCCTAGGCTGAACCCTAACCCTAACCCTAGGCAGATAAATCAGCCTAGGTATAGGGATGGTGCCAAGGAAAAAGCTGTGAAAGCTGCCATGTTGTTGCACTTTTGTACTCCCCTTGGATGCCTTGAACAGCTGCAGTGTGCCTGGAGCTAAGGGCTTCCTAGTTTCAAAAATCCTAGCCCTAGGCCTAAGCCTAACAGTAACCCTAGGAAGGTAAATCAGCCGGGTATTAGGGTTCTTCCTAAGGGAAAAGCCGTGAAAGCAGCCATGTTGTGGCACTTCTGCACTCCCTTTGGGATGCCTTTGGCAGATGAAGTAAGCCTGGAACTCAGGGCTTCCTGGTTAAAGAAATCCAAGCCCTAGGCTGAACCCTAACCCTAACCCTAGGCAGATAAATCAGCCTAGGTATAGGGATGGTGCCAAGGAAAAAGCTGTGAAAGCTGCCATGTTGTTGCACTTTTGTACTCCCCTTGGGATGCCTTGAACAGCTGCAGTGTGCCTGGAGCTAAGGGCTTCCTAGTTTTAAAAATCCTAGCCCTAGGCCTAAGCCTAACAGTAACCCTGGGAAGGTAAATCAGCCTGGTGTTAGGCGTCTTGCCAAGGAAAAAGCCGTGAAAGCAGCCATGTTGTGGCACTTTTGCACTCCCTTTTGGATGCCTTTCACAGCTCCAGTGTGCCTGGAACTCAGGGCTTCCTGATTTTAAAAATCCTAGCCCTAGGCCGAACCCCAACCCTATGACGAGAAAAGGAAATCAGCCAGGAATTAGGAATGTCCACAAGGAAAAAGCTGTGGAGGCAGGCATGTTGTGGTACTTTTGCGCTCTTCTTGGCTAGTCCTTCGCAGCTGCTGTGTTCTTGGAACTCAGGGCTTTCTGGTTAATAGAGCCCTTACCCTAGGCGTAACTCAAACCTTAACCCTAGGAAGGAAAATCAACCTATGGTTCGGGATGGTCTCATGGAAATATCAGTGGTGGCAGCCAAGTTGCGTCACTTTTGCGCTCCCCTTGGGATGCCTTTCGCAGCTGCAGTGTGCCTGGAGGCCAGGGCTTCCTGGTTTTAAAAGTCCTAGGCCTAAGCCTAACAGTAACCCTAGGAAGGTAAATCAGCCTGATGTTAGGCTTCTTGCCAAGGAAAAAGCCGTGAAAGCAGCCATGTTGTGGCACTTCTGCACTCCCTTTGGGATGCCTTTGGCAGATGAAGTAAGCCTGGAACTCAGGGCTTCCTGGTTAAAGAAATCCAAGCCCTAGGCTGAACCCTAACCCTAACCCTAGGCAGATAAATCAGCCTAGGTATAGGGATGGTGCCAAGGAAAAAGCTGTGAAAGCTGCCATGTTGTTGCACTTTTGTACTCCCCTTGGGATGCCTTGAACAGCTGCAGTGTGCCTGGAGCTAAGGGCTTCCTAGTTTTAAAAATCCTAGCCCTAGGCCTAAGCCTAACAGTAACCCTGGGAAAGTAAATCAGCCTGATGTTAGGCTTCTTGCCAAGGAAAAAGCCGTGAAACAGCCATGTTGTGGCACTTTTGCACTCCCTTTTGGATGCCTTTCACAGCTCCAGTGTGCCTGGAACTCAGGGCTTCCTGATTTTAAAAATCCTAGCCCTAGGCCGAACCCCAACCCTAAGACGAGAAAGGCAAATCAGCCAGGAATTAGGCATGTCCCCAAGGAAAAAGCTGTGGAGGCAGGCATGTTGTGCTACTTTTGCGCTCTTCTTGGCTAGTCCTTCGCAGCTGCTGTGTTCTTGGAACTTAGGGCTTTCTGGTTAATAGAGCCCTTACCCTAGGCGTAACTCAAACCTTAACCCTAGGAAGGGAAATCAGCCTATGGTTCGGGATGCTCTCATGGAAATATCAGTGGTGGCAGCCAAGTTGCGTCACTTTTGCGCTCCCCTTGGGATGCCTTTTGCAGCTGCAGTGTGCCTGGAGCCCAGGGCTTCCTGGTTCTAAAAGTCCTAGGCCTAAGCCTAACAGTAACCCTAGGAAGGTTAATCAGCCGGGTATTAGGGTTCTTCCTAAGGGAAAAGCCGTGAAAGCAGCCATGTTGTGGCACTTCTGCACTCCCTTTGGGATGCCTTTGGCAGATGAAGTAAGCCTGGAACTCAGGGCTTCCTGGTTAAAGAAATTCAAGCCCTAGGCTGAACCCTAACCCTAACCCTAGGCAGATAAATCAGCCTAGGTATAGGGATGGTGCCAAGGAAAAAGCTGTGAAAGCTGCCATGTTGTTGCACTTTTGTACTCCCCTTGGGATGCCTTGAACAGCTGCAGTGTGCCTGGAGCCAAGGGCTTCCTAGTTTCAAAAATCCTAGCCCTAGGCCTAAGCCTAACAGTAACCCTGGGAAAGTAAATCAGCCTGGTGTTAGGCTTCTTGCCAAGGAAAAAGCTGTGAAAGCTGCCATGTTGTTGCACTTTTGTACTCCCCTTGGGATGCCTTGAACAGCTGCAGTGTGCCTGGAGCTAAGGGCTTCCTAGTTTTAAAAATCCTAGCCCTAGGCCTAAGCCTAACAGTAACCCTGGGAAAGTAAATCAGCCTGGTGTTAGGCTTCTTGCCAAGGAAAAAGCCGTGAAAGCAGCCATGTTGTGGCACTTTTGCACTCCCTTTTGGATGCCTTTCACAGCTCCAGTGTGCCTGGAACTCAGGGCTTCCTGCTTTTAAAAATCCTAGCCCTAGGCCGAACCGCAACCCTATGACGAGAAAGGCAAATCAGCCAGGAATTAGGCATGTCCCCAAGGAAAAAGCTGTGGAGGCAGGCATGTTGTGGTACTTTTGCGCTCTTCTTGGCTAGTCCTTCGCAGCTGCTGTGTTCTTGGAACTCAGGGCTTTCTGGTTAATAGAACCCTTACCCTAGGCGTAACTCAAACCTTAACCCTAGGAAGGAAAATCAACCTATGGTTCGGGATGGTCTCATGGAAATATCAGTGGTGGCAGCCAAGTTGCGTCACTTTTGCGCTCCCCTTGGGATGCCTTTCGCAGCTGCAGTGTGCCTGGAGCCCAGGGCTTCCTGGTTTTAAAAGTCCTAGGCCTAAGCCTAACAGTAACCCTAGGAAGGTAAATCAGCCGGGTATTAGGGTTCTTCCTAAGGGAAAAGCCGTGAAAGCAGCCATGTTGTGGCACTTCTGCATTCCCTTTGGGATGCCTTTGGCAGATGAAGTAAGCCTGGAACTCAGGGCTTCCTGGTTAAAAAAATTCAAGCCCTAGGCTGAACCCTAACCCTAACCCTAGGCAGATAAATCAGCCTAGGTATAGGGATGGTGCCAAGAAAAAAGCTGTGAAAGCTGCCATGTTGTTGCACTTTTGTACTCCCCTTGGGATGCCTTGAACAGCTGCAGTGTGCCTGGAGCTAAGGGCTTCCTAGTTTCAAAAATCCTAGCCCTAGGCCTAAGCCTAACAGTAACCCTGGGAAGGTAAATCAGCCTGGTGTTAGGCTTCTTGCCAAGGAAAAAGCCGTGAAAGCAGCCATGTTGTGGCACTTTTGCACTCCCTTTGGGATGCCTTTGGCAGATGAAGTAAGCCTGGAACTCAGGGCTTCCTGGTTAAAGAAATCCAAGCCCTAGGCTGAACCCTAACCCTAACCCTAGGCAGATAAATCAGCCTAGGTATAGGGATGGTGCCAAGGAAAAAGCTGTGAAAGCTGCCATGTTGTTGCACTTTTGTACTCCCCTTGGATGCCTTGAACAGCTGTAGTGTGCCTGGAGCTAAGGGCTTTCTAGTTTCAAAAATCCTAGCCCTAGGCCTAAGCCTAACAGTAACCCTAGGAAGGTAAATCAGCCGGGTATTAGGGCTCTTCCTAAGGGAAAAGCCGTGAAAGCAGCCATGTTGTGGCACTTCTGCACTCCCTTTGGGATGCCTTTGGCAGATGAAGTAAGCCTGGAACTCAGGGCTTCCTGGTTAAAGAAATTCAAGCCCTAGGCTGAACCCTAACCCTAACCCTAGGCAGATAAATCAGCCTAGGTATAGGGATGGTGCCAAGGAAAAAGCTGTGAAAGCTGCCATGTTGTTGCACTTTTGTACTCCCCTTGGGATGCCTTGAACAGCTGCAGTGTGCCTGGAGCTAAGGGCTTCCTAGTTTTAAAAATCCTAGCCCTAGGCCTAAGCCTAACAGTAACCCTGGAAAGGTAAATCAGCCTGGTGTTAGGCGTCTTGCCAAGGAAAAAGCCGTGAAAGCAGCCATGTTGTGGCACTTTTGCACTCCCTTTTGGATGCCTTTCACAGCTCCAGTGTGCCTGGAACTCAGGGCTTCCTGCTTTTAAAAATCCTAGCCCTAGGCCGAACCCCAACCCTATGACGAGAAAAGGAAATCAGCCAGGAATTAGGCATGTCCACAAGGAAAAAGCTGTGGAGGCAGGCATGTTGTGGTACTTTTGCGCTCTTCTTGGCTAGTCCTTCGCAGCTGCTGTGTTCTTGGAACTCAGGGCTTTCTGGTTAATAGAGCCCTTACCCTAGGCGTAACTCAAACCTTAACCCTAGGAAGGAAAATCAACCTATGGTTCGGGATGGTCTCATGGAAATATCAGTGGTGGCAGCCAAGTTGCGTCACTTTTGCGCTCCCCTTGGGATGCCTTTTGCAGCTGCAGTGTGCCTGGAGCCCAGGGCTTCCTGGTTTTAAAAGTCCTAGGCCTAAGCCTAACAGTAACCCTAGGAAGGTAAATCAGCCGGGTATTAGGGTTCTTCCTAAGGGAAAAGCCGTGAAAGCAGCCATGTTGTGGCACTTCTGCACTCCCTTTGGGATGCCTTTGGCAGATGAAGTAAGCCTGGAACTCAGGGCTTCCTGGTTAAAAAAATTCAAGCCCTAGGCTGAACCCTAACCCTAACCCTAGGCAGATAAATCAGCCTAGGTATAGGGATGGTGCCAAGGAAAAAGCTGTGAAAGCTGCCATGTTGTTGCACTTTTGTACTCCCCTTGGGATGCCTTGAACAGCTGCAGTGTGCCTGGAGCCAAGGGCTTCCTAGTTTCAAAAATCCTAGCCCTAGGCCTAAGCCTAACAGTAACCCTGGGAAGGTAAACCAGCCTGATGTTAGGCTTCTTGCCAAGGAAAAAGGCGTGAAAGCAGCCATGTTGTGGCACTTCTGCACTCGCTCTGGGATGCCTTTGACAGATGAAGTAAGCCTGGAACTCAGGGCCTCCTGGTTAAAGAAATCCAAGCCCTAGGCTGAACCCTAACCCTAGGCAGATAAATCAGCCTAGGTATAGGGATGGTGCCAAGGAAAAAGCTGTGAAAGCTGCCATGTTGTTGCACTTTTGTACTCCCCTTGGGATGCCTTGAACAGCTGCAGTGTGCCTGGAGCTAAGGGCTTCCTAGTTTCAAAAATCCTAGCCCTAGGCCTAAGCCTAACAGTAACCCTGGGAAAGTAAATCAGCCTGGTGTTAGGCTTCTTGCCAAGGAAAAAGCCGTGAAACAGCCATGTTGTGGCACTTTTGCACTCCCTTTTGGATGCCTTTCACAGCTGCAGTGTGCCTGGAACTCAGGGCTTCCTGCTTTTAAAAATCCTAGCCCTAGGCCGAACCCCAACCCTAAGACGAGAAAGGCAAATCAGCCAGGAATTAGGCATGTCCCCAAGGAAAAAGCTGGGGAGGCAGGCATGTTGTGGTACTTTTGCGCTCTTCTTGGCTAGTCCTTCGCAGCTGCTGTGTTCTTGGAACTCAGGGCTTTCTGGTTAATAGAACCCTTACCCTAGGCGTAACTCAAACCTTAACCCTAGGAAGGAAAATCAGCCTATGGTTCGGGATGGTCTCATGGAAATATCAGTGGTGGCAGCCAAGTTGCGTCACTTTTGCGCTCCCCTTGGGATGCCTTTCGCAGCTGCAGTGTGCCTGGAGCCCAGGGCTTCCTGGTTTTAAAAGTCCTAGGCCTAAGCCTAACAGTAACCCTAGGAAGGTAAATCAGCCGGGTATTAGGGTTCTTCCTAAGGGAAAAGCCGTGAAAGCAGCCATGTTGTGGCACTTCTGCACTCCCTTTGGGATGCCTTTGGCAGATGAAGTAAGCCTGGAACTCAGGGCTTCCTGGTTAAAGAAATCCAAGCCCTAGGCTGAACCCTAACCCTAACCCTAGGCAGATAAATCAGCCTAGGTATAGGGATGGTGCCAAGGAAAAAGCTGTGAAAGCCGCCATGTTGTTGCACTTTTGTACTCCCCTTGGGATGCCTTGAACAGCTGCAGTGTGCCTGGAGCCCAGGGCTTCCTAGTTTCAAAAATCCTAGCCCTAGGCCTAAGCCTAACAGTAACCCTGGGAAAGTAAATCAGCCTGATGTTAGGTTTCTTGCCAAGGAAAAAGCCGTGAAAGCAGCCATGTTGTGGCACTTTTGCACTCCCTTTTGGATGCCTTTCACAGCTCCAGTGTGCCTGGAACTCAGGGATTCCTGATTTTAAAAATCCTAGCCCTAGGCCGAACCCCAACCCTAAGACGAGAAAGGCAAATCAGCCAGGAATTAGGCATGTCCCCAAGGAAAAAGCTGTGGAGGCAGGCATGTTGTGGTACTTTTGCGCTCTTCTTGGCTAGTCCTTCGCAGCTGCTGTGTTCTTGGAACTCAGGGCTTTCTGGTTAATAGAACCCTTACCCTAGGCGTAACTCAAACCTTAACCCTAGGAAGGAAAATCAGCCTATGGTTCGGGATGCTCTCATGGAAATATCAGTGGTGGCAGCCAAGTTGCGTCACTTTTGCGCTCCCCTTGGGATGCCTTTTGCAGCTGCAGTGTGCCTGGAGCCCAGGGCTTCCTGGTTTTAAAAGTCCTAGGCCTAAGCCTAACAGTAACCCTAGGAAGGTAAATCAGCCGGGTATTAGGGTTCTTCCTAAGGGAAAAGCCGTGAAAGCAGCCATGTTGTGGCACTTCTGCACTCCCTTTGGGATGCCTTTGGCAGATGAAGTAAGCCTGGAACTCAGGGCTTCCTGGTAAAAAAAATTCAAGCCCTAGGCTGAACCCTAACCCTAACCCTAGGCAGATAAATCAGCCTAGGTATAGGGATGGTGCCAAGGAAAAAGCTGTGAAAGCTGCCATGTTGTTGCACTTTTGTACTCCCCTTGGGATGCCTTGAACAGCTGCAGCGTGCCTGGAGCTAAGGGCTTCCTAGTTTCAAAAATCCTAGCCCTAGGCCTAAGCCTAACAGTAACCCTGGGAAAGTAAATCAGCCTGATGTTAGGCTTCTTGCCAAGGAAAAAGCCGTGAAACAGACATGTTGTGGCACTTTTGCACTCCCTTTTGGATGCCTTTCACAGCTCCAGTGTGCCTGGAACTCAGGGCTTCCTGCTTTTAAAAATCCTAGCCCTAGGCCGAACCCCAACCCTAAGACGAGAAAGGCAAATCAGCCAGGAATTAGGCATGTCCCCAAGGAAAAAGCTGTGGAGGCAGGCATGTTGTGGTACTTTTGCGCTCTTCTTGGCTAGTCCTTCGCAGCTGCTGTGTTCTTGGAACTCAGGGCTTTCTGGTTAATAGAACCCTTACCCTAGGCATAACTCAAACCTTAACCCTAGGAAGGAAAATCAGCCTATGGTTCGGGATGGTCTCATGGAAATATCAGTGGTGGCAGCCAAGTTGCGTCACTTTTGCGCTCCCCTTGGGATGCCTTTTGCAGCTGCAGTGTGCCTGGAGCCCAGGGCTTCCTGGTTTTAAAAGTCCTAGGCCTAAGCCTAACAGTAACCCTAGGAAGGTAAATCAGCCGGGTATTAGGGTTCTTCCTAAGGGAAAAGCCGTGAAAGCAGCCATGTTGTGGCACTTCTGCACTCCCTTTGGGATGCCTTTGGCAGATGAAGTAAGCCTGGAACTCAGGGCTTCCTGGTTAAAGAAATCCAAGCCCTAGGCTGAACCCTAACCCTAACCCTAGGCAGATAAATCAGCCTAGGTATAGGGATGGTGCCAAGGAAAAAGCTGTGAAAGCTGCCATGTTGTTGCACTTTTGTACTCCCCTTGGGATGCCTTGAACAGCTGCAGTGTGCCTGGAGCTAAGGGCTTCCTAGTTTCAAAAATCCTAGCCCTAGGCCTAAGCCTAACAGTAACCCTGGGAAGGTAAATCAGCCTGGTGTTAGGCTTCTTGCCAAGGAAAAACCTGTGAAAGCTGCCATGTTGTTGCACTTTTGTACTCCCCTTGGGATGCCTTGAACAGCTGCAGTGTGCCTGGAGCTAAGGGCCTCCTAGTTTCAAAATCCTAGCCCTAGGCCTAAGCCTAACAGTAACCCTGGGAAAGTAAATCAGCCTGGTGTTAGGCTTCTTGCCAAGGAAAAAGCCGTGAAAGCAGCCATGTTGTGGCACTTTTGCACTCCCTTTTGGATGCCTTTCACAGCTCCAGTGTGCCTGGAACTCAGGGCTTCCTGCTTTTAAAAATCCTAGCCCTAGGCCGAACCCCAACCCTAAGACGAGAAAGGCAAATCAGCCAGGAATTAGGCATGTCCCCAAGGAAAAAGCTGTGGAGGCAGGCATGTTGTGGTACTTTTGCGCTCTTCTTGGCTAGTCCTTCGCAGCTGCTGTGTTCTTGGAACTCAGGGCTTTCTGGTTAATAGACCCTTACCCTAGGCGTAACTCAAACCTTAACCCTAGGAAGGAAAATCAACCTATGGTTCGGGATGGTCTCATGGAAATATCAGTGGTGGCAGCCAAGTTGCGTCACTTTTGCGCTCCCCTTGGGATGCCTTTCGCAGCTGCAGTGTGCCTGGAGCCCAGGGCTTCCTGGTTTTAAAAGTCCTAGGCCTAAGCCTAACAGTAACCCTAGGAAGGTAAATCAGCCGGGTATTAGGGTTCTTCCTAAGGGAAAAGCCGTGAAAGCAGCCATGTTGTGGCACTTCTGCACTCCCTTTGGGATGCCTTTGGCAGATGAAGTAAGCCTGGAACTCAGGGCTTCCTGGTTAAAGAAATCCAAGCCCTAGGCTGAACCCTAACCCTAACCCTAGGCAGATAAATCAGCCTAGGTATAGGGATGGTGCCAAGGAAAAAGCTGTGAAAGCTGCCATGTTGTTGCACTTTTGTACTCCCCTTGGGATGCCTTGAACAGCTGCAGTGTGCCTGGAGCTAAGGGCTTCCTAGTTTTAAAAATCCCAGCCCTAGGCCTAAGCCTAATAGTAACCCTGGGAAGGTAAGTCAGCCTGGTGTTAGGCGTCTTGCCAAGGAACAAGCCGTGAAAGCAGCCATGTTGTGGCACTTTTGCAATCCCTTTTGGATGCCTTTCACAGCTCCAGTGTGCCTGGAACTCAGGGCTTCCTGCTTTTAAAAATCCTAGCCCTAGGCCGAACCCCAACCCTAAGACGAGAAAGGCAAATCAGCCAGGAATTAGGCATGTCCCCAAGGAAAAAGCTGTGGAGGCAGGCATGTTGTGGTACTTTTGCGCTCTTCTTGGCTAGTCCTTCGCAGCTGCTGTGTTCTTGGAACTCAGGGCTTTCTGGTTAATAGAACCCTTACCCTAGGCGTAACTCAAACCTTAACCCTAGGAAGGAAAATCAGCCTATGGTTCGGGATGGTCTCATGGAAATATCAGTGGTGGCAGCCAAGTTGCGTCACTTTTGCGCTCCCCTTGGGATGCCTTTTGCAGCTGCAGTGTGCCTGGAGCCCAGGGCGTCCTGGTTTTAAAAGTCCTAGGCCTAAGCCTAACAGTAACCCTAGGAAGGTAAATCAGCCGGGTATTAGGGTTCTTCCTAAGGGAAAAGCCGTGAAAGCAGCCATGTTGTGGCACTTCTGCACTCCCTTTGGGATGCCTTTGGCAGATGAAGTAAGCCTGGAACTCAGGGCTTCCTGGTTAAAAAAATTCAAGCCCTAGGCTGAACCCTAACCCTAACCCTAGGCAGATAAATCAGCCCAGGTATAGGGATGGTGCCAAGGAAAAAGCTGTGAAAGCTGCCATGTTGTTGCACTATTGTACTCCCCTTGGGATGCCTTGAACAGCTGCAGTGTGCCTGGAGCTAAGGGCTTCCTAGTTTCAAAAATCCTAGCCCTAGGCCTAAGCCTAACAGTAACCCTGGGAAAGTAAATCAGCCTGATGTTAGGCTTCTTGCCAAGGAAAAAGCCGTGAAAGCAGCCATGTTGTGGCACTTCTGCACTCCCTTTGGGATGCCTTTGGCAGATGAAGTAAGCCTGGAACTCAGGGCTTCCTGGTTAAAGAAATCCAAGCCCTAGGCTGAACCCTAACCCTAACCCTAGGCAGATAAATCAGCCTAGGTATAGGGATGGTGCCAAGGAAAAAGCTGTGAAAGCTGCCATGTTGTTGCACTTTTGTACTCCCCTTGGGATGCCTTGAACAGCTGCAGTGTGCCTGGAGCTAAGGGCTTCCTAGTTTTAAAAATCGTAGCCCTAGGCTTAAGCCTAATAGTAACCCTGGGAAGGTAAGTCAGCCTGGTGTTAGGCGTCTTGCCAAGGAAAAAGCCGTGAAAGCAGCCATGTTGTGGCACTTTTGCACTCCCTTTTGGATGCCTTTCACAGCTCCAGTGTGCCTGGAACTCAGGGCTTCCTGATTTTAAAAATCCTAGCCCTAGGCCGAACCCCAACCCTAAGACGAGAAAGGCAAATCAGCCAGGAATTAGGCATGTCCCCAAGGAAAAAGCTGTGGAGGCAGGCATGTTGTGGTACTTTTGCGCTCTTCTTGGCTAGTCCTTCGCAGCTGCTGTGTTCTTGGAACTCAGGGCTTTCTGGTTAATAAAACCCTTACCCTAGGCGTAACTCAAACCTTAACCCTAGGAAGGAAAATCAGCCTATGGTTCGGGATGGTCTCATGGAAATATCAGTGGTGGCAGCCAAGTTGCGTCACTTTTGCGCTCCCCTTTGGATGCCTTTCGCAGCTGCAGTGTGCCTGGAGCCCAGGGCTTCCTGGTTTTAAAAGTCCTAGGCCTAAGCCTAACAGTAACCCTAGGAAGGTAAATCAGCCGGGTATTAGGGTTCTTCCTAAGGGAAAAGCCGTGAAAGCAGCCATGTTGTGGCACTTCTGCACTCCCTTTGGGATGCCTTTGGCAGATGAAGTAAGCCTGGAACTCAGGGCTTCCTGGTTAAAAAAATTCAAGCCCTAGGCTGCACCCTAACCCTAACCCTAGGCAGATAAATCAGCCCAGGTATAGGGATGGTGCCAAGGAAAAAGCTGTGAAAGCTGCCATGTTGTTGCACTATTGTACTCCCCTTGGGATGCCTTGAACAGCTGCAGTGTGCCTGGAGCTAAGGGCTTCCTAGTTTCAAAAATCCTAGCCCTAGGCCTAAGCCTAACAGTAACCCTGGGAAAGTAAATCAGCCTGATGTTAGGCTTCTTGCCAAGGAAAAAGCCGTGAAAGCAGCCATGTTGTGGCACTTCTGCACTCCCTTTGGGATGCCTTTGGCAGATGAAGTAAGCCTGGAACTCAGGGCTTCCTGGTTAAAGAAATCCAAGCCCTAGGCTGAACCCTAACCCTAACCCTAGGCAGATAAATCAGCCTAGGTATAGGGATGGTGCCAAGGAAAAAGCTGTGAAAGCTGCCATGTTGTTGCACTTTTGTACTCCCCTTGGGATGCCTTGAACAGCTGCAGTGTGCCTGGAGCCCAGGGCTTCCTAGTTTTAAAAATCCTAGCCCTAGGCCTAAGCCTAACAGTAACCCTGGGAAGGCAAATCAGCCTGGTGTTAGGCTTCTTGCCAAGGAAAAAGCCGTGAAAGCAGCCATGTTGTGGCACTTTTGCACTCCCTTTTGGATGCCTTTCACAGCTCCAGTGTGCCTGGAACTCAGGGCTTCCTGCTTTTAAAAATCCTAGCCCTAGGCCGAACCCCAACCCTAAGACGAGAAAGGCAAATCAGCCAGGAATTAGGCATGTCCCCAAGGAAAAAGCTGTGGAGGCAGGCATGTTGTGGTACTTTTGCGCTCTTCTTGGCTAGTCCTTCGCAGCTGCTGTGTTCTTGGAACTCAGGGCTTTCTGGTTAATAGAGCCCTTACCCTAGGCGTAACTCAAACCTTAACCCTAGGAAGGAAAATCAACCTATGGTTCGGGATGGTCTCATGGAAATATCAGTGGTGGCAGCCAAGTTGCGTCACTTTTGCGCTCCCCTTGGGATGCCTTTCGCAGCTGCAGTGTGCCTGGAGCCCAGGGCTTCCTGGTTTTAAAAGTCCTAGGCCTAAGCCTAACAGTAACCCTAGGAAGGTAAATCAGCCGGGTATTAGGGTTCTTCCTAAGGGAAAAGCCGTGAAAGCAGCCATGTTGTGGCACTTCTGCACTCCCTTTGGGATGCCTTTGGCAGATGAAGTAAGCCTGGAACTCAGGGCTTCCTGGTTAAAAAAATCCAAGCCCTAGGCTGAACCCTAACCCTAACCCTAGGCAGATAAATCAGCCTAGGTATAGGGATGGTGCCAAGGAAAAAGCTGTGAAAGCTGCCATGTTGTTGCACTTTTGTACTCCCCTTGGGATGCCTTGAACAGCTGCAGTGTGCCTGGAGCCCAGGGCTTCCTAGTTTTAAAAATCCTAGCCCTAGGCCTAAGCCTAACAGTAACCCTGGGAAAGTAAATCAGCCTGATGTTAGGCTTCTTGCCAAGGAAAAAGCCGTGAAACAGCCATGTTGTGGCACTTTTGCACTCCCTTTTGGATGCCTTTCACAGCTCCAGTGTGCCTGGAACTCAGGGCTTCCTGATTTTAAAAATCCTAGCCCTAGGCCGAACCCCAACCCTAAGACGAGAAAGGCAAATCAGCCAGGAATTAGGCATGTCCCCAAGGAAAAAGCTGTGGAGGCAGGCATGTTGTGGTACTTTTGCGCTCTTCTTGGCTAGTCCTTCGCAGCTGCTGTGTTCTTGGAACTCAGGGCTTTCTGGTTAATAGAACCCTTACCCTAGGCGTAACTCAAACCTTAACCCTAGGAAGGAAAATCAGCCTATGGTTCGGGATGGTCTCATGGAAATATCAGTGGTGGCAGCCAAGTTGCGTCACTTTTGCGCTCCCCTTGGGATGCCTTTTGCAGCTGCAGTGTGCCTGGAGCCCAGGGCTTCCTGGTTTTAAAAGTCCTAGGCCTAAGCCTAACAGTAACCCTAGGAAGGTAAATCAGCCGGGTATTAGGGTTCTTCCTAAGGGAAAAGCCGTGAAAGCAGCCATGTTGTGGCACTTCTGCACTCCCTTTGGGATGCCTTTGGCAGATGAAGTAAGCCTGGAACTCAGGGCTTCCTGGTTAAAGAAATTCAAGCCCTAGGCTGAACCCTAACCCTAACCCTAGGCAGATAAATCAGCCTAGGTATAGGGATGGTGCCAAGGAAAAAGCTGTGAAAGCTGCCATGTTGTTGCACTTTTGTACTCCCCTTGGGATGCCTTGAACAGCTGCAGTGTGCCTGGAGCTAAGGGCTTCCTAGTTTTAAAAATCGTAGCCCTAGGCTTAAGCCTAATAGTAACCCTGGGAAGGTAAGTCAGCCTGGTGTTAGGCGTCTTGCCAAGGAAAAAGCCGTGAAAGCAGCGATGTTGTGGCACTTTTGCAATCCCTTTTGGATGCCTTTCACAGCTCCAGTGTGCCTGGAACTCAGGGCTTCCTGATTTTAAAAATCCTAGCCCTAGGCCGAACCCCAACCCTAAGACGAGAAAGGCAAATCAGCCAGGAATTAGGCATGTCCCCAAGGAAAAAGCTGTGGAGGCAGGCATGTTGTGGTACTTTTGCGCTCTTCTTGGCTAGTCCTTCGCAGCTGCTGTGTTCTTGGAACTCAGGGCTTTCTGGTTAATAGAACCCTTACCCTAGGCGTAACTCAAACCTTAACCCTAGGAAGGAAAATCAACCTATGGTTAGGGATGGTCTCATGGAAATATCAGTGGTGGCAGCCAAGTTGCGTCACTTTTGCGCTCCCCTTGGGATGCCTTTTGCAGCTGCAGTGTGCCTGGAGCCCAGGGCTTCCTGGTTTTAAAAGTCCTAGGCCTAAGCCTAACAGTAACCCTAGGAAGGTAAATCAGCCGGGTATTAGGGTTCTTCCTAAGGGAAAAGCCGTGAAAGCAGCCATGTTGTGGCACTTCTGCACTCCCTTTGGGATGCCTTTGGCAGATGAAGTAAGCCTGGAACTCAGGGCTTCCTGGTAAAAAAAATTCAAGCCCTAGGCTGAACCCTAACCCTAACCCTAGGCAGATAAATCAGCCCAGGTATAGGGATGGTGCCAAGGAAAAAGCTGTGAAAGCTGCCATGTTGTTGCACTTTTGTACTCCCCTTGGGATGCCTTGAACAGCTGCAGTGTGCCTGGAGCTAAGGGCTTCCTAGTTTCAAAAATCCTAGCCCTAGGCCTAAGCCTAACAGTAACCCTGGGAAAGTAAATCAGCCTGATGTTAGGCTTCTTGCCAAGGAAAAAGCCGTGAAAGCAGCCATGTTGTGGCACTTCTGCACTCCCTTTGGGATGCCTTTGGCAGATGAAGTAAGCCTGGAACTCAGGGCTTCCTGGTTAAAGAAATCCAAGCCCTAGGCTGAACCCTAACCCTAACCCTAGGCAGATAAATCAGCCTAGGTATAGGGATGGTGCCAAGGAAAAAGCTGTGAAAGCTGCCATGTTGTTGCACTTTTGTACTCCCCTTGGGATGCCTTGAACAGCTGCAGTGTGCCTGGAGCCCAGGGCTTCCTAGTTTCAAAAATCCTAGCCCTAGGCCTAAGCCTAACAGTAACCCTGGGAAAGTAAATCAGCCTGATGTTAGGCTTCTTGCCAAGGAAAAAGCCGTGAAAGCAGCCATGTTGTGGCACTTTTGCACTCCCTTTTGGATGCCTTTCACAGCTCCAGTGTGCCTGGAACTCAGGGCTTCCTGATTTTAAAAATCCTAGCCCTAGGCCGAACCCCAACCCTAAGACGAGAAAGGCAAATCAGCCAGGAATTAGGCATGTCCCCAAGGAAAAAGCTGTGGAGGCAGGCATGTTGTGGTACTTTTGCGCTCTTCTTGGCTAGTCCTTCGCAGCTGCTGTGTTCTTGGAACTCAGGGCTTTCTGGTTAATAGAACCCTTACCCTAGGCGTAACTCAAACCTTAACCCTAGGAAGGAAAATCAGCCTATGGTTCGGGATGGTCTCATGGAAATATCAGTGGTGGCAGCCAAGTTGCGTCACTTTTGCGCTCCCCTTGGGATGCCTTTCACAGCTGCAGTGTGCCTGGAGCCCAGGGCTTCCTGGTTTTAAAAGTCCTAGGCCTAAGCCTAACAGTAACCCTAGGAAGGTAAATCAGCCGGGTATTAGGGTTCTTCCTAAGGGAAAAGCCGTGAAAGCAGCCATGTTGTGGCACTTCTGCACTCCCTTTGGGATGCCTTTGGCAGATGAAGTAAGCCTGGAACTCAGGGCTTCCTGGTTAAAAAAATTCAAGCCCTAGGCTGAACCCTAACCCTAACCCTAGGCAGATAAATCAGCCCAGGTATAGGGATGGTGCCAAGGAAAAAGCTGTGAAAGCTGCCATGTTGTTGCACTTTTGTACTCCCCTTGGGATGCCTTGAACAGCTGCAGTGTGCCTGGAGCTAAGGGCTTCCTAGTTTCAAAAATCCTAGCCCTAGGCCTAAGCCTAACAGTAACCGTGGGAAAGTAAATCAGCCTGATGTTAGGCTTCTTGCCAAGGAAAAAGCCGTGAAAGCAGCCATGTTGTGGCACTTCTGCACTCCCTTTGGGATGCCTTTGGCAGATGAAGTAAGCCTGGAACTCAGGGCTTCCTGGTTAAAGAAATCCAAGCCCTAGGCTGAACCCTAACCCTAACCCTAGGCAGATAAATCAGCCTAGGTATAGGGATGGTGCCAAGGAAAAAGCTGTGAAAGCTGCCATGTTGTTGCACTTTTGTACTCCCCTTGGGATGCCTTGAACAGCTGCAGTGTGCCTGGAGCCCAGGGCTTCCTAGTTTTAAAAATCCTAGCCCTAGGCCTAAGCCTAACAGTAACCCTGGGAAGGCAAATCAGCCTGGTGTTAGGCTTCTTGCCAAGGAAAAAGCCGTGAAAGCAGCCATGTTGTGGCACTTTTGCACTCCCTTTTGGATGCCTTTCACAGCTGCAGTGTGCCTGGAACTCAGGGCTTCCTGCTTTTAAAAATCCTAGCCCTAGGCCGAACCCCAACCCTAAGACGAGAAAGGCAAATCAGCCAGGAATTAGGCATGTCCCCAAGGAAAAAGCTGTGGAGGCAGGCATGTTGTGGTACTTTTGCGCTCTTCTTGGCTAGTCCTTCGCAGCTGCTGTGTTCTTGGAACTCAGGGCTTTCTGGTTAATAGAACCCTTACCCTAGGCGTAACTCAAACCTTAACCCTAGGAAGGAAAATCAGCCTATGGTTCGGGATGGTCTCATGGAAATATCAGTGGTGGCAGCCAAGTTGCGTCACTTTTGCGCTCCCCTTGGGATGCCTTTTGCAGCTGCAGTGTGCCTGGAGCCCAGGGCTTCCTGGTTTTAAAAGTCCTAGGCCTAAGCCTAACAGTAACCCTAGGAAGGTAAATCAGCCGGGTATTAGGGTTCTTCCTAAGGGAAAAGCCGTGAAAGCAGCCATGTTGTGGCACTTCTGCACTCCCTTTGGGATGCCTTTGGCAGATGAAGTAAGCCTGGAACTCAGGGCTTCCTGGTTAAAGAAATCCAAGCCCTAGGCTGAACCCTAACCCTAACCCTAGGCAGATAAATCAGCCTAGGTATAGGGATGGTGCCAAGGAAAAAGCTGTGAAAGCTGCCATGTTGTTGCACTTTTGTACTCCCCTTGGGATGCCTTGAACAGCTGCAGTGTGCCTGGAGCTAAGGGCTTCCTAGTTTCAAAAATCCTAGCCCTAGGCCTAAGCCTAACAGTAACCCTGGGAAAGTAAATCAGCCTGATGTTAGGCTTCTTGCCAAGGAAAAAGCCGTGAAACAGCCATGTTGTGGCACTTTTGCACTCCCTTTTGGATGCCTTTCACAGCTCCAGTGTGCCTGGAACTCAGGGCTTCCTGATTTTAAAAATCCTAGCCCTAGGCCGAACCCCAACCCTAAGACGAGAAAGGCAAATCAGCCAGGAATTAGGCATGTCCACAAGGAAAAAGCTGTGGAGGCAGGCATGTTGTGGTACTTTTGCGCTCTTCTTGGCTAGTCCTTCGCAGCTGCTGTGTTCTTGGAACTCAGGGCTTTCTGGTTAATAGAACCCTTACCCTAGGCGTAACTCAAACCTTAACCCTAGGAAGGAAAATCAGCCTATGGTTCGGGATGGTCTCATGGAAATATCAGTGGTGGCAGCCAAGTTGCGTCACTTTTGCGCTCCCCTTGGGATGCCTTTCGCAGCTGCAGTGTGCCTGGAGCCCAGGGCTTCCTGGTTTTAAAAGTCCTAGGCCTAAGCCTAACAGTAACCCTAGGAAGGTAAATCAGCCGGGTATTAGGGTTCTTCCTAAGGGAAAAGCCGTGAAAGCAGCCATGTTGTGGCACTTCTGCACTCCCTTTGGGATGCCTTTGGCAGATGAAGTAAGCCTGGAACTCAGGGCTTCCTGGTTAAAAAAATCCAAGCCCTAGGCTGAACCCTAACCCTAACCCTAGGCAGATAAATCAGCCTAGGTATAGGGATGGTGCCAAGGAAAAAGCTGTGAAAGCTGCCATGTTGTTGCACTTTTGTACTCCCCTTGGGATGCCTTGAACAGCTGCAGTGTGCCTGGAGCCCAGGGCTTCCTAGTTTCAAAAATCCTAGCCCTAGGCCTAAGCCTAACAGTAACCCTGGGAAAGTATGTCAGCCTGGTGTTAGGCTTCTTGCCAAGGAAAAAGCCGTGAAAGCAGCCATGTTGTGGCACTTTTGCACTCCCTTTTGGATGGCTTTCACAGCTCCAGTGTGCCTGGAACTCAGGGCTTCCTGCTTTTAAAAATCCTAGCCCTAGGCCGAACCCCAACCCTAAGACGAGAAAGGCAAATCAGCCAGGAATTAGGCATGTCCCCAAGGAAAAAGCTGTGGAGGCAGGCATGTTGTGGTACTTTTGCGCTCTTCTTGGCTAGTCCTTCGCAGCTGCTGTGTTCTTGGAACTCAGGGCTTTCTGGTTAATAGACCCTTACCCTAGGCGTAACTCAAACCTTAACCCTAGGAAGGAAAATCAACCTATGGTTCGGGATGGTCTCATGGAAATATCAGTGGTGGCAGCCAAGTTGCGTCACTTTTGCGCTCCCCTTGGGATGCCTTTCGCAGCTGCAGTGTGCCTGGGGCCCAGGGCTTCCTGGTTTTAAAAGTCCTAGGCCTAAGCCTAACAGTAACCCTAGGAAGGTAAATCAGCCGGGTATTAGGGTTCTTCCTAAGGGAAAAGCCGTGAAAGCAGCCATGTTGTGGCACTTCTGCACTCCCTTTGGGATGCCTTTGGCAGATGAAGTAAGCCTGGAACTCAGGGCTTCCTGGTAAAAAAAATTCAAGCCCTAGGCTGAACCCTAACCCTAACCCTAGGCAGATAAATCAGCCCACGTATAGGGATGGTGCCAAGGAAAAAGCTGTGAAAGCTGCCATGTTGTTGCACTTTTGTACTCCCCTTGGGATGCCTTGAACAGCTGCAGTATGCCTGGAGCTAAGGGCTTCCTAGTTTCAAAAATCCTAGCCCTAGGCCTAAGCCTAACAGTAACCCTGGGAAAGTAAATCAGCCTGATGTTAGGCTTCTTGCCAAGGAAAAAGCCGTGAAAGCAGCCATGTTGTGGCACTTCTGCACTCCCTTTGGGATGCCTTTGGCAGATGAAGTAAGCCTGGAACTCAGGGCTTCCTGGTTAAAGAAATCCAAGCCCTAGGCTGAACCCTAACCCTAACCCTAGGCAGATAAATCAGCCTAGGTATAGGGATGGTGCCAAGGAAAAAGCTGTGAAAGCTGCCATGTTGTTGCACTTTTGTACTCCCCTTGGGATGCCTTGAACAGCTGCAGTGTGCCTGGAGCTAAGGGCTTCCTAGTTTCAAAAATCCTAGCCCTAGGCCTAAGCCTAACAGTAACCCTGGGAAAGTAAATCAGCCTGATGTTAGGCTTCTTGCCAAGGAAAAAGCCGTGAAACAGCCATGTTGTGGCACTTTTGCACTCCCTTTTGGATGCCTTTCACAGCTCCAGTGTGCCTGGAACTCAGGGCTTCCTGATTTTAAAAATCCTAGCCTTAGGCCGAACCCCAACCCTAAGACGAGAAAGGCAAATCAGCCAGGAATTAGGCATGTCCACAAGGAAAAAGCTGTGGAGGCAGGCATGTTGTGGTACTTTTGCGCTCTTCTTGGCTAGTCCTTCGCAGCTGCTGTGTTCTTGGAACTCAGGGCTTTCTGGTTAATAGAACCCTTACCCTAGGCGTAACTCAAACCTTAACCCTAGGAAGGAAAATCAGCCTATGGTTCGGGATGGTCTCATGGAAATATCAGTGGTGGCAGCCAAGTTGCGTCACTTTTGCGCTCCCCTTGGGATGCCTTTTGCAGCTGCAGTGTGCCTGGAGCCCAGGGCTTCCTGGTTTTAAAAGTCCTAGGCCTAAGCCTAACAGTAACCCTAGGAAGGTAAATCAGCCGGGTATTAGGGTTCTTCCTAAGGGAAAAGCCGTGAAAGCAGCCATGTTGTGGCACTTCTGCACTCCCTTTGGGATGCCTTTGGCAGATGAAGTAAGCCTGGAACTCAGGGCTTCCTGGTTAAAGAAATCCAAGCCCTAGGCTGAACCCTAACCCTAACCCTAGGCAGATAAATCAGCCTAGGTATAGGGATGGTGCCAAGGAAAAAGCTGTGAAAGCTGCCATGTTGTTGCACTTTTGTACTCCCCTTGGGATGCCTTGAACAGCTGCAGTGTGCCTGGAGCCCAGGGCTTCCTAGTTTCAAAAATCCTAGCCCTAGGCCTAAGCCTAACAGTAACCCTGGGAAAGTATGTCAGCCTGGTGTTAGGCTTCTTGCCAAGGAAAAAGCCGTGAAAGCAGCCATGTTGTGGCACTTTTGCACTCCCTTTTGGATGCCTTTCACAGCTCCAGTGTGCCTGGAACTCAGGGCTTCCTGCTTTTAAAAATCCTAGCCCTAGGCCGAACCCCAACCCTATGACGAGAAAGGCAAATCAGCCAGGAATTAGGCATGTCCCCAAGGAAAAAGCTGTGGAGGCAGGCATGTTGTGGTACTTTTGCGCTCTTCTTGGCTAGTCCTTCGCAGCTGCTGTGTTCTTGGAACTCAGGGCTTTCTGGTTAATAGAACCCTTACCCTAGGCGTAACTCAAACCTTAACCCTAGGAAGGAAAATCAACCTATGGTTCGGGATGGTCTCATGGAAATATCAGTGGTGGCAGCCAAGTTGCGTCACTTTTGCGCTCCCCTTGGGATGCCTTTCGCAGCTGCAGTGTGCCTGGGGCCCAGGGCTTCCTGGTTTTAAAAGTCCTAGGCCTAAGCCTAACAGTAACCCTAGGAAGGTAAATCAGCCGGGTATTAGGGTTCTTCCTAAGGGAAAAGCCGTGAAAGCAGCCATGTTGTGGCACTTCTGCACTCCCTTTGGGATGCCTTTGGCAGATGAAGTAAGCCTGGAACTCAGGGCTTCCTGGTAAAAAAAATTCAAGCCCTAGGCTGAACCCTAACCCTAACCCTAGGCAGATAAATCAGCCCACGTATAGGGATGGTGCCAAGGAAAAAGCTGTGAAAGCTGCCATGTTGTTGCACTTTTGTACTCCCCTTGGGATGCCTTGAACAGCTGCAGTATGCCTGGAGCTAAGGGCTTCCTAGTTTCAAAAAATCCTAGCCCTAGGCCTAAGCCTAACAGTAACCCTGGGAAAGTAAATCAGCCTGATGTTAGGCTTCTTGCCAAGGAAAAAGCCGTGAAAGCAGCCATGTTGTGGCACTTCTGCACTCCCTTTGGGATGCCTTTGGCAGATGAAGTAAGCCTGGAACTCAGGGCTTCCTGGTTAAAGAAATCCAAGCCCTAGGCTGAACCCTAACCCTAACCCTAGGCAGATAAATCAGCCTAGGTATAGGGATGGTGCCAAGGAAAAAGCTGTGAAAGCTGCCATGTTGTTGCACTTTTGTACTCCCCTTGGGATGCCTTGAACAGCTGCAGTGTGCCTGGAGCTAAGGGCTTCCTAGTTTCAAAAATCCTAGCCCTAGGCCTAAGCCTAACAGTAACCCTGGGAAAGTAAATCAGCCTGATGTTAGGCTTCTTGCCAAGGAAAAAGCCGTGAAACAGCCATGTTGTGGCACTTTTGCACTCCCTTTTGGATGCCTTTCACAGCTCCAGTGTGCCTGGAACTCAGGGCTTCCTGATTTTAAAAATCCTAGCCTTAGGCCGAACCCCAACCCTAAGACGAGAAAGGCAAATCAGCCAGGAATTAGGCATGTCCACAAGGAAAAAGCTGTGGAGGCAGGCATGTTGTGGTACTTTTGCGCTCTTCTTGGCTAGTCCTTCGCAGCTGCTGTGTTCTTGGAACTCAGGGCTTTCTGGTTAATAGAACCCTTACCCTAGGCGTAACTCAAACCTTAACCCTAGGAAGGAAAATCAGCCTATGGTTCGGGATGGTCTCATGGAAATATCAGTGGTGGCAGCCAAGTTGCGTCACTTTTGCGCTCCCCTTGGGATGCCTTTTGCAGCTGCAGTGTGCCTGGAGCCCAGGGCTTCCTGGTTTTAAAAGTCCTAGGCCTAAGCCTAACAGTAACCCTAGGAAGGTAAATCAGCCGGGTATTAGGGTTCTTCCTAAGGGAAAAGCCGTGAAAGCAGCCATGTTGTGGCACTTCTGCACTCCCTTTGGGATGCCTTTGGCAGATGAAGTAAGCCTGGAACTCAGGGCTTCCTGGTTAAAGAAATCCAAGCCCTAGGCTGAACCCTAACCCTAACCCTAACGCTAGGCAGATAAATCAGCCTAGGTATAGGGATGGTGCCAAGGAAAAAGCTGTGAAAGCTGCCATGTTGTTGCACTTTTGTACTCCCCTTGGGATGCCTTGAACAGCTGCAGTGTGCCTGGAGCCCAGGGCTTCCTAGTTTCAAAAATCCTAGCCCTAGGCCTAAGCCTAACAGTAACCCTGGGAAAGTATGTCAGCCTGGTGTTAGGCTTCTTGCCAAGGAAAAAGCCGTGAAAGCAGCCATGTTGTGGCACTTTTGCACTCCCTTTTGGATGCCTTTCACAGCTCCAGTGTGCCTGGAACTCAGGGCTTCCTGCTTTTAAAAATCCTAGCCCTAGGCCGAACCCCAACCCTAAGACGAGAAAGGCAAATCAGCCAGGAATTAGGCATGTCCCCAAGGAAAAAGCTGTGGAGGCAGGCATGTTGTGGTACTTTTGCGCTCTTCTTGGCTAGTCCTTCGCAGCTGCTGTGTTCTTGGAACTCAGGGCTTTCTGGTTAATAGACCCTTACCCTAGGCGTAACTCAAACCTTAACCCTAGGAAGGAAAATCAACCTATGGTTCGGGATGGTCTCATGGAAATATCAGTGGTGGCAGCCAAGTTGCGTCACTTTTGCGCTCTCCTTGGGATGCCTTTTGCAGCTGCAGTGTGCCTGGAGCCCAGGGCTTCCTGGTTTTAAAAGTCCTAGGCCTAAGCCTAACAGTAACCCTAGGAAGGTAAATCAGCCGGGTATTAGGGTTCTTCCTAAGGGAAAAGCCGTGAAAGCAGCCATGTTGTGGCACTTCTGCACTCCCTTTGGGATGCCTTTGGCAGATGAAGTAAGCCTGGAACTCAGGGCTTCCTGGTTAAAGAAATTCAAGCCCTAGGCTGAACCCTAACCCTAACCCTAGGCAGATAAATCAGCCTAGGTATAGGGATGGTGCCAAGGAAAAAGCTGTGAAAGCTGCCATGTTGTTGCACTTTTGTACTCCCCTTGGGATGCCTTGAACAGCTGCAGTGTGCCTGGAGCTAAGGGCTTCCTAGTTTTAAAAATCGTAGCCCTAGGCTTAAGCCTAGTAGTAACCCAGGGAAGGTAAGTCAGCCTGGTGTTAGGCGTCTTGCCAAGGAAAAAGCCGTGAAAGCAGCCATGTTGTGGCACTTTTGCAATCCCTTTTGGATGCCTTTCACAGCTCCAGTGTGCCTGGAACTCAGGGCTTCCTGCTTTTAAAAATCCTAGCCCTAGGCCGAACCCCAACCCTATGATGAGAAAGGCAAATCAGCCAGGAATTAGGCATGTCCCCAAGGAAAAAGCTGTGGAGGCAGGCATGTTGTGGTACTTTTGCGCTCTTCTTGGCTAGTCCTTCGCAGCTGCTGTGTTCTTGGAACTCAGGGCTTTCTGGTTAATAGAACCCTTACCCTAGGCGTAACTCAAACCTTAACCCTAGGAAGGAAAATCAACTTATGGTTCGGGATGGTCTCATGGAAATATCAGTGGTGGCAGCCAAGTTGCGTCACTTTTGCGCTCCCCTTGGGATGCCTTTCGCAGCTGCAGTGTGCCTGGGGCCCAGGGCTTCCTGGTTTTAAAAGTCCTAGGCCTAAGCCTAACAGTAACCCTAGGAAGGTAAATCAGCCGGGTATTAGGGTTCTTCCTAAGGGAAAAGCCGTGAAAGCAGCCATGTTGTGGCACTTCTGCACTCCCTTTGGGATGCCTTTGGCAGATGAAGTAAGCCTGGAACTCAGGGCTTCCTGGTAAAAAAAATTCAAGCCCTAGGCTGAACCCTAACCCTAACCCTAGGCAGATAAATCAGCCCAGGTATAGGGATGGTGCCAAGGAAAAAGCTGTGAAAGCTGCCATGTTGTTGCACTTTTGTACTCCCCTTGGGATGCCTTGAACAGCTGCAGTGTGCCTGGAGCTAAGGGCTTCCTAGTTTCAAAAATCCTAGCCCTAGGCCTAAGCCTAACAGTAACCCTGGGAAAGTAAATCAGCCTGATGTTAGGCTTCTTGCCAAGGAAAAAGCCGTGAAAGCAGCCATGTTGTGGCACTTCTGCACTCCCTTTGGGATGCCTTTGGCAGATGAAGTAAGCCTGGAACTCAGGGCTTCCTGGTTAAAGAAATCCAAGCCCTAGGCTGAACCCTAACCCTAACCCTAGGCAGATAAATCAGCCTAGGTATAGGGATGGTGCCAAGGAAAAAGCTGTGAAAGCTGCCATGTTGTTGCACTTTTGTACTCCCCTTGGGATGCCTTGAACAGCTGCAGTGTGCCTGGAGCTAAGGGCTTCCTAGTTTCAAAAATCCTAGCCCTAGGCCTAAGCCTAACAGTAACCCTGGGAAAGTAAATCAGCCTGATGTTAGGCTTCTTGCCAAGGAAAAAGCCGTGAAAGCAGCCATGTTGTGGCACTTTTGCACTCCCTTTTGGATGCCTTTCACAGCTCCAGTGTGCCTGGAACTCAGGGCTTCCTGATTTTAAAAATCCTAGCCCTAGGCCGAACCCCAACCCTAAGACGAGAAAGGCAAATCAGCCAGGAATTAGGCATGTCCACAAGGAAAAAGCTGTGGAGGCAGGCATGTTGTGGTACTTTTGCGCTCTTCTTGGCTAGTCCTTCGCAGCTGCTGTGTTCTTGGAACTCAGGGCTTTCTGGTTAATAGAACCCTTACCCTAGGCGTAACTCAAACCTTAACCCTAGGAAGGAAAATCAACCTATGTTTCGGGATGGTCTCATGGAAATATCAGTGGTGGCAGCCAAGTTGCGTCACTTTTGCGCTCCCCTTGGGATGCCTTTTGCAGCTGCAGTGTGCCTGGAGCCCAGGGCTTCCTGGTTTTACAAGTCCTAGGCCTAAGCCTAACAGTAACCCTAGGAAGGTAAATCAGCCGGGTATTAGGGTTCTTCCTAAGGGAAAAGCCGTTAAAGCAGCCATGTTGTGGCACTTCTGCACTCCCTTTGGGATGCCTTTGGCAGATGAAGTAAGCCTGGAACTCAGGGCTTCCTGGTTAAAGAAATTCAAGCCCTAGGCTGAACCCTAACCCTAACCCTAGGCAGATAAATCAGCCTAGGTATAGGGATGGTGCCAAGGAAAAAGCTGTGAAAGCTGCCATGTTGTTGCACTTTTGTACTCCCCTTGGGATGCCTTGAACAGCTGCAGTGTGCCTGGAGCCCAGGGCTTCCTAGTTTTAAAAATCCTAGCCCAAGGCCTAAGCCTAACAGTAACCCTGGGAAGGCAAATCAGCCTGGTGTTAGGCTTCTTGCCAAGGAAAAAGCCGTGAAAGCAGCCATGTTGTGGCACTTTTGCACTCCCTTTTGGATGCCTTTCACAGCTCCAGTGTGCCTGGAGCTCAGGGCTTCCTGATTTTAAAAATCCTAGCCCTAGGCCGAACCCCAACCCTAAGACGAGAAAGGCAAATCAGCCAGGAATTAGGCATGTCCCCAAGGAAAAAGCTGTGGAGGCAGGCATGTTGTGGTACTTTTGCGCTCTTCTTGGCTAGTCCTTCGCAGCTGCTGTGTTCTTGGAACTCAGGGCTTTCTGGTTAATAGAACCCTTACCCTAGGCGTAACTCAAACCTTAACCCTAGGAAGGAAAATCAACCTATGGTTCGGGATGGTCTCATGGAAATATCAGTGGTGGCAGCCAAGTTGCGTCACTTTTGCGCTCCCCTTGGGATGCCTTTCGCAGCTGCAGTGTGCCTGGAGCCCAGGGCTTCCTGGTTTTAAAAGTCCTAGGCCTAAGCCTAACAGTAACCCTAGGAAGGTAAATCAGCCGGGTATTAGGGTTCTTCCTAAGGGAAAAGCCGTGAAAGCAGCCATGTTGTGGCACTTCTGCACTCCCTTTGGGATGCCTTTGGCAGATGAAGTAAGCCTGGAACTCAGGGCTTCCTGGTTAAAGAAATCCAAGCCCTAGGCTGAACCCTAACCCTAACCCTAGGCAGATAAATCAGCCCAGGTATAGGGATGGTGCCAAGGAAAAAGCTGTGAAAGCTGCCATGTTGTTGCACTTTTGTACTCCCCTTGGGATGCCTTGAACAGCTGCAGTGTGCCTGGAGCTAAGGGCTTCCTAGTTTCAAAAATCCTAGCCCTAGGCCTAAGCCTAACAGTAACCCTGGGAAGGTAAATCAGCCTGGTGTTAGGCTTCTTGCCAAGGAAAAAGCCGTGAAAGCAGCCATGTTGTGGCACTTTTGCACTCCCTTTTGGATGCCTTTCACAGCTCCAGTGTGCCTGGAACTCAGGGCTTCCTGCTTTTAAAAATCCTAGCCCTAGGCCGAACCCCAACCCTATGACGAGAAAGGCAAATCAGCCAGGAATTAGGCATGTCCCCAAGGAAAAAGCTGTGGAGGCAGGCATGTTGTGGTACTTTTGCGCTCTTCTTGGCTAGTCCTTCGCAGCTGCTGTGTTCTTGGAACTCAGGGCTTTCTAGTTAATAGAACCCTTACCCTAGGCGTAACTCAAACCTTAACCCTAGGAAGGAAAATCAGCCTATGGTTCGGGATGGTCTCATGGAAATATCAGTGGTGGCAGCCAAGTTGCGTCACTTTTGCGCTCCCCTTGGGATGCCTTTTGCAGCTGCAGTGTGCCTGGAGCCCAGGGCTTCCTGGTTTTAAAAGTCCTAGGCCTAAGCCTAACAGTAACCCTAGGAAGGTAAATCAGCCGGGTATTAGGGTTCTTCCTAAGGGAAAAGCCGTGAAAGCAGCCATGTTGTGGCACTTCTGCACTCCCTTTGGGATGCCTTTGGCAGATGAAGTAAGCCTGGAACTCAGGGCTTCCTGGTTAAAGAAATCCAAGCCCTAGGCTGAACCCTAACCCTAACCCTAGGCAGATAAATCAGCCTAGGTATAGGGATGGTGCCAAGGAAAAAGCTGTGAAAGCTGCCATGTTGTTGCACTTTTGTACTCCCCTTGGGATGCCTTGAACAGCTGCAGTGTGCCTGGAGCCCAGGGCTTCCTAGTTTCAAAAATCCTAGCCCTAGGCCTAAGCCTAACAGTAACCCTGGGAAAGTAAATCAGCCTGATGTTAGGTTTCTTGCCAAGGAAAAAGCCGTGAAAGCAGCCATGTTGTGGCACTTTTGCACTCCCTTTTGGATGCCTTTCACAGCTGCAGTGTGCCTGGAACTCAGGGATTCCTGATTTTAAAAATCCTAGCCCTAGGCCGAACCCCAACCCTAAGACGAGAAAGGCAAATCAGCCAGGAATTAGGCATGTCCCCAAGGAAAAAGCTGTGGAGGCAGGCATGTTGTGGTACTTTTGCGCTCTTCTTGGCTAGTCCTTCGCAGCTGCTGTGTTCTTGGAACTCAGGGCTTTCTGGTTAATAGAACCCTTACCCTAGGCGTAACTCAAACCTTAACCCTAGGAAGGAAAATCAGCCTATGGTTCGGGATGGTCTCATGGAAATATCAGTGGTGGCAGCCAAGTTGCGTCACTTTTGCGCTCCCCTTGGGATGCCTTTCGCAGCTGCAGTGTGCCTGGAGCCCAGGGCTTCCTGGTTTTAAAAGTCCTAGGCCTAAGCCTAACAGTAACCCTAGGAAGGTAAATCAGCCGGGTATTAGGGTTCTTCCTAAGGGAAAAGCCGTGAAAGCAGCCATGTTGTGGCACTTCTGCACTCCCTTTGGGATGCCTTTGGCAGATGAAGTAAGCCTGGAACTCAGGGCTTCCTGGTAAAAAAAATTCAAGCCCTAGGCTGAACCCTAACCCTAACCCTAGGCAGATAAATCAGCCTAGGTATAGGGATGGTGCCAAGGAAAAAGCTGTGAAAGCTGCCATGTTGTTGCACTTTTGTACTCCCCTTGGGATGCCTTGAACAGCTGCAGTGTGCCTGGAGCTAAGGGCTTCCTAGTTTCAAAAATCCTAGCCCTAGGCCTAAGCCTAACAGTAACCCTGGGAAAGTAAATCAGCCTGATGTTAGGCTTCTTGCCAAGGAAAAAGCCGTGAAACAGACATGTTGTGGCACTTTTGCACTCCCTTTTGGATGCCTTTCACAGCTCCAGTGTGCCTGGAACTCAGGGCTTCCTGCTTTTAAAAATCCTAGCCCTAGGCCGAACCCCAACCCTAAGACGAGAAAGGCAAATCAGCCAGGAATTAGGCATGTCCCCAAGGAAAAAGCTGTGGAGGCAGGCATGTTGTGGTACTTTTGCGCTCTTCTTGGCTAGTCCTTCGCAGCTGCTGTGTTCTTGGAACTCAGGGCTTTCTGGTTAATAGAACCCTTACCCTAGGCGTAACTCAAACCTTAACCCTAGGAAGGAAAATCAGCCTATGGTTCGGGATGGTCTCATGGAAATATCAGTGGTGGCAGCCAAGTTGCGTCACTTTTGCGCTCCCCTTGGGATGCCTTTTGCAGCTGCAGTGTGCCTGGAGCCCAGGGCTTCCTGGTTTTAAAAGTCCTAGGCCTAAGCCTAACAGTAACCCTAGGAAGGTAAATCAGCCGGGTATTAGGGTTCTTCCTAAGGGAAAAGCCGTGAAAGCAGCCATGTTGTGGCACTTCTGCACTCCCTTTGGGATGCCTTTGGCAGATGAAGTAAGCCTGGAACTCAGGGCTTCCTGGTTAAAGAAATCCAAGCCCTAGGCTGAACCCTAACCCTAACCCTAGGCAGATAAATCAGCCTAGGTATAGGGATGGTGCCAAGGAAAAAGCTGTGAAAGCTGCCATGTTGTTGCACTTTTGTACTCCCCTTGGGATGCCTTGAACAGCTGCAGTGTGCCTGGAGCCCAGGGCTTCCTAGTTTCAAAAATCCTAGCCCTAGGCCTAAGCCTAACAGTAACCCTGGGAAAGTATGTCAGCCTGGTGTTAGGCTTCTTGCCAAGGAAAAAGCCGTGAAAGCAGCCATGTTGTGGCACTTTTGCACTCCCTTTTGGATGCCTTTCACAGCTCCAGTGTGCCTGGAACTCAGGGCTTCCTGCTTTTAAAAATCCTAGCCCTAGGCCGAACCCCAACCCTAAGACGAGAAAGGCAAATCAGCCAGGAATTAGGCATGTCCCCAAGGAAAAAGCTGTGGAGGCAGGCATGTTGTGGTACTTTTGCGCTCTTCTTGGCTAGTCCTTCGCAGCTGCTGTGTTCTTGGAACTCAGGGCTTTCTGGTTAATAGACCCTTACCCTAGGCGTAACTCAAACCTTAACCCTAGGAAGGAAAATCAACCTATGGTTCGGGATGGTCTCATGGAAATATCAGTGGTGGCAGCCAAGTTGCGTCACTTTTGCGCTCCCCTTGGGATGCCTTTCGCAGCTGCAGTGTGCCTGGAGCCCAGGGCTTCCTGGTTTTAAAAGTCCTAGGCCTAAGCCTAACAGTAACCCTAGGAAGGTAAATCAGCCGGGTATTAGGGTTCTTCCTAAGGGAAAAGCCGTGAAAGCAGCCATGTTGTGGCACTTCTGCACTCCCTTTGGGATGCCTTTGGCAGATGAAGTAAGCCTGGAACTCAGGGCTTCCTGGTTAAAGAAATTCAAGCCCTAGGCTGAACCCTAACCCTAACCCTAGGCAGATAAATCAGCCTAGGTATAGGGATGGTGCCAAGGAAAAAGCTGTGAAAGCTGCCATGTTGTTGCACTTTTGTACTCCCCTTGGGATGCCTTGAACAGCTGCAGTGTGCCTGGAGCTAAGGGCTTCCTAGTTTTAAAAATCGTAGCCCTAGGCTTAAGCCTAGTAGTAACCCAGGGAAGGTAAGTCAGCCTGGTGTTAGGCTTCTTGCCAAGGAAAAAGCCGTGAAAGCAGCCATGTTGTGGCACTTTTGCAATCCCTTTTGGATGCCTTTCACAGCTCCAGTGTGCCTGGAACTCAGGGCTTCCTGCTTTTAAAAATCCTAGCCCTAGGCCGAACCCCAACCCTATGATGAGAAAGGCAAATCAGCCAGGAATTAGGCATGTCCCCAAGGAAAAAGCTGTGGAGGCAGGCATGTTGTGGTACTTTTGCGCTCTTCTTGGCTAGTCCTTCGCAGCTGCTGTGTTCTTGGAACTCAGGGCTTTCTGGTTAATAGAACCCTTACCCTAGGCGTAACTCAAACCTTAACCCTAGGAAGGAAAATCATCCTATGGTTCGGGATGGTCTCATGGAAATATCAGTGGTGGCAGCCAAGTTGCGTCACTTTTGCGCTCCCCTTGGGATGCCTTTTGCAGCTGCAGTGTGCCTGGAGCCCAGGGCTTCCTGGTTTTACAAGTCCTAGGCCTAAGCCTAACAGTAACCCTAGGAAGGTAAATCAGCCGGGTATTAGGGTTCTTCCTAAGGGAAAAGCCGTTAAAGCAGCCATGTTGTGGCACTTCTGCACTCCCTTTGGGATGCCTTTGGCAGATGAAGTAAGCCTGGAACTCAGGGCTTCCTGGTTAAAAAAAATTCAAGCCCTAGGCTGAACCCTAACCCTAACCCTAGGCAGATAAATCAGCCTAGGTATAGGGATGGTGCCAAGGAAAAAGCTGTGAAAGCTGCCATGTTGTTGCACTTTTGTACTCCCCTTGGGATGCCTTGAACAGCTGCAGTGTGCCTGGAGCCCAGGGCTTCCTAGTTTTAAAAATCCTAGCCCTAGGCCTAAGCCTAACAGTAACCCTGGGAAGGTAAATCAGCCTGGTGTTAGGCTTCTTGCCAAGGAAAAAGCCGTGAAAGCAGCCATGTTGTGGCACTTTTGCACTCCCTTTTGGATGCCTTTCACAGCTCCAGTGTGCCTGGAACTCAGGGCTTCCTGATTTTAAAAATCCTAGCCCTAGGCCGAACCCCAACCCTAAGACGAGAAAGGCAAATCAGCCAGGAATTAGGCATGTCCCCAAGGAAAAAGCTGTGGAGGCAGGCATGTTGTGGTACTTTTGCGCTCTTCTTGGCTAGTCCTTCGCAGCTGCTGTGTTCTTGGAACTCAGGGCTTTCTGGTTAATAGAACCCTTACCCTAGGCGTAACTCAAACCTTAACCCTAGGAAGGAAAATCAACCTATGGTTCGGGATGGTCTCATGGAAATATCAGTGGTGGCAGCCAAGTTGCGTCACTTTTGCGCTCCCCTTGGGATGCCTTTCGCAGCTGCAGTGTGCCTGGAGCCCAGGGCTTCCTGGTTTTAAAAGTCCTAGGCCTAAGCCTAACAGTAACCCTAGGAAGGTAAATCAGCCGGGTATTAGGGTTCTTCCTAAGGGAAAAGCCGTGAAAGCAGCCATGTTGTTGCACTTTTGTAGTCCCCTTGGGATGCCTTGAACAGCTGCAGTGTGCCTGGAGCTAAGGGCTTCCTAGTTTCAAAAATCCTAGCCCTAGGCCTAAGCCTAACAGTAACCCTGGGAAGGTAAATCAGCCTGATGTTAGGCTTCTTGCCAAGGAAAAAGCCGTGAAAGCAGCCATGTTGTGGCACTTTTGCACTCCCTTTGGGATGCCTTTGGCAGATGAAGTAAGCCTGGAACTCAGGGCTTCCTGGTTAAAAAAATCCAAGCCCTAGGCTGAACCCTAACCCTAACCCTAGGCAGATAAATCAGCCTAGGTATAGGGATGGTGCCAAGGAAAAAGCTGTGAAAGCTGCCATGTTGTTGCACTTTTGTACTCCCCTTGGGATGCCTTGAACAGCTGCAGTGTGCCTGGAGCTAAGGGCTTCCTAGTTTCAAAAATCCTAGCCCTAGGCCTAAGCCTAACAGTAACCCTAGGAAGGTAAATCAGCCGGGTATTAGGGTTCTTCCTAAGGGAAAAGCCGTGAAAGCAGCCATGTTGTGGCACTTCTGCACTCCCTTTGGGATGCCTTTGGCAGATGAAGTAAGCCTGGAACTCAGGGCTTCCTGGTTAAAGAAATTCAAGCCCTAGGCTGAACCCTAACCCTAACCCTAGGCAGATAAATCAGCCTAGGTATAGGGATGGTGCCAAGGAAAAAGCTGTGAAAGCTGCCATGTTGTTGCACTTTTGTACTCCCCTTGGGATGCCTTGAACAGCTGCAGTGTGCCTGGAGCTAAGGGCTTCCTAGTTTTAAAAATCCTAGCCCTAGGCCTAAGCCTAACAGTAACCCTGGGAAGGTAAATCAGCCTGGTGTTAGGCGTCTTGCCAAGGAAAAAGCCGTGAAAGCAGCCATGTTGTGGCACTTTTGCACTCCCTTTTGGATGCCTTTCACAGCTCCAGTGTGCCTGGAACTCAGGGCTTCCTGATTTTAAAAATCCTAGCCCTAGGCCGAACCCCAACCCTATGACGAGAAAGGCAAATCAGCCAGGAATTAGGCATGTCCACAAGGAAAAAGCTGTGGAGGCAGGCATGTTGTGGTACTTTTGCGCTCTTCTTGGCTAGTCCTTGGCAGCTGCTGTGTTCTTGGAACTCAGGGCTTTCTGGTTAATAGAGCCCTTACCCTAGGCGTAACTCAAACCTTAACCCTAGGAAGGAAAATCAGCCTATGGTTCGGGATGGTCTCATGGAAATATCAGTGGTGGCAGCCAAGTTGCGTCACTTTTGCGCTCCCCTTGGGATGCCTTTCGCAGCTGCAGTGTGCCTGGAGCCCAGGGCTTCCTGGTTTTAAAAGTCCTAGGCCTAAGCCTAACAGTAACCCTAGGAAGGTAAATCAGCCGGGTATTAGGGTTCTTCCTAAGGGAAAAGCCGTGAAAGCAGCCATGTTGTGGCACTTCTGCACTCCCTTTGGGATGCCTTTGGCAGATGAAGTAAGCCTGGAACTCAGGGCTTCCTGGTTAAAAAAATTCAAGCCCTAGGCTGAACCCTAACCCTAACCCTAGGCAGATAAATCAGCCTAGGTATAGGGATGGTGCCAAGGAAAAAGCTGTGAAAGCTGCCATGTTGTTGCACTTTTGTACTCCCCTTGGGATGCCTTGAACAGCTGCAGTGTGCCTGGAGCTAAGGGCTTCCTAGTTTCAAAAATCCTAGCCCTAGGCCTAAGCCTAACAGTAACCCTGGGAAAGTAAATCAGCCTGATGTTAGGTTTCTTGCCAAGGAAAAAGCCGTGAAAGCAGCCATGTTGTGGCACTTCTGCACTCCCTTTGGGATGCCTTTGGCAGATGAAGTAAGCCTGGAACTCAGGGCTTCCTGGTTAAAGAAATCCAAGCCCTAGGCTGAACCCTAACCCTAACCCTAGGCAGATAAATCAGCCCAGGTATAGGGATGGTGCCAAGGAAAAAGCTGTGAAAGCTGCCATGTTGTTGCACTTTTGTACTCCCCTTGGGATGCCTTGAACAGCTGCAGTGTGCCTGGAGCTAAGGGCTTCCTAGTTTCAAAAATCCTAGCCCTAGGCCTAAGCCTAACAGTAACCCTGGGAAGGTAAATCAGCCTGGTGTTAGGCTTCTTGCCAAGGAAAAAGCCGTGAAAGCAGCCATGTTGTGGCACTTTTGCACTCCCTTTTGGATGCCTTTCACAGCTCCAGTGTGCCTGGAACTCAGGGCTTCCTGCTTTTAAAAATCCTAGCCCTAGGCCGAACCCCAACCCTAAGACGAGAAAGGCAAATCAGCCAGGAATTAGGCATGTCCCCAAGGAAAAAGCTGTGGAGGCAGGCATGTTGTGGTACTTTTGCGCTCTTCTTGGCTAGTCCTTCGCAGCTGCTGTGTTCTTGGAACTCAGGGCTTTCTGGTTAATAGAACCCTTACCCTAGGCGTAACTCAAACCTTAACCCTAGGAAGGAAAATCAGCCTATGGTTCGGGATGGTCTCATGGAAATATCAGTGGTGGCAGCCAAGTTGCGTCACTTTTGCGCTCCCCTTGGGATGCCTTTTGCAGCTGCAGTGTGCCTGGAGCCCAGGGCTTCCTGGTTTTAAAAGTCCTAGGCCTAAGCCTAACAGTAACCCTAGGAAGGTAAATCAGCCGGGTATTAGGGTTCTTCCTAAGGGAAAAGCCGTGAAAGCAGCCATGTTGTGGCACTTCTGCACTCCCTTTGGGATGCCTTTGGCAGATGAAGTAAGCCTGGAACTCAGGGCTTCCTGGTTAAAGAAATCCAAGCCCTAGGCTGAACCCTAACCCTAACCCTAGGCAGATAAATCAGCCTAGGTATAGGGATGGTGCCAAGGAAAAAGCTGTGAAAGCTGCCATGTTGTTGCACTTTTGTACTCCCCTTGGGATGCCTTGAACAGCTGCAGTGTGCCTGGAGCCCAGGGCTTCCTAGTTTCAAAAATCCTAGCCCTAGGCCTAAGCCTAACAGTAACCCTGGGAAAGTAAATCAGCCTGATGTTAGGTTTCTTGCCAAGGAAAAAGCCGTGAAAGCAGCCATGTTGTGGCACTTTTGCACTCCCTTTGGGATGCCTTTCACAGCTGCAGTGTGCCTGGAACTCAGGGCTTCCTGATTTTAAAAATCCTAGCCCTAGGCCGAACCCCAACCCTAAGACGAGAAAGGCAAATCAGCCAGGAATTAGGCATGTCCCCAAGGAAAAAGCTGTGGAGGCAGGCATGTTGTGGTACTTTTGCGCTCTTCTTGGCTAGTCCTTCGCAGCTGCTGTGTTCTTGGAACTCAGGGCTTTCTGGTTAATAGAACCCTTACCCTAGGCGTAACTCAAACCTTAACCCTAGGAAGGAAAATCAGCCTATGGTTCGGGATGGTCTCATGGAAATATCAGTGGTGGCAGCCAAGTTGCGTCACTTTTGCGCTCCCCTTGGGATGCCTTTCGCAGCTGCAGTGTGCCTGGAGCCCAGGGCTTCCTGGTTTTAAAAGTCCTAGGCCTAAGCCTAACAGTAACCCTAGGAAGGTAAATCAGCCGGGTATTAGGGTTCTTCCTAAGGGAAAAGCCGTGAAAGCAGCCATGTTGTGGCACTTCTGCACTCCCTTTGGGATGCCTTTGGCAGATGAAGTAAGCCTGGAACTCAGGGCTTCCTGGTAAAAAAAATTCAAGCCCTAGGCTGAACCCTAACCCTAACCCTAGGCAGATAAATCAGCCTAGGTATAGGGATGGTGCCAAGGAAAAAGCTGTGAAAGCTGCCATGTTGTTGCACTTTTGTACTCCCCTTGGGATGCCTTGAACAGCTGCAGTGTGCCTGGAGCTAAGGGCTTCCTAGTTTCAAAAATCCTAGCCCTAGGCCTAAGCCTAACAGTATCCCTGGGAAAGTAAATCAGCCTGATGTTAGGCTTCTTGCCAAGGAAAAAGCCGTGAAACAGACATGTTGTGGCACTTTTGCACTCCCTTTTGGATGCCTTTCACAGCTCCAGTGTGCCTGGAACTCAGGGCTTCCTGCTTTTAAAAATCCTAGCCCTAGGCCGAACCCCAACCCTAAGACGAGAAAGGCAAATCAGCCAGGAATTAGGCATGTCCCCAAGGAAAAAGCTGTGGAGGCAGGCATGTTGTGGTACTTTTGCGCTCTTCTTGGCTAGTCCTTCGCAGCTGCTGTGTTCTTGGAACTCAGGGCTTTCTGGTTAATAGAACCCTTACCCTAGGCGTAACTCAAACCTTAACCCTAGGAAGGAAAATCAGCCTATGGTTCGGGATGGTCTCATGGAAATATCAGTGGTGGCAGCCAAGTTGCGTCACTTTTGCGCTCCCCTTGGGATGCCTTTTGCAGCTGCAGTGTGCCTGGAGCCCAGGGCTTCCTGGTTTTAAAAGTCCTAGGCCTAAGCCTAACAGTAACCCTAGGAAGGTAAATCAGCCGGGTATTAGGGTTCTTCCTAAGGGAAAAGCCGTGAAAGCAGCCATGTTGTGGCACTTCTGCACTCCCTTTGGGATGCCTTTGGCAGATGAAGTAAGCCTGGAACTCAGGGCTTCCTGGTTAAAGAAATCCAAGCCCTAGGCTGAACCCTAACCCTAACCCTAGGCAGATAAATCAGCCTAGGTATAGGGATGGTGCCAAGGAAAAAGCTGTGAAAGCTGCCATGTTGTTGCACTTTTGTACTCCCCTTGGGATGCCTTGAACAGCTGCAGTGTGCCTGGAGCCCAGGGCTTCCTAGTTTCAAAAATCCTAGCCCTAGGCCTAAGCCTAACAGTAACCCTGGGAAAGTAAATCAGCCTGATGTTAGGTTTCTTGCCAAGGAAAAAGCCGTGAAAGCAGCCATGTTGTGGCACTTTTGCACTCCCTTTTGGCTGCCTTTCACAGCTCCAGTGTGCCTGGAACTCAGGGCTTCCTGATTTTAAAAATCCTAGCCCTAGGCCGAACCCCAACCCTAAGACGAGAAAGGCAAATCAGCCAGGAATTAGGCATGTCCCCAAGGAAAAAGCTGTGGAGGCAGGCATGTTGTGGTACTTTTGCGCTCTTCTTGGCTAGTCCTTCGCAGCTGCTGTGTTCTTGGAACTCAGGGCTTTCTGGTTAATAGACCCTTACCCTAGGCGTAACTCAAACCTTAACCCTAGGAAGGAAAATCAGCCTATGGTTCGGGATGGTCTCATGGAAATATCAGTGGTGGCAGCCAAGTTGCGTCACTTTTGCGCTCCCCTTGGGATGCCTTTCGCAGCTGCAGTGTGCCTGGAGCCCAGGGCTTCCTGGTTTTAAAAGTCCTAGGCCTAAGCCTAACAGTAACCCTAGGAAGGTAAATCAGCCGGGTATTAGGGTTCTTCCTAAGGGAAAAGCCGTGAAAGCAGCCATGTTGTGGCACTTCTGCACTCCCTTTGGGATGCCTTTGGCAGATGAAGTAAGCCTGGAACTCAGGGCTTCCTGGTTAAAGAAATCCAAGCCCTAGGCTGAACCCTAACCCTAACCCTAGGCAGATAAATCAGCCTAGGTATAGGGATGGTGCCAAGGAAAAAGCTGTGAAAGCTGCCATGTTGTTGCACTTTTGTACTCCCCTTGGGATGCCTTGAACAGCTGCAGTGTGCCTGGAGCCCAGGGCTTCCTAGTTTCAAAAATCCTAGCCCTAGGCCTAAGCCTAACAGTAACCCTGGGAAAGTATGTCAGCCTGGTGTTAGGCTTCTTGCCAAGGAAAAAGCCGTGAAAGCAGCCATGTTGTGGCACTTTTGCACTCCCTTTTGGATGCCTTTCACAGCTCCAGTGTGCCTGGAACTCAGGGCTTCCTGCTTTTAAAAATCCTAGCCCTAGGCCGAACCCCAACCCTAAGACGAGAAAGGCAAATCAGCCAGGAATTAGGCATGTCCCCAAGGAAAAAGCTGTGGAGGCAGGCATGTTGTGGTACTTTTGCGCTCTTCTTGGCTAGTCCTTCGCAGCTGCTGTGTTCTTGGAACTCAGGGCTTTCTGGTTAATAGAGCCCTTACCCTAGGCGTAACTCAAACCTTAACCCTAGGAAGGAAAATCAACCTATGGTTAGGAATGGTCTCATGGAAATATCAGTGGTGGCAGCCAAGTTGCGTCACTTTTGCGCTCCCCTTGGGATGCCTTTCGCAGCTGCAGTGTGCCTGGAGCCCAGGGCTTCCTGGTTTTAAAAGTCCTAGTCCTAAGCCTAACAGTAACCCTAGGAAGGTAAATCAGCCGGGTATTAGGGTTCTTCCTAAGGGAAAAGCCGTGAAAGCAGCCATGTTGTGGCACTTCTGCACTCCCTTTGGGATGCCTTTGGCAGATGAAGTAAGCCTGGAACTCAGGGCTTCCTGGTTAAAGAAATCCAAGCCCTAGGCTGAACCCTAACCCTAACCCTAGGCAGATAAATCAGCCTAGGTATAGGGATGGTGCCAAGGAAAAAGCTGTGAAAGCTGCCATGTTGTTGCACTTTTGTACTCCCCTTGGGATGCCTTGAACAGCTGCAGTGTGCCTGGAGCTAAGGGCTTCCTAGTTTCAAAAATCCTAGCCCTAGGCCTAAGCCTAACAGTAACCCTGGGAAAGTAAATCAGCCTGATGTTAGGCTTCTTGCCAAGGAAAAAGCCGTGAAACAGCCATGTTGTGGCACTTTTGCACTCCCTTTTGGATGCCTTTCACAGCTCCAGTGTGCCTGGAACTCAGGGCTTCCTGCTTTTAAAAATCCTAGCCCTAGGCCGAACCCCAACCCTAAGACGAGAAAGGCAAATCAGCCAGGAATTAGGCATGTCCCCAAGGAAAAAGCTGTGGAGGCAGGCATGTTGTGGTACTTTTGCGCTCTTCTTGGCTAGTCCTTCGCAGCTGCTGTGTTCTTGGAACTCAGGGCTTTCTGGTTAATAGAACCCTTACCCTAGGCGTAACTCAAACCTTAACCCTAGGAAGGAAAATCAGCCTATGGTTCGGGATGGTCTCATGGAAATATCAGTGGTGGCAGCCAAGTTGCGTCACTTTTGCACTCCCCTTGGGATGCCTTTTGCAGCTGCAGTGTGCCTGGAGCCCAGGGCTTCCTGGTTTTAAAAGTCCTAGGCCTAAGCCTAACAGTAACCCTAGGAAGGTAAATCAGCCGGGTATTAGGGTTCTTCCTAAGGGAAAAGCCGTGAAAGCAGCCATGTTGTGGCACTTCTGCACTCCCTTTGGGATGCCTTTGGCAGATGAAGTAAGCCTGGAACTCAGGGCTTCCTGGTTAAAGAAATCCAAGCCCTAGGCTGAACCCTAACCCTAACCCTAGGCAGATAAATCAGCCTAGGTATAGGGATGGTGCCAAGGAAAAAGCTGTGAAAGCTGCCATGTTGTTGCACTTTTGTACTCCCCTTGGGATGCCTTGAACAGCTGCAGTGTGCCTGGAGCCCAGGGCTTCCTAGTTTCAAAAATCCTAGCCCTAGGCCTAAGCCTAACAGTAACCCTGGGAAAGTAAATCAGCCTGATGTTAGGTTTCTTGCCAAGGAAAAAGCCGTGAAAGCAGCCATGTTGTGGCACTTTTGCACTCACTTTTGGATGCCTTTCACAGCTCCAGTGTGCCTGGAACTCAGGGCTTCCTGCTTTTAAAAATCCTAGCCCTAGGCCGAACCCCAACCCTAAGACGAGAAAGGCAAATCAGCCAGGAATTAGGCATGTCCCCAAGGAAAAAGCTGTGGAGGCAGGCATGTTGTGGTACTTTTGCGCTCTTCTTGGCTAGTCCTTCGCAGCTGCTGTGTTCTTGGAACTCAGGGCTTTCTGGTTAATAGACCCTTACCCTAGGCGTAACTCAAACCTTAACCCTAGGAAGGAAAATCAGCCTATGGTTCGGGATGGTCTCATGGAAATATCAGTGGTGGCAGCCAAGTTGCGTCACTTTTGCGCTCCCCTTGGGATGCCTTTTGCAGCTGCAGTGTGCCTGGAGCCCAGGGCTTCCTGGTTTTAAAAGTCCTAGGCCTAAGCCTAACAGTAACCCTAGGAAGGTAAATCAGCCGGGTATTAGGGTTCTTCCTAAGGGAAAAGCCGTGAAAGCAGCCATGTTGTGGCACTTCTGCACTCCCTTTGGGATGCCTTTGGCAGATGAAGTAAGCCTGGAACTCAGGGCTTCCTGGTTAAAGAAATCCAAGCCCTAGGCTGAACCCTAACCCTAACCCTAGGCAGATAAATCAGCCTAGGTATAGGGATGGTGCCAAGGAAAAAGCTGTGAAAGCTGCCATGTTGTTGCACTTTTGTACTCCCCTTGGGATGCCTTGAACAGCTGCAGTGTGCCTGGAGCTAAGGGCTTCCTAGTTTCAAAAATCCTAGCCCTAGGCCTAAGCCTAACAGTAACCCTGGGAAAGTAAATCAGCCTGATGTTAGGCTTCTTGCCAAGGAAAAAGCCGTGAAACAGACATGTTGTGGCACTTTTGCACTCCCTTTTGGATGCCTTTCACAGCTCCAGTGTGCCTGGAACTCAGGGCTTCCTGATTTTAAAAATCCTAGCCCTAGGCCGAACCCCAACCCTAAGACGAGAAAGGCAAATCAGCCAGGAATTAGGCATGTCCCCAAGGAAAAAGCTGTGGAGGCAGGCATGTTGTGGTACTTTTGCGCTCTTCTTGGCTAGTCCTTCGCAGCTGCTGTGTTCTTGGAACTCAGGGCTTTCTGGTTAATAGAACCCTTACCCTAGGCGTAACTCAAACCTTAACCCTAGGAAGGAAAATCAGCCTATGGTTCGGGATGGTCTCATGGAAATATCAGTGGTGGCAGCCAAGTTGCGTCACTTTTGCGCTCCCCTTGGGATGCCTTTTGCAGCTGCAGTGTGCCTGGAGCCCAGGGCTTCCTGGTTTTAAAAGTCCTAGGCCTAAGCCTAACAGTAACCCTAGGAAGGTAAATCAGCCGGGTATTAGGGTTCTTCCTAAGGGAAAAGCCGTGAAAGCAGCCATGTTGTGGCACTTCTGCACTCCCTTTGGGATGCCTTTGGCAGATGAAGTAAGCCTGGAACTCAGGGCTTCCTGGTTAAAGAAATCCAAGCCCTAGGCTGAACCCTAACCCTAACCCTAGGCAGATAAATCAGCCTAGGTATAGGGATGGTGCCAAGGAAAAAGCTGTGAAAGCTGCCATGTTGTTGCACTTTTGTACTCCCCTTGGGATGCCTTGAACAGCTGCAGTGTGCCTGGAGCTAAGGGCTTCCTAGTTTCAAAAATCCTAGCCCTAGGCCTAAGCCTAACAGTAACCCTGGGAAAGTAAATCAGCCTGATGTTAGGCTTCTTGCCAAGGAAAAAGCCGTGAAAGCAGCCATGTTGTGGCACTTTTGCACTCCCTTTTGGATGCCTTTCACAGCTCCAGTGTGCCTGGAACTCAGGGCTTCCTGATTTTAAAAATCCTAGCCCTAGGCCGAACCCCAACCCTAAGACGAGAAAGGCAAATCAGCCAGGAATTAGGCATGTCCCCAAGGAAAAAGCTGTGGAGGCAGGCATGTTGTGGTACTTTTGCGCTCTTCTTGGCTAGTCCTTCGCAGCTGCTGTGTTCTTGGAACTCAGGGCTTTCTGGTTAATAGAACCCTTACCCTAGGCGTAACTCAAACCTTAACCCTAGGAAGGAAAATCATCCTATGGTTCGGGATGGTCTCATGGAAATATCAGTGGTGGCAGCCAAGTTGCGTCACTTTTGCGCTCCCCTTGGGATGCCTTTCGCAGCTGCAGTGTGCCTGGAGCCCAGGGCTTCCTGGTTTTAAAAGTCCTAGGCCTAAGCCTAACAGTAACCCTAGGAAGGTAAATCAGCCGGGTATTAGGGTTCTTCCTAAGGGAAAAGCCGTGAAAGCAGCCATGTTGTGGCACTTCTGCACTCCCTTTGGGATGCCTTTGGCAGATGAAGTAAGCCTGGAACTCAGGGCTTCCTGGTTAAAGAAATCCAAGCCCTAGGCTGAACCCTAACCCTAACCCTAGGCAGATAAATCAGCCTAGGTATAGGGATGGTGCCAAGGAAAAAGCTGTGAAAGCTGCCATGTTGTTGCACTTTTGTACTCCCCTTGGGATGCCTTGAACAGCTGCAGTGTGCCTGGAGCCCAGGGCTTCCTAGTTTCAAAAATCCTAGCCCTAGGCCTAAGCCTAACAGTAACCCTGGGAAAGTATGTCAGCCTGGTGTTAGGCTTCTTGCCAAGGAAAAAGCCGTGAAAGCAGCCATGTTGTGGCACTTTTGCACTCCCTTTTGGATGCCTTTCACAGCTCCAGTGTGCCTGGAACTCAGGGCTTCCTGCTTTTAAAAATCCTAGCCCTAGGCCGAACCCCAACCCTAAGACGAGAAAGGCAAATCAGCCAGGAATTAGGCATGTCCCCAAGGAAAAAGCTGTGGAGGCAGGCATGTTGTGGTACTTTTGCGCTCTTCTTGGCTAGTCCTTCGCAGCTGCTGTGTTCTTGGAACTCAGGGCTTTCTGGTTAATAGAGCCCTTACCCTAGGCGTAACTCAAACCTTAACCCTAGGAAGGAAAATCAACCTATGGTTAGGAATGGTCTCATGGAAATATCAGTGGTGGCAGCCAAGTTGCGTCACTTTTGCGCTCCCCTTGGGATGCCTTTCGCAGCTGCAGTGTGCCTGGAGCCCAGGGCTTCCTGGTTTTAAAAGTCCTAGTCCTAAGCCTAACAGTAACCCTAGGAAGGTAAATCAGCCGGGTATTAGGGTTCTTCCTAAGGGAAAAGCCGTGAAAGCAGCCATGTTGTGGCACTTCTGCACTCCCTTTGGGATGCCTTTGGCAGATGAAGTAAGCCTGGAACTCAGGGCTTCCTGGTTAAAGAAATCCAAGCCCTAGGCTGAACCCTAACCCTAACCCTAGGCAGATAAATCAGCCTAGGTATAGGGATGGTGCCAAGGAAAAAGCTGTGAAAGCTGCCATGTTGTTGCACTTTTGTACTCCCCTTGGGATGCCTTGAACAGCTGCAGTGTGCCTGGAGCCCAGGGCTTCCTAGTTTTAAAAATCCTAGCCCTAGGCCTAAGCCTAACAGTAACCCTGGGAAGGCAAATCAGCCTGGTGTTAGGCTTCTTGCCAAGGAAAAAGCCGTGAAAGCAGCCATGTTGTGGCACTTTTGCACTCCCTTTTGGATGCCTTTCACAGCTCCAGTGTGCCTGGAACTCAGGGCTTCCTGATTTTAAAAATCCTAGCCCTAGGCCGAACCCCAACCCTAAGACGAGAAAGGCAAATCAGCCAGGAATTAGGCATGTCCCCAAGGAAAAAGCTGTGGAGGCAGGCATGTTGTGGTACTTTTGCGCTCTTCATGGCTAGTCCTTCGCAGCTGCTGTGTTCTTGGAACTCAGGGCTTTCTGGTTAATAGAACCCTTACCCTAGGCGTAACTCAAACCTTAACCCTAGGAAGGAAAATCAGCCTATGGTTCGGGATGGTCTCATGGAAATATCAGTGGTGGCAGCCAAGTTGCGTCACTTTTGCGCTCCCCTTGGGATGCCTTTTGCAGCTGCAGTGTGCCTGGAGCCCAGGGCTTCCTGGTTTTAAAAGTCCTAGGCCTAAGCCTAACAGTAACCCTAGGAAGGTAAATCAGCCGGGTATTAGGGTTCTTCCTAAGGGAAAAGCCGTGAAAGCAGCCATGTTGTGGCACTTCTGCACTCCCTTTGGGATGCCTTTGGCAGATGAAGTAAGCCTGGAACTCAGGGCTTCCTGGTTAAAGAAATTCAAGCCCTAGGCTGAACCCTAACCCTAACCCTAGGCAGATAAATCAGCCTAGGTATAGGGATGGTGCCAAGGAAAAAGCTGTGAAAGCTGCCATGTTGTTGCACTTTTGTACTCCCCTTGGGATGCCTTGAACAGCTGCAGTGTGCCTGGAGCTAAGGGCTTCCTAGTTTTAAAAATCGTAGCCCTAGGCTTAAGCCTAATAGTAACCCTGGGAAGGTAAGTCAGCCTGGTGTTAGGCGTCTTGCCAAGGAAAAAGCCGTGAAAGCAGCCATGTTGTGGCACTTTTGCAATCCCTTTTGGATGCCTTTCACAGCTCCAGTGTGCCTGGAACTCAGGGCTTCCTGCTTTTAAAAATCCTAGCCCTAGGCCGAACCCCAACCCTATGACGAGAAAGGCAAATCAGCCAGGAATTAGGCATGTCCCCAAGGAAAAAGCTGTGGAGGCAGGCATGTTGTGGTACTTTTGCGCTCTTCTTGGCTAGTCCTTCGCAGCTGCTGTGTTCTTGGAACTCAGGGCTTTCTGGTTAATAGAACCCTTACCCTAGGCGTAACTCAAACCTTAACCCTAGGAAGGAAAATCAACCTATGGTTCGGGATGGTCTCATGGAAATATCAGTGGTGGCAGCCAAGTTGCGTCACTTTTGCGCTCCCTATTGGAATGCCTTTCGCAGCTGCAGTGTGCCTGGGGCCCAGGGCTTCCTGGTTTTAAAAGTCCTAGGCCTAAGCCTAACAGTAACCCTAGGAAGGTAAATCAGCCGGGTATTAGGGTTCTTCCTAAGGGAAAAGCCGTGAAAGCAGCCATGTTGTGGCACTTCTGCACTCCCTTTGGGATGCCTTTGGCAGATGAAGTAAGCCTGGAACTCAGGGCTTCCTGGTAAAAAAAATTCAAGCCCTAGGCTGAACCCTAACCCTAACCCTAGGCAGATAAATCAGCCCAGGTATAGGGATGGTGCCAAGGAAAAAGCTGTGAAAGCTGCCATGTTGTTGCACTTTTGTACTCCCCTTGGGATGCCTTGAACAGCTGCAGTGTGCCTGGAGCTAAGGGCTTCCTAGTTTCAAAAATCCTAGCCCTAGGCCTAAGCCTAACAGTAACCCTGGGAAAGTAAATCAGCCTGATGTTAGGCTTCTTGCCAAGGAAAAAGCCGTGAAAGCAGCCATGTTGTGGCACTTCTGCACTCCCTTTGGGATGCCTTTGGCAGATGAAGTAAGCCTGGAACTCAGGGCTTCCTGGTTAAAGAAATCCAAGCCCTAGGCTGAACCCTAACCCTAACCCTAGGCAGATAAATCAGCCTAGGTATAGGGATGGTGCCAAGGAAAAAGCTGTGAAAGCTGCCATGTTGTTGCACTTTTGTACTCCCCTTGGGATGCCTTGAACAGCTGCAGTGTGCCTGGAGCTAAGGGCTTCCTAGTTTCAAAAATCCTAGCCCTAGGCCTAAGCCTAACAGTAACCCTGGGAAAGTAAATCAGCCTGATGTTAGGCTTCTTGCCAAGGAAAAAGCCGTGAAAGCAGCCATGTTGTGGCACTTTTGCACTCCCTTTTGGATGCCTTTCACAGCTCCAGTGTGCCTGGAACTCAGGGCTTCCTGATTTTAAAAATCCTAGCCCTAGGCCGAACCCCAACCCTAAGACGAGAAAGGCAAATCAGCCAGGAATTAGGCATGTCCACAAGGAAAAAGCTGTGGAGGCAGGCATGTTGTGGTACTTTTGCGCTCTTCTTGGCTAGTCCTTCGCAGCTGCTGTGTTCTTGGAACTCAGGGCTTTCTGGTTAATAGAACCCTTACCCTAGGCGTAACTCAAACCTTAACCCTAGGAAGGAAAATCAACCTATGGTTCGGGATGGTCTCATGGAAATATCAGTGGTGGCAGCCAAGTTGCGTCACTTTTGCGCTCCCCTTGGGATGCCTTTCACAGCTGCAGTGTGCCTGGAGCCCAGGGCTTCCTGGTTTTAAAAGTCCTAGGCCTAAGCCTAACAGTAACCCTAGGAAGGTAAATCAGCCGGGTATTAGGGTTCTTCCTAAGGGAAAAGCCGTGAAAGCAGCCATGTTGTGGCACTTCTGCACTCCCTTTGGGATGCCTTTGGCAGATGAAGTAAGCCTGGAACTCAGGGCTTCCTGGTTAAAGAAATCCAAGCCCTAGGCTGAACCCTAACCCTAACCCTAGGCAGATAAATCAGCCTAGGTATAGGGATGGTGCCAAGGAAAAAGCTGTGAAAGCTGCCATGTTGTTGCACTTTTGTACTCCCCTTGGGATGCCTTGAACAGCTGCAGTGTGCCTGGAGCCCAGGGCTTCCTAGTTTCAAAAATCCTAGCCCTAGGCCTAAGCCTAACAGTAACCCTGGGAAAGTATGTCAGCCTGGTGTTAGGCTTCTTGCCAAGGAAAAAGCCGTGAAAGCAGCCATGTTGTGGCACTTTTGCACTCCCTTTTGGATGCCTTTCACAGCTCCAGTGTGCCTGGAACTCAGGGCTTCCTGCTTTTAAAAATCCTAGCCCTAGGCCGAACCCCAACCCTAAGACGAGAAAGGCAAATCAGCCAGGAATTAGGCATGTCCCCAAGGAAAAAGCTGTGGAGGCAGGCATGTTGTGGTACTTTTGCGCTCTTCTTGGCTAGTCCTTCGCAGCTGCTGTGTTCTTGGAACTCAGGGCTTTCTGGTTAATAGACCCTTACCCTAGGCGTAACTCAAACCTTAACCCTAGGAAGGAAAATCAACCTATGGTTCGGGATGGTCTCATGGAAATATCAGTGGTGGCAGCCAAGTTGCGTCACTTTTGCGCTCCCCTTGGGATGCCTTTTGCAGCTGCAGTGTGCCTGGAGCCCAGGGCTTCCTGGTTTTAAAAGTCCTAGGCCTAAGCCTAACAGTAACCCTAGGAAGGTAAATCAGCCGGGTATTAGGGTTCTTCCTAAGGGAAAAGCCGTGAAAGCAGCCATGTTGTGGCACTTCTGCACTCCCTTTGGGATGCCTTTGGCAGATGAAGTAAGCCTGGAACTCAGGGCTTCCTGGTTAAAGAAATTCAAGCCCTAGGCTGAACCCTAACCCTAACCCTAGGCAGATAAATCAGCCTAGGTATAGGGATGGTGCCAAGGAAAAAGCTGTGAAAGCTGCCATGTTGTTGCACTTTTGTACTCCCCTTGGGATGCCTTGAACAGCTGCAGTGTGCCTGGAGCTAAGGGCTTCCTAGTTTTAAAAATCGTAGCCCTAGGCTTAAGCCTAATAGTAACCCTGGGAAGGTAAGTCAGCCTGGTGTTAGGCGTCTTGCCAAGGAAAAAGCCGTGAAAGCAGCCATGTTGTGGCACTTTTGCAATCCCTTTTGGATGCCTTTCACAGCTCCAGTGTGCCTGGAACTCAGGGCTTCCTGCTTTTAAAAATCCTAGCCCTAGGCCGAACCGCAACCCTATGATGAGAAAGGCAAATCAGCCAGGAATTAGGCATGTCCCCAAGGAAAAAGCTGTGGAGGCAGGCATGTTGTGGTACTTTTGCGCTCTTCTTGGCTAGTCCTTCGCAGCTGCTGTGTTCTTGGAACTCAGGGCTTTCTGGTTAATAGAACCCTTACCCTAGGCGTAACTCAAACCTTAACCCTAGGAAGGAAAATCAACCTATGGTTCGGGATGGTCTCATGGAAATATCAGTGGTGGCAGCCAAGTTGCGTCACTTTTGCGCTCCCCTTGGGATGCCTTTCGCAGCTGCAGTGTGCCTGGGGCCCAGGGCTTCCTGGTTTTAAAAGTCCTAGGCCTAAGCCTAACAGTAACCCTAGGAAGGTAAATCAGCCGGGTATTAGGGTTCTTCCTAAGGGAAAAGCCGTGAAAGCAGCCATGTTGTGGCACTTCTGCACTCCCTTTGGGATGCCTTTGGCAGATGAAGTAAGCCTGGAACTCAGGGCTTCCTGGTAAAAAAAATTCAAGCCCTAGGCTGAACCCTAACCCTAACCCTAGGCAGATAAATCAGCCCAGGTATAGGGATGGTGCCAAGGAAAAAGCTGTGAAAGCTGCCATGTTGTTGCACTTTTGTACTCCCCTTGGGATGCCTTGAACAGCTGCAGTGTGCCTGGAGCTAAGGGCTTCCTAGTTTCAAAAATCCTAGCCCTAGGCCTAAGCCTAACAGTAACCCTGGGAAAGTAAATCAGCCTGATGTTAGGCTTCTTGCCAAGGAAAAAGCCGTGAAAGCAGCCATGTTGTGGCACTTCTGCACTCCCTTTGGGATGCCTTTGGCAGATGAAGTAAGCCTGGAACTCAGGGCTTCCTGGTTAAAGAAATCCAAGCCCTAGGCTGAACCCTAACCCTAACCCTAGGCAGATAAATCAGCCTAGGTATAGGGATGGTGCCAAGGAAAAAGCTGTGAAAGCTGCCATGTTGTTGCACTTTTGTACTCCCCTTGGGATGCCTTGAACAGCTGCAGTGTGCCTGGAGCTAAGGGCTTCCTAGTTTCAAAAATCCTAGCCCTAGGCCTAAGCCTAACAGTAACCCTGGGAAAGTAAATCAGCCTGATGTTAGGCTTCTTGCCAAGGAAAAAGCCGTGAAAGCAGCCATGTTGTGGCACTTTTGCACTCCCTTTTGGATGCCTTTCACAGCTCCAGTGTGCCTGGAACTCAGGGCTTCCTGATTTTAAAAATCCTAGCCCTAGGCCGAACCCCAACCCTAAGACGAGAAAGGCAAATCAGCCAGGAATTAGGCATGTCCCCAAGGAAAAAGCTGTGGAGGCAGGCATGTTGTGGTACTTTTGCGCTCTTCTTGGCTAGTCCTTCGCAGCTGCTGTGTTCTTGGAACTCAGGGCTTTCTGGTTAATAGAACCCTTACCCTAGGCGTAACTCAAACCTTAACCCTAGGAAGGAAAATCATCCTATGGTTCGGGATGGTCTCATGGAAATATCAGTGGTGGCAGCCAAGTTGCGTCACTTTTGCGCTCCCCTTGGGATGCCTTTCACAGCTGCAGTGTGCCTGGAGCCCAGGGCTTCCTGGTTTTAAAAGTCCTAGGCCTAAGCCTAACAGTAACCCTAGGAAGGTAAATCAGCCGGGTATTAGGGTTCTTCCTAAGGGAAAAGCCGTGAAAGCAGCCATGTTGTGGCACTTCTGCACTCCCTTTGGGATGCCTTTGGCAGATGAAGTAAGCCTGGAACTCAGGGCTTCCTGGTTAAAAAAAATTCAAGCCCTAGGCTGAACCCTAACCCTAACCCTAGGCAGATAAATCAGCCTAGGTATAGGGATGGTGCCAAGGAAAAAGCTGTGAAAGCTGCCATGTTGTTGCACTTTTGTACTCCCCTTGGGATGCCTTGAACAGCTGCAGTGTGCCTGGAGCCCAGGGCTTCCTAGTTTTAAAAATCCTAGCCCTAGGCCTAAGCCTAACAGTAACCCTGGGAAGGCAAATCAGCCTGGTGTTAGGCTTCTTGCCAAGGAAAAAGCCGTGAAAGCAGCCATGTTGTGGCACTTTTGCAATCCCTTTTGGATGCCTTTCACAGCTCCAGTGTGCCTGGAACTCAGGGCTTCCTGCTTTTAAAAATCCTAGCCCTAGGCCGAACCCCAACCCTAAGACGAGAAAGGCAAATCAGCCAGGAATTAGGCATGTCCCCAAGGAAAAAGCTGTGGAGGCAGGCATGTTGTGGTACTTTTGCGCTCTTCTTGGCTAGTCCTTCGCAGCTGCTGTGTTCTTGGAACTCAGGGCTTTCTGGTTAATAGAACCCTTACCCTAGGCGTAACTCAAACCTTAACCCTAGGAAGGAAAATCAACCTATGGTTCGGGATGGTCTCATGGAAATATCAGTGGTGGCAGCCAAGTTGCGTCACTTTTGCGCTCCCCTTGGGATGCCTTTCGCAGCTGCAGTGTGCCTGGAGCACAGGGCTTCCTGGTTTTAAAAGTCCTAGGCCTAAGCCTAACAGCAACCCTAGGAAGGTAAATCAGCCGGGTATTAGGGTTCTTCCTAAGGGAAAAGCCGTGAAAGCAGCCATGTTGTTGCACTTTTGTAGTCCCCTTGGGATGCCTTGAACAGCTGCAGTGTGCCTGGAGCTAAGGGCTTCCTAGTTTCAAAAATCCTAGCCCTAGGCCTAAGCCTAACAGTAACCCTGGGAAGGTAAATCAGCCTGATGTTAGGCTTCTTGCCAAGGAAAAAGCCGTGAAAGCAGCCATGTTGTGGCACTTCTGCACTCCCTTTGGGATGCCTTTGGCAGATGAAGTAAGCCTGGAACTCAGGGCTTCCTGGTTAAAGAAATCCAAGCCCTAGGCTGAACCCTAACCCTAACCCTAGCAGATAAATCAGCCTAGGTATAGGGATGGTGCCAAGTAAAAAGCTGTGAAAGCTGCCATGTTGTTGCACTTTTGTACTCCCCTTGGGATGCCTTGAACAGCTGCAGTGTGCCTGGAGCTAAGGGCTTCCTAGTTTCAAAAATCCTAGCCCTAGGCCTAAGCCTAACAGTAACCCTGGGAAAGTAAATCAGCCTGATGTTAGGCTTCTTGCCAAGGAAAAAGCCGTGAAAGCAGCCATGTTGTGGCACTTTTGCACTCCCTTTTGGATGCCTTTCACAGCTCCAGTGTGCCTGGAACTCAGGGCTTCCTGCTTTTAAAAATCCTAGCCCTAGGCCGAACCCCAACCCTAAGACGAGAAAGGCAAATCAGCCAGGAATTAGGCATGTCCCCAAGGAAAAAGCTGTGGAGGCAGGCATGTTGTGGTACTTTTGCGCTCTTCTTGGCTAGTCCTTCGCAGCTGCTGTGTTCTTGGAACTCAGGGCTTTCTGGTTAATAGAACCCTTACCCTAGGCGTAACTCAAACCTTAACCCTAGGAAGGAAAATCATCCTATGGTTCGGGATGGTCTCATGGAAATATCAGTGGTGGCAGCCAAGTTGCGTCACTTTTGCGCTGCCCTTGGGATGCCTTTCACAGCTGCAGTGTGCCTGGAGCCCAGGGCTTCCTGGTTTTAAAAGTCCTAGGCCTAAGCCTAACAGTAACCCTAGGAAGGTAAATCAGCCGGGTATTAGGGTTCTTCCTAAGGGAAAAGCCGTGAAAGCAGCCATGTTGTGGCACTTCTGCACTCCCTTTGGGATGCCTTTGGCAGATGAAGTAAGCCTGGAACTCAGGGCTTCCTGGTTAAAAAAAATTCAAGCCCTAGGCTGAACCCTAACCCTAACCCTAGGCAGATAAATCAGCCTAGGTATAGGGATGGTGCCAAGGAAAAAGCTGTGAAAGCTGCCATGTTGTTGCACTTTTGTACTCCCCTTGGGATGCCTTGAACAGCTGCAGTGTGCCTGGAGCTAAGGGCTTCCTAGTTTTAAAAATCGTAGCCCTAGGCTTAAGCCTAATAGTAACCCTGGGAAGGTAAGTCAGCCTGGTGTTAGGCGTCTTGCCAAGGAAAAAGCCGTGAAAGCAGCCATGTTGTGGCACTTTTGCAATCCCTTTTGGATGCCTTTCACAGCTCCAGTGTGCCTGGAACTCAGGGCTTCCTGCTTTTAAAAATCCTAGCCCTAGGCCGAACCCCAACCCTATGACGAGAAAGGCAAATCAGCCAGGAATTAGGCATGTCCCCAAGGAAAAAGCTGTGGAGGCAGGCATGTTGTGCTACTTTTGCGCTCTTCTTGGCTAGTCCTTCGCAGCTGCTGTGTTCTTGGAACTCAGGGCTTTCTGGTTAATAGAACCCTTACCCTAGGCGTAACTCAAACCTTAACCCTAGGAAGGAAAATCAACCTATGGTTCGGGATGGTCTCATGGAAATATCAGTGGTGGCAGCCAAGTTGCGTCACTTTTGCGCTCCCCTTGGGATGCCTTTCGCAGCTGCAGTGTGCCTGGGGCCCAGGGCTTCCTGGTTTTAAAAGTCCTAGGCCTAAGCCTAACAGTAACCCTAGGAAGGTAAATCAGCCGGGTATTAGGGTTCTTCCTAAGGGAAAAGCCGTGAAAGCAGCCATGTTGTGGCACTTCTGCACTCCCTTTGGGATGCCTTTGGCAGATGAAGTAAGCCTGGAACTCAGGGCTTCCTGGTAAAAAAAATTCAAGCCCTAGGCTGAACCCTAACCCTAACCCTAGGCAGATAAATCAGCCCAGGTATAGGGATGGTGCCAAGGAAAAAGCTGTGAAAGCTGCCATGTTGTTGCACTTTTGTACTCCCCTTGGGATGCCTTGAACAGCTGCAGTGTGCCTGGAGCTAAGGGCTTCCTAGTTTCAAAAATCCTAGCCCTAGGCCTAAGCCTAACAGTAACCCTGGGAAAGTAAATCAGCCTGATGTTAGGCTTCTTGCCAAGGAAAAAGCCGTGAAAGCAGCCATGTTGTGGCACTTCTGCACTCCCTTTGGGATGCCTTTGGCAGATGAAGTAAGCCTGGAACTCAGGGCTTCCTGGTTAAAGAAATCCAAGCCCTAGGCTGAACCCTAACCCTAACCCTAGGCAGATAAATCAGCCTAGGTATAGGGATGGTGCCAAGGAAAAAGCTGTGAAAGCTGCCATGTTGTTGCACTTTTGTACTCCCCTTGGGATGCCTTGAACAGCTGCAGTGTGCCTGGAGCTAAGGGCTTCCTAGTTTTAAAAATCGTAGCCCTAGGCTTAAGCCTAATAGTAACCCTGGGAAGGTAAGTCAGCCTGGTGTTAGGCGTCTTGCCAAGGAAAAAGCCGTGAAAGCAGCCATGTTGTGGCACTTTTGCAATCCCTTTTGGATGCCTTTCACAGCTCCAGTGTGCCTGGAACTCAGGGCTTCCTGATTTTAAAAATCCTAGCCCTAGGCCGAACCCCAACCCTAAGACGAGAAAGGCAAATCAGCCAGGAATTAGGCATGTCCCCAAGGAAAAAGCTGTGGAGGCAGGCATGTTGTGGTACTTTTGCGCTCTTCTTGGCTAGTCCTTCGCAGCTGCTGTGTTCTTGGAACTCAGGGCTTTCTGGTTAATAGAACCCTTACCCTAGGCGTAACTCAAACCTTAACCCTAGGAAGGAAAATCAACCTATGGTTCGGGATGGTCTCATGGAAATATCAGTGGTGGCAGCCAAGTTGCGTCACTTTTGCGCTCCCCTTGGGATGCCTTTCGCAGCTGCAGTGTGCCTGGGGCCCAGGGCTTCCTGGTTTTAAAAGTCCTAGGCCTAAGCCTAACAGTAACCCTAGGAAGGTAAATCAGCCGGGTATTAGGGTTCTTCCTAAGGGAAAAGCCGTGAAAGCAGCCATGTTGTGGCACTTCTGCACTCCCTTTGGGATGCCTTTGGCAGATGAAGTAAGCCTGGAACTCAGGGCTTCCTGGTAAAAAACATTCAAGCCCTAGGCTGAACCCTAACCCTAACCCTAGGCAGATAAATCAGCCCAGGTATAGGGATGGTGCCAAGGAAAAAGCTGTGAAAGCTGCCATGTTGTTGCACTTTTGTACTCCCCTTGGGATGACTTGAACAGCTGCAGTGTGCCTGGAGCTAAGGGCTTCCTAGTTTCAAAAATCCTAGCCCTAGGCCTAAGCCTAACAGTAACCCTGGGAAAGTAAATCAGCCTGATGTTAGGCTTCTTGCCAAGGAAAAAGCCGTGAAAGCAGCCATGTTGTGGCACTTCTGCACTCCCTTTGGGATGCCTTTGGCAGATGAAGTAAGCCTGGAACTCAGGGCTTCCTGGTTAAAGAAATCCAAGCCCTAGGCTGAACCCTAACCCTAACCCTAGGCAGATAAATCAGCCTAGGTATAGGGATGGTGCCAAGGAAAAAGCTGTGAAAGCTGCCATGTTGTTGCACTTTTGTACTCCCCTTGGGATGCCTTGAACAGCTGCAGTGTGCCTGGAGCCCAGGGCTTCCTAGTTTTAAAAATCCTAGCCCTACGCCTAAGCCTAACAGTAACCCTGGGAAGGCAAATCAGCCTGGTGTTAGGCTTCTTGCCAAGGAAAAAGCCGTGAAAGCAGCCATGTTGTGGCACTTTTGCACTCCCTTTTGGATGCCTTTCACAGCTCCAGTGTGCCTGGAACTCAGGGCTTCCTGATTTTAAAAATCCTAGCCCTAGGCCGAACCCCAACCCTAAGACGAGAAAGGCAAATCAGCCAGGAATTAGGCATGTCCCCAAGGAAAAAGCTGTGGAGGCAGGCATGTTGTGGTACTTTTGCGCTCTTCTTGGCTAGTCCTTCGCAGCTGCTGTGTTCTTGGAACTCAGGGCTTTCTGGTTAATAGAACCCTTACCCTAGGCGTAACTCAAACCTTAACCCTAGGAAGGAAAATCAGCCTATGGTTCGGGATGGTCTCATGGAAATATCAGTGGTGGCAGCCAAGTTGCGTCACTTTTGCGCTCCCCTTGGGATGCCTTTTGCAGCTGCAGTGTGCCTGGAGCCCAGGGCTTCCTGGTTTTAAAAGTCCTAGGCCTAAGCCTAACAGTAACCCTAGGAAGGTAAATCAGCCGGGTATTAGGGTTCTTCCTAAGGGAAAAGCTGTGAAAGCAGCCATGTTGTGGCACTTCTGCACTCCCTTTGGGATGCCTTTGGCAGATGAAGTAAGCCTGGAACTCAGGGCTTCCTGGTTAAAGAAATCCAAGCCCTAGGCTGAACCCTAACCCTAACCCTAGGCAGATAAATCAGCCTAGGTATAGGGATGGTGCCAAGGAAAAAGCTGTGAAAGCTGCCATGTTGTTGCACTTTTGTACTCCCCTTGGGATGCCTTGAACAGCTGCAGTGTGCCTGGAGCTAAGGGCTTCCTAGTTTCAAAAATCCTAGCCCTAGGCCTAAGCCTAACAGTAACCCTGGGAAAGTAAATCAGCCTGATGTTAGGCTTCTTGCCAAGGAAAAAGCCGTGAAAGCAGCCATGTTGTGGCACTTTTGCACTCCCTTTTGGATGCCTTTCACAGCTCCAGTGTGCCTGGAACTCAGGGCTTCCTGATTTTAAAAATCCTAGCCCTAGGCCGAACCTCAACCCTAAGACGAGAAAGGCAAATCAGCCAGGAATTAGGCATGTCCCCAAGGAAAAAGCTGTGGAGGCAGGCATGTTGTGGTACTTTTGCGCTCTTCTTGGCTAGTCCTTCGCAGCTGCTGTGTTCTTGGAACTCAGGGCTTTCTGGTTAATAGACCCTTACCCTAGGCGTAACTCAAACCTTAACCCTAGGAAGGAAAATCAACCTATGGTTCGGGATGGTCTCATGGAAATATCAGTGGTGGCAGCCAAGTTGCGTCACTTTTGCGCTCCCCTTGGGATGCTTTTTGCAGCTGCAGTGTGCCTGGAGCCCAGGGCTTCCTGGTTTTAAAAGTCCTAGGCCTAAGCCTAACAGTAACCCTAGGAAGGTAAATCAGCCGGGTATTAGGGTTCTTCCTAAGGGAAAAGCCGTGAAAGCAGCCATGTTGTGGCACTTCTGCACTCCCTTTGGGATGCCTTTGGCAGATGAAGTAAGCCTGGAACTCAGGGCTTCCTGGTTAAAGAAATTCAAGCCCTAGGCTGAACCCTAACCCTAACCCTAGGCAGATAAATCAGCCTAGGTATAGGGATGGTGCCAAGGAAAAAGCTGTGAAAGCTGCCATGTTATTGCACTTTTGTACTCCCCTTGGGATGCCTTGAACAGCTGCAGTGTGCCTGGAGCTAAGGGCTTCCTAGTTTCAAAAATCCTAGCCCTAGGCCTAAGCCTAACAGTAACCCTGGGAAAGTAAATCAGCCTGATATTAGGCTTCTTGCCAAGGAAAAAGCCGTGAAAGCAGCCATGTTGTGGCACTTCTGCACTCCCTTTGGGATGCCTTTGGCAGATGAAGTAAGCCTGGAACTCAGGGCTTCCTGGTTAAAGAAATCCAAGCCCTAGGCTGAACCCTAACCCTAACCCTAGGCAGATAAATCAGCCTAGGTATAGGGATGGTGCCAAGGAAAAAGCTGTGAAAGCTGCCATGTTGTTGCACTTTTGTACTCCCCTTGGGATGCCTTGAACAGCTGCAGTGTGCCTGGAGCTAAGGGCTTCCTAGTTTCAAAAATCCTAGCCCTAGGCCTAAGCCTAACAGTAACCCTGGGAAAGTAAATCAGCCTGATGTTAGGCTTCTTGCCAAGGAAAAAGCCGTGAAAGCAGCCATGTTGTGGCACTTTTGCACTCCCTTTTGGATGCCTTTCACAGCTCCAGTGTGCCTGGAACTCAGGGCTTCCTGATTTTAAAAATCCTAGCCCTAGGCCGAACCCCAACCCTAAGACGAGAAAGGCAAATCAGCCAGGAATTAGGCATGTCCACAAGGAAAAAGCTGTGGAGGCAGGCATGTTGTGGTACTTTTGCGCTCTTCTTGGCTAGTCCTTCGCAGCTGCTGTGTTCTTGGAACTCAGGGCTTTCTGGTTAATAGAACCCTTACCCTAGGCGTAACTCAAACCTTAACCCTAGGAAGGAAAATCAACCTATGGTTCGGGATGGTCTCATGGAAATATCAGTGGTGGCAGCCAAGTTGCGTCACTTTTGCGCTCCCCTTGGGATGCCTTTCACAGCTGCAGTGTGCCTGGAGCCCAGGGCTTCCTGGTTTTAAAAGTCCTAGGCCTAAGCCTAACAGTAACCCTAGGAAGGTAAATCAGCCGGGTATTAGGGTTCTTCCTAAGGGAAAAGCCGTGAAAGCAGCCATGTTGTGGCACTTCTGCACTCCCTTTGGGATGCCTTTGGCAGATGAAGTAAGCCTGGAACTCAGGGCTTCCTGGTTAAAGAAATCCAAGCCCTAGGCTGAACCCTAACCCTAACCCTAGGCAGATAAATCAGCCTAGGTATAGGGATGGTGCCAAGGAAAAAGCTGTGAAAGCTGCCATGTTGTTGCACTTTTGTACTCCCCTTGGGATGCCTTGAACAGCTGCAGTGTGCCTGGAGCCCAGGGCTTCCTAGTTTCAAAAATCCTAGCCCTAGGCCTAAGCCTAACAGTAACCCTGGGAAAGTATGTCAGCCTGATGTTAGGCTTCTTGCCAAGGAAAAAGCCGTGAAAGCAGCCATGTTGTGGCACTTTTGCACTCCCTTTTGGATGCCTTTCACAGCTCCAGTGTGCCTGGAACTCAGGGCTTCCTGCTTTTAAAAATCCTAGCCCTAGGCCGAACCCCAACCCTAAGACGAGAAAGGCAAATCAGCCAGGAATTAGGCATGTCCCCAAGGAAAAAGCTGTGGAGGCAGGCATGTTGTGGTACTTTTGCGCTCTTCTTGGCTAGTCCTTCGCAGCTGCTGTGTTCTTGGAACTCAGGGCTTTCTGGTTAATAGACCCTTACCCTAGGCGTAACTCAAACCTTAACCCTAGGAAGGAAAATCAACCTATGGTTCGGGATGGTCTCATGGAAATATCAGTGGTGGCAGCCAAGTTGCGTCACTTTTGCGCTCCCCTTGGGATGCCTTTTGCAGCTGCAGTGTGCCTGGAGCCCAGGGCTTCCTGGTTTTAAAAGTCCTAGGCCTAAGCCTAACAGTAACCCTAGGAAGGTAAATCAGCCGGGTATTAGGGTTCTTCCTAAGGGAAAAGCCGTGAAAGCAGCCATGTTGTGGCACTTCTGCACTCCCTTTGGGATGCCTTTGGCAGATGAAGTAAGCCTGGAACTCAGGGCTTCCTGGTTAAAGAAATTCAAGCCCTAGGCTGAACCCTAACCCTAACCCTAGGCAGATAAATCAGCCTAGGTATAGGGATGGTGCCAAGGAAAAAGCTGTGAAAGCTGCCATGTTGTTGCACTTTTGTACTCCCCTTGGGATGCCTTGAACAGCTGCAGTGTGCCTGGAGCTAAGGGCTTCCTAGTTTTAAAAATCGTAGCCCTAGGCTTAAGCCTAATAGTAACCCTGGGAAGGTAAGTCAGCCTGGTGTTAGGCGTCTTGCCAAGGAAAAAGCCGTGAAAGCAGCCATGTTGTGGCACTTTTGCAATCCCTTTTGGATGCCTTTCACAGCTCCAGTGTGCCTGGAACTCAGGGCTTCCTGCTTTTAAAAATCCTAGCCCTAGGCCGAACCCCAACCCTAAGACGAGAAAGGCAAATCAGCCAGGAATTAGGCATGTCCCCAAGGAAAAAGCTGTGGAGGCAGGCATGTTGTGCTACTTTTGCGCTCTTCTTGGCTAGTCCTTCGCAGCTGCTGTGTTCTTGGAACTCAGGGCTTTCTGGTTAATAGAACCCTTACCCTAGGCGTAACTCAAACCTTAACCCTAGGAAGGAAAATCAACTTATGGTTCGGGATGGTCTCATGGAAATATCAGTGGTGGCAGCCAAGTTGCGTCACTTTTGCGCTCCCCTTGGGATGCCTTTCGCAGCTGCAGTGTGCCTGGGGCCCAGGGCTTCCTGGTTTTAAAAGTCCTAGGCCTAAGCCTAACAGTAACCCTAGGAAGGTAAATCAGCCGGGTATTAGGGTTCTTCCTAAGGGAAAAGCCGTGAAAGCAGCCATGTTGTGGCACTTCTGCACTCCCTTTGGGATGCCTTTGGCAGATGAAGTAAGCCTGGAACTCAGGGCTTCCTGGTAAAAAAAATTCAAGCCCTAGGCTGAACCCTAACCCTAACCCTAGGCAGATAAATCAGCCCAGGTATAGGGATGGTGCCAAGGAAAAAGCTGTGAAAGCTGCCATGTTGTTGCACTTTTGTACTCCCCTTGGGATGCCTTGAACAGCTGCAGTGTGCCTGGAGCTAAGGGCTTCCTAGTTTCAAAAATCCTAGCCCTAGGCCTAAGCCTAACAGTAACCCTGGGAAAGTAAATCAGCCTGATGTTAGGCTTCTTGCCAAGGAAAAAGCCGTGAAAGCAGCCATGTTGTGGCACTTCTGCACTCCCTTTGGGATGCCTTTGGCAGATGAAGTAAGCCTGGAACTCAGGGCTTCCTGGTTAAAGAAATCCAAGCCCTAGGCTGAACCCTAACCCTAACCCTAGGCAGATAAATCAGCCTAGGTATAGGGATGGTGCCAAGGAAAAAGCTGTGAAAGCTGCCATGTTGTTGCACTTTTGTACTCCCCTTGGGATGCCTTGAACAGCTGCAGTGTGCCTGGAGCTAAGGGCTTCCTAGTTTCAAAAATCCTAGCCCTAGGCCTAAGCCTAACAGTAACCCTGGGAAAGTAAATCAGCCTGATGTTAGGCTTCTTGCCAAGGAAAAAGCCGTGAAAGCAGCCATGTTGTGGCACTTTTGCACCCCCTTTTGGATGCCTTTCACAGCTCCAGTGTGCCTGGAACTCAGGGCTTCCTGCTTTTAAAAATCCTAGCCCTAGGCCGAACCCCAACCCTAAGACGAGAAAGGCAAATCAGCCAGGAATTAGGCATGTCCCCAAGGAAAAAGCTGTGGAGGCAGGCATGTTGTGGTACTTTTGCGCTCTTCTTGGCTAGTCCTTCGCAGCTGCTGTGTTCTTGGAACTCAGGGCTTTCTGGTTAATAGAACCCTTACCCTAGGCGTAACTCAAACCTTAACCCTAGGAAGGAAAATCAGCCTATGGTTCGGGATGGTCTCATGGAAATATCAGTGGTGGCAGCCAAGTTGCGTCACTTTTGCGCTCCCCTTGGGATGCCTTTCACAGCTGCAGTGTGCCTGGAGCCCAGGGCTTCCTGGTTTTAAAAGTCCTAGGCCTAAGCCTAACAGTAACCCTAGGAAGGTAAATCAGCCGGGTATTAGGGTTCTTCCTAAGGGAAAAGCCGTGAAAGCAGCCATGTTGTGGCACTTCTGCACTCCCTTTGGGATGCCTTTGGCAGATGAAGTAAGCCTGGAACTCAGGGCTTCCTGGTTAAAAAAAATTCAAGCCCTAGGCTGAACCCTAACCCTAACCCTAGGCAGATAAATCAGCCTAGGTATAGGGATGGTGCCAAGGAAAAAGCTGTGAAAGCTGCCATGTTGTTGCACTTTTGTACTCCCCTTGGGATGCCTTGAACAGCTGCAGTGTGCCTGGAGCCCAGGGCTTCCTAGTTTTAAAAATCCTAGCCCTAGGCCTAAGCCTAACAGTAACCCTGGGACGGCAAATCAGCCTGGTGTTAGGCTTCTTGCCAAGGAAAAAGCCGTGAAAGCAGCCATGTTGTGGCACTTTTGCACTCCCTTTTGGATGCCTTTCACAGCTCCAGTGTGCCTGGAACTCAGGGCTTCCTGCTTTTAAAAATCCTAGCCCTAGGCCGAACCCCAACCCTAAGACGAGAAAGGCAAATCAGCCAGGAATTAGGCATGTCCCCAAGGAAAAAGCTGTGGAGGCAGGCATGTTGTGGTACTTTTGCTCTCTTCTTGGCTAGTCCTTCGCAGCTGCTGTGTTCTTGGAACTCAGGGCTTTCTGGTTAATAGAACCCTTACCCTAGGCGTAACTCAAACCTTAACCCTAGGAAGGAAAATCAACCTATGGTTCGGGATGGTCTCATGGAAATATCAGTGGTGGCAGCCAAGTTGCGTCACTTTTGCGCTCCCCTTGGGATGCCTTTCGCAGCTGCAGTGTGCCTGGAGCCCAGGGCTTCCTGGTTTTAAAAGTCCTAGGCCTAAGCCTAACAGTAACCCTAGGAAGGTAAATCAGCCGGGTATTAGGGTTCTTCCTAAGGGAAAAGCCGTGAAAGCAGCCATGTTGTTGCACTTTTGTAGTCCCCTTGGGATGCCTTTCGCAGCTGCAGTGTGCCTGGAGCTAAGGGCTTCCTAGTTTCAAAAATCCTAGCCCTAGGCCTAAGCCTAACAGTAACCCTGGGAAGGTAAATCAGCCTGATGTTAGGCTTCTTGCCAAGGAAAAAGCCGTGAAAGCAGCCATGTTGTGGCACTTCTGCACTCCCTTTGGGATGCCTTTGGCAGATGAAGTAAGCCTGGAACTCAGGGCTTCCTGGTTAAAGAAATCCAAGCCCTAGGCTGAACCCTAACCCTAACCCTAGGCAGATAAATCAGCCTAGGTATAGGGATGGTGCCAAGTAAAAAGCTGTGAAAGCTGCCATGTTGTTGCACTTTTGTACTCCCCTTGGGATGCCTTGAACAGCTGCAGTGTGCCTGGAGCCCAGGGCTTCCTAGTTTCAAAAATCCTAGCCCTAGGCCTAAGCCTAACAGTAACCCTGGGAAAGTAAATCAGCCTGATGTTAGGCTTCTTGCCAAGGAAAAAGCCGTGAAAGCAGCCATGTTGTGGCACTTTTGCACTCCCTTTTGGATGCCTTTCACAGCTCCAGTGTGCCTGGAACTCAGGGCTTCCTGATTTTAAAAATCCTAGCCCTAGGCCGAACCCCAACCCTAAGACGAGAAAGGCAAATCAGCCAGGAATTAGGCATGTCCCCAAGGAAAAAGCTGTGGAGGCAGGCATGTTGTGGTACTTTTGCGCTCTTCTTGGCTAGTCCTTCGCAGCTGCTGTGTTCTTGGAACTCAGGGCTTTCTGGTTAATAGAACCCTTACCCTAGGCGTAACTCAAACCTTAACCCTAGGAAGGAAAATCATCCTATGGTTCGGGATGGTCTCATGGAAATATCAGTGGTGGCAGCCAAGTTGCGTCACTTTTGCGCTCCCCTTGGGATGCCTTTTGCAGCTGCAGTGTGCCTGGAGCCCAGGGCTTCCTGGTTTTAAAAGTCCTAGGCCTAAGCCTAACAGTAACCCTAGGAAGGTAAATCAGCCGGGTATTAGGGTTCTTCCTAAGGGAAAAGCCGTGAAAGCAGCCATGTTGTTGCACTTTTGTAGTCCCCTTGGGATGCCTTTCGCAGCTGCAGTGTGCCTGGAGCTAAGGGCTTCCTAGTTTCAAAAATCCTAGACCTAGGCCTAAGCCTAACAGTAACCCTGGGAAGGTAAATCAGCCTGATGTTAGGCTTCTTGCCAAGGAAAAAGCCGTGAAAGCAGCCATGTTGTGGCACTTCTGCACTCCCTTTGGGATGCCTTTGGCAGATGAAGTAAGCCTGGAACTTAGGGCTTCCGGGTTAAAGAAATCCAAGCCCTAGGCTGAACCCTAACCCTAACCCTAGCAGATAAATCAGCCTAGGTATAGGGATGGTGCCAAGGAAAAAGCTGTGAAAGCTGCCATGTTGTTGCACTTTTGTACTCCCCTTGGGATGCCTTGAACAGCTGCAGTGTGCCTGGAGCTAAGGGCTTCCTAGTTTCAAAAATCCTAGCCCTAGGCCTAAGCCTAACAGTAACCCTGGGAGTGTAAATCAGCCTGGTGTTAGGCTTCTTGCCAAGGAAAAAGCTGTGAAAGCTGCCATGTTGTTGCACTTTTGTACTCCCCTTGGGATGCCTTGAACAGCTGCAGTGTGCCTGGAGCTAAGGGCCTCCTAGTTTCAAAAATCCTAGCCCTAGGCCTAAGCCTAACAGTAACCCTGGGAAAGTAAATCAGCCTGGTGTTAGGCTTCTTGCCAAGGAAAAAGCCGTGAAAGCAGCCATGTTGTGGCACTTTTGCACTCCCTTTTGGATGCCTTTCACAGCTGCAGTGTGCCTGGAACTCAGGGCTTCCTGCTTTTAAAAATCCTGGCCCGAGGCCGAACCGCAACCCTAAGACGAGAAAGGCAAATCAGCCAGGAATTAGGCATGTCCCCAAGGAAAAAGCTGTGGAGGCAGGCATGTTGTGGTACTTTTGCGCTCTTCTTGGCTAGTCCTTCGCAGCTGCTGTGTTCTTGGAACTCAGGGCTTTCTGGTTAATAGACCCTTACCCTAGGCGTAACTCAAACCTTTAGCCTAGGAAGGAAAATCAACCTATGGTTCGGGATGGTCTCATGGAAATATCAGTGGTGGCAGCCAAGTTGCGTCACTTTTGCGCTCCCCTTGGGATGCCTTTTGCAGCTGCAGTGTGCCTGGAGCCCAGGGCTTCCTGGTTTTAAAAGTCCTAGGCCTAAGCCTAACAGTAACCCTAGGAAGGTAAATCAGCCGGGTATTAGGGTTCTTCCTAAGGGAAAAGCCGTGAAAGCAGCCATGTTGTGGCACTTCTGCACTCCCTTTGGGATGCCTTTGGCAGATGAAGTAAGCCTGGAACTCAGGGCTTCCTGGTTAAAGAAATTCAAGCCCTAGGCTGAACCCTAACCCTAACCCTAGGCAGATAAATCAGCCTAGGTATAGGGATGGTGCCAAGGAAAAAGCTGTGAAAGCTGCCATGTTGTTGCACTTTTGTACTCCCCTTGGGATGCCTTGAACAGCTGCAGTGTGCCTGGAGCTAAGGGCTTCCTAGTTTCAAAAATCCTAGCCCTAGGCCTAAGCCTAACAGTAACCCTGGGAAAGTAAATCAGCCTGGTGTTAGGCTTCTTGCCAAGGAAAAAGCCGTGAAAGCAGCCATGTTGTGGCACTTTTGCACTCCCTTTTGGATGCCTTTCACAGCTCCAGTGTGCCTGGAACTCAGGGCTTCCTGCTTTTAAAAATCCTAGCCCTAGGCCGAACCCCAACCCTAAGACGAGAAAGGCAAATCAGCCAGGAATTAGGCATGTCCCCAAGGAAAAAGCTGTGGAGGCAGGCATGTTGTGGTACTTTTGCGCTCTTCTTGGCTAGTCCTTCGCAGCTGCTGTGTTCTTGGAACTCAGGGCTTTCTGGTTAATAGAACCCTTACCCTAGGCGTAACTCAAACCTTAACCCTAGGAAGGAAAATCAGCCTATGGTTCGGGATGGTCTCATGGAAATATCAGTGGTGGCAGCCAAGTTGCGTCACTTTTGCGCTCTCCTTGGGATGCCTTTTGCAGCTGCAGTGTGCCTGGAGCCCAGGGCTTCCTGGTTTTAAAAGTCCTAGGCCTAAGCCTAACAGTAACCCTAGGAAGGTAAATCAGCCGCGTATTAGGGTTCTTCCTAAGGGAAAAGCCGTGAAAGCAGCCATGTTGTGGCACTTCTGCACTCCCTTTGGGATGCCTTTGGCAGATGAAGTAAGCCTGGAACTCAGGGCTTCCTGGTAAAAAAAATTCAAGCCCTAGGCTGAACCCTAACCCTAACCCTAGGCAGATAAATCAGCCCAGGTATAGGGATGGTGCCAAGGAAAAAGCTGTGAAAGCTGCCATGTTGTTGCACTTTTGTACTCTCCTTGGGATGCCTTGAACAGCTGCAGTGTGCCTGGAGCTAAGGGCTTCCTAGTTTCAAAAATCCTAGCCCTAGGCCTAAGCCTAACAGTAACCCTGGGAAAGTAAATCAGCCTGATGTTAGGCTTCTTGCCAAGGAAAAAGCCGTGAAAGCAGCCATGTTGTGGCACTTCTGCACTCCCTTTGGGATGCCTTTGGCAGATGAAGTAAGCCTGGAACTCAGGGCTTCCTGGTTAAAGAAATCCAAGCCCTAGGCTGAACCCTAACCCTAACCCTAGGCAGATAAATCAGCCTAGGTATAGGGATGGTGCCAAGGAAAAAGCTGTGAAAGCTGCCATGTTGTTGCACTTTTGTACTCCCCTTGGGATGCCTTGAACAGCTGCAGTGTGCCTGGAGCTAAGGGCTTCCTAGTTTCAAAAATCCTAGCCCTAGGCCTAAGCCTAACAGTAACCCTGGGAAAGTAAATCAGCCTGATGTTAGGCTTCTTGCCAAGGAAAAAGCCGTGAAAGCAGCCATGTTGTGGCACTTTTGCACTTCCTTTTGGATGCCTTTCACAGCTCCAGTGTGCCTGGAACTCAGGGCTTCCTGATTTTAAAAATCCTAGCCCTAGGCCGAACCCCAACCCTAAGACGAGAAAGGCAAATCAGCCAGGAATTAGGCATGTCCCCAAGGAAAAAGCTGTGGAGGCAGGCATGTTGTGGTACTTTTGCGCTCTTCTTGGCTAGTCCTTCGCAGCTGCTGTGTTCTTGGAACTCAGGGCTTTCTGGTTAATAGAACCCTTACCCTAGGCGTAACTCAAACCTTAACCCTAGGAAGGAAAATCATCCTATGGTTCGGGATGGTCTCATGGAAATATCAGTGGTGGCAGCCAAGTTGCGTCACTTTTGCGCTGCCCTTGGGATGCCTTTCACAGCTGCAGTGTGCCTGGAGCCCAGGGCTTCCTGGTTTTAAAAGTCCTAGGCCTAAGCCTAACAGTAACCCTAGGAAGGTAAATCAGCCGGGTATTAGGGTTCTTCCTAAGGGAAAAGCCGTGAAAGCAGCCATGTTGTGGCACTTCTGCACTCCCTTTGGGATGCCTTTGGCAGATGAAGTAGGCCTGGAACTCAGGGCTTCCTGGTTAAAAAAAATTCAAGCCCTAGGCTGAACCCTAACCCTAACCCTAGGCAGATAAATCAGCCTAGGTATAGGGATGGTGCCAAGGAAAAAGCTGTGAAAGCTGCCATGTTGTTGCACTTTTGTACTCCCCTTGGGATGCCTTGAACAGCTGCAGTGTGCCTGGAGCCCAGGGCTTCCTAGTTTTAAAAATCCTAGCCCTAGGCCTAAGCCTAACAGTAACCCTGGGAAGGCAAATCAGCCTGGTGTTAGGCTTCTTGCCAAGGAAAAAGCCGTGAAAGCAGCCATGTTGTGGCACTTTTGCACTCCCTTTTGGATGCCTTTCACAGCTCCAGTGTGCCTGGAACTCAGGGCTTCCTGCTTTTAAAAATCCTAGCCCTAGGCCGAACCCCAACCCTAAGACGAGAAAGGCAAATCAGCCAGGAATTAGGCATGTCCCCAAGGAAAAAGCTGTGGAGGCAGGCATGTTGTGGTACTTTTGCGCTCTTCTTGGCTAGTCCTTCGCAGCTGCTGTGTTCTTGGAACTCAGGGCTTTCTGGTTAATAGAACCCTTACCCTAGGCGTAACTCAAACCTTAACCCTAGGAAGGAAAATCAACCTATGGTTCGGGATGGTCTCATGGAAATATCAGTGGTGGCAGCCAAGTTGCGTCACTTTTGCGCTCCCCTTGGGATGCCTTTCGCAGCTGCAGTGTGCCTGGAGCCCAGGGCTTCCTGGTTTTAAAAGTCCTAGGCCTAAGCCTAACAGTAACCCTAGGAAGGTAAATCAGCCGGGTATTAGGGCTCTTCCTAAGGGAAAAGCCGTGAAAGCAGCCATGTTGTGGCACTTCTGCACTCCCTTTGGGATGCCTTTGGCAGATGAAGTAAGCCTGGAACTCAGGGCTTCCTGGTTAAAGAAATTCAAGCCCTAGGCTGAACCCTAACCCTAACCCTAGGCAGATAAATCAGCCTAGGTATAGGGATGGTGCCAAGGAAAAAGCTGTGAAAGCTGCCATGTTGTTGCACTTTTGTACTCCCCTTGGGATGCCTTGAACAGCTGCAGTGTGCCTGGAGCTAAGGGCTTCCTAGTTTTAAAAATCCTAGCCCTAGGCCTAAGCCTAACAGTAACCCTGGGAAGGTAAGTCAGCCTGGTGTTAGGCGTCTTGCCAAGGAACAAGCCGTGAAAGCAGCCATGTTGTGGCACTTTTGCAATCCCTTTTGGATGCCTTTCACAGCTCCAGTGTGCCTGGAACTCAGGGCTTCCTGCTTTTAAAAATCCTAGCCCTAGGCCGAACCCCAACCCTATGACGAGAAAGGCAAATCAGCCAGGAATTAGGCATGTCCCCAAGGAAAAAGCGGTGGAGGCAGGCATGTTGTGGTACTTTTGCGCTCTTCTTGGCTAGTCCTTCGCAGCTGCTGTGTTCTTGGAACTCAGGGCTTTCTGGTTAATAGAACCCTTACCCTAGGCGTAACTCAAACCTTAACCCTAGGAAGGAAAATCAGCCTATGGTTCGGGATGGTCTCATGGAAATATCAGTGGTGGCAGCCAAGTTGCGTCACTTTTGCGCTCCCCTTGGGATGCCTTTCGCAGCTGCAGTGTGCCTGGAGCCCAGGGCTTCCTGGTTTTAAAAGTCCTAGGCCTAAGCCTAACAGTAACCCTAGGAAGGTAAATCAGCCGGGTATTAGGGTTCTTCCTAAGGGAAAAGCCGTGAAAGCAGCCATGTTGTGGCACTTCTGCACTCCCTTTGGGATGCCTTTGGCAGATGAAGTAAGCCTGGAACTCAGGGCTTCCTGGTTAAAGAAATTCAAGCCCTAGGCTGAACCCTAACCCTAACCCTAGGCAGATAAATCAGCCCAGGTATAGGGATGGTGCCAAGGAAAAAGCTGTGAAAGCTGCCATGTTGTTGCACTATTGTACTCCCCTTGGGATGCCTTGAACAGCTGCAGTGTGCCTGGAGCTAAGGGCTTCCTAGTTTCAAAAATCCTAGCCCTAGGCCTAAGCCTAACAGTAACCGTGGGAAAGTAAATCAGCCTGATGTTAGGCTTCTTGCCAAGGAAAAAGCCGTGAAAGCAGCCATGTTGTGGCACTTCTGCACTCCCTTTGGGATGCCTTTGGCAGATGAAGTAAGCCTGGAACTCAGGGCTTCCTGGTTAAAGAAATCCAAGCCCTAGGCTGAACCCTAACCCTAACCCTAGGCAGATAAATCAGCCTAGGTATAGGGATGGTGCCAAGGAAAAAGCTGTGAAAGCTGCCATGTTGTTGCACTTTTGTACTCCCCTTGGGATGCCTTGAACAGCTGCAGTGTGCCTGGAGCTAAGGGCTTCCTAGTTTCAAAAATCCTAGCCCTAGGCCTAAGCCTAACAGTAACCCTGGGAAAGTAAATCAGCCTGGTGTTAGGCTTCTTGCCAAGGAAAAAGCCGTGAAAGCAGCCATGTTGTGGCACTTTTGCACTCCCTTTTGGATGGCTTTCACAGCTCCAGTGTGCCTGGAACTCAGGGCTTCCTGCTTTTAAAAATCCTAGCCCTAGGCCGAACCCCAACCCTAAGACGAGAAAGGCAAATCAGCCAGGAATTAGGCATGTCCCCAAGGAAAAAGCTGTGGAGGCAGGCATGTTGTGGTACTTTTGCGCTCTTCTTGGCTAGTCCTTCGCAGCTGCTGTGTTCTTGGAACTCAGGGCTTTCTGGTTAATAGACCCTTACCCTAGGCGTAACTCAAACCTTAACCCTAGGAAGGAAAATCAGCCTATGGTTCGGGATGGTCTCATGGAAATATCAGTGGTGGCAGCCAAGTTGCGTCACTTTTGCGCTCCCCTTGGGATGCCTTTCACAGCTGCAGTGTGCCTGGAGCCCAGGGCTTCCTGGTTTTAAAAGTCCTAGGCCTAAGCCTAACAGTAACCCTAGGAAGGTAAATCAGCCGGGTATTAGGGTTCTTCCTAAGGGAAAAGCCGTGAAAGCAGCCATGTTGTGGCACTTCTGCACTCCCTTTGGGATGCCTTTGGCAGATGAAGTAAGCCTGGAACTCAGGGCTTCCTGGTTAAAGAAATCCAAGCCCTAGGCTGAACCCTAACCCTAACCCTAGGCAGATAAATCAGCCTAGGTATAGGGATGGTGCCAAGGAAAAAGCTGTGAAAGCTGCCATGTTGTTGCACTTTTGTACTCCCCTTGGGATGCCTTGAACAGCTGCAGTGTGCCTGGAGCCCAGGGCTTCCTAGTTTTAAAAATCCTAGCCCTAGGCCTAAGCCTAACAGTAACCCTGGGAAAGTAAATCAGCCTGATGTTAGGCTTCTTGCCAAGGAAAAAGCCGTGAAAGCAGCCATGTTGTGGCACTTTTGCACTCCCTTTTGGATGCCTTTCACAGCTCCAGTGTGCCTGGAACTCAGGGCTTCCTGCTTTTAAAAATCCTAGCCCTAGGCCGAACCCCAACCCTAAGACGAGAAAGGCAAATCAGCCAGGAATTAGGCATGTCCCCAAGGAAAAAGCTGTGGAGGCAGGCATGTTGTGGTACTTTTGCGCTCTTCTTGGCTAGTCCTTCGCAGCTGCTGTGTTCTTGGAACTCAGGGCTTTCTGGTTAATAGAACCCTTACCCTAGGCGTAACTCAAACCTTAACCCTAGGAAGGAAAATCAGCCTATGGTTCGGGATGGTCTCATGGAAATATCAGTGGTGGCAGCCAAGTTGCGTCACTTTTGCGCTCCCCTTGGGATGCCTTTCGCAGCTGCAGTGTGCCTGGAGCCCAGGGCTTCCTGGTTTTAAAAGTCCTAGGCCTAAGCCTAACAGTAACCCTAGGAAGGTAAATCAGCCGGGTATTAGGGTTCTTCCTAAGGGAAAAGCCGTGAAAGCAGCCATGTTGTGGCACTTCTGCACTCCCTTTGGGATGCCTTTGGCAGATGAAGTAAGCCTGGAACTCAGGGCTTCCTGGTTAAAGAAATCCAAGCCCTAGGCTGAACCCTAACCCTAACCCTAGGCAGATAAATCAGCCTAGGTATAGGGATGGTGCCAAGGAAAAAGCTGTGAAAGCTGCCATGTTGTTGCACTTTTGTACTCCCCTTGGGATGCCTTGAACAGCTGCAGTGTGCCTGGAGCTAAGGGCTTCCTAGTTTCAAAAATCCTAGCCCTAGGCCTAAGCCTAACAGTAACCCTGGGAAAGTATGTCAGCCTTGTGTTAGGCTTCTTGCCAAGGAAAAAGCCGTGAAAGCAGCCATGTTGTGGCACTTTTGCACTCCCTTTTGGATGCCTTTCACAGCTCCAGTGTGCCTGGAACTCAGGGCTTCCTGATTTTAAAAATCCTAGCCCTAGGCCGAACCCCAACCCTAAGACGAGAAAGGCAAATCAGCCAGGAATTAGGCATGTCCCCAAGGAAAAAGCTGTGGAGGCAGGCATGTTGTGGTACTTTTGCGCTCTTCTTGGCTAGTCCTTCGCAGCTGCTGTGTTCTTGGAACTCAGGGCTTTCTGGTTAATAGAGCCCTTACCCTAGGCGTAACTCAAACCTTAACCCTAGGAAGGAAAATCAACCTATGGTTCGGGATGGTCTCATGGAAATATCAGTGGTGGCAGCCAAGTTGCGTCACTTTTGCGCTCCCCTTGGGATGCCTTTTGCAGCTGCAGTGTGCCTGGAGCCCAGGGCTTCCTGGTTTTAAAAGTCCTAGGCCTAAGCCTAACAGTAACCCTAGGAAGGTAAATCAGCCGGGTATTAGGGTTCTTCCTAAGGGAAAAGCCGTGAAAGCAGCCATGTTGTGGCACTTCTGCACTCCCTTTGGGATGCCTTTGGCAGATGAAGTAAGCCTGGAAGTCAGGGCTTCCTGGTTAAAGAAATCCAAGCCCTAGGCTGAACCCTAACCCTAACCCTAGGCAGATAAATCAGCCTAGGTATAGGGATGGTGCCAAGGAAAAAGCTGTGAAAGCTGCCATGTTGTTGCACTTTTGTACTCCCCTTGGGATGCCTTGAACAGCTGCAGTGTGCCTGCAGCTAAGGGCTTCCTAGTTTCAAAAATCCTAGCCCTAGGCCTAAGCCTAACAGTAACCCTGGGAAAGTATGTCAGCCTGGTGTTAGGCTTCTTGCCAAGGAAAAAGCCGTGAAAGCAGCCATGTTGTGGCACTTTTGCACTCCCTTTTGGATGCCTTTCACAGCTGCAGTGTGCCTGGAACTCAGGGCTTCCTGCTTTTAAAAATCCTAGCCCTAGGCCGAACCCCAACCCTAAGACGAGAAAGGCAAATCAGCCAGGAATTAGGCATGTCCCCAAGGAAAAAGCTGTGGAGGCAGGCATGTTGTGGTACTTTTGCGCTCTTCTTGGCTAGTCCTTCGCAGCTGCTGTGTTCTTGGAACTCAGGGCTTTCTGGTTAATAGAGCCCTTACCCTAGGCGTAACTCAAACCTTAACCCTAGGAAGGAAAATCAACCTATGGTTCGGGATGGTCTCATGGAAATATCAGTGGTGGCAGCCAAGTTGCGTCACTTTTGCGCTCCCCTTGGGATGCCTTTCGCAGCTGCAGTGTGCCTGGAGCCCAGGGCTTCCTGGTTTTAAAAGTCCTAGGCCTAAGCCTAACAGTAACCCTAGGAAGGTAAATCAGCCGGGTATTAGGGTTCTTCCTAAGGGAAAAGCCGTGAAAGCAGCCATGTTGTGGCACTTCTGCACTCCCTTTGGGATGCCTTTGGCAGATGAAGTAAGCCTGGAACTCAGGGCTTCCTGGTTAAAGAAATCCAAGCCCTAGGCTGAACCCTAACCCTAACCCTAGGCAGATAAATCAGCCTAGGTATAGGGATGGTGCCAAGGAAAAAGCTGTGAAAGCTGCCATGTTGTTGCACTTTTGTACTCCCCTTGGGATGCCTTGAACAGCTGCAGTGTGCCTGGAGCTAAGGGCTTCCTAGTTTCAAAAATCCTAGCCCTAGGCCTAAGCCTAACAGTAACCCTGGGAAAGTATGTCAGCCTGGTGTTAGGCTTCTTGCCAAGGAAAAAGCTGTGAAAGCAGCCATGTTGTGGCACTTTTGCACTCCCTTTTGGATGCCTTTCACAGCTCCAGTGTGCCTGGAACTCAGGGCTTCCTGCTTTTAAAAATCCTAGCCCTAGGCCGAACCCCAACCCTAAGACGAGAAAGGCAAATCAGCCAGGAATTAGGCATGTCCCCAAGGAAAAAGCTGTGGAGGCAGGCATGTTGTGGTACTTTTGCGCTCTTCTTGGCTAGTCCTTCGCAGCTGCTGTGTTCTTGGAACTCAGGGCTTTCTGGTTAATAGAGGCCTTACCCTAGGCGTAACTCAAACCTTAACCCTAGGAAGGAAAATCAGCCTATGGTTCGGGATGGTCTCATGGAAATATCAGTGGTGGCAGCCAAGTTGCGTCACTTTTGCGCTCCCCTTGGGATGCCTTTTGCAGCTGCAGTGTGCCTGGAGCCCAGGGCTTCCTGGTTTTAAAAGTCCTAGGCCTAAGCCTAACAGTAACCCTAGGAAGGTAAATCAGCCGGGTATTAGGGTTCTTCCTAAGGGAAAAGCCGTGAAAGCAGCCATGTTGTGGCACTTCTGCACTCCCTTTGGGATGCCTTTGGCAGATGAAGTAAGCCTGGAACTCAGGGCTTCCTGGTTAAAAAAATTCAAGCCCTAGGCTGAACCCTAACCCTAACCCTAGGCAGATAAATCAGCCTAGGTATAGGGATGGTGCCAAGGAAAAAGCTGTGAAAGCTGCCATGTTGTTGCACTTTTGTACTCCCCTTGTGATGCCTTGAACAGCTGCAGTGTGCCTGGAGCTAAGGGCTTCCTAGTTTTAAAAATCCTAGCCCTAGGCCTAAGCCTAACAGTAACCCTGGGAAGGTAAATCAGCCTGATGTTAGGCGTCTTGCCAAGGAAAAAGCCGTGAGAGCAGCCATGTTGTGGCACTTTTGCACTCCCTTTTGGATGCCTTTCACAGCTGCAGTGTGCCTGGAACTCAGGGCTTCCTGCTTTTAAAAATCCTAGCCCTAGGCCGAACCCCAACCCTAAGACGAGAAAGGCAAATCAGCCAGGAATTAGGCATGTCCCCAAGGAAAAAGCTGTGGAGGCAGGCATGTTGTGGTACTTTTGCGCTCTTCTTGGCTAGTCCTTCGCAGCTGCTGTGTTCTTGGAACTCAGGGCTTTCTGGTTAATAGAGCCCTTACCCTAGGCGTAACTCAAACCTTAACCCTAGGAAGGAAAATCAACCTATGGTTCGGGATGGTCTCATGGAAATATCAGTGGTGGCAGCCAAGTTGCGTCACTTTTGCGCTCCCCTTGGGATGCCTTTCGCAGCTGCAGTGTGCCTGGAGCCCAGGGCTTCCTGGTTTTAAAAGTCCTAGGCCTAAGCCTAACAGTAACCCTAGGAAGGTAAATCAGCCGGGTATTAGGGTTCTTCCTAAGGGAAAAGCCGTGAAAGCAGCCATGTTGTGGCACTTCTGCACTCCCTTTGGGATGCCTTTGGCAGATGAAGTAAGCCTGGAACTCAGGGCTTCCTGGTTAAAGAAATCCAAGCCCTAGGCTGAACCCTAACCCTAACCCTAGGCAGATAAATCAGCCTAGGTATAGGGATGGTGCCAAGGAAAAAGCTGTGAAAGCTGCCATGTTGTTGCACTTTTGTACTCCCCTTGGGATGCCTTGAACAGCTGCAGTGTGCCTGGAGCTAAGGGCTTCCTAGTTTCAAAAATCCTAGCCCTAGGCCTAAGCCTAACAGTAACCCTGGGAAAGTATGTCAGCCTTGTGTTAGGCTTCTTGCCAAGGAAAAAGCCGTGAAAGCAGCCATGTTGTGGCACTTTTGCACTCCCTTTTGGATGCCTTTCACAGCTCCAGTGTGCCTGGAACTCAGGGCTTCCTGATTTTAAAAATCCTAGCCCTAGGCCGAACCCCAACCCTAAGACGAGAAAGGCAAATCAGCCAGGAATTAGGCATGTCCCCAAGGAAAAAGCTGTGGAGGCAGGCATGTTGTGGTACTTTTGCGCTCTTCTTGGCTAGTCCTTCGCAGCTGCTGTGTTCTTGGAACTCAGGGCTTTCTGGTTAATAGAGCCCTTACCCTAGGCGTAACTCAAACCTTAACCCTAGGAAGGAAAATCAACCTATGGTTCGGGATGGTCTCATGGAAATATCAGTGGTGGCAGCCAAGTTGCGTCACTTTTGCGCTCCCCTTGGGATGCCTTTTGCAGCTGCAGTGTGCCTGGAGCCCAGGGCTTCCTGGTTTTAAAAGTCCTAGGCCTAAGCCTAACAGTAACCCTAGGAAGGTAAATCAGCCGGGTATTAGGGTTCTTCCTAAGGGAAAAGCCGTGAAAGCAGCCATGTTGTGGCACTTCTGCACTCCCTTTGGGATGCCTTTGGCAGATGAAGTAAGCCTGGAAGTCAGGGCTTCCTGGTTAAAGAAATCCAAGCCCTAGGCTGAACCCTAACCCTAACCCTAGGCAGATAAATCAGCCTAGGTATAGGGATGGTGCCAAGGAAAAAGCTGTGAAAGCTGCCATGTTGTTGCACTTTTGTACTCCCCTTGGGATGCCTTGAACAGCTGCAGTGTGCCTGCAGCTAAGGGCTTCCTAGTTTCAAAAATCCTAGCCCTAGGCCTAAGCCTAACAGTAACCCTGGGAAAGTATGTCAGCCTGGTGTTAGGCTTCTTGCCAAGGAAAAAGCCGTGAAAGCAGCCATGTTGTGGCACTTTTGCACTCCCTTTTGGATGCCTTTCACAGCTGCAGTGTGCCTGGAACTCAGGGCTTCCTGCTTTTAAAAATCCTAGCCCTAGGCCGAACCCCAACCCTAAGACGAGAAAGGCAAATCAGCCAGGAATTAGGCATGTCCCCAAGGAAAAAGCTGTGGAGGCAGGCATGTTGTGGTACTTTTGCGCTCTTCTTGGCTAGTCCTTCGCAGCTGCTGTGTTCTTGGAACTCAGGGCTTTCTGGTTAATAGAGCCCTTACCCTAGGCGTAACTCAAACCTTAACCCTAGGAAGGAAAATCAACCTATGGTTCGGGATGGTCTCATGGAAATATCAGTGGTGGCAGCCAAGTTGCGTCACTTTTGCGCTCCCCTTGGGATGCCTTTCGCAGCTGCAGTGTGCCTGGAGCCCAGGGCTTCCTGGTTTTAAAAGTCCTAGGCCTAAGCCTAACAGTAACCCTAGGAAGGTAAATCAGCCGGGTATTAGGGTTCTTCCTAAGGGAAAAGCCGTGAAAGCAGCCATGTTGTGGCACTTCTGCACTCCCTTTGGGATGCCTTTGGCAGATGAAGTAAGCCTGGAACTCAGGGCTTCCTGGTTAAAGAAATCCAAGCCCTAGGCTGAACCCTAACCCTAACCCTAGGCAGATAAATCAGCCTAGGTATAGGGATGGTGCCAAGGAAAAAGCTGTGAAAGCTGCCATGTTGTTGCACTTTTGTACTCCCCTTGGGATGCCTTGAACAGCTGCAGTGTGCCTGGAGCTAAGGGCTTCCTAGTTTCAAAAATCCTAGCCCTAGGCCTAAGCCTAACAGTAACCCTGGGAAAGTATGTCAGCCTGGTGTTAGGCTTCTTGCCAAGGAAAAAGCTGTGAAAGCAGCCATGTTGTGGCACTTTTGCACTCCCTTTTGGATGCCTTTCACAGCTCCAGTGTGCCTGGAACTCAGGGCTTCCTGCTTTTAAAAATCCTAGCCCTAGGCCGAACCCCAACCCTAAGACGAGAAAGGCAAATCAGCCAGGAATTAGGCATGTCCCCAAGGAAAAAGCTGTGGAGGCAGGCATGTTGTGGTACTTTTGCGCTCTTCTTGGCTAGTCCTTCGCAGCTGCTGTGTTCTTGGAACTCAGGGCTTTCTGGTTAATAGAGGCCTTACCCTAGGCGTAACTCAAACCTTAACCCTAGGAAGGAAAATCAGCCTATGGTTCGGGATGGTCTCATGGAAATATCAGTGGTGGCAGCCAAGTTGCGTCACTTTTGCGCTCCCCTTGGGATGCCTTTTGCAGCTGCAGTGTGCCTGGAGCCCAGGGCTTCCTGGTTTTAAAAGTCCTAGGCCTAAGCCTAACAGTAACCCTAGGAAGGTAAATCAGCCGGGTATTAGGGTTCTTCCTAAGGGAAAAGCCGTGAAAGCAGCCATGTTGTGGCACTTCTGCACTCCCTTTGGGATGCCTTTGGCAGATGAAGTAAGCCTGGAACTCAGGGCTTCCTGGTTAAAAAAATTCAAGCCCTAGGCTGAACCCTAACCCTAACCCTAGGCAGATAAATCAGCCTAGGTATAGGGATGGTGCCAAGGAAAAAGCTGTGAAAGCTGCCATGTTGTTGCACTTTTGTACTCCCCTTGGGATGCCTTGAACAGCTGCAGTGTGCCTGGAGCTAAGGGCTTCCTAGTTTTAAAAATCCTAGCCCTAGGCCTAAGCCTAACAGTAACCCTGGGAAGGTAAATCAGCCTGATGTTAGGCGTCTTGCCAAGGAAAAAGCCGTGAAAGCAGCCATGTTGTGGCACTTTTGCACTCCCTTTTGGATGCCTTTCACAGCTGCAGTGTGCCTGGAACTCAGGGCTTCCTGCTTTTAAAAATCCTAGCCCTAGGCCGAACCCCAACCCTAAGACGAGAAAGGCAAATCAGCCAGGAATTAGGCATGTCCCCAAGGAAAAAGCTGTGGAGGCAGGCATGTTGTGCTACTTTTGCGCTCTTCTTGGCTAGTCCATCGCAGCTGCTGTGTTCTTGGAACTCAGGGCTTTCTGGTTAATAGACCCTTACCCTAGGCGTAACTCAAACCTTAACCCTAGGAAGGAAAATCAGCCTATGGTTCGGGATGGTCTCATGGAAATATCAGTGGTGGCAGCCAAGTTGCGTCACTTTTGCGCTCCCCTTGGGATGCCTTTCGCAGCTGCAGTGTGCCTGGAGCCCAGGGCTTCCTGGTTTTAAAAGTCCTAGGCCTAAGCCTAACAGTAACCCTAGGAAGGTAAATCAGCCGGGTATTAGGGTTCTTCCTAAGGGAAAAGCCATGAAAGCAGCCATGTTGTGGCACTTCTGCACTCCCTTTGGGATGCCTTTGGCAGATGAAGTAAGCCTGGAACTCAGGGCTTCCTGGTTAAAGAAATCCAAGCCCTAGGCTGAACCCTAACCCTAACCCTAGGCAGATAAATCAGCCTAGGTATAGGGATGGTGCCAAGGAAAAAGCTGTGAAAGCTGCCATGTTGTTGCACTTTTGTACTCCCCATGGGATGCCTTGGACAGCTGCAGTGTGCCTGGAGCTAAGGGCTTCCTAGTTTCAAAAATCCTAGCCCTAGGCCTAAGCCTAACAGTAAGCCTGGGAAAGTAAATCAGCCTGATGTTAGGCTTCTCGCCAAGGAAAAAGCCGTTAAAGCAGCCATGTTGTGGCACTTTTGCACTCCCTTTTGGATGCCTTTCACAGCTCCAGTGTGCCTGGAACTCAGGGCTTCCTGCTTTTAAAAATCCTAGCCCTAGGCCGAACCCCAACCCTAAGACGAGAAAGGCAAATCAGCCAGGAATTAGGCATGTCCCCAAGGAAAAAGCTGTGGAGGCAGGCATGTTGTGGTACTTTTGCGCTCTTCTTGGCTAGTCCTTCGCAGCTGCTGTGTTCTTGGAACTCAGGGCTTTCTGGTTAATAGAGCCCTTACCCTAGGCGTAACTCAAACCTTAACCCTAGGAAGGAAAATCAGCCTATGGTTCGGGATGGTCTCATGGAAATATCAGTGGTGGCAGCCAAGTTGCGTCACTTTTGCGCTCCCCTTGGGATGCCTTTTGCAGCTGCAGTGTGCCTGGAGCCCAGGGCTTCCTGGTTTTAAAAGTCCTAGGCCTAAGCCTAACAGTAACCCTAGGAAGGTAAATCAGCCGGGTATTAGGGTTCTTCCTAAGGGAAAAGCCGTGAAAGCAGCCATGTTGTGGCACTTCTGCACTCCCTTTGGGATGCCTTTGGCAGATGAAGTAAGCCTGGAACTCAGGGCTTCCTGGTTAAAGAAATCCAAGCCCTAGGCTGAACCCTAACCCTAACCCTAGGCAGATAAATCAGCCTAGGTATAGGGATGGTGCCAAGGAAAAAGCTGTGAAAGCTGCCATGTTGTTGCACTTTTGTACTCCCCTTGGGATGCCTTGAACAGCTGCAGTGTGCCTGGAGCCCAGGGCTTCCTAGTTTCAAAAATCCTAGCCCTAGGCCTAAGCCTAACAGTAACCCTGGGAAAGTATGTCAGCCTGGTGTTAGGCTTCTTGCCAAGGAAAAAGCCGTGAAAGCAGCCATGTTGTGGCACTTTTGCACTCCCTTTTGGATGCCTTTCACAGCTGCAGTGTGCCTGGAACTCAGGGCTTCCTGCTTTTAAAAATCCTAGCCCTAGGCCGAACCCCAACCCTAAGACGAGAAAGGCAAATCAGCCAGGAATTAGGCATGTCCCCAAGGAAAAAGCTGTGGAGGCAGGCATGTTGTGGTACTTTTGCGCTCTTCTTGGCTAGTCCTTCGCAGCTGCTGTGTTCTTGGAACTCAGGGCTTTCTGGTTAATAGAGCCCTTACCCTAGGCGTAACTCAAACCTTAACCCTAGGAAGGAAAATCAACCTATGGTTCGGGATGGTCTCATGGAAATATCAGTGGTGGCAGCCAAGTTGCGTCACTTTTGCGCTCCCCTTGGGATGCCTTTCGCAGCTGCAGTGTGCCTGGAGCCCAGGGCTTCCTGGTTTTAAAAGTCCTAGGCCTAAGCCTAACAGTAACCCTAGGAAGGTAAATCAGCCGGGTATTAGGGTTCTTCCTAAGGGAAAAGCCGTGAAAGCAGCCATGTTGTGGCACTTCTGCACTCCCTTTGGGATGCCTTTGGCAGATGAAGTAAGCCTGGAACTCAGGGCTTCCTGGTTAAAAAAATTCAAGCCCTAGGCTGAACCCTAACCCTAACCCTAGGCAGATAAATCAGCCTAGGTATAGGGATGGTGCCAAGGAAAAAGCTGTGAAAGCTGCCATGTTGTTGCACTTTTGTACTCCCCTTGGGATGCCTTGAACAGCTGCAGTGTGCCTGGAGCTAAGGCCTTCCTAGTTTTAAAAATCCTAGCCCTAGGCCTAAGCCTAACAGTAACCCTGGGAAGGTAAATCAGCCTGATGTTAGGCGTCTTGCCAAGGAAAAAGCCGTGAAAGCAGCCATGTTGTGGCACTTTTGCACTCCCTTTTGGATGCCTTTCACAGCTCCAGTGTGCCTGGAACTCAGGGCTTCCTGCTTTTAAAAATCCTAGCCCTAGGCCGAACCCCAACCCTAAGACGAGAAAGGCAAATCAGCCAGGAATTAGGCATGTCCCCAAGGAAAAAGCTGTGGAGGCAGGCATGTTGTGCTACTTTTGCGCTCTTCTTGGCTAGTCCATCGCAGCTGCTGTGTTCTTGGAACTCAGGGCTTTCTGGTTAATAGAACCCTTACCCTAGGCGTAACTCAAACCTTAACCCTAGGAAGGAAAATCAGCCTATGGTTCGGGATGGTCTCATGGAAATATCAGTGGTGGCAGCCAAGTTGCGTCACTTTTGCGCTCCCCTTGGGATGCCTTTCGCAGCTGCAGTGTGCCTGGAGCCCAGGGCTTCCTGGTTTTAAAAGTCCTAGGCCTAAGCCTAACAGTAACCCTAGGAAGGTAAATCAGCCGGGTATTAGGGTTCTTCCTAAGGGAAAAGCCATGAAAGCAGCCATGTTGTGGCACTTCTGCACTCCCTTTGGGATGCCTTTGGCAGATGAAGTAAGCCTGGAACTCAGGGCTTCCTGGTTAAAGAAATCCAAGCCCTAGGCTGAACCCTAACCCTAACCCTAGGCAGATAAATCAGCCTAGGTATAGGGATGGTGCCAAGGAAAAAGCTGTGAAAGCTGCCATGTTGTTGCACTTTTGTACTCCCCTTGGGATGCCTTGAACAGCTGCAGTGTGCCTGGAGCTAAGGGCTTCCTAGTTTCAAAAATCCTAGCCCTAGGCCTAAGCCTAACAGTAACCCTGGGAAAGTAAATCAGCCTGATGTTAGGCTTCTTGCCAAGGAAAAAGCCGTGAAAGCAGCCATGTTGTGGCACTTTTGCACTCCCTTTTGGATGCCTTTCACAGCTCCAGTGTGCCTGGAACTCAGGGCTTCCTGCTTTTAAAAATCCTAGCCCTAGGCCGAACCCCAACCCTAAGACGAGAAAGGCAAATCAGCCAGGAATTAGGCATGTCCCCAAGGAAAAAGCTGTGGAGGCAGGCATGTTGTGGTACTTTTGCGCTCTTCTTGGCTAGTCCTTCGCAGCTGCTGTGTTCTTGGAACTCAGGGCTTTCTGGTTAATAGAACCCTTACCCTAGGCGTAACTCAAACCTTAACCCTAGGAAGGAAAATCAGCCTATGGTTCGGGATGGTCTCATGGAAATATCAGTGGTGGCAGCCAAGTTGCGTCACTTTTGCGCTCCCCTTGGGATGCCTTTCGCAGCTGCAGTGTGCCTGGAGCCCAGGGCTTCCTGGTTTTAAAAGTCCTAGGCCTAAGCCTAACAGTAACCCTAGGAAGGTAAATCAGCCGGGTATTAGGGTTCTTCCTAAGGGAAAAGCCGTGAAAGCAGCCATGTTGTGGCACTTCTGCACTCCCTTTGGGATGCCTTTGGCAGATGAAGTAAGCCTGGAACTCAGGGCTTCCTGGTTAAAGAAATCCAAGCCCTAGGCTGAACCCTAACCCTAACCCTAGGCAGATAAATCAGCCTAGGTATAGGGATGGTGCCAAGGAAAAAGCTGTGAAAGCTGCCATGTTGTTGCACTTTTGTACTCCCCTTGGGATGCCTTGAACAGCTGCAGTGTGCCTGGAGCTAAGGGCTTCCTAGTTTTAAAAATCCTAGCCCTAGGCCTAAGCCTAACAGTAACCCTGGGAAGGTAAATCAGCCTGATGTTAGGCGTCTTGCCAAGGAAAAAGCCGTGAAAGCAGCCATGTTGTGGCACTTTTGCACTCCCTTTTGGATGCCTTTCACAGCTCCAGTGTGCCTGGAACTCAGGGCTTCCTGCTTTTAAAAATCCTAGCCCTAGGCCGAACCCCAACCCTAAGACGAGAAAGGCAAATCAGCCAGGAATTAGGCATGTCCCCAAGGAAAAAGCTGTGGAGGCAGGCATGTTGTGGTACTTTTGCGCTCTTCTTGGCTAGTCCATCGCAGCTGCTGTGTTCTTGGAACTCAGGGCTTTCTGGTTAATAGAGCCCTTACCCTAGGCGTAACTCAAACCTTAACCCTAGGAAGGAAAATCAGCCTATGGTTCGGGATGGTCTCATGGAAATATCAGTGGTGGCAGCCAAGTTGCGTCACTTTTGCGCTCCCCTTGGGATGCCTTTTGCAGCTGCAGTGTGCCTGGAGCCCAGGGCTTCCTGGTTTTAAAAGTCCTAGGCCTAAGCCTAACAGTAACCCTAGGAAGGTAAATCAGCCGGGTATTAGGGTTCTTCCTAAGGGAAAAGCCGTGAAAGCAGCCATGTTGTGGCACTTCTGCACTCCCTTTGGGATGCCTTTGGCAGATGAAGTAAGCCTGGAACTCAGGGCTTCCTGGGTAAAGAAATCCAAGCCCTAGGCTGAACTCTAACCCTAACCCTAGGCAGATAAATCAGCCTAGGTATAGGGATGGTGCCAAGGAAAAAGCTGTGAAAGCTGCCATGTTGTTGCACTTTTGTACTCCCCTTGGGATGCCTTGAACAGCTGCAGTGTGCCTGGAGCCCAGGGCTTCCTAGTTTCAAAAATCCTAGCCCTAGGCCTAAGCCTAACAGTAACCCTGGGAAAGTATGTCAGCCTGGTGTTAGGCTTCTTGCCAAGGAAAAAGCCGTGAAAGCAGCCATGTTGTGGCACTTTTGCACTCCCTTTTGGATGCCTTTCACAGCTGCAGTGTGCCTGGAACTCAGGGCTTCCTGCTTTTAAAAATCCTAGCCCTAGGCCGAACCCCAACCCTAAGACGAGAAAGGCAAATCAGCCAGGAATTAGGCATGTCCCCAAGGAAAAAGCTGTGGAGGCAGGCATGTTGTGGTACTTTTGCGCTCTTCTTGGCTAGTCCTTCGCAGCTGCTGTGTTCTTGGAACTCAGGGCTTTCTGGTTAATAGAGCCCTTACCCTAGGCGTAACTCAAACCTTAACCCTAGGAAGGAAAATCAACCTATGGTTCAGGATGGTCTCATGGAAATATCAGTGGTGGCAGCCAAGTTGCGTCACTTTTGCGCTCCCCTTGGGATGCCTTTTGCAGCTGCAGTGTGCCTGGAGCCCAGGGCTTCCTGGTTTTAAAAGTCCTAGGCCTAAGCCTAACAGTAACCCTAGGAAGGTAAATCAGCCGGGTATTAGGGTTCTTCCTAAGGGAAAAGCCGTGAAAGCAGCCATGTTGTGGCACTTCTGCACTCCCTTTGGGATGCCTTTGGCAGATGAAGTAAGCCTGGAACTCAGGGCTTCCTGGTTAAAAAAATTCAAGCCCTAGGCTGAACCCTAACCCTAACCCTAGGCAGATAAATCAGCCTAGGTATAGGGATGGTGCCAAGGAAAAAGCTGTGAAAGCTGCCATGTTGTTGCACTTTTGTACTCCCCTTGGGATGCCTTGAACAGCTGCAGTGTGCCTGGAGCTAAGGGCTTCCTAGTTTTAAAAATCCTAGCCCTAGGCCTAAGCCTAACAGTAACCCTGGGAAGGTAAATCAGCCTGATGTTAGGCGTCTTGCCAAGGAAAAAGCCGTGAAAGCAGCCATGTTGTGGCACTTTTGCACTCCCTTTTGGATGCCTTTCACAGCTCCAGTGTGCCTGGAACTCAGGGCTTCCTGCTTTTAAAAATCCTAGCCCTAGGCCGAACCCCAACCCTAAGACGAGAAAGGCAAATCAGCCAGGAATTAGGCATGTCCCCAAGGAAAAAGCTGTGGAGGCAGGCATGTTGTGCTACTTTTGCGCTCTTCTTGGCTAGTCCATCGCAGCTGCTGTGTTCTTGGAACTCAGGGCTTTCTGGTTAATAGACCCTTACCCTAGGCGTAACTCAAACCTTAACCCTAGGAAGGAAAATCAGCCTATGGTTCGGGATGGTCTCATGGAAATATCAGTGGTGGCAGCCAAGTTGCGTCACTTTTGCGCTCCCCTTGGGATGCCTTTCGCAGCTGCAGTGTGCCTGGAGCCCAGGGCTTCCTGGTTTTAAAAGTCCTAGGCCTAAGCCTAACAGTAACCCTAGGAAGGTAAATCAGCCGGGTATTAGGGTTCTTCCTAAGGGAAAAGCCATGAAAGCAGCCATGTTGTGGCACTTCTGCACTCCCTTTGGGATGCCTTTGGCAGATGAAGTAAGCCTGGAACTCAGGGCTTCCTGGTTAAAGAAATCCAAGCCCTAGGCTGAACCCTAACCCTAACCCTAGGCAGATAAATCAGCCTAGGTATAGGGATGGTGCCAAGGAAAAAGCTGTGAAAGCTGCCATGTTGTTGCACTTTTGTACTCCCCATGGGATGCCTTGGACAGCTGCAGTGTGCCTGGAGCTAAGGGCTTCCTAGTTTCAAAAATCCTAGCCCTAGGCCTAAGCCTAACAGTAACCCTGGGAAAGTAAATCAGCCTGATGTTAGGCTTCTTGCCAAGGAAAAAGCCGTGAAAGCAGCCATGTTGTGGCACTTTTGCACTCCCTTTTGGATGCCTTTCACAGCTGCAGTGTGCCTGGAACTCAGGGCTTCCTGCTTTTAAAAATCCTAGCCCTAGGCCGAACCCCAACCCTAAGACGAGAAAGGCAAATCAGCCAGGAATTAGGCATGTCCCCAAGGAAAAAGCTGTGGAGGCAGGCATGTTGTGGTACTTTTGCGCTCTTCTTGGCTAGTCCTTCGCAGCTGCTGTGTTCTTGGAACTCAGGGCTTTCTGGTTAATAGAGCCCTTACCCTAGGCGTAACTCAAACCTTAACCCTAGGAAGGAAAATCAGCCTATGGTTCGGGATGGTCTCATGGAAATATCAGTGGTGGCAGCCAAGTTGCGTCACTTTTGCGCTCCCCTTGGGATGCCTTTTGCAGCTGCAGTGTGCCTGGAGCCCAGGGCTTCCTGGTTTTAAAAGTCCTAGGCCTAAGCCTAACAGTAACCCTAGGAAGGTAAATCAGCCGGGTATTAGGGTTCTTCCTAAGGGAAAAGCCGTGAAAGCAGCCATGTTGTGGCACTTCTGCACTCCCTTTGGGATGCCTTTGGCAGATGAAGTAAGCCTGGAACTCAGGGCTTCCTGGTTAAAGAAATCCAAGCCCTAGGCTGAACCCTAACCCTAACCCTAGGCAGATAAATCAGCCTAGGTATAGGGATGGTGCCAAGGAAAAAGCTGTGAAAGCTGCCATGTTGTTGCACTTTTGTACTCCCCTTGGGATGCCTTGAACAGCTGCAGTGTGCCTGGAGCCCAGGGCTTCCTAGTTTCAAAAATCCTAGCCCTAGGCCTAAGCCTAACAGTAACCCTGGGAAAGTATGTCAGCCTGGTGTTAGGCTTCTTGCCAAGGAAAAAGCCGTGAAAGCAGCCATGTTGTGGCACTTTTGCACTCCCTTTTGGATGCCTTTCACAGCTCCAGTGTGCCTGGAACTCAGGGCTTCCTGCTTTTAAAAATCCTAGCCCTAGGCCGAACCCCAACCCTAAGACGAGAAAGGCAAATCAGCCAGGAATTAGGCATGTCCCCAAGGAAAAAGCTGTGGAGGCAGGCATGTTGTGGTACTTTTGCGCTCTTCTTGGCTAGTCCTTCGCAGCTGCTGTGTTCTTGGAACTCAGGGCTTTCTGGTTAATAGAGCCCTTACCCTAGGCGTAACTCAAACCTTAACCCTAGGAAGGAAAATCAACCTATGGTTCGGGATGGTCTCATGGAAATATCAGTGGTGGCAGCCAAGTTGCGTCACTTTTGCGCTCCCCTTGGGATGCCTTTCGCAGCTGCAGTGTGCCTGCAGCCCAGGGCTTCCTGGTTTTAAAAGTCCTAGGCCTAAGCCTAACAGTAACCCTAGGAAGGTAAATCAGCCGGGTATTAGGGTTCTTCCTAAGGGAAAAGCCGTGAAAGCAGCCATGTTGTGGCACTTCTGCACTCCCTTTGGGATGCCTTTGGCAGATGAAGTAAGCCTGGAACTCAGGGCTTCCTGGTTAAAAAAATTCAAGCCCTAGGCTGAACCCTAACCCTAACCCTAGGCAGATAAATCAGCCTAGGTATAGGGATGGTGCCAAGGAAAAAGCTGTGAAAGCTGCCATGTTGTTGCACTTTTGTACTCCCCTTGGGATGCCTTGAACAGCTGCAGTGTGCCTGGAGCTAAGGCCTTCCTAGTTTTAAAAATCCTAGCCCTAGGCCTAAGCCTAACAGTAACCCTGGGAAGGTAAATCAGCCTGATGTTAGGCGTCTTGCCAAGGAAAAAGCCGTGAAAGCAGCCATGTTGTGGCACTTTTGCACTCCCTTTTGGATGCCTTTCACAGCTCCAGTGTGCCTGGAACTCAGGGCTTCCTGCTTTTAAAAATCCTAGCCCTAGGCCGAACCCCAACCCTAAGACGAGAAAGGCAAATCAGCCAGGAATTAGGCATGTCCCCAAGGAAAAAGCTGTGGAGGCAGGCATGTTGTGGTACTTTTGCGCTCTTCTTGGCTAGTCCTTCGCAGCTGCTGTGTTCTTGGAACTCAGGGCTTTCTGGTTAATAGAACCCTTACCCTAGGCGTAACTCAAACCTTAACCCTAGGAAGGAAAATCAGCCTATGGTTCGGGATGGTCTCATGGAAATATCAGTGGTGGCAGCCAAGTTGCGTCACTTTTGCGCTCCCCTTGGGATGCCTTTCGCAGCTGCAGTGTGCCTGGAGCCCAGGGCTTCCTGGTTTTAAAAGTCCTAGGCCTAAGCCTAACAGTAACCCTAGGAAGGTAAATCAGCCGGGTATTAGGGTTCTTCCTAAGGGAAAAGCCATGAAAGCAGCCATGTTGTGGCACTTCTGCACTCCCTTTGGGATGCCTTTGGCAGATGAAGTAAGCCTGGAACTCAGGGCTTCCTGGTTAAAGAAATCCAAGCCCTAGGCTGAACCCTAACCCTAACCCTAGGCAGATAAATCAGCCTAGGTATAGGGATGGTGCCAAGGAAAAAGCTGTGAAAGCTGCCATGTTGTTGCACTTTTGTACTCCCCTTGGGATGCCTTGAACAGCTGCAGTGTGCCTGGAGCTAAGGGCTTCCTAGTTTCAAAAATCCTAGCCCTAGGCCTAAGCCTAACAGTAACCCTGGGAAAGTAAATCAGCCTGATGTTAGGCTTCTTGCCAAGGAAAAAGCCGTGAAAGCAGCCATGTTGTGGCACTTTTGCACTCCCTTTTGGATGCCTTTCACAGCTCCAGTGTGCCTGGAACTCAGGGCTTCCTGCTTTTAAAAATCCTAGCCCTAGGCCGAACCCCAACCCTAAGACGAGAAAGGCAAATCAGCCAGGAATTAGGCATGTCCCCAAGGAAAAAGCTGTGGAGGCAGGCATGTTGTGGTACTTTTGCGCTCTTCTTGGCTAGTCCTTCGCAGCTGCTGTGTTCTTGGAACTCAGGGCTTTCTGGTTAATAGAACCCTTACCCTAGGCGTAACTCAAACCTTAAGCCTAGGAAGGAAAATCAGCCTATGGTTCGGGATGGTCTCATGGAAATATCAGTGGTGGCAGCCAAGTTGCGTCACTTTTGCGCTCCCCTTGGGATGCCTTTTGCAGCTGCAGTGTGCCTGGAGCCCAGGGCTTCCTGGTTTTAAAAGTCCTAGGCCTAAGCCTAACAGTAACCCTAGGAAGGTAAATCAGCCGGGTATTAGGGTTCTTCCTAAGGGAAAAGCCGTGAAAGCAGCCATGTTGTGGCACTTCTGCACTCCCTTTGGGATGCCTTTGGCAGATGAAGTAAGCCTGGAACTCAGGGCTTCCTGGTTAAAGAAATCCAAGCCCTAGGCTGAACCCTAACCCTAACCCTAGGCAGATAAATCAGCCTAGGTATAGGGATGGTGCCAAGGAAAAAGCTGTGAAAGCTGCCATGTTGTTGCACTTTTGTACTCCCCTTGGGATGCCTTGAACAGCTGCAGTGTGCCTGGAGCTAAGGGCTTCCTAGTTTCAAAAATCCTAGCCCTAGGCCTAAGCCTAACAGTAACCCTGGGAAAGTATGTCAGCCTGGTGTTAGGCTTCTTGCCAAGGAAAAAGCCGTGAAAGCAGCCATGTTGTGGCACTTTTGCACTCCCTTTTGGATGCCTTTCACAGCTCCAGTGTGCCTGGAACTCAGGGCTTCCTGCTTTTAAAAATCCTAGCCCTAGGCCGAACCCCAACCCTAAGACGAGAAAGGCAAATCAGCCAGGAATTAGGCATGTCCCCAAGGAAAAAGCTGTGGAGGCAGGCATGTTGTGGTACTTTTGCGCTCTTCTTGGCTAGTCCTTCGCAGCTGCTGTGTTCTTGGAACTCAGGGCTTTCTGGTTAATAGAGCCCTTAACCTAGGCGTAACTCAAACCTTAACCCTAGGAAGGAAAATCAACCTATGGTTCGGGATGGTCTCATGGAAATATCAGTGGTGGCAGCCAAGTTGCGTCACTTTTGCGCTCCCCTTGGGATGCCTTTTGCAGCTGCAGTGTGCCTGGAGCCCAGGGCTTCCTGGTTTTAAAAGTCCTAGGCCTAAGCCTAACAGTAACCCTAGGAAGGTAAATCAGCCGGGTATTAGGGTTCTTCCTAAGGGAAATGCCGTGAAAGCAGCCATGTTGTGGCACTTCTGCACTCCCTTTGGGATGCCTTTGGCAGATGAAGTAAGCCTGGAACTCAGGGCTTCCTGGTTAAAGAAATCCAAGCCCTAGGCTGAACCCTAACCCTAACCCTAGGCAGATAAATCAGCCTAGGTATAGGGATGGTGCCAAGGAAAAAGCTGTGAAAGCTGCCATGTTGTTGCACTTTTGTACTCCCCTTGGGATGCCTTGAACAGCTGCAGTGTGCCTGGAGCCCAGGGCTTCCTAGTTTCAAAAATCCTAGCCCTAGGCCTAAGCCTAACAGGAACCCTGGGAAAGTAAATAAGCCTGATGTTAGGTTTCTTGCCAAGGAAAAAGCCGTGAAAGCAGCCATGTTGTGGCACTTTTGCACTCCCTTTTGGATGCCTTTCACAGCTGCAGTGTGCCTGGAACTCAGGGCTTCCTGCTTTTAAAAATCCTAGCCCTAGGCCGAACCCCAACCCTAAGACGAGAAAGGCAAATCAGCCAGGAATTAGGCATGTCCCCAAGGAAAAAGCTGTGGAGGCAGGCATGTTGTGCTACTTTTGCGCTCTTCTTGGCTAGCCCTTCGCAGCTGCTGTGTTCTTGGAACTCAGGGCTTTCTGGTTAATAGACCCTTACCCTAGGCGTAACTCAAACCTTAACCCTAGGAAGGAAAATCAGCCTATGGTTCGGGATGGTCTCATGGAAATATCAGTGGTGGCAGCCAAGTTGCGTCACTTTTGCGCTCCCCTTGGGATGCCTTTTGCAGCTGCAGTGTGCCTGGAGCCCAGGGCTTCCTGGTTTTAAAAGTCCTAGGCCTAAGCCTAACAGTAACCCTAGGAAGGTAAATCAGCCGGGTATTAGGGTTCTTCCTAAGGGAAAAGCCGTGAAAGCAGCCATGTTGTGGCACTTCTGCACTCCCTTTGGGATGCCTTTGGCAGATGAAGTAAGCCTGGAACTCAGGGCTTCCTGGTTAAAGAAATCCAAGCCCTAGGCTGAACCCTAACCCTAACCCTAGGCAGATAAATCAGCCTAGGTATAGGGATGGTGCCAAGGAAAAAGCTGTGAAAGCTGCCATGTTGTTGCACTTTTGTACTCCCCTTGGGATGCCTTGAACAGCTGCAGTGTGCCTGGAGCTAAGGGCTTCCTAGTTTTAAAAATCCTAGCCCTAGGCCTAAGACTAACAGTAACCCTGGGAAGGTAAATCAGCCTGATGTTAGGCGTCTTGCCAAGGAAAAAGCAGTGAAAGCAGCCATGTTGTGGCACTTTTGCACTCCCTTTTGGATGCCTTTCACAGCTCCAGTGTGCCTGGAACTCAGGGCTTCCTGCTTTTAAAAATCCTAGCCCTAGGCCGAACCCCAACCCTAAGACGAGAAAGGCAAATCAGCCAGGAATTAGGCATGTCCCCAAGGAAAAAGCTGTGGAGGCAGGCATGTTGTGCTACTTTTGCGCTCTTCTTGGCTAGTCCATCGCAGCTGCTGTGTTCTTGGAACTCAGGGCTTTCTGGTTAATAGAGCCCTTACCCTAGGCGTAACTCAAACCTTAACCCTAGGAAGGAAAATCAGCCTATGGTTCGGGATGGTCTCATGGAAATATCAGTGGTGGCAGCCAAGTTGCGTCACTTTTGCGCTCCCCTTGGGATGCCTTTTGCAGCTGCAGTGTGCCTGGAGCCCAGGGCTTCCTGGTTTTAAAAGTCCTAGGCCTAAGCCTAACAGTAACCCTAGGAAGGTAAATCAGCCGGGTATTAGGGTTCTTCCTAAGGGAAAAGCCGTGAAAGCAGCCATGTTGTGGCACTTCTGCACTCCCTTTGGGATGCCTTTGGCAGATGAAGTAAGCCTGGAACTCAGGGCTTCCTGGGTAAAGAAATCCAAGCCCTAGGCTGAACTCTAACCCTAACCCTAGGCAGATAAATCAGCCTAGGTATAGGGATGGTGCCAAGGAAAAAGCTGTGAAAGCTGCCATGTTGTTGCACTTTTGTACTCCCCTTGGGATGCCTTGAACAGCTGCAGTGTGCCTGGAGCCCAGGGCTTCCTAGTTTCAAAAATCCTAGCCCTAGGCCTAAGCCTAACAGTAACCCTGGGAAAGTAAATCAGCCTGATGTTAGGTTTCTTGCCAAGGAAAAAGCCGTGAAAGCAGCCATGTTGTGGCACTTTTGCACTCCCTTTTGGATGCCTTTCACAGCTCCAGTGTGCCTGGAACTCAGGGCTTCCTGCTTTTAAAAATCCTAGCCCTAGGCCGAACCGCAACCCTAAGACGAGAAAGGCAAATCAGCCAGGAATTAGGCATGTCCCCAAGGAAAAAGCTGTGGAGGCAGGCATTTTGTGCTACTTTTGCGCTCTTCTTGGCTAGTCCTTCGCAGCTGCTGTGTTCTTGGAACTCAGGGCTTTCTGGTTAATAGACCCTTACCCTAGGCGTAACTCAAACCTTAACCCTAGGAAGGAAAATCAGCCTATGGTTCGGGATGGTCTCATGGAAATATCAGTGGTGGCAGCCAAGTTGCGTCACTTTTGCGCTCCCCTTGGGATGCCTTTTGCAGCTGCAGTGTGCCTGGAGCCCAGGGCTTCCTGGTTTTAAAAGTCCTAGGCCTAAGCCTAACAGTAACCCTAGGAAGGTAAATCAGCCGGGTATTAGGGTTCTTCCTAAGGGAAAAGCCGTGAAAGCAGCCATGTTGTGGCACTTCTGCACTCCCTTTGGGATGCCTTTGGCAGATGAAGTAAGCCTGGAACTCAGGGCTTCCTGGTTAAAGAAATCCAAGCCCTAGGCTGAACCCTAACCCTAACCCTAGGCAGATAAATCAGCCTAGGTATAGGGATGGTGCCAAGGAAAAAGCTGTGAAAGCTGCCATGTTGTTGCACTTTTGTACTCCCCTTGGGATGCCTTGAACAGCTGCAGTGTGCCTGGAGCTAAGGGCTTCCTAGTTTCAAAAATCCTAGCCCTAGGCCTAAGCCTAACAGTAACCCTGGGAAAGTAAATCAGCCTGATGTTAGGCTTCTTGCCAAGGAAAAAGCCGTGAAAGCAGCCATGTTGTGGCACTTTTGCACTCCCTTTTGGATGCCTTTCACAGCTCCAGTGTGCCTGGAACTCAGGGCTTCCTGCTTTTAAAAATCCTAGCCCTAGGCCGAACCCCAACCCTAAGACGAGAAAGGCAAATCAGCCAGGAATTAGGCATGTCCACAAGGAAAAAGCTGTGGAGGCAGGCATGTTGTGCTACTTTTGCGCTCTTCTTGGCTAGTCCTTCGCAGCTGCTGTGTTCTTGGAACTCAGGGCTTTCTGGTTAATAGAGCCCTTACCCTAGGCGTAACTCAAACCTTAACCCTAGGAAGGAAAATCAGCCTATGGTTCGGGATGGTCTCATGGAAATATCAGTGGTGGCAGCCAAGTTGCGTCACTTTTGCGCTCCCCTTGGGATGCCTTTTGCAGCTGCAGTGTGCCTGGAGCCCAGGGCTTCCTGGTTTTAAAAGTCCTAGGCCTAAGCCTAACAGTAACCCTAGGAAGGTAAATCAGCCGGGTATTAGGGTTCTTCCTAAGGGAAAAGCCGTGAAAGCAGCCATGTTGTGGCACTTCTGCACTCCCTTTGGGATGCCTTTGGCAGATGAAGTAAGCCTGGAACTCAGGGCTTCCTGGTTAAAGAAATCCAAGCCCTAGGCTGAACCCTAACCCTAACCCTAGGCAGATAAATCAGCCTAGGTATAGGGATGGTGCCAAGGAAAAAGCTGTGAAAGCTGCCATGTTGTTGCACTTTTGTACTCCCCTTGGGATGTCTTGAACAGCTGCAGTGTGCCTGGAGCCCAGGGCTTCCTGGTTTCAAAAATCCTAGCCCTAGGCCTAAGCCTAACAGTAACCCTGGGAAAGTATGTCAGCCTGGTGTTAGGCTTCTTGCCAAGGAAAAAGCCGTGAAAGCAGCCATGTTGTGGCACTTTTGCACTCCCTTTTGGATGCCTTTCACAGCTGCAGTGTGCCTGGAACTCAGGGCTTCCTGCTTTTAAAAATCCTAGCCCTAGGCCGAACCCCAACCCTAAGACGAGAAAGGCAAATCAGCCAGGAATTAGGCATGTCCCTAAGGAAAAAGCTGTGGAGGCAGGCATGTTGTGGTACTTTTGCGCTCTTCTTGGCTAGTCCTTCGCAGCTGCTGTGTTCTTGGAACTCAGGGCTTTCTGGTTAATAGAGCCCTTACCCTAGACGTAACTCAAACCTTAACCCTAGGAAGGAAAATCAACCTATGGTTCGGGATGGTCTCATGGAAATATCAGTGGTGGCAGCCAAGTTGCGTCACTTTTGCGCTCCCCTTGGGATGCCTTTCGCAGCTGCAGTGTGCCTGGAGCCCAGGGCTTCCTGGTTTTAAAAGTCCTAGGCCTAAGCCTAACAGTAACCCTAGGAAGGTAAATCAGCCGGGTATTAGGGTTCTTCCTAAGGGAAAAGCCGTGAAAGCAGCCATGTTGTGGCACTTCTGCACTCCCTTTGGGATGCCTTTGGCAGATGAAGTAAGCCTGGAACTCAGGGCTTCCTGGTTAAAGAAATCCAAGCCCTAGGCTGAACCCTAACCCTAACCCTAGGCAGATAAATCAGCCTAGGTATAGGGATGGTGCCAAGGAAAAATCTGTGAAAGCTGCCATGTTGTTGCACTTTTGTACTCCCCTTGGGATGCCTTGAACAGCTGCAGTGTGCCTGGAGCCCAGGGCTTCCTAGTTTCAAAAATCCTAGCCCTAGGCCTAAGCCTAACAGTAACCCTGGGAAAGTAAATCAGCCTGATGTTAGGTTTCTTGCCAAGGAAAAAGCCGTGAAAGCAGCCATGTTGTGGCACTTTTGCACTCTCTTTTGGATGCCTTTCACAGCTCCAGTGTGCCTGGAACTCAGGGCTTCCTGCTTTTAAAAATCCTAGCCCTAGGCCGAACCGCAACCCTAAGACGAGAAAGGCAAATCAGCCAGGAATTAGGCATGTCCCCAAGGAAAAAGCTGTGGAGGCAGGCATGTTGTGGTACTTTTGCGCTCTTCTTGGCTAGTCCTTCGCAGCTGCTGTGTTCTTGGAACTCAGGGCTTTCTGGTTAATAGACCCTTACCCTAGGCGTAACTCAAACCTTAACCCTAGGAAGGAAAATCAGCCTATGGTTCGGGATGGTCTCATGGAAATATCAGTGGTGGCAGCCAAGTTGCGTCACTTTTGCGCTCCCCTTGGGATGCCTTTCGCAGCTGCAGTGTGCCTGGAGCCCAGGGCTTCCTGGTTTTAAAAGTCCTAGGCCTAAGCCTAACAGTAACCCTAGGAAGGTAAATCAGCCGGGTATTAGGGTTCTTCCTAAGGGAAAAGCCGTGAAAGCAGCCATGTTGTGGCACTTCTGCACTCCCTTTGGGATGCCTTTGGCAGATGAAGTAAGCCTGGAACTCAGGGCTTCCTGGTTAAAGAAATCCAAGCCCTAGGCTGAACTCTAACCCTAACCCTAGGCAGATAAATCAGCCTAGGTATAGGGATGGTGCCAAGGAAAAAGCTGTGAAAGCTGCCATGTTGTTGCACTTTTGTACTCCCCTTGGGATGCCTTGAACAGCTGCAGTGTGCCTGGAGCCCAGGGCTTCCTAGTTTTAAAAATCCTAGCCCTAGGCCTAAGCCTAACAGTAACCCTGGGAAGGTAAATCAGCCTGATGTTAGGCGTCTTGCCAAGGAAAAAGCCGTGAAAGCAGCCATGTTGTGGCACTTTTGCACTCTCTTTTGGATGCCTTTCACAGCTCCAGTGTGCCTGGAACTCAGGGCTTCCTGCTTTTAAAAATCCTAGCCCTAGGCCGAACCCCAACCCTAAGACGAGAAAGGCAAATCAGCCAGGAATTAGGCATGTCCCCAAGGAAAAAGCTGTGGAGGCAGGCATGTTGTGGTACTTTTGCGCTCTTCTTGGCTAGTCCTTCGCAGCTGCTGTGTTCTTGGAACTCAGGGCTTTCTGGTTAATAGAGCCCTTACCCTAGGCGTAACTCAAACCTTAACCCTAGGAAGGAAAATCAGCCTATGGTTCGGGATGGTCTCATGGAAATATCAGTGGTGGCAGCCAAGTTGCGTCACTTTTGCGCTCCCCTTGGGATGCCTTTCGCAGCTGCAGTGTGCCTGGAGCCCAGGGCTTCCTGGTTTTAAAAGTCCTAGGCCTAAGCCTAACAGTAACCCTAGGAAGGTAAATCAGCCGGGTATTAGGGTTCTTCCTAAGGGAAAAGCCGTGAAAGCAGCCATGTTGTGGCACTTCTGCACTCCCTTTGGGATGCCTTTGGCAGATGAAGTAAGCCTGGAACTCAGGGCTTCCTGGTTAAAGAAATCCAAGCCCTAGGCTGAACCCTAACCCTAACCCTAGGCAGATAAATCAGCCTAGGTATAGGGATGGTGCCAAGGAAAAAGCTGTGAAAGCTGCCATGTTGTTGCACTTTTGTACTCCCCTTGGGATGCCTTGAACAGCTGCAGTGTGCCTGGAGCCGAGGGCTTCCTAGTTTCAAAAATCCTAGCCCTAGGCCTAAGCCTAACAGTAACCCTGGGAAAGTATGTCAGCCTGGTGTTAGGCTTCTTGCCAAGGAAAAAGCCGTGAAAGCAGCCATGTTGTGGCACTTTTGCACTCCCTTTTGGATGCCTTTCACAGCTCCAGTGTGCCTGGAACTCAGGGCTTCCTGCTTTTAAAAATCCTAGCCCTAGGCCGAACCCCAACCCTAAGACGAGAAAGGCAAATCAGCCAGGAATTAGGCATGTCCCCAAGGAAAAAGCTGTGGAGGCAGGCATGTTGTGGTACTTTTGCGCTCTTCTTGGCTAGTCCTTCGCAGCTGCTGTGTTCTTGGAACTCAGGGCTTTCTGGTTAATAGAGCCCTTACCCTAGGTGTAACTCAAACCTTAACCCTAGGAAGGAAAATCAACCTATGGTTCGGGATGGTCTCATGGAAATATCAGTGGTGGCAGCCAAGTTGCGTCACTTTTGCGCTCCCCTTGGGATGCCTTTTGCAGCTGCAGTGTGCCTGGAGCCCAGGGCTTCCTGGTTTTAAAAGTCCTAGGCCTAAGCCTAACAGTAACCCTAGGAAGGTAAATCAGCCGGGTATTAGGGTTCTTCCTAAGGGAAAAGCCGTGAAAGCAGCCATGTTGTGGCACTTCTGCACTCCCTTTGGGATGCCTTTGGCAGATGAAGTAAGCCTGGAACTCAGGGCTTCCTGGTTAAAGAAATCCAAGCCCTAGGCTGAACCCTAACCCTAACCCTAGGCAGATAAATCAGCCTAGGTATAGGGATGGTGCCAAGGAAAAAGCTGTGAAAGCTGCCATGTTGTTGCACTTTTGTACTCCCCTTGGGATGCCTTGAACAGCTGCAGTGTGCCTGGAGCCCAGGGCTTCCCAGTTTCAAAAATCCTAGCCCTAGGCCTAAGCCTAACAGTAACCCTGGGAAAGTATGTCAGCCTGGTGTTAGGCTTCTTGCCAAGGAAAAAGCCGTGAAAGCAGCCATGTTGTGGCACTTTTGCACTCCCTTTTGGATGCCTTTCACAGCTCCAGTGTGCCTGGAACTCAGGGCTTCCTGCTTTTAAAAATCCTAGCCCTAGGCCGAACCCCAACCCTAAGACGAGAAAGGCAAATCAGCCAGGAATTAGGCATGTCCCCAAGGAAAAAGCTGTGGAGGCAGGCATGTTGTGGTACTTTTGCGCTCTTCTTGGCTAGTCCTTCGCAGCTGCTGTGTTCTTGGAACTCAGGGCTTTCTGGTTAATAGAGCCCTTACCCTAGGCGTAACTCAAACCTTAACCCTAGGAAGGAAAATCAGCCTATGGTTTGGGATGGTCTCATGGAAATATCAGTGGTGGCAGCCAAGTTGCGTCACTTTTGCGCTCCCCTTGGGATGCCTTTTGCAGCTGCAGTGTGCCTGGAGCCCAGGGCTTCCTGGTTTTAAAAGTCCTAGGCCTAAGCCTAACAGTAACCCTAGGAAGGTAAATCAGCCGGGTATTAGGGTTCTTCCTAAGGGAAAAGCCGTGAAAGCAGCCATGTTGTGGCACTTCTGCACTCCCTTTGGGATGCCTTTGGCAGATGAAGTAAGCCTGGAACTCAGGGCTTCCTGGTTAAAAAAATTCAAGCCCTAGGCTGAACCCTAACCCTAACCCTAGGCAGATAAATCAGCCTAGGTATAGGGATGGTGCCAAGGAAAAAGCTGTGAAAGCTGCCATGTTGTTGCACTTTTGTACTCCCCTTGGGATGCCTTGAACAGCTGCAGTGTGCCTGGAGCTAAGGGCTTCCTAGTTTCAAAAATCCTAGCCCTAGGCCTAAGCCTAACAGTAACCCTGGGAAAGTAAATCAGCCTGATGTTAGGCTTCTTGCCAAGGAAAAAGCCGTGAAAGCAGCCATGTTGTGGCACTTTTGCACTCCCTTTTGGATGCCTTTCACAGCTCCAGTGTGCCTGGAACTCAGGGCTTCCTGCTTTTAAAAATCCTAGCCCTAGGCCGAACCCCAACCCTAAGACGAGAAAGGCAAATCAGCCAGGAATTAGGCATGTCCCCAAGGAAAAAGCTGTGGAGGCAGGCATGTTGTGCTACTTTTGCGCTCTTCTTGGCTAGTCCTTCGCAGCTGCTGTGTTCTTGGAACTCAGGGCTTTCTGGTTAATAGAACCCTTACCCTAGGCGTAACTCAAACCTTAACCCTAGGAAGGAAAATCAGCCTATGGTTCGGGATGGTCTCATGGAAATATCAGTGGTGGCAGCCAAGTTGCGTCACTTTTGCGCTCCCCTTGGGATGCCTTTTGCAGCTGCAGTGTGCCTGGAGCCCAGGGCTTCCTGGTTTTAAAAGTCCTAGGCCTAAGCCTAACAGTAACCCTAGGAAGGTAAATCAGCCGGGTATTAGGGTTCTTCCTAAGGGAAAAGCCGTGAAAGCAGCCATGTTGTGGCACTTCTGCACTCCCTTTGGGATGCCTTTGGCAGATGAAGTAAGCCTGGAACTCAGGGCTTCCTGGTTAAAGAAATCCAAGCCCTAGGCTGAACCCTAACCCTAACCCTAGGCAGATAAATCAGCCTAGGTATAGGGATGGTGCCAAGGAAAAAGCTGTGAAAGCTGCCATGTTGTTGCACTTTTGTACTCCCCTTGGGATGCCTTGAACAGCTGCAGTGTGCCTGGAGCCCAGGGCTTCCTAGTTTCAAAAATCCTAGCCCTAGGCGTAAGCCTAACAGTAACCCTGGGAAAGTATGTCAGCCTGGTGTTAGGCTTCTTGCCAAGGAAAAAGCCGTGAAAGCAGCCATGTTGTGGCACTTTTGCACTCCCTTTTGGATGCCTTTCACAGCTCCAGTGTGCCTGGAACTCAGGGCTTCCTGCTTTTAAAAATCCTAGCCCTAGGCCGAACCCCAACCCTAAGACGAGAAAGGCAAATCAGCCAGGAATTAGGCATGTCCCTAAGGAAAAAGCTGTGGAGGCAGGCATGTTGTGGTACTTTTGCGCTCTTCTTGGCTAGTCCTTCGCAGCTGCTGTGTTCTTGGAACTCAGGGCTTTCTGGTTAATAGAGCCCTTACCCTAGGCGTAACTCAAACCTTAACCCTAGGAAGGAAAATCAACCTATGGTTTGGGATGGTCTCATGGAAATATCAGTGGTGGCAGCCAAGTTGCGTCACTTTTGCGCTCCCCTTGGGATGCCTTTTGCAGCTGCAGTGTGCCTGGAGCCCAGGGCTTCCTGGTTTTAAAAGTCCTAGGCCTAAGCCTAACAGTAACCCTAGGAAGGTAAATCAGCCGGGTATTAGGGTTCTTCCTAAGGGAAAAGCCGTGAAAGCAGCCATGTTGTGGCACTTCTGCACTCCCTTTGGGATGCCTTTGGCAGATGAAGTAAGCCTGGAACTCAGGGCTTCCTGGTTAAAGAAATCCAAGCCCTAGGCTGAACCCTAACCCTAACCCTAGGCAGATAAATCAGCCTAGGTATAGGGATGGTGCCAAGGAAAAAGCTGTGAAAGCTGCCATGTTGTTGCACTTTTGTACTCCCCTTGGGATGCCTTGAACAGCTGCAGTGTGCCTGGAGCTAAGGGCTTCCTAGTTTCAAAAATCCTAGCCCTAGGCCTAAGCCTAACAGTAACCCTGGGAAAGTAAATCAGCCTGATGTTAGGCTTCTTGCCAAGGAAAAAGCCGTGAAAGCAGCCATGTTGTGGCACTTTTGCACTCCCTTTTGGATGCCTTTCACAGCTCCAGTGTGCCTGGAACTCAGGGCTTCCTGCTTTTAAAAATCCTAGCCCTAGGCCGAACCCCAACCCTAAGACGAGAAAGGCAAATCAGCCAGGAATTAGGCATGTCCCCAAGGAAAAAGCTGTGGAGGCAGGCATGTTGTGGTACTTTTGCGCTCTTCTTGGCTAGTCCTTCGCAGCTGCTGTGTTCTTGGAACTCAGGGCTTTCTGGTTAATAGAACCCTTACCCTAGGCGTAACTCAAACCTTAACCCTAGGAAGGAAAATCAACCTATGGTTCGGGATGGTCTCATGGAAATATCAGTGGTGGCAGCCAAGTTGCGTCACTTTTGCGCTCCCCTTGGGATGCCTTTTGCAGCTGCAGTGTGCCTGGAGCCCAGGGCTTCCTGGTTTTAAAAGTCCTAGGCCTAAGCCTAACAGTAACCCTAGGAAGGTAAATCAGCCGGGTATTAGGGTTCTTCCTAAGGGAAAAGCCGTGAAAGCAGCCATGTTGTGGCACTTCTGCACTCCCTTTGGGATGCCTTTGGCAGATGAAGTAAGCCTGGAACTCAGGGCTTCCTGGTTAAAAAAATTCAAGCCCTAGGCTGAACCCTAACCCTAACCCTAGGCAGATAAATCAGCCTAGGTATAGGGATGGTGCCAAGGAAAAAGCTGTGAAAGCTGCCATGTTGTTGCACTTTTGTACTCCCCTTGGGATGCCTTGAACAGCTGCAGTGTGCCTGGAGCTAAGGGCTTCCTAGTTTCAAAAATCCTAGCCCTAGGCCTAAGCCTAACAGTAACCCTGGGAAAGTAAATCAGCCTGCTGTTAGGCTTCTTGCCAAGGAAAAAGCCGTGAAAGCAGCCATGTTGTGGCACTTTTGCACTCCCTTTTGGATGCCTTTCACAGCTCCAGTGTGCCTGGAAATCAGGGCTTCCTGCTTTTAAAAATCCTAGCCCTAGGCCGAACCCCAACCCTAAGACGAGAAAGGCAAATCAGCCAGGAATTAGGCATGTCCCCAAGGAAAAAGCTGTGGAGGCAGGCATGTTGTGGTACTTTTGCGCTCTTCTTGGCTAGTCCTTCGCAGCTGCTGTGTTCTTGGAACTCAGGGCTTTCTGGTTAATAGAGCCCTTACCCTAGGCGTAACTCAAACCTTAACCCTAGGAAGGAAAATCAGCCTATGGTTCGGGATGGTCTCATGGAAATATCAGTGGTGGCAGCCAAGTTGCGTCACTTTTGCGCTCCCCTTGGGATGCCTTTTGCAGCTGCAGTGTGCCTGGAGCCCAGGGCTTCCTGGTTTTAAAAGTCCTAGGCCTAAGCCTAACAGTAACCCTAGGAAGGTAAATCAGCCGGGTATTAGGGTTCTTCCTAAGGGAAAAGCCGTGAAAGCAGCCATGTTGTGGCACTTCTGCACTCCCTTTGGGATGCCTTTGGCAGATGAAGTAAGCCTGGAACTCAGGGCTTCCTGGTTAAAGAAATCCAAGCCCTAGGCTGAACCCTAACCCTAGGCAGATAAATCAGCCTAGGTATAGGGATGGTGCCAAGGAAAAAGCTGTGAAAGCTGCCATGTTGTTGCACTTTTGTACTCCCCTTGGGATGCCTTGAACAGCTGCAGTGTGCCTGGAGCCCAGGGCTTCCCAGTTTCAAAAATCCTAGCCCTAGGCCTAAGCCTAACAGTAACCCTGGGAAAGTATGTCAGCCTGGTGTTAGGCTTCTTGCCAAGGAAAAAGCCGTGAAAGCAGCCATGTTGTGGCACTTTTGCACTCCCTTTTGGATGCCTTTCACAGCTCCAGTGTGCCTGGAACTCAGGGCTTCCTGCTTTTAAAAATCCTAGCCCTAGGCCGAACCCCAACCCTAAGACGAGAAAGGCAAATCAGCCAGGAATTAGGCATGTCCCCAAGGAAAAAGCTGTGGAGGCAGGCATGTTGTGGTACTTTTGCGCTCTTCTTGGCTAGTCCTTCGCAGCTGCTGTGTTCTTGGAACTCAGGGCTTTCTGGTTAATAGAACCCTTACCCTAGGCGTAACTCAAACCTTAACCCTAGGAAGGAAAATCAACCTATGGTTCGGGATGGTCTCATGGAAATATCAGTGGTGGCAGCCAAGTTGCGTCACTTTTGCGCTCCCCTTGGGATGCCTTTTGCAGCTGCAGTGTGCCTGGAGCCCAGGGCTTCCTGGTTTTAAAAGTCCTAGGCCTAAGCCTAACAGTAACCCTAGGAAGGTAAATCAGCCGGGTATTAGGGTTCTTCCTAAGGGAAAAGCCGTGAAAGCAGCCATGTTGTGGCACTTCTGCACTCCCTTTGGGATGCCTTTGGCAGATGAAGTAAGCCTGGAACTCAGGGCTTCCTGGTTAAAAAAATTCAAGCCCTAGGCTGAACCCTAACCCTAACCCTAGGCAGATAAATCAGCCTAGGTATAGGGATGGTGCCAAGGAAAAAGCTGTGAAAGCTGCCATGTTGTTGCACTTTTGTACTCCCCTTGGGATGCCTTGAACAGCTGCAGTGTGCCTGGAGCTAAGGGCTTCCTAGTTTCAAAAATCCTAGCCCTAGGCCTAAGCCTAACAGTAACCCTGGGAAAGTAAATCAGCCTGATGTTAGGCTTCTTGCCAAGGAAAAAGCCGTGAAAGCAGCCATGTTGTGGCACTTTTGCACTCCCTTTTGGATGCCTTTCACAGCTCCAGTGTGCCTGGAACTCAGGGCTTCCTGCTTTTAAAAATCCTAGCCCTAGGCCGAACCCCAACCCTAAGACGAGAAAGGCAAATCAGCCAGGAATTAGGCATGTCCCCAAGGAAAAAGCTGTGGAGGCAGGCATGTTGTGGTACTTTTGCGCTCTTCTTGGCTAGTCCTTCGCAGCTGCTGTGTTCTTGGAACTCAGGGCTTTCTGGTTAATAGAGCCCTTACCCTAGGCGTAACTCAAACCTTAACCCTAGGAAGGAAAATCAGCCTATGGTTCGGGATGGTCTCATGGAAATATCAGTGGTGGCAGCCAAGTTGCGTCACTTTTGCGCTCCCCTTGGGATGCCTTTTGCAGCTGCAGTGTGCCTGGAGCCCAGGGCTTCCTGGTTTTAAAAGTCCTAGGCCTAAGCCTAACAGTAACCCTAGGAAGGTAAATCAGCCGGGTATTAGGGTTCTTCCTAAGGGAAAAGCCGTGAAAGCAGCCATGTTGTGGCACTTCTGCACTCCCTTTGGGATGCCTTTGGCAGATGAAGTAAGCCTGGAACTCAGGGCTTCCTGGTTAAAGAAATCCAAGCCCTAGGCTGAACCCTAACCCTAGGCAGATAAATCAGCCTAGGTATAGGGATGGTGCCAAGGAAAAAGCTGTGAAAGCTGCCATGTTGTTGCACTTTTGTACTCCCCTTGGGATGCCTTGAACAGCTGCAGTGTGCCTGGAGCCCAGGGCTTCCCAGTTTCAAAAATCCTAGCCCTAGGCCTAAGCCTAACAGTAACCCTGGGAAAGTATGTCAGCCTGGTGTTAGGCTTCTTGCCAAGGAAAAAGCCGTGAAAGCAGCCATGTTGTGGCACTTTTGCACTCCCTTTTGGATGCCTTTCACAGCTCCAGTGTGCCTGGAACTCAGGGCTTCCTGCTTTTAAAAATCCTAGCCCTAGGCCGAACCCCAACCCTAAGACGAGAAAGGCAAATCAGCCAGGAATTAGGCATGTCCCCAAGGAAAAAGCTGTGGAGGCAGGCATGTTGTGGTACTTTTGCGCTCTTCTTGGCTAGTCCTTCGCAGCTGCTGTGTTCTTGGAACTCAGGGCTTTCTGGTTAATAGAGCCCTTACCCTAGGCGTAACTCAAACCTTAAGCCTAGGAAGGAAAATCAACCTATGGTTCGGGATGGTCTCATGGAAATATCAGTGGTGGCAGCCAAGTTGCGTCACTTTTGCGCTCCCCTTGGGATGCCTTTCGCAGCTGCAGTGTGCCTGGAGCCCAGGGCTTCCTGGTTTTAAAAGTCCTAGGCCTAAGCCTAACAGTAACCCTAGGAAGGTAAATCAGCCGGGTATTAGGGTTCTTCCTAAGGGAAAAGCCGTGAAAGCAGCCATGTTGTGGCACTTCTGCACTCCCTTTGGGATGCCTTTGGCAGATGAAGTAAGCCTGGAACTCAGGGCTTCCTGGTTAAAGAAATCCAAGCCCTAGGCTGAACCCTAACCCTAACCCTAGGCAGATAAATCAGCCTAGGTATAGGGATGGTGCCAAGGAAAAAGCTGTGAAAGCTGCCATGTTGTTGCACTTTTGTACTCCCCTTGGGATGCCTTGAACAGCTGCAGTGTGCCTGGAGCTAAGGGCTTCCTAGTTTCAAAAATCCTAGCCCTAGGCCTAAGCCTAACAGTAACCCTGGGAAAGTAAATCAGCCTGATGTTAGGCTTCTTGCCAAGGAAAAAGCCGTGAAAGCAGCCATGTTGTGGCACTTTTGCACTCCCTTTTGGATGCCTTTCACAGCTCCAGTGTGCCTGGAACTCAGGGCTTCCTGCTTTTAAAAATCCTAGCCCTAGGCCGAACCCCAACCCTAAGACGAGAAAGGCAAATCAGCCAGGAATTAGGCATGTCCCCAAGGAAAAAGCTGTGGAGGCAGGCATGTTGTGGTACTTTTGCGCTCTTCTTGGCTAGTCCTTCGCAGCTGCTGTGTTCTTGGAACTCAGGGCTTTCTGGTTAATAGAGCCCTTACCCTAGGTGTAACTCAAACCTTAACCCTAGGAAGGAAAATCAACCTATGGTTCGGGATGGTCTCATGGAAATATCAGTGGTGGCAGCCAAGTTGCGTCACTTTTGCGCTCCCCTTGGGATGCCTTTTGCAGCTGCAGTGTGCCTGGAGCCCAGGGCTTCCTGGTTTTAAAAGTCCTAGGCCTAAGCCTAACAGTAACCCTAGGAAGGTAAATCAGCCGGGTATTAGGGTTCTTCCTAAGGGAAAAGCCGTGAAAGCAGCCATGTTGTGGCACTTCTGCACTCCCTTTGGGATGCCTTTGGCAGATGAAGTAAGCCTGGAACTCAGGGCTTCCTGGTTAAAGAAATCCAAGCCCTAGGCTGAACCCTAACCCTAACCCTAGGCAGATAAATCAGCCTAGGTATAGGGATGGTGCCAAGGAAAAAGCTGTGAAAGCTGCCATGTTGTTGCACTTTTGTACTCCCCTTGGGATGCCTTGAACAGCTGCAGTGTGCCTGGAGCCCAGGGCTTCCCAGTTTCAAAAATCCTAGCCCTAGGCCTAAGCCTAACAGTAACCCTGGGAAAGTATGTCAGCCTGGTGTTAGGCTTCTTGCCAAGGAAAAAGCCGTGAAAGCAGCCATGTTGTGGCACTTTTGCACTCCCTTTTGGATGCCTTTCACAGCTCCAGTGTGCCTGGAACTCAGGGCTTCCTGCTTTTAAAAATCCTAGCCCTAGGCCGAACCCCAACCCTAAGACGAGAAAGGCAAATCAGCCAGGAATTAGGCATGTCCCCAAGGAAAAAGCTGTGGAGGCAGGCATGTTGTGGTACTTTTGCGCTCTTCTTGGCTAGTCCTTCGCAGCTGCTGTGTTCTTGGAACTCAGGGCTTTCTGGTTAATAGAGCCCTTACCCTAGGCGTAACTCAAACCTTAACCCTAGGAAGGAAAATCAGCCTATGGTTTGGGATGGTCTCATGGAAATATCAGTGGTGGCAGCCAAGTTGCGTCACTTTTGCGCTCCCCTTGGGATGCCTTTTGCAGCTGCAGTGTGCCTGGAGCCCAGGGCTTCCTGGTTTTAAAAGTCCTAGGCCTAAGCCTAACAGTAACCCTAGGAAGGTAAATCAGCCGGGTATTAGGGTTCTTCCTAAGGGAAAAGCCGTGAAAGCAGCCATGTTGTGGCACTTCTGCACTCCCTTTGGGATGCCTTTGGCAGATGAAGTAAGCCTGGAACTCAGGGCTTCCTGGTTAAAAAAATTCAAGCCCTAGGCTGAACCCTAACCCTAACCCTAGGCAGATAAATCAGCCTAGGTATAGGGATGGTGCCAAGGAAAAAGCTGTGAAAGCTGCCATGTTGTTGCACTTTTGTACTCCCCTTGGGATGCCTTGAACAGCTGCAGTGTGCCTGGAGCCCAGGGCTTCCTAGTTTTAAAAATCCTAGCCCTAGACCTAAGCCTAACAGTAACCCTGGGAAAGTATGTCAGCCTGGTGTTAGGCTTCTTGCCAAGGAAAAAGCCGTGAAAGCAGCCATGTTGTGGCACTTTTGCACTCCCTTTTGGATGCCTTTCACAGCTCCAGTGTGCCTGGAACTCAGGGCTTCCTGCTTTTAAAAATCCTAGCCCTAGGCCGAACCCCAACCCTAAGACGAGAAAGGCAAATCAGCCAGGAATTAGGCATGTCCCCAAGGAAAAAGCTGTGGAGGCAGGCATGTTGTGCTACTTTTGCGCTCTTCTTGGCTAGTCCTTCGCAGCTGCTGTGTTCTTGGAACTCAGGGCTTTCTGGTTAATAGAGCCCTTACCCTAGGCGTAACTCAAACCTTAACCCTAGGAAGGAAAATCAGCCTATGGTTCGGGATGGTCTCATGGAAATATCAGTGGTGGCAGCCAAGTTGCGTCACTTTTGCGCTCCCCTTGGGATGCCTTTCGCAGCTGCAGTGTGCCTGGAGCCCAGGGCTTCCTGGTTTTAAAAGTCCTAGGCCTAAGCCTAACAGTAACCCTAGGAAGGTAAATCAGCCGGGTATTAGGGTTCTTCCTAAGGGAAAAGCCGTGAAAGCAGCCATGTTGTGGCACTTCTGCACTCCCTTTGGGATGCCTTTGGCAGATGAAGTAAGCCTGGAACTCAGGGCTTCCTGGTTAAAGAAATCCAAGCCCTAGGCTGAACCCTAACCCTAACCCTAGGCAGATAAATCAGCCTAGGTATAGGGATGGTGCCAAGGAAAAAGCTGTGAAAGCTGCCATGTTGTTGCACTTTTGTACTCCCCTTGGGATGCCTTGAACAGCTGCAGTGTGCCTGGAGCCCAGGGCTTCCCAGTTTCAAAAATCCTAGCCCTAGGCCTAAGCCTAACAGTAACCCTGGGAAAGAATGTCAGCCTGGTGTTAGGCTTCTTGCCAAGGAAAAAGCCGTGAAAGCAGCCATGTTGTGGCACTTTTGCACTCCCTTTTGGATGCCTTTCACAGCTCCAGTGTGCCTGGAACTCAGGGCTTCCTGCTTTTAAAAATCCTAGCCCTAGGCCGAACCCCAACCCTAAGACGAGAAAGGCAAATCAGCCAGGAATTAGGCATGTCCCCAAGGAAAAAGCTGTGGAGGCAGGCATGTTGTGGTACTTTTGCGCTCTTCTTGGCTAGTCCTTCGCAGCTGCTGTGTTCTTGGAACTCAGGGCTTTCTGGTTAATAGAGCCCTTACCCTAGGCGTAACTCAAACCTTAACCCTAGGAAGGAAAATCAGCCTATGGTTTGGGATGGTCTCATGGAAATATCAGTGGTGGCAGCCAAGTTGCGTCACTTTTGCGCTCCCCTTGGGATGCCTTTTGCAGCTGCAGTGTGCCTGGAGCCCAGGGCTTCCTGGTTAAAAAAATTCAAGCCCTAGGCTGAACCCTAACCCTAACCCTAGGCAGATAAATCAGCCTAGGTATAGGGATGGTGCCAAGGAAAAAGCTGTGAAAGCTGCCATGTTGTTGCACTTTTGTACTCCCCTTGGGATGCCTTGAACAGCTGCAGTGTGCCTGGAGCCCAGGGCTTCCTAGTTTTAAAAATCCTAGCCCTAGGCCTAAGCCTAACAGTAACCCTGGGAAAGTATGTCAGCCTGGTCTTAGGCTTCTTGCCAAGGAAAAAGCCGTGAAAGCAGCCATGTTGTGGCACTTTTGCACTCCCTTTTGGATGCCTTTCACAGCTGCAGTGTGCCTGGAACTCAGGGCTTCCTGCTTTTAAAAATCCTAGCCCTAGGCCGAACCCCAACCCTAAGACGAGAAAGGCAAATCAGCCAGGAATTAGGCATGTCCCCAAGGAAAAAGCTGTGGAGGCAGGCATGTTGTGGTACTTTTGCGCTCTTCTTGGCTAGTCCTTCGCAGCTGCTGTGTTCTTGGAACTCAGGGCTTTCTGGTTAATAGAGCCCTTACCCTAGGCGTAACTCAAACCTTAACCCTAGGAAGGAAAATCAGCCTATGGTTCGGGATGGTCTCATGGAAATATCAGTGGTGGCAGCCAAGTTGCGTCACTTTTGCGCTCCCCTTGGGATGCCTTTCGCAGCTGCAGTGTGCCTGGAGCACAGGGCTTCCTGGTTTTAAAAGTCCTCGGCCTAAGCCTAACAGTAACCCTAGGAAGGTAAATCAGCCGGGTATTAGGGTTCTTCCTAAGGGAAAAGCCGTGAAAGCAGCCATGTTGTGGCACTTCTGCACTCCCTTTGGGATGCCTTTGGCAGATGAAGTAAGCCTGGAACTCAGGGCTTCCTGGTTAAAGAAATCCAAGCCCTAGGCTGAACTCTAACCCTAACCGTAGGCAGATAAATCAGCCTAGGTATAGGGATGGTGCCAAGGAAAAAGCTGTGAAAGCTGCCATGTTGTTGCACTTTTGTACTCCCCTTGGGATGCCTTGAACAGCTGCAGTGTGCCTGGAGCTAAGGGCTTCCTAGTTTCAAAAATCCTAGCCCTAGGCCTAAGCCTAACAGTAACCCTGGGAAAGTAAATCAGCCTGATGTTAGGCTTCTTGCCAAGGAAAAAGCCGTGAAAGCAGCCATGTTGTGGCACTTTTGCACTCCCTTTTGGATGCCTTTCACAGCTCCAGTGTGCCTGGAACTCAGGGCTTCCTGCTTTTAAAAATCCTAGCCCTAGGCCGAACCCCAACCCTAAGACGAGAAAGGCAAATCAGCCATGAATTAGGCATGTCCCGAAGGAAAAAGCTGTGGAGGCAGGCATGTTGTGGTACTTTTGCGCTCTTCTTGGCTAGTCCTTCGCAGCTGCTGTGTTCTTGGAACTCAGGGCTTTCTGGTTAATAGAGCCCTTACCCTAGGCGTAACTCAAACCTTAACCCTAGGAAGGAAAATCAGCCTATGGTTCGGGATGGTCTCATGGAAATATCAGTGGTGGCAGCCAAGTTGCGTCACTTTTGCGCTCCCCTTGGGATGCCTTTTGCAGCTGCAGTGTGCCTGGAGCCCAGGGCTTCCTGGTTTTAAAAGTCCTAGGCCTAAGCCTAACAGTAACCCTAGGAAGGTAAATCAGCCGGGTATTAGGGTTCTTCCTAAGGGAAAAGCCGTGAAAGCAGCCATGTTGTGGCACTTCTGCACTCCCTTTGGGATGCCTTTGGCAGATGAAGTAAGCCTGGAACTCAGGGCTTCCTGGTTAAAGAAATCCAAGCCCTAGGCTGAACCCTAACCCTAACCCTAGGCAGATAAATCAGCCTAGGTATAGGGATGGTGCCAAGGAAAAAGCTGTGAAAGCTGCCATGTTGTTGCACTTTTGTACTCCCCTTGGGATGCCTTGAACAGCTGCAGTGTGCCTGGAGCCCAGGGCTTCCTAGTTTCAAAAATCCTAGCCCTAGGCGTAAGCCTAACAGTAACCCTGGGAAAGTATGTCAGCCTGGTGTTAGGCTTCTTGCCAAGGAAAAAGCCGTGAAAGCAGCCATGTTGTGGCACTTTTGCACTCCCTTTTGGATGCCTTTCACAGCTGCAGTGTGCCTGGAACTCAGGGCTTCCTGCTTTTAAAAATCCTAGCCCTAGGCCGAACCCCAACCCTAAGACGAGAAAGGCAAATCAGCCAGGAATTAGGCATGTCCCTAAGGAAAAAGCTGTGGAGGCAGGCATGTTGTGGTACTTTTGCGCTCTTCTTGGCTAGTCCTTCGCAGCTGCTGTGTTCTTGGAACTCAGGGCTTTCTGGTTAATAGAGCCCTTACCCTAGGCGTAACTCAAACCTTAACCCTAGGAAGGAAAATCAACCTATGGTTCGGGATGGTCTCATGGAAATATCAGTGGTGGCAGCCAAGTTGCGTCACTTTTGCGCTCCCCTTGGGATGCCTTTCGCAGCTGCAGTGTGCCTGGAGCCCAGGGCTTCCTGGTTTTAAAAGTCCTAGGCCTAAGCCTAACAGTAACCCTAGGAAGGTAAATCAGCCGGGTATTAGGGTTCTTCCTAAGGGAAAAGCCGTGAAAGCAGCCATGTTGTGGCACTTCTGCACTCCCTTTGGGATGCCTTTGGCAGATGAAGTAAGCCTGGAACTCAGGGCTTCCTGGTTAAAAAAATTCAAGCCCTAGGCTGAACCCTAACCCTAACCCTAGGCAGATAAATCAGCCTAGGTATAGGGATGGTGCCAAGGAAAAAGCTGTGAAAGCTGCCATGTTGTTGCACTTTTGTACTCCCCTTGGGATGCCTTGAACAGCAGCAGTGTGCCTGGAGCTAAGGGCTTCCTAGTTTCAAAAATCCTAGCCCTAGGCCTAAGCCTAACAGTAACCCTGGGAAAGTAAATCAGCCTGATGTTAGGCTTCTTGCCAAGGAAAAAGCCGTGAAAGCAGCCATGTTGTGGCACTTTTGCACTCCCTTTTGGATGCCTTTCACAGCTCCAGTGTGCCTGGAACTCAGGGCTTCCTGCTTTTAAAAATCCTAGCCCTAGGCCGAACCCCAACCCTAAGACGAGAAAGGCAAATCAGCCAGGAATTAGGCATGTCCCCAAGGAAAAAGCTGTGGAGGCAGGCATGTTGTGGTACTTTTGCGCTCTTCTTGGCTAGTCCTTAGCAGCTGCTGTGTTCTTGGAACTCAGGGCTTTCTGGTTAATAGAACCCTTACCCTAGGCGTAACTCAAACCTTAACCCTAGGAAGGAAAATCAACCTATGGTTCGGGATGGTCTCATGGAAATATCAGTGGTGGCAGCCAAGTTGCGTCACTTTTGCGCTCCCCTTGGGATGCCTTTTGCAGCTGCAGTGTGCCTGGAGCCCAGGGCTTCCTGGTTTTAAAAGTCCTAGGCCTAAGCCTAACAGTAACCCTAGGAAGGTAAATCAGCCGGGTATTAGGGTTCTTCCTAAGGGAAAAGCCGTGAAAGCAGCCATGTTGTGGCACTTCTGCACTCCCTTTGGGATGCCTTTGGCAGATGAAGTAAGCCTGGAACTCAGGGCTTCCTGGTTAAAAAAATTCAAGCCCTAGGCTGAACCCTAACCCTAACCCTAGGCAGATAAATCAGCCTAGGTATAGGGATGGTGCCAAGGAAAAAGCTGTGAAAGCTGCCATGTTGTTGCACTTTTGTACTCCCCTTGGGATGCCTTGAACAGCTGCAGTGTGCCTGGAGCTAAGGGCTTCCTAGTTTCAAAAATCCTAGCCCTAGGCCTAAGCCTAACAGTAACCCTGGGAAAGTAAATCAGCCTGATGTTAGGCTTCTTGCCAAGGAAAAAGCCGTGAAAGCAGCCATGTTGTGGCACTTTTGCACTCCCTTTTGGATGCCTTTCACAGCTCCAGTGTGCCTGGAACTCAGGGCTTCCTGCTTTTAAAAATCCTAGCCCTAGGCCGAACCCCAACCCTAAGACGAGAAAGGCAAATCAGCCAGGAATTAGGCATGTCCCCAAGGAAAAAGCTGTGGAGGCAGGCATGTTGTGGTACTTTTGCGCTCTTCTTGGCTAGTCCTTAGCAGCTGCTGTGTTCTTGGAACTCAGGGCTTTCTGGTTAATAGAACCCTTACCCTAGGCGTAACTCAAACCTTAACCCTAGGAAGGAAAATCAACCTATGGTTCGGGATGGTCTCATGGAAATATCAGTGGTGGCAGCCAAGTTGCATCACTTTTGCGCTCCCCTTGGGATGCCTTTTGCAGCTGCAGTGTGCCTGGAGCCCAGGGCTTCCTGGTTTTAAAAGTCCTAGGCCTAAGCCTAACAGTAACCCTAGGAAGGTAAATCAGCCGGGTATTAGGGTTCTTCCTAAGGGAAAAGCCGTGAAAGCAGCCATGTTGTGGCACTTCTGCACTCCCTTTGGGATGCCTTTGGCAGATGAAGTAAGCCTGGAACTCAGGGCTTCCTGGTTAAAAAAATTCAAGCCCTAGGCTGAACCCTAACCCTAACCCTAGGCAGATAAATCAGCCTAGGTATAGGGATGGTGCCAAGGAAAAAGCTGTGAAAGCTGCCATGTTGTTGCACTTTTGTACTCCCCTTGGGATGCCTTGAACAGCTGCAGTGTGCCTGGAGCTAAGGGCTTCCTAGTTTCAAAAATCCTAGCCCTAGGCCTAAGCCTAACAGTAACCCTGGGAAAGTAAATCAGCCTGATGTTAGGCTTCTTGCCAAGGAAAAAGCCGTGAAAGCAGCCATGTTGTGGCACTTTTGCACTCCCTTTTGGATGCCTTTCACAGCTCCAGTGTGCCTGGAACTCAGGGCTTCCTGCTTTTAAAAATCCTAGCCCTAGGCCGAACCCCAACCCTAAGACGAGAAAGGCAAATCAGCCAGGAATTAGGCATGTCCCCAAGGAAAAAGCTGTGGAGGCAGGCATGTTGTGGTACTTTTGCGCTCTTCTTGGCTAGTCCTTCGCAGCTGCTGTGTTCTTGGAACTCAGGGCTTTCTGGTTAATAGAGCCCTTACCCTAGGCGTAACTCAAACCTTAACCCTAGGAAGGAAAATCAGCCTATGGTTCGGGATGGTCTCATGGAAATATCAGTGGTGGCAGCCAAGTTGCGTCACTTTTGCGCTCCCCTTGGGATGCCTTTTGCAGCTGCAGTGTGCCTGGAGCCCAGGGCTTCCTGGTTTTAAAAGTCCTAGGCCTAAGCCTAACAGTAACCCTAGGAAGGTAAATCAGCCGGGTATTAGGGTTCTTCCTAAGGGAAAAGCCGTGAAAGCAGCCATGTTGTGGCACTTCTGCACTCCCTTTGGGATGCCTTTGGCAGATGAAGTAAGCCTGGAACTCAGGGCTTCCTGGTTAAAGAAATCCAAGCCCTAGGCTGAACCCTAACCCTAACCCTAGGCAGATAAATCAGCCTAGGTATAGGGATGGTGCCAAGGAAAAAGCTGTGAAAGCTGCCATGTTGTTGCACTTTTGTACTCCCCTTGGGATGCCTTGAACAGCTGCAGTGTGCCTGGAGCTAAGGGCTTCCTAGTTTCAAAAATCCTAGCCCTAGGCCTAAGCCTAACAGTAACCCTGGGAAAGTAAATCAGCCTGATGTTAGGCTTCTTGCCAAGGAAAAAGCCGTGAAAGCAGCCATGTTGTGGCACTTTTGCACTCCCTTTTGGATGCCTTTCACAGCTCCAGTGTGCCTGGAACTCAGGGCTTCCTGCTTTTAAAAATCCTAGCCCTAGGCCGAACCCCAACCCTAAGACGAGAAAGGCAAATCAGCCAGGAATTAGGCATGTCCCCAAGGAAAAAGCTGTGGAGGCAGGCATGTTGTGGTACTTTTGCGCTCTTCTTGGCTAGTCCTTCGCAGCTGCTGTGTTCTTGGAACTCAGGGCTTTCTGGTTAATAGAACACTAACCCTAGGCGTAACTCAAACCTTAACCCTAGGAAGGAAAATCAGCCTATGGTTCGGGATGGTCTCATGGAAATATCAGTGGTGGCAGCCAAGTTGCGTCACTTTTGCGCTCCCCTTGGGATGCCTTTTGCAGCTGCAGTGTGCCTGGAGCCCAGGGCTTCCTGGTTTTAAAAGTCCTATAGGCCTAAGCCTAACAGTAACCCTAGGAAGGTAAATCAGCCGGGTATTAGGGTTCTTCCTAAGGGAAAAGCCGTGAAAGCAGCCATGTTGTGGCACTTCTGCACTCCCTTTGGGATGCCTTTGGCAGATGAAGTAAGCCTGGAACTCAGGGCTTCCTGGTTAAAGAAATCCAAGCCCTAGGCTGAACCCTAACCCTAACCCTAGGCAGATAAATCAGCCTAGGTATAGGGATGGTGCCAAGGAAAAAGCTGTGAAAGCTGCCATGTTGTTGCACTTTTGTACTCCCCTTGGGATGCCTTGAACAGCTGCAGTGTGCCTGGAGCCCAGGGCTTCCTAGTTTCAAAAATCCTAGCCCTAGGCCTAAGCCTAACAGTAACCCTGGGAAAGTAAATCAGCCTGATGTTAGGTTTCTTGCCAAGGAAAAAGCCGTGAAAGCAGCCATGTTGTGGCACTTTTGCACTCCCTTTTGGATGCCTTTCACAGCTCCAGTGTGCCTGGAACTCAGGGCTTCCTGCTTTTAAAAATCCTAGCCCTAGGCCGAACCCCAACCCTAAGACGAGAAAGGCAAATCAGCCAGGAATTAGGCATGTCCCCAAGGAAAAAGCTGTGGAGGCAGGCATGTTGTGGTACTTTTGCGCTCTTCTTGGCTAGTCCTTCGCAGCTGCTGTGTTCTTGGAACTCAGGGCTTTCTGGTTAATAGACCCTTACCCTAGGCGTAACTCAAACCTTAACCCTAGGAAGGAAAATCAGCCTATGGTTCGGGATGGTCTCATGGAAATATCAGTGGTGGCAGCCAAGTTGCGTCACTTTTGCGCTCCCCTTGGGATGCCTTTCGCAGCTGCAGTGTGCCTGGAGCCCAGGGCTTCCTGGTTTTAAAAGTCCTAGGCCTAAGCCTAACAGTAACCCTAGGAAGGTAAATCAGCCGGGTATTAGGGTTCTTCCTAAGGGAAAAGCCGTGAAAGCAGCCATGTTGTGGCACTTCTGCACTCCCTTTGGGATGCCTTTGGCAGATGAAGTAAGCCTGGAACTCAGGGCTTCCTGGTTAAAGAAATCCAAGCCCTAGGCTGAACCCTAACCCTAACCCTAGGCAGATAAATCAGCCTAGGTATAGGGATGGTGCCAAGGAAAAAGCTGTGAAAGCTGCCATGTTGTTGCACTTTTGTACTCCCCTTGGGATGCCTTGAACAGCTGCAGTGTGCCTGGAGCTAAGGGCTTCCTAGTTTCAAAAATCCTAGCCCTAGGCCTAAGCCTAACAGTAACCCTGGGAAGGTAAATCAGCCTGGTGTTAGGCGTCTTGCCAAGGAAAAAGCCGTGAGAGCAGCCATGTTGTGGCACTTTTGCACTCCCTTTTGGATGCCTTTCACAGCTCCAGTGTGCCTGGAATTCAGGGCTTCCTGCTTTTAAAAATCCTAGCCCTAGGCCGAACCCCAACCCTAAGACGAGAAAGGCAAATCAGCCAGGAATTAGGCATGTCCACAAGGAAAAAGCTGTGGAGGCAGGCATGTTGTGGTACTTTTGCGCTCTTCTTGGCTAGTCCTTCGCAGCTGCTGTGTTCTTGGAACTCAGGGCTTTCTGGTTAATAGAACCCTTACCCTAGGCGTAACTCAAACCTTAACCCTAGGAAGGAAAATCAGCCTATGTTTCGGGATGGTCTCATGGAAATATCAGTGGTGGCAGCCAAGTTGCGTCACTTTTGCGCTCCCCTTGGGATGCCTTTCGCAGCTGCAGTGTGCCTGGAGCCCAGGGCTTCCTGGTTTTAAAAGTCCTAGGCCTAAGCCTAACAGTAACCCTAGGAAGGTAAATCAGCCGGGTATTAGGGTTCTTCCTAAGGGAAAAGCCGTGAAAGCAGCCATGTTGTGGCACTTCTGCACTCCCTTTGGGATGCCTTTGGCAGATGAAGTAAGCCTGGAACTCAGGGCTTCCTGGTTAAAGAAATCCAAGCCCTAGGCTGAACTCTAACCCTAACCGTAGGCAGATAAATCAGCCTAGGTATAGGGATGGTGCCAAGGAAAAAGCTGTGAAAGCTGCCATGTTGTTGCACTTTTGTACTCCCCTTGGGATGCCTTGAACAGCTGCAGTGTGCCTGGAGCTAAGGGCTTCCTAGTTTCAAAAATCCTAGCCCTAGGCCTAAGCCTAACAGTAACCCTGGGAAAGTATGTCAGCCTGGTGTTAGGCTTCTTGCCAAGGAAAAAGCCGTGAAAGCAGCCATGTTGTGGCACTTTTGCACTCCCTTTTGGATGCCTTTCACAGCTCCAGTGTGCCTGGAACTCAGGGCTTCCTGCTTTTAAAAATCCTAGCCCTAGGCCGAACCCCAACCCTAAGACGAGAAAGGCAAATCAGCCAGGAATTAGGCATGTCCCCAAGGAAAAAGCTGTGGAGGCAGGCATGTTGTGGTACTTTTGCGCTCTTCTTGGCTAGTCCTTCGCAGCTGCTGTGTTCTTGGAACTCAGGGCTTTCTGGTTAATAGAGCCCTTACCCTAGGCGTAACTCAAACCTTAACCCTAGGAAGGAAAATCAACCTATGGTTCGGGATGGTCTCATGGAAATATCAGTGGTGGCAGCCAAGTTGCATCACTTTTGCGCTCCCCTTGGGATGCCTTTCACAGCTGCAGTGTGCCTGGAGCCCAGGGCTTCCTGGTTTTAAAAGTCCTAGGCCTAAGCCTAACAGTAACCCTAGGAAGGTAAATCAGCCGGGTATTAGGGTTCTTCCTAAGGGAAAAGCCGTGAAAGCAGCCATGTTGTGGCACTTCTGCACTCCCTTTGGGATGCCTTTGGCAGATGAAGTAAGCCTGGAACTCAGGGCTTCCTGGTTAAAGAAATCCAAGCCCTAGGCTGAACCCTAACCCTAACCCTAGGCAGATAAATCAGCCTAGGTATAGGGATGGTGCCAAGGAAAAAGCTGTGAAAGCTGCCATGTTGTTGCACTTTTGTACTCCCCTTGGGATGCCTTGAACAGCTGCAGTGTGCCTGGAGCCCAGGGCTTCCTAGTTTCAAAAATCCTAGCCCTAGGCCTAAGCCTAACAGTAACCCTGGGAAAGTAAATCAGCCTGATGTTAGGTTTCTTGCCAAGGAAAAAGCCGTGAAAGCAGCCATGTTGTGGCACTTTTGCACTCCCTTTTGGATGCCTTTCACAGCTCCAGTGTGCCTGGAACTCAGGGCTTCCTGCTTTTAAAAATCCTAGCCCTAGGCCGAACCCCAACCCTAAGACGAGAAAGGCAAATCAGCCAGGAATTAGGCATGTCCCCAAGGAAAAAGCTGTGGAGGCAGGCATGTTGTGGTACTTTTGCGCTCTTCTTGGCTAGTCCTTCGCAGCTGCTGTGTTCTTGGAACTCAGGGCTTTCTGGTTAATAGACCCTTACCCTAGGCGTAACTCAAACCTTAACCCTAGGAAGGAAAATCAGCCTATGGTTCGGGATGGTCTCATGGAAATATCAGTGGTGGCAGCCAAGTTGCGTCACTTTTGCGCTCCCCTTGGGATGCCTTTCGCAGCTGCAGTGTGCCTGGAGCCCAGGGCTTCCTGGTTTTAAAAGTCCTAGGCCTAAGCCTAACAGTAACCCTAGGAAGGTAAATCAGCCGGGTATTAGGGTTCTTCCTAAGGGAAAAGCCGTGAAAGCAGCCATGTTGTGGCACTTCTGCACTCCCTTTGGGATGCCTTTGGCAGATGAAGTAAGCCTGGAACTCAGGGCTTCCTGGTTAAAGAAATCCAAGCCCTAGGCTGAACCCTAACCCTAACCCTAGGCAGATAAATCAGCCTAGGTATAGGGATGGTGCCAAGGAAAAAGCTGTGAAAGCTGCCATGTTGTTGCACTTTTGTACTCCCCTTGGGATGCCTTGAACAGCTGCAGTGTGCCTGGAGCTAAGGGCTTCCTAGTTTCAAAAATCCTAGCCCTAGGCCTAAGCCTAACAGTAACCCTGGGAAGGTAAATCAGCCTGGTGTTAGGCGTCTTGCCAAGGAAAAAGCCGTGAGAGCAGCCATGTTGTGGCACTTTTGCACTCCCTTTTGGATGCCTTTCACAGCTCCAGTGTGCCTGGAATTCAGGGCTTCCTGCTTTTAAAAATCCTAGCCCTAGGCCGAACCCCAACCCTAAGACGAGAAAGGCAAATCAGCCAGGAATTAGGCATGTCCACAAGGAAAAAGCTGTGGAGGCAGGCATGTTGTGGTACTTTTGCGCTCTTCTTGGCTAGTCCTTCGCAGCTGCTGTGTTCTTGGAACTCAGGGCTTTCTGGTTAATAGAACCCTTACCCTAGGCGTAACTCAAACCTTAACCCTAGGAAGGAAAATCAGCCTATGTTTCGGGATGGTCTCATGGAAATATCAGTGGTGGCAGCCAAGTTGCGTCACTTTTGCGCTCCCCTTGGGATGCCTTTCGCAGCTGCAGTGTGCCTGGAGCCCAGGGCTTCCTGGTTTTAAAAGTCCTAGGCCTAAGCCTAACAGTAACCCTAGGAAGGTAAATCAGCCGGGTATTAGGGTTCTTCCTAAGGGAAAAGCCGTGAAAGCAGCCATGTTGTGGCACTTCTGCACTCCCTTTGGGATGCCTTTGGCAGATGAAGTAAGCCTGGAACTCAGGGCTTCCTGGTTAAAGAAATCCAAGCCCTAGGCTGAACTCTAACCCTAACCGTAGGCAGATAAATCAGCCTAGGTATAGGGATGGTGCCAAGGAAAAAGCTGTGAAAGCTGCCATGTTGTTGCACTTTTGTACTCCCCTTGGGATGCCTTGAACAGCTGCAGTGTGCCTGGAGCTAAGGGCTTCCTAGTTTCAAAAATCCTAGCCCTAGGCCTAAGCCTAACAGTAACCCTGGGAAAGTATGTCAGCCTGGTGTTAGGCTTCTTGCCAAGGAAAAAGCCGTGAAAGCAGCCATGTTGTGGCACTTTTGCACTCCCTTTTGGATGCCTTTCACAGCTCCAGTGTGCCTGGAACTCAGGGCTTCCTGCTTTTAAAAATCCTAGCCCTAGGCCGAACCCCAACCCTAAGACGAGAAAGGCAAATCAGCCAGGAATTAGGCATGTCCCCAAGGAAAAAGCTGTGGAGGCAGGCATGTTGTGGTACTTTTGCGCTCTTCTTGGCTAGTCCTTCGCAGCTGCTGTGTTCTTGGAACTCAGGGCTTTCTGGTTAATAGAGCCCTTACCCTAGGCGTAACTCAAACCTTAACCCTAGGAAGGAAAATCAACCTATGGTTCGGGATGGTCTCATGGAAATATCAGTGGTGGCAGCCAAGTTGCATCACTTTTGCGCTCCCCTTGGGATGCCTTTCACAGCTGCAGTGTGCCTGGAGCCCAGGGCTTCCTGGTTTTAAAAGTCCTAGGCCTAAGCCTAACAGTAACCCTAGGAAGGTAAATCAGCCGGGTATTAGGGTTCTTCCTAAGGGAAAAGCCGTGAAAGCAGCCATGTTGTGGCACTTCTGCACTCCCTTTGGGATGCCTTTGGCAGATGAAGTAAGCCTGGAACTCAGGGCTTCCTGGTTAAAGAAATCCAAGCCCTAGGCTGAACCCTAACCCTAACCCTAGGCAGATAAATCAGCCTAGGTATAGGGATGGTGCCAAGGAAAAAGCTGTGAAAGCTGCCATGTTGTTGCACTTTTGTACTCCCCTTGGGATGCCTTGAACAGCTGCAGTGTGCCTGGAGCCCAGGGCTTCCTAGTTTCAAAAATCCTAGCCCTAGGCCTTAGCCTAACAGTAACCCTGGGAAAGTAAGTCAGCCTGGTGTTAGGCTTCTTGCCAAGGAAAAAGCCGTGAAAGCAGCCATGTTGTGGCACTTTTGCACTCCCTTTTGGATGCCTTTCACAGCTCCAGTGTGCCTGGAACTCAGGGCTTCCTGCTTTTAAAAATCCTAGCCCTAGGCCGAACCCCAACCCTAAGACGAGAAAGGCAAATCAGCCAGGAATTAGGCATGTCCCCAAGGAAAAAGCTGTGGAGGCAGGCATGTTGTGGTACTTTTGCGCTCTTCTTGGCTAGTCCTTCGCAGCTGCTGTGTTCTTGGAACTCAGGGCTTTCTGGTTAATAGAGCCCTTACCCTAGGCGTAACTCAAACCTTAAGCCTAGGAAGGAAAATCAGCCTATGGTTCGGGATGGTCTCATGGAAATATCAGTGGTGGCAGCCAAGTTGCGTCACTTTTGCGCTCCCCTTGGGATGCCTTTTGCAGCTGCAGTGTGCCTGGAGCCCAGGGCTTCCTGGTTTTAAAAGTCCTAGGCCTAAGCCTAACAGTAACCCTAGGAAGGTAAATCAGCCGGGTATTAGGGTTCTTCCTAAGGGAAAAGCCGTGAAAGCAGCCATGTTGTGGCACTTCTGCACTCCCTTTGGGATGCCTTTGGCAGATGAAGTAAGCCTGGAACTCAGGGCTTCCTGGTTAAAGAAATCCAAGCCCTAGGCTGAACCCTAACCCTAACCCTAGGCAGATAAATCAGCCTAGGTATAGGGATGGTGCCAAGGAAAAAGCTGTGAAAGCTGCCATGTTGTTGCACTTTTGTACTCCCCTTGGGATGCCTTGAACAGCTGCAGTGTGCCTGGAGCCCAGGGCTTCCTAGTTTCAAAAATCCTAGCCCTAGGCCTAAGCCTAACAGTAACCCTGGGAAAGTATGTCAGCCTGGTGTTAGGCTTCTTGCCAAGGAAAAAGCCGTGAAAGCAGCCATGTTGTGGCACTTTTGCACTCCCTTTTGGATGCCTTTCACAGCTCCAGTGTGCCTGGAACTCAGGGCTTCCTGCTTTTAAAAATCCTAGCCCTAGGCCGAACCCCAACCCTAAGACGAGAAAGGCAAATCAGCCAGGAATTAGGCATGTCCCCAAGGAAAAAGCTGTGGAGGCAGGCATGTTGTGGTACTTTTGCGCTCTTCTTGGCTAGTCCTTCGCAGCTGCTGTGTTCTTGGAACTCAGGGCTTTCTGGTTAATAGAGCCCTTACCCTAGGCGTAACTCAAACCTTAACCCTAGGAAGGAAAATCAGCCTATGGTTCGGGATGGTCTCATGGAAATATCAGTGGTGGCAGCCAAGTTGCGTCACTTTTGCGCTCCCCTTGGGATGCCTTTTGCAGCTGCAGTGTGCCTGGAGCCCAGGGCTTCCTGGTTTTAAAAGTCCTATAGGCCTAAGCCTAACAGTAACCCTAGGAAGGTAAATCAGCCGGGTATTAGGGTTCTTCCTAAGGGAAAAGCCGTGAAAGCAGCCATGTTGTGGCACTTCTGCACTCCCTTTGGGATGCCTTTGGCAGATGAAGTAAGCCTGGAACTCAGGGCTTCCTGGTTAAAGAAATCCAAGCCCTAGGCTGAACCCTAACCCTAACCCTAGGCAGATAAATCAGCCTAGGTATAGGGATGGTGCCAAGGAAAAAGCTGTGAAAGCTGCCATGTTGTTGCACTTTTGTACTCCCCTTGGGATGCCTTGAACAGCTGCAGTGTGCCTGGAGCCCAGGGCTTCCTAGTTTCAAAAATCCTAGCCCTAGGCCTTAGCCTAACAGTAACCCTGGGAAAGTAAGTCAGCCTGGTGTTAGGCTTCTTGCCAAGGAAAAAGCCGTGAAAGCAGCCATGTTGTGGCACTTTTGCACTCCCATTTGGATGCCTTTCACAGCTCCAGTGTGCCTGGAACTCAGGGCTTCCTGCTTTTAAAAATCCTAGCCCTAGGCCGAACCCCAACCCTAAGACGAGAAAGGCAAATCAGCCAGGAATTAGGCATGTCCCCAAGGAAAAAGCTGTGGAGGCAGGCATGTTGTGGTACTTTTGCGCTCTTCTTGGCTAGTCCTTCGCAGCTGCTGTGTTCTTGGAACTCAGGGCTTTCTGGTTAATAGAGCCCTTACCCTAGGCGTAACTCAAACCTTAACCCTAGGAAGGAAAATCAGCCTATGGTTCGGGATGGTCTCATGGAAATATCAGTGGTGGCAGCCAAGTTGCGTCACTTTTGCGCTCCCCTTGGGATGCCTTTTGCAGCTGCAGTGTGCCTGGAGCCCAGGGCTTCCTGGTTTTAAAAGTCCTAGGCCTAAGCCTAACAGTAACCCTAGGAAGGTAAATCAGCCGGGTATTAGGGTTCTTCCTAAGGGAAAAGCCGTGAAAGCAGCCATGTTGTGGCACTTCTGCACTCCCTTTGGGATGCCTTTGGCAGATGAAGTAAGCCTGGAACTCAGGGCTTCCTGGTTAAAGAAATCCAAGCCCTAGGCTGAACCCTAACCCTAACCCTAGGCAGATAAATCAGCCTAGGTATAGGGATGGTGCCAAGGAAAAAGCTGTGAAAGCTGCCATGTTGTTGCACTTTTGTACTCCCCTTGGGATGCCTTGAACAGCTGCAGTGTGCCTGGAGCCCAGGGCTTCCTAGTTTCAAAAATCCTAGCCCTAGGCCTAAGCCTAACAGTAACCCTGGGAAAGTATGTCAGCCTGGTGTTAGGCTTCTTGCCAAGGAAAAAGCCGTGAAAGCAGCCATGTTGTGGCACTTTTGCACTCCCTTTTGGATGCCTTTCACAGCTCCAGTGTGCCTGGAACTCAGGGCTTCCTGCTTTTAAAAATCCTAGCCCTAGGCCGAACCCCAACCCTAAGACGAGAAAGGCAAATCAGCCAGGAATTAGGCATGTCCCCAAGGAAAAAGCTGTGGAGGCAGGCATGTTGTGGTACTTTTGCGCTCTTCTTGGCTAGTCCTTCGCAGCTGCTGTGTTCTTGGAACTCAGGGCTTTCTGGTTAATAGAGCCCTTACCCTAGGCGTAACTCAAACCTTAACCCTAGGAAGGAAAATCAGCCTATGGTTCGGGATGGTCTCATGGAAATATCAGTGGTGGCAGCCAAGTTGCGTCACTTTTGCGCTCCCCTTGGGATGCCTTTTGCAGCTGCAGTGTGCCTGGAGCCCAGGGCTTCCTGGTTTTAAAAGTCCTATAGGCCTAAGCCTAACAGTAACCCTAGGAAGGTAAATCAGCCGGGTATTAGGGTTCTTCCTAAGGGAAAAGCCGTGAAAGCAGCCATGTTGTGGCACTTCTGCACTCCCTTTGGGATGCCTTTGGCAGATGAAGTAAGCCTGGAACTCAGGGCTTCCTGGTTAAAGAAATCCAAGCCCTAGGCTGAACCCTAACCCTAACCCTAGGCAGATAAATCAGCCTAGGTATAGGGATGGTGCCAAGGAAAAAGCTGTGAAAGCTGCCATGTTGTTGCACTTTTGTACTCCCCTTGGGATGCCTTGAACAGCTGCAGTGTGCCTGGAGCCCAGGGCTTCCTAGTTTCAAAAATCCTAGCCCTAGGCCTTAGCCTAACAGTAACCCTGGGAAAGTAAGTCAGCCTGGTGTTAGGCTTCTTGCCAAGGAAAAAGCCGTGAAAGCAGCCATGTTGTGGCACTTTTGCACTCCCATTTGGATGCCTTTCACAGCTCCAGTGTGCCTGGAACTCAGGGCTTCCTGCTTTTAAAAATCCTAGCCCTAGGCCGAACCCCAACCCTAAGACGAGAAAGGCAAATCAGCCAGGAATTAGGCATGTCCCCAAGGAAAAAGCTGTGGAGGCAGGCATGTTGTGGTACTTTTGCGCTCTTCTTGGCTAGTCCTTCGCAGCTGCTGTGTTCTTGGAACTCAGGGCTTTCTGGTTAATAGAGCCCTTACCCTAGGCGTAACTCAAACCTTAACCCTAGGAAGGAAAATCAGCCTATGGTTCGGGATGGTCTCATGGAAATATCAGTGGTGGCAGCCAAGTTGCGTCACTTTTGCGCTCCCCTTGGGATGCCTTTTGCAGCTGCAGTGTGCCTGGAGCCCAGGGCTTCCTGGTTTTAAAAGTCCTAGGCCTAAGCCTAACAGTAACCCTAGGAAGGTAAATCAGCCGGGTATTAGGGTTCTTCCTAAGGGAAAAGCCGTGAAAGCAGCCATGTTGTGGCACTTCTGCACTCCCTTTGGGATGCCTTTGGCAGATGAAGTAAGCCTGGAACTCAGGGCTTCCTGGTTAAAGAAATCCAAGCCCTAGGCTGAACCCTAACCCTAACCCTAGGCAGATAAATCAGCCTAGGTATAGGGATGGTGCCAAGGAAAAAGCTGTGAAAGCTGCCATGTTGTTGCACTTTTGTACTCCCCTTGGGATGCCTTGAACAGCTGCAGTGTGCCTGGAGCCCAGGGCTTCCTAGTTTCAAAAATCCTAGCCCTAGGCCTTAGCCTAACAGTAACCCTGGGAAAGTAAGTCAGCCTGGTGTTAGGCTTCTTGCCAAGGAAAAAGCCGTGAAAGCAGCCATGTTGTGGCACTTTTGCACTCCCATTTGGATGCCTTTCACAGCTCCAGTGTGCCTGGAACTCAGGGCTTCCTGCTTTTAAAAATCCTAGCCCTAGGCCGAACCCCAACCCTAAGACGAGAAAGGCAAATCAGCCAGGAATTAGGCATGTCCCCAAGGAAAAAGCTGTGGAGGCAGGCATGTTGTGGTACTTTTGCGCTCTTCTTGGCTAGTCCTTCGCAGCTGCTGTGTTCTTGGAACTCAGGGCTTTCTGGTTAATAGAGCCCTTACCCTAGGCGTAACTCAAACCTTAACCCTAGGAAGGAAAATCAGCCTATGGTTCGGGATGGTCTCATGGAAATATCAGTGGTGGCAGCCAAGTTGCGTCACTTTTGCGCTCCCCTTGGGATGCCTTTTGCAGCTGCAGTGTGCCTGGAGCCCAGGGCTTCCTGGTTTTAAAAGTCCTAGGCCTAAGCCTAACAGTAACCCTAGGAAGGTAAATCAGCCGGGTATTAGGGTTCTTCCTAAGGGAAAAGCCGTGAAAGCAGCCATGTTGTGGCACTTCTGCACTCCCTTTGGGATGCCTTTGGCAGATGAAGTAAGCCTGGAACTCAGGGCTTCCTGGTTAAAGAAATCCAAGCCCTAGGCTGAACCCTAACCCTAACCCTAGGCAGATAAATCAGCCTAGGTATAGGGATGGTGCCAAGGAAAAAGCTGTGAAAGCTGCCATGTTGTTGCACTTTTGTACTCCCCTTGGGATGCCTTGAACAGCTGCAGTGTGCCTGGAGCCCAGGGCTTCCTAGTTTCAAAAATCCTAGCCCTAGGCCTAAGCCTAACAGTAACCCTGGGAAAGTATGTCAGCCTGGTGTTAGGCTTCTTGCCAAGGAAAAAGCCGTGAAAGCAGCCATGTTGTGGCACTTTTGCACTCCCTTTTGGATGCCTTTCACAGCTCCAGTGTGCCTGGAACTCAGGGCTTCCTGCTTTTAAAAATCCTAGCCCTAGGCCGAACCCCAACCCTAAGACGAGAAAGGCAAATCAGCCAGGAATTAGGCATGTCCCCAAGGAAAAAGCTGTGGAGGCAGGCATGTTGTGGTACTTTTTGCGCTCTTCTTGGCTAGTCCTTCGCAGCTGCTGTGTTCTTGGAACTCAGGGCTTTCTGGTTAATAGAACCCTTACCCTAGGCGTAACTCAAACCTTAACCCTAGGAAGGAAAATCAACCTATGGTTCGGGATGGTCTCATGGAAATATCAGTGGTGGCAGCCAAGTTGCGTCACTTTTGCGCTCCCCTTGGGATGCCTTTCGCAGCTGCAGTGTGCCTGGAGCCCAGGGCTTCCTGGTTTTAAAAGTCCTAGGCCTAAGCCTAACAGTAACCCTAGGAAGGTAAATCAGCCGGGTATTAGGGTTCTTCCTAAGGGAAAAGCCGTGAAAGCAGCCATGTTGTGGCACTTCTGCACTCCCTTTGGGATGCCTTTGGCAGATGAAGTAAGCCTGGAACTCAGGGCTTCCTGGTTAAAGAAATCCAAGCCCTAGGCTGAACCCTAACCCTAACCCTAGGCAGATAAATCAGCCTAGGTATAGGGATGGTGCCAAGGAAAAAGCTGTGAAAGCTGCCGTGTTGTTGCACTTTTGTACTCCCCTTGGGATGCCTTGAACAGCTGCAGTGTGCCTGGAGCCCAGGGCTTCCTAGTTTCAAAAATCCTAGCCCTAGGCCTAAGCCTAACAGTAACCCTGGGAAAGTATGTCAGCCTGGTGTTAGGCTTCTTGCCAAGGAAAAAGCCGTGAAAGCAGCCATGTTGTGGCACTTTTGCACTCCCTTTTGGATGCCTTTCACAGCTCCAGTGTGCCTGGAACTCAGGGCTTCCTGATTTTAAAAATCCTAGCCCTAGGCCGAACCCCAACCCTAAGACGAGAAAGGCAAATCAGCCAGGAATTAGGCATGTCCCCAAGGAAAAAGCTGTGGAGGCAGGCATGTTGTGGTACTTTTGCGCTCTTCTTGGCTAGTCCTTCGCAGCTGCTGTGTTCTTGGAACTCAGGGCTTTCTGGTTAATAGAGCCCTTACCCTAGGCGTAACTCAAACCTTAACCCTAGGAAGGAAAATCAACCTATGGTTCGGGATGGTCTCATGGAAATATCAGTGGTGGCAGCCAAGTTGCGTCACTTTTGCGCTCCCCTTGGGATGCCTTTTGCAGCTGCAGTGTGCCTGGAGCCCAGGGCTTCCTGGTTTTAAAAGTCCTAGGCCTAAGCCTAACAGTAACCCTAGGAAGGTAAATCAGCCGGGTATTAGGGTTCTTCCTAAGGGAAAAGCCGTGAAAGCAGCCATGTTGTGGCACTTCTGCACTCCCTTTGGGATGCCTTTGGCAGATGAAGTAAGCCTGGAACTCAGGGCTTCCTGGTTAAAGAAATCCAAGCCCTAGGCTGAACCCTAACCCTAACCCTAGGCAGATAAATCAGCCTAGGTATAGGGATGGTGCCAAGGAAAAAGCTGTGAAAGCTGCCATGTTGTTGCACTTTTGTACTCCCCTTGGGATGCCTTGAACAGCTGCAGTGTGCCTGGAGCCCAGGGCTTCCTAGTTTCAAAAATCCTAGCCCTAGGCCTAAGCCTAACAGTAACCCTGGGAAAGTATGTCAGCCTGGTGTTAGGCTTCTTGCCAAGGAAAAAGCCGTGAAAGCAGCCATGTTGTGGCACTTTTGCACTCCCTTTTGGATGCCTTTCACAGCTCCAGTGTGCCTGGAACTCAGGGCTTCCTGCTTTTAAAAATCCTAGCCCTAGGCCGAACCCCAACCCTAAGACGAGAAAGGCAAATCAGCCAGGAATTAGGCATGTCCCCAAGGAAAAAGCTGTGGAGGCAGGCATGTTGTGGTACTTTTGCGCTCTTCTTGGCTAGTCCTTCGCAGCTGCTGTGTTCTTGGAACTCAGGGCTTTCTGGTTAATAGAGCCCTTACCCTAGGCGTAACTCAAACCTTAACCCTAGGAAGGAAAATCAACCTATGGTTCGGGATGGTCTCATGGAAATATCAGTGGTGGCAGCCAAGTTGCGTCACTTTTGCGCTCCCCTTGGGATGCCTTTCGCAGCTGCAGTGTGCCTGGAGCCCAGGGCTTCCTGGTTTTAAAAGTCCTAGGCCTAAGCCTAACAGTAACCCTAGGAAGGTAAATCAGCCGGGTATTAGGGTTCTTCCTAAGGGAAAAGCCGTGAAAGCAGCCATGTTGTGGCACTTCTGCACTCCCTTTGGGATGCCTTTGGCAGATGAAGTAAGCCTGGAACTCAGGGCTTCCTGGTTAAAAAAATTCAAGCCCTAGGCTGAACCCTAACCCTAACCCTAGGCAGATAAATCAGCCTAGGTATAGGGATGGTGCCAAGGAAAAAGCTGTGAAAGCTGCCATGTTGTTGCACTTTTGTACTCCCCTTGGGATGCCTTGAACAGCTGCAGTGTGCCTGGAGCCCAGGGCTTCCTAGTTTCAAAAATCCTAGCCCTAGGCCTAAGCCTAACAGTAACCCTGGGAAAGTATGTCAGCCTGGTGTTAGGCTTCTTGCCAAGGAAAAAGCCGTGAAAGCAGCCATGTTGTGGCACTTTTGCACTCCCTTTTGGATGCCTTTCACAGCTCCAGTGTGCCTGGAACTCAGGGCTTCCTGCTTTTAAAAATCCTAGCCCTAGGCCGAACCCCAACCCTAAGACGAGAAAGGCAAATCAGCCAGGAATTAGGCATGTCCCCAAGGAAAAAGCTGTGGAGGCAGGCATGTTGTGGTACTTTTGCGCTCTTCTTGGCTAGTCCTTCACAGCTGCTGTGTTCTTGGAACTCAGGGCTTTCTGGTTAATAGAGCCCTTACCCTAGGCGTAACTCAAACCTTAACCCTAGGAAGGAAAATCAACCTATGGTTCGGGATGGTCTCATGGAAATATCAGTGGTGGCAGCCAAGTTGCGTCACTTTTGCGCTCCCCTTGGGATGCCTTTCGCAGCTGCAGTGTGCCTGGAGCCCAGGGCTTCCTGGTTTTAAAAGTCCTAGGCCTAAGCCTAACAGTAACCCTAGGAAGGTAAATCAGCCGGGTATTAGGGTTCTTCCTAAGGGAAAAGCCGTGAAAGCAGCCATGTTGTGGCACTTCTGCACTCCCTTTGGGATGCCTTTGGCAGATGAAGTAAGCCTGGAACTCAGGGCTTCCTGGTTAAAAAAATTCAAGCCCTAGGCTGAAGCCTAACCCTAACCCTAGGCAGATAAATCAGCCTAGGTATAGGGATGGTGCCAAGGAAAAAGCTGTGAAAGCTGCCATGTTGTTGCACTTTTGTACTCCCCTTGGGATGCCTTGAACAGCTGCAGTGTGCCTGGAGCCCAGGGCTTCCTAGTTTCAAAAATCCTAGCCCTAGGCCTAAGCCTAACAGTAACCCTGGGAAAGTAAATCAGCCTGATGTTAGGCTTCTTGCCAAGGAAAAAGCCGTGAAAGCAGCCATGTTGTGGCACTTTTGCACTCCCTTTTGGATGCCTTTCACAGCTCCAGTGTGCCTGGAACTCAGGGCTTCCTGCTTTTAAAAATCCTAGCCCTAGGCCGAACCCCAACCCTAAGACGAGAAAGGCAAATCAGCCAGGAATTAGGCATGTCCCCAAGGAAAAAGCTGTGGAGGCAGGCATGTTGTGGTACTTTTTGCGCTCTTCTTGGCTAGTCCTATGCAGCTGCTGTGTTCTTGGAACTCAGGGCTTTCTGGTTAATAGAACCCTTACCCTAGGCGTAACTCAAACCTTAACCCTAGGAAGGAAAATCAGCCTATGGTTCGGGATGGTCTCATGGAAATATCAGTGGTGGCAGCCAAGTTGCGTCACTTTTGCGCTCCCCTTGGGATGCCTTTTGCAGCTGCAGTGTGCCTGGAGCCCAGGGCTTCCTGGTTTTAAAAGTCCTAGGCCTAAGCCTAACAGTAACCCTAGGAAGGTAAATCAGCCGGGTATTAGGGTTCTTCCTAAGGGAAAAGCCGTGAAAGCAGCCATGTTGTGGCACTTCTGCACTCCCTTTGGGATGCCTTTGGCAGATGAAGTAAGCCTGGAACTCAGGGCTTCCTGGTTAAAGAAATCCAAGCCCTAGGCTGAACCCTAACCCTAACCCTAGGCAGATAAATCAGCCTAGGTATAGGGATGGTGCCAAGGAAAAAGCTGTGAAAGCTGCCATGTTGTTGCACTTTTGTACTCCCCTTGGGATGCCTTGAACAGCTGCAGTGTGCCTGGAGCCCAGGGCTTCCTAGTTTCAAAAATCCTAGCCCTAGGCCTAAGCCTAACAGTAACCCTGGGAAAGTATGTCAGCCTGATGTTAGGCTTCTTGCCAAGGAAAAAGCCGTGAAAGCAGCCATGTTGTGGCACTTTTGCACTCCCTTTTGGATGCCTTTCACAGCTCCAGTGTGCCTGGAACTCAGGGCTTCCTGCTTTTAAAAATCCTAGCCCTAGGCCGAACCCCAACCCTAAGACGAGAAAGGCAAATCAGCCAGGAATTAGGCATGTCCCCAAGGAAAAAGCTGTGGAGGCAGGCATGTTGTGGTACTTTTGCGCTCTTCTTGGCTAGTCCTTCGCAGCTGCTGTGTTCTTGGAACTCAGGGCTTTCTGGTTAATAGAACCCTTACCCTAGGCGTAACTCAAACCTTAACCCTAGGAAGGAAAATCAACCTATGGTTCGGGATGGTCTCATGGAAATATCAGTGGTGGCAGCCAAGTTGCATCACTTTTGCGCTCCCCTTGGGATGCCTTTCGCAGCTGCAGTGTGCCTGGAGCCCAGGGCTTCCTGGTTTTAAAAGTCCTAGGCCTAAGCCTAACAGTAACCCTAGGAAGGTAAATCAGCCGGGTATTAGGGTTCTTCCTAAGGGAAAAGCCGTGAAAGCAGCCATGTTGTGGCACTTCTGCACTCCCTTTGGGATGCCTTTGGCAGATGAAGTAAGCCTGGAACTCAGGGCTTCCTGGTTAAAGAAATCCAAGCCCTAGGCTGAACCCTAACCCTAACCCTAGGCAGATAAATCAGCCTAGGTATAGGGATGGTGCCAAGGAAAAAGCTGTGAAAGCTGCCATGTTGTTGCACTTTTGTACTCCCCTTGGGATGCCTTGAACAGCTGCAGTGTGCCTGGAGCCCAGGGCTTCCTAGTTTCAAAAATCCTAGCCCTAGGCCTAAGCCTAACAGTAACCCTGGGAAAGTAAATCAGCCTGATGTTAGGCTTCTTGCCAAGGAAAAAGCCGTGAAAGCAGCCATGTTGTGGCACTTTTGCACTCCCTTTTGGATGCCTTTCACAGCTCCAGTGTGCCTGGAACTCAGGGCTTCCTGCTTTTAAAAATCCTAGCCCTAGGCCGAACCCCAACCCTAAGACGAGAAAGGCAAATCAGCCAGGAATTAGGCATGTCCCCAAGGAAAAAGCTGTGGAGGCAGGCATGTTGTGGTACTTTTGCGCTCTTCTTGGCTAGTCCTTCGCAGCTGCTGTGTTCTTGGAACTCAGGGCTTTCTGGTTAATAGAACCCTTACCCTAGGCGTAACTCAAACCTTAACCCTAGGAAGGAAAATCAGCCTATGGTTCAGGATGCTCTCATGGAAATATCAGTGGTGGCAGCCAAGTTGCGTCACTTTTGCGCTCCCCTTGGGATGCCTTTTGCAGCTGCAGTGTGCCTGGAGCCCAGGGCTTCCTGGTTTTAAAAGTCCTAGGCCTAAGCCTAACAGTAACCCTAGGAAAGTAAATCAGCCAGGTATTAGGGTTTTTCCTAAGGGAAAAGCCGTGAAAGCAGCCATGTTGTGGCACTTCTGCACTCCCTTTGGGATGCCTTTGGCAGATGAAGTAAGCCTGGAACTCAGGGCTTCCTGGTTAAAGAAATCCAAGCCCTAGGCTGAACCCTAACCCTAACCCTAGGCAGATAAATCAGCCTAGGTATAGGGATGGTGCCAAGGAAAAAGCTGTGAAAGCTGCCATGTTGTTGCACTTTTGTACTCCCCTTGGGATGCCTTGAACAGCTGCAGTGTGCCTGGAGCCCAGGGCTTCCTAGTTTCAAAAATCCTAGCCCTAGGCCTAAGCCTAACAGTAACCCTGGGAAAGTAAATCAGCCTGATGTTAGGCTTCTTGCCAAGGAAAAAGCCGTGAAAGCAGCCATGTTGTGGCACTTTTGCACTCCCTTTTGGATGCCTTTCACAGCTCCAGTGTGCCTGGAACTCAGGGCTTCCTGCTTTTAAAAATCCTAGCCCTAGGCCGAACCCCAACCCTAAGACGAGAAAGGCAAATCAGCCAGGAATTAGGCATGTCCCCAAGGAAAAAGCTGTGGAGGCAGGCATGTTGTGGTACTTTTGCGCTCTTCTTGGCTAGTCCTTCGCAGCTGCTGTGTTCTTGGAACTCAGGGCTTTCTGGTTAATAGAGCCCTTACCCTAGGCGTAACTCAAACCTTAACCCTAGGAAGGAAAATCAACCTATGGTTCGGGATGGTCTCATGGAAATATCAGTGGTGGCAGCCAAGTTGCGTCACTTTTGCGCTCCCCTTGGGATGCCTTTCGCAGCTGCAGTGTGCCTGGAGCCCAGGGCTTCCTGGTTTTAAAAGTCCTAGGCCTAAGCCTAACAGTAACCCTAGGAAGGTAAATCAGCCGGGTATTAGGGTTCTTCCTAAGGGAAAAGCCGTGAAAGCAGCCATGTTGTGGCACTTCTGCACTCCCTTTGGGATGCCTTTGGCAGATGAAGTAAGCCTGGAACTCAGGGCTTCCTGGTTAAAAAAATTCAAGCCCTAGGCTGAAGCCTAACCCTAACCCTAGGCAGATAAATCAGCCTAGGTATAGGGATGGTGCCAAGGAAAAAGCTGTGAAAGCTGCCATGTTGTTGCACTTTTGTACTCCCCTTGGGATGCCTTGAACAGCTGCAGTGTGCCTGGAGCCCAGGGCTTCCTAGTTTCAAAAATCCTAGCCCTAGGCCTAAGCCTAACAGTAACCCTGGGAAAGTATGTCAGCCTGGTGTTAGGCTTCTTGCCAAGGAAAAAGCCGTGAAAGCAGCCATGTTGTGGCACTTTTGCACTCCCTTTTGGATGCCTTTCACAGCTCCAGTGTGCCTGGAACTCAGGGCTTCCTGCTTTTAAAAATCCTAGCCCTAGGCCGAACCCCAACCCTAAGACGAGAAAGGCAAATCAGCCAGGAATTAGGCATGTCCCCAAGGAAAAAGCTGTGGAGGCAGGCATGTTGTGGTACTTTTGCGCTCTTCTTGGCTAGTCCTTCGCAGCTGCTGTGTTCTTGGAACTCAGGGCTTTCTGGTTAATAGAGCCCTTACCCTAGGCGTAACTCAAACCTTAACCCTAGGAAGGAAAATCAACCTATGGTTCGGGATGGTCTCATGGAAATATCAGTGGTGGCAGCCAAGTTGCGTCACTTTTGCGCTCCCCTTGGGATGCCTTTCGCAGCTGCAGTGTGCCTGGAGCCCAGGGCTTCCTGGTTTTAAAAGTCCTAGGCCTAAGCCTAACAGTAACCCTAGGAAGGTAAATCAGCCGGGTATTAGGGTTCTTCCTAAGGGAAAAGCCGTGAAAGCAGCCATGTTGTGGCACTTCTGCACTCCCTTTGGGATGCCTTTGGCAGATGAAGTAAGCCTGGAACTCAGGGCTTCCTGGTTAAAAAAATTCAAGCCCTAGGCTGAAGCCTAACCCTAACCCTAGGCAGATAAATCAGCCTAGGTATAGGGATGGTGCCAAGGAAAAAGCTGTGAAAGCTGCCATGTTGTTGCACTTTTGTACTCCCCTTGGGATGCCTTGAACAGCTGCAGTGTGCCTGGAGCCCAGGGCTTCCTAGTTTCAAAAATCCTAGCCCTAGGCCTAAGCCTAACAGTAACCCTGGGAAAGTAAATCAGCCTGATGTTAGGCTTCTTGCCAAGGAAAAAGCCGTGAAAGCAGCCATGTTGTGGCACTTTTGCACTCCCTTTTGGATGCCTTTCACAGCTCCAGTGTGCCTGGAACTCAGGGCTTCCTGCTTTTAAAAATCCTAGCCCTAGGCCGAACCCCAACCCTAAGACGAGAAAGGCAAATCAGCCAGGAATTAGGCATGTCCCCAAGGAAAAAGCTGTGGAGGCAGGCATGTTGTGGTACTTTTTGCGCTCTTCTTGGCTAGTCCTATGCAGCTGCTGTGTTCTTGGAACTCAGGGCTTTCTGGTTAATAGAACCCTTACCCTAGGCGTAACTCAAACCTTAACCCTAGGAAGGAAAATCAGCCTATGGTTCGGGATGGTCTCATGGAAATATCAGTGGTGGCAGCCAAGTTGCGTCACTTTTGCGCTCCCCTTGGGATGCCTTTTGCAGCTGCAGTGTGCCTGGAGCCCAGGGCTTCCTGGTTTTAAAAGTCCTAGGCCTAAGCCTAACAGTAACCCTAGGAAGGTAAATCAGCCGGGTATTAGGGTTCTTCCTAAGGGAAAAGCCGTGAAAGCAGCCATGTTGTGGCACTTCTGCACTCCCTTTGGGATGCCTTTGGCAGATGAAGTAAGCCTGGAACTCAGGGCTTCCTGGTTAAAGAAATCCAAGCCCTAGGCTGAACCCTAACCCTAACCCTAGGCAGATAAATCAGCCTAGGTATAGGGATGGTGCCAAGGAAAAAGCTGTGAAAGCTGCCATGTTGTTGCACTTTTGTACTCCCCTTGGGATGCCTTGAACAGCTGCAGTGTGCCTGGAGCCCAGGGCTTCCTAGTTTCAAAAATCCTAGCCCTAGGCCTAAGCCTAACAGTAACCCTGGGAAAGTATGTCAGCCTGATGTTAGGCTTCTTGCCAAGGAAAAAGCCGTGAAAGCAGCCATGTTGTGGCACTTTTGCACTCCCTTTTGGATGCCTTTCACAGCTCCAGTGTGCCTGGAACTCAGGGCTTCCTGCTTTTAAAAATCCTAGCCCTAGGCCGAACCCCAACCCTAAGACGAGAAAGGCAAATCAGCCAGGAATTAGGCATGTCCCCAAGGAAAAAGCTGTGGAGGCAGGCATGTTGTGGTACTTTTGCGCTCTTCTTGGCTAGTCCTTCGCAGCTGCTGTGTTCTTGGAACTCAGGGCTTTCTGGTTAATAGAACCCTTACCCTAGGCGTAACTCAAACCTTAACCCTAGGAAGGAAAATCAACCTATGGTTCGGGATGGTCTCATGGAAATATCAGTGGTGGCAGCCAAGTTGCATCACTTTTGCGCTCCCCTTGGGATGCCTTTCGCAGCTGCAGTGTGCCTGGAGCCCAGGGCTTCCTGGTTTTAAAAGTCCTAGGCCTAAGCCTAACAGTAACCCTAGGAAGGTAAATCAGCCGGGTATTAGGGTTCTTCCTAAGGGAAAAGCCGTGAAAGCAGCCATGTTGTGGCACTTCTGCACTCCCTTTGGGATGCCTTTGGCAGATGAAGTAAGCCTGGAACTCAGGGCTTCCTGGTTAAAAAAATTCAAGCCCTAGGCTGAACCCTAACCCTAACCCTAGGCAGATAAATCAGCCTAGGTATAGGGATGGTGCCAAGGAAAAAGCTGTGAAAGCTGCCATGTTGTTGCACTTTTGTACTCCCCTTGGGATGCCTTGAACAGCTGCAGTGTGCCTGGAGCCCAGGGCTTCCTAGTTTCAAAAATCCTAGCCCTAGGCCTAAGCCTAACAGTAACCCTGGGAAAGTAAATCAGCCTGATGTTAGGCTTCTTGCCAAGGAAAAAGCCGTGAAAGCAGCCATGTTGTGGCACTTTTGCACTCCCTTTTGGATGCCTTTCACAGCTCCAGTGTGCCTGGAACTCAGGGCTTCCTGCTTTTAAAAATCCTAGCCCTAGGCCGAACCCCAACCCTAAGACGAGAAAGGCAAATCAGCCAGGAATTAGGCATGTCCCCAAGGAAAAAGCTGTGGAGGCAGGCATGTTGTGGTACTTTTGCGCTCTTCTTGGCTAGTCCTTCGCAGCTGCTGTGTTCTTGGAACTCAGGGCTTTCTGGTTAATAGAACCCTTACCCTAGGCGTAACTCAAACCTTAACCCTAGGAAGGAAAATCAGCCTATGGTTCAGGATGCTCTCATGGAAATATCAGTGGTGGCAGCCAAGTTGCGTCACTTTTGCGCTCCCCTTGGGATGCCTTTTGCAGCTGCAGTGTGCCTGGAGCCCAGGGCTTCCTGGTTTTAAAAGTCCTAGGCCTAAGCCTAACAGTAACCCTAGGAAAGTAAATCAGCCAGGTATTAGGGTTTTTCCTAAGGGAAAAGCCGTGAAAGCAGCCATGTTGTGGCACTTCTGCACTCCCTTTGGGATGCCTTTGGCAGATGAAGTAAGCCTGGAACTCAGGGCTTCCTGGTTAAAGAAATCCAAGCCCTAGGCTGAACCCTAACCCTAACCCTAGGCAGATAAATCAGCCTAGGTATAGGGATGGTGCCAAGGAAAAAGCTGTGAAAGCTGCCATGTTGTTGCACTTTTGTACTCCCCTTGGGATGCCTTGAACAGCTGCAGTGTGCCTGGAGCCCAGGGCTTCCTAGTTTCAAAAATCCTAGCCCTAGGCCTAAGCCTAACAGTAACCCTGGGAAAGTAAATCAGCCTGATGTTAGGCTTCTTGCCAAGGAAAAAGCCGTGAAAGCAGCCATGTTGTGGCACTTTTGCACTCCCTTTTGGATGCCTTTCACAGCTCCAGTGTGCCTGGAACTCAGGGCTTCCTGCTTTTAAAAATCCTAGCCCTAGGCCGAACCCCAACCCTAAGACGAGAAAGGCAAATCAGCCAGGAATTAGGCATGTCCCCAAGGAAAAAGCTGTGGAGGCAGGCATGTTGTGGTACTTTTGCGCTCTTCTTGGCTAGTCCTTCGCAGCTGCTGTGTTCTTGGAACTCAGGGCTTTCTGGTTAATAGAACCCTTACCCTAGGCGTAACTCAAACCTTAACCCTAGGAAGGAAAATCAACCTATGGTTCGGGATGGTCTCATGGAAATATCAGTGGTGGCAGCCAAGTTGCATCACTTTTGCGCTCCCCTTGGGATGCCTTTCGCAGCTGCAGTGTGCCTGGAGCCCAGGGCTTCCTGGTTTTAAAAGTCCTAGGCCTAAGCCTAACAGTAACCCTAGGAAGGTAAATCAGCCGGGTATTAGGGTTCTTCCTAAGGGAAAAGCCGTGAAAGCAGCCATGTTGTGGCACTTCTGCACTCCCTTTGGGATGCCTTTGGCAGATGAAGTAAGCCTGGAACTCAGGGCTTCCTGGTTAAAAAAATTCAAGCCCTAGGCTGAACCCTAACCCTAACCCTAGGCAGATAAATCAGCCTAGGTATAGGGATGGTGCCAAGGAAAAAGCTGTGAAAGCTGCCATGTTGTTGCACTTTTGTACTCCCCTTGGGATGCCTTGAACAGCTGCAGTGTGCCTGGAGCCCAGGGCTTCCTAGTTTCAAAAATCCTAGCCCTAGGCCTAAGCCTAACAGTAACCCTGGGAAAGTAAATCAGCCTGATGTTAGGCTTCTTGCCAAGGAAAAAGCCGTGAAAGCAGCCATGTTGTGGCACTTTTGCACTCCCTTTTGGATGCCTTTCACAGCTCCAGTGTGCCTGGAACTCAGGGCTTCCTGCTTTTAAAAATCCTAGCCCTAGGCCGAACCCCAACCCTAAGACGAGAAAGGCAAATCAGCCAGGAATTAGGCATGTCCCCAAGGAAAAAGCTGTGGAGGCAGGCATGTTGTGGTACTTTTGCGCTCTTCTTGGCTAGTCCTTCGCAGCTGCTGTGTTCTTGGAACTCAGGGCTTTCTGGTTAATAGAACCCTTACCCTAGGCGTAACTCAAACCTTAACCCTAGGAAGGAAAATCAGCCTATGGTTCAGGATGCTCTCATGGAAATATCAGTGGTGGCAGCCAAGTTGCGTCACTTTTGCGCTCCCCTTGGGATGCCTTTCGCAGCTGCAGTGTGCCTGGAGCCCAGGGCTTCCTGGTTTTAAAAGTCCTAGGCCTAAGCCTAACAGTAACCCTAGGAAAGTAAATCAGCCAGGTATTAGGGTTTTTCCTAAGGGAAAAGCCGTGAAAGCAGCCATGTTGTGGCACTTCTGCACTCCCTTTGGGATGCCTTTGGCAGATGAAGTAAGCCTGGAACTCAGGGCTTCCTGGTTAAAGAAATCCAAGCCCTAGGCTGAACCCTAACCCTAACCCTAGGCAGATAAATCAGCCTAGGTATAGGGATGGTGCCAAGGAAAAAGCTGTGAAAGCTGCCATGTTGTTGCACTTTTGTACTCCCCTTGGGATGCCTTGAACAGCTGCAGTGTGCCTGGAGCCCAGGGCTTCCTAGTTTCAAAAATCCTAGCCCTAGGCCTAAGCCTAACAGTAACCCTGGGAAAGTAAATCAGCCTGATGTTAGGCTTCTTGCCAAGGAAAAAGCCGTGAAAGCAGCCATGTTGTGGCACTTTTGCAGTCCCTTTTGGATGCCTTTCACAGCTCCAGTGTGCCTGGAACTCAGGGCTTCCTGCTTTTAAAAATCCTAGCCCTAGGCCGAACCCCAACCCTAAGACGAGAAAGGCAAATCAGCCAGGAATTAGGCATGTCCCCAAGGAAAAAGCTGTGGAGGCAGGCATGTTGTGGTACTTTTGCGCTCTTCTTGGCTAGTCCTTCGCAGCTGCTGTGTTCTTGGAACTCAGGGCTTTCTGGTTAATAGAGCCCTTACCCTAGGCGTAACTCAAACCTTAACCCTAGGAAGGAAAATCAACCTATGGTTCGGGATGGTCTCATGGAAATATCAGTGGTGGCAGCCAAGTTGCGTCACTTTTGCGCTCCCCTTGGGATGCCTTTCGCAGCTGCAGTGTGCCTGGAGCCCAGGGCTTCCTGGTTTTAAAAGTCCTAGGCCTAAGCCTAACAGTAACCCTAGGAAGGTAAATCAGCCGGGTATTAGGGTTCTTCCTAAGGGAAAAGCCGTGAAAGCAGCCATGTTGTGGCACTTCTGCACTCCCTTTGGGATGCCTTTGGCAGATGAAGTAAGCCTGGAACTCAGGGCTTCCTGGTTAAAAAAATTCAAGCCCTAGGCTGAGTCCTAACCCTAACCCTAGGCAGATAAATCAGCCTAGGTATAGGGATGGTGCCAAGGAAAAAGCTGTGAAAGCTGCCATGTTGTTGCACTTTTGTACTCCCCTTGGGATGCCTTGAACAGCTGCAGTGTGCCTGGAGCTAAGGGCTTCCTAGTTTCAAAAATCCTAGCCCTAGGCCTAAGCCTAACAGTAACCCTGGGAAAGTAAATCAGCCTGATGTTAGGCTTCTTGCCAAGGAAAAAGCCGTGAAAGCAGCCATGTTGTGGCACTTTTGCACTCCCTTTTGGATGCCTTTCACAGCTCCAGTGTGCCTGGAACTCAGGGCTTCCTGCTTTTAAAAATCCTAGCCCTAGGCCGAACCCCAACCCTAAGACGAGAAAGGCAAATCAGCCAGGAATTAGGCATGTCCCCAAGGAAAAAGCTGTGGAGGCAGGCATGTTGTGCTACTTTTGCGCTCTTCCTGGCTAGTCCTTCGCAGCTGCTGTGTTCTTGGAACTCAGGGCTTTCTGGTTAATAGAGCCCTTACCCTAGGCGTAACTCAAACCTTAACCCTAGGAAGGAAAATCAGCCTATGGTTCGGGATGGTCTCATGGAAATATCAGTGGTGGCAGCCAAGTTGCGTCACTTTTGCGCTCCCCTTGGGATGCCTTTCGCAGCTGCAGTGTGCCTGGAGCCCAGGGCTTCCTGGTTTTAAAAGTCCTAGGCCTAAGCCTAACAGTAACCCTAGGAAGGAAAATCAGCCGGGTATTAGGGTTCTTCCTAAGGGAAAAGCCGTGAAAGCAGCCATGTTGTGGCACTTCTGCACTCCCTTTGGGATGCCTTTGGCAGATGAAGTAAGCCTGGAACTCAGGGCTTCCTGGTTAAAGAAATCCAAGCCCTAGGCTGAACCCTAACCCTAACCCTAGGCAGATAAATCAGCCTTGGTATAGGGATGGTGCCAAGGAAAAAGCTGTGAAAGCTGCCATGTTGTTGCACTTTTGTACTCCCCTTGTGATGCCTTGAACAGCTGCAGTGTGCCTGGAGCCCAGGGCTTCCCAGTTTCAAAAATCCTAGCCCTAGGCCTAAGCCTAACAGTAACCCTGGGAAAGTATTTCAGCCTGGTGTTAGGCTTCTTGCCAAGGAAAAAGCCGTGAAAGCAGCCATGTTGTGGCACTTTTGCACTCCCTTTTGGATGCCTTTCACAGCTCCAGTGTGCCTGGAACTCAGGGCTTCCTGCTTTTAAAAATCCTAGCCCTAGGCCGAACCCCAACCCTAAGACGAGAAAGGCAAATCAGCCAGGAATTAGGCATGTCCCCAAGGAAAAAGCTGTGGAGGCAGGCATGTTGTGGTACTTTTGCGCTCTTCTTGGCTAGTCCTTCGCAGCTGCTGTGTTCTTGGAACTCAGGGCTTTCTGGTTAATAGAGCCCTTACCCTAGGCGTAACTCAAACCTTAACCCTAGGAAGGAAAATCAACCTATGGTTCGGGATGGTCTCATGGAAATATCAGTGGTGGCAGCCAAGTTGCGTCACTTTTGCGCTCCCCTTGGGATGCCTTTCGCAGCTGCAGTGTGCACGGAGCCCAGGGCTTCCTGGTTTTAAAAGTCCTAGGCCTAAGCCTAACAGTAACCCTAGGAAGGTAAATCAGCCGGGTATTAGGGTTCTTCCTAAGGGAAAAGCCGTGAAAGCAGCCATGTTGTGGCACTTCTGCACTCCCTTTGGGATGCCTTTGGCAGATGAAGTAAGCCTGGAACTCAGGGCTTCCTGGTTAAAGAAATCCAAGCCCTAGGCTGAACCCTAACCCTAACCCTAGGCAGATAAATCAGCCTAGGTATAGGGATGGTGCCAAGGAAAAAGCTGTGAAAGCTGCCATGTTGTTGCACTTTTGTACTCCCCTTGGGATGCCTTGAACAGCTGCAGTGTGCCTGGAGCTAAGGGCTTCCTAGTTTCAAAAATCCTAGCCCTAGGCCTAAGCCTAACAGTAACCCTGGGAAAGTAAATCAGCCTGATGTTAGGCTTCTTGCCAAGGAAAAAGCCGTGAAAGCAGCCATGTTGTGGCACTTTTGCACCCCCTTTTGGATGCCTTTCACAGCTCCAGTGTGCCTGGAACTCAGGGCTTCCTGCTTTTAAAAATCCTAGCCCTAGGCCGAACCCCAACCCTAAGACGAGAAAGGCAAATCAGCCAGGAATTAGGCATGTCCCCAAGGAAAAAGCTGTGGAGGCAGGCATGTTGTGGTACTTTTGCGCTCTTCTTGGCTAGTCCTTCGCAGCTGCTGTGTTCTTGGAACTCAGGGCTTTCTGGTTAATAGAACCCTTACCCTAGGCGTAACTCAAACCTTAACCCTAGGAAGGAAAATCAGCCTATGGTGCAGGATTCTCTCATGGAAATATCAGTGGTGGCAGCCAAGTTGCATCACTTTTGCGCTCCCCTTGGGATGCCTTTTGCAGCTGCAGTGTGCCTGGAGCCCAGGGCTTCCTGGTTTTAAAAGTCCTAGGCCTAAGCCTAACAGTAACCCTAGGAAAGTAAATCAGCCGGGTATTAGGGTTCTTCCTAAGGGAAAAGCCGTGAAAGCAGCCATGTTGTGGCACTTCTGCACTCCCTTTGGGATGCCTTTGGCAGATGAAGTAAGCCTGGAACTCAGGGCTTCCTGGTTAAAGAAATCCAAGCCCTAGGCTGAACCCTAACCCTAACCCTAGGCAGATAAATCAGCCTAGGTATAGGGATGGTGCCAAGGAAAAAGCTGTGAAAGCTGCCATGTTGTTGCACTTTTGTACTCCCCTTGGGATGCCTTGAACAGCTGCAGTGTGCCTGGAGCTAAGGGCTTCCTAGTTTCAAAAATCCTAGCCCTAGGCCTAAGCCTAACAGTAACCCTGGGAAAGTAAATCAGCCTGATGTTAGGCTTCTTGCCAAGGAAAAAGCCGTGAAAGCAGCCATGTTGTGGCACTTTTGCACCCCCTTTTGGATGCCTTTCACAGCTCCAGTGTGCCTGGAACTCAGGGATTCCTGCTTTTAAAAATCCTAGCCCTAGGCCGAACCCCAACCCTAAGACGAGAAAGGCAAATCAGCCAGGAATTAGGCATGTCCCCAAGGAAAAAGCTGTGGAGGCAGGCATGTTGTGGTACTTTTGCGCTCTTCTTGGCTAGTCCTTCGCAGCTGCTGTGTTCTTGGAACTCAGGGCTTTCTGGTTAATAGAACCCTTACCCTAGGCGTAACTCAAACCTTAACCCTAGGAAGGAAAATCAGCCTATGGTTCAGGATTCTCTCATGGAAATATCAGTGGTGGCAGCCAAGTTGCATCACTTTTGCGCTCCCCTTGGGATGCCTTTTGCAGCTGCAGTGTGCCTGGAGCCCAGGGCTTCCTGGTTTTAAAAGTCCTAGGCCTAAGCCTAACAGTAACCCTAGGAAAGTAAATCAGCCAGGTATTAGGGTTCTTCCTAAGGGAAAAGCCGTGAAAGCAGCCATGTTGTGGCACTTCTGCACTCCCTTTGGGATGCCTTTGGCAGATGAAGTAAGCCTGGAACTCAGGGCTTCCTGGTTAAAGAAATCCAAGCCCTAGGCTGAACCCTAACCCTAACCCTAGGCAGATAAATCAGCCTAGGTATAGGGATGGTGCCAAGGAAAAAGCTGTGAAAGCTGCCATGTTGTTGCACTTTTGTACTCCCCTTGGGATGCCTTGAACAGCTGCAGTGTGCCTGGAGCCCAGGGCTTCCTAGTTTCAAAAATCCTAGCCCTAGGCCTAAGCCTAACAGTAACCCTGGGAAAGTATGTCAGCCTGGTGTTAGGCTTCTTGCCAAGGAAAAAGCCGTGAAAGCAGCCATGTTGTGGCACTTTTGCACTCCCTTTTGGATGCCTTTCACAGCTCCAGTGTGCCTGGAACTCAGGGCTTCCTGCTTTTAAAAATCCTAGCCCTAGGCCGAACCCCAACCCTAAGACGAGAAAGGCAAATCAGCCAGGAATTAGGCATGTCCCCAAGGAAAAAGCTGTGGAGGCAGGCATGTTGTGGTACTTTTGCGCTCTTCTTGGCTAGTCCTTCGCAGCTGCTGTGTTCTTGGAACTCAGGGCTTTCTGGTTAATAGAGCCCTTACCCTAGGCGTAACTCAAACCTTAACCCTAGGAAGGAAAATCAACCTATGGTTCGGGATGGTCTCATGGAAATATCAGTGGTGGCAGCCAAGTTGCGTCACTTTTGCGCTCCCCTTGGGATGCCTTTCGCAGCTGCAGTGTGCCTGGAGCCCAGGGCTTCCTGGTTTTAAAAGTCCTAGGCCTAAGCCTAACAGTAACCCTAGGAAGGTAAATCAGCCGGGTATTAGGGTTCTTCCTAAGGGAAAAGCCGTGAAAGCAGCCATGTTGTGGCACTTCTGCACTCCCTTTGGGATGCCTTTGGCAGATGAAGTAAGCCTGGAACTCAGGGCTTCCTGGTTAAAGAAATCCAAGCCCTAGGCTGAACCCTAACCCTAACCCTAGGCAGATAAATCAGCCTAGGTACCGGGATGTTGCCAAGGAAAAAGCTGTGAAAGCTGCCATGTTGTTGCACTTTTGTACACCCCTTGGGATGCCTTGAACAGCTGCAGTGTGCCTGGAGCCCAGGGCTTCCCAGTTTCAAAAATCCTAGCCCTAGGCCTAAGCCTAACAGTAACCCTGGGAAAGTTAATCAGCCTGATGTTAGATTTCTTGCCAAGGAAAAAGCCGTGAAAGCAGCCATGTTGTGGCACTTTTGCACTCCCTTTTGGATGCCTTTCACAGCTCCAGTGTGCCTGGAACTCAGGGCTTCCTGATTTTAAAAATCCTAGCCCTAGGCCGAACCGCAACCCTAAGACGAGAAAGGCAAATCAGCCAGGAATTAGGCATGTCCCCAAGGAAAAAGCTGTGGAGGCAGGCATGTTGTGGTACTTTTGCGCTCTTCTTGGCTAGTCCTTCGCAGCTGCTGTGTTCTTGGAACTCAGGGCTTTCTGGTTAATAGAGCCCTTACCCTAGGCGTAACTCAAACCTTAACCCTAGGAAGGAAAATCAGCCTATGGTTCGGGATGGTCTCATGGAAATATCAGTGGTGGCAGCCAAGTTGCGTCACTTTTGCGCTCCCCTTGGGATGCCTTTTGCAGCTGCAGTGTGCCTGGAGCCCAGGGCTTCCTGGTTTTAAAAGTCCTAGGCCTAAGCCTAACAGTAACCCTAGGAAGGTAAATCAGCCAGGTATTAGGGTTCTTCCTAAGGGAAAAGCCGTGAAAGCAGCCATGTTGTGGTACTTCTGCACTCCCTTTGGGATGCCTTTGGCAGATGAAGTAAGCCTGGAACTCAGGGCTTCCTGGTTAAAGAAATCCAAGCCCTAGGCTGAACCCTAACCCTAACCCTAGGCAGATAAATCAGCCTTGGTATAGGGATGGTGCCAAGGAAAAAGCTGTGAAAGCTGCCATGTTGTTGCACTTTTGTACTCCCCTTGTGATGCCTTGAACAGCTGCAGTGTGCCTGGAGCCCAGGGCTTCCTAGTTTCAAAAATCCTAGCCCTAGGCCTAAGCCTAACAGTAACCCTGGGAAAGTATGTCAGCCTGGTGTTAGGCTTCTTTCCAAGGAAAAAGCCGTGAAAGCAGCCATGTTGTGGCACTTTTGCACTCCCTTTTGGATGCCTTTCACAGCTCCAGTGTGCCTGGAACTCAGGGCTTCCTGCTTTTAAAAATCCTAGCCCTAGGCCGAACCCCAACCCTAAGACGAGAAAGGCAAATCAGCCAGGAATTAGGCATGTCCCCAAGGAAAAAGCTGTGGAGGCAGGCATGTTGTGGTACTTTTGCGCTCTTCTTGGCTAGTCCTTCGCAGCTGCTGTGTTCTTGGAACTCAGGGCTTTCTGGTTAATAGAGCCCTTACCCTAGGCGTAACTCAAACCTTAACCCTAGGAAGGAAAATCAACCTATGGTTCGGGATGGTCTCATGGAAATATCAGTGGTGGCAGCCAAGTTGCGTCACTTTTGCGCTCCCCTTGGGATGCCTTTCGCAGCTGCAGTGTGCCTGGAGCACAGGGCTTCCTGGTTTTAAAAGTCCTAGGCCTAAGCCTAACAGTAACCCTAGGAAGGTAAATCAGCCGGGTATTAGGGTTCTTCCTAAGGGAAAAGCCGTGAAAGCAGCCATGTTGTGGCACTTCTGCACTCCCTTTGGGATGCCTTTGGCAGATGAAGTAAGCCTGGAACTCAGGGCTTCCTGGTTAAAGAAATCACAGCCCTAGGCTGAACCCTAACCCTAACCCTAAGCAGATCAATCAGCCTAGGTATAGGGATGGTGCCAAGGAAAAAGCTGTGAAAGCTGCCATGTTGTTGCACTTTTGTACTCCCCTTGGGATGCCTTGAACAGCTGCAGTGTGCCTGGAGCCCAGGGCTTCCTAGTTTCAAAAATCCTAGCCCTAGGCCTAAGCCTAACAGTAACCCTGGGAAAGTAAATCAGCCTGATGTTAGGCTTCTTGCCAAGGAAAAAGCCGTGAAAGCAGCCATGTTGTGGCACTTTTGCACTCCCTTTTGGATGCCTTTCACAGCTCCAGTGTGCCTGGAACTCAGGGCTTCCTGCTTTTAAAAATCCTAGCCCTAGGCCGAACCCCAACCCTAAGACGAGAAAGGCAAATCAGCCAGGAATTAGGCATGTCCCCAAGGAAAAAGCTGTGGAGGCAGGCATGTTGTGGTACTTTTGCGCTCTTCTTGGCTAGTCCTTCGCAGCTGCTGTGTTCTTGGAACTCAGGGCTTTCTGGTTAATAGAACCCTTACCCTAGGCGTAACTCAAACCTTAACCCTAGGAAGGAAAATCAGCCTATGGTTCAGGATGCTCTCATGGAAATATCAGTGGTGGCAGCCAAGTTGCGTCACTTTTGCGCTCCCCTTGGGATGCCTTTTGCAGCTGCAGTGTGCCTGGAGCCCAGGGCTTCCTGGTTTTAAAAATCCTAGGCCTAAGCCTAACAGTAACCCTAGGAAAGTAAATCAGCCAGGTATTAGGGTTCTTCCTAAGGGAAAAGCCGTGAAAGCAGCCATGTTGTGGCACTTCTGCACTCCCTTTGGGATGCCTTTGGCAGATGAAGTAAGCCTGGAACTCAGGGCTTCCTGGTTAAAGAAATCCAAGCCCTAGGCTGAACCCTAACCCTAACCCTAGGCAGATAAATCAGCCTAGGTATAGGGATGGTGCCAAGGAAAAAGCCGTGAAAGCTGCCATGTTGTTGCACTTTTGTACTCCCCTTGGGATGCCTTGAACAGCTGCAGTGTGCCTGGAGCCCAGGGCTTCCTAGTTTCAAAAATCCTAGCCCTAGGCCTAAGCCTAACAGTAACCGTGGGAAAGTATGTCAGCCTGGTGTTAGGCTTCTTGCCAAGGAAAAAGCCGTGAAAGCAGCCATGTTGTGGCACTTTTGCACTCCCTTTTGGATGCCTTTCACAGCTCCAGTGTGCCTGGAACTCAGGGCTTCCTGCTTTTAAAAATCCTAGCCCTAGGCCGAACCCCAACCCTAAGACGAGAAAGGCAAATCAGCCAGGAATTAGGCATGTCCCCAAGGAAAAAGCTGTGGAGGCAGGCATGTTGTGGTACTTTTGCGCTCTTCTTGGCTAGTCCTTCGCAGCTGCTGTGTTCTTGGAACTCAGGGCTTTCTGGTTAATAGAGCCCTTACCCTAGGCGTAACTCAAACCTTAACCCTAGGAAGGAAAATCAACCTATGGTTCGGGATGGTCTCATGGAAATATCAGTGGTGGCAGCCAAGTTGCGTCACTTTTGCGCTCCCCTTGGGATGCCTTTTGCAGCTGCAGTGTGCCTGGAGCCCAGGGCTTCCTGGTTTTAAAAGTCCTAGGCCTAAGCCTAACAGTAACCCTAGGAAGGTAAATCAGCCGGGTATTAGGGTTCTTCCTAAGGGAAAAGCCGTGAAAGCAGCCATGTTGTGGCACTTCTGCACTCCCTTTGGGATGCCTTTGGCAGATGAAGTAAGCCTGGAACTCAGGGCTTCCTGCTTAAAAAAATTCAAGCCCTAGGCTGAGTCCTAACCCTAACCCTAGGCAGATAAATCAGCCTAGGTATAGGGATGGTGCCAAGGAAAAAGCTGTGAAAGCTGCCATGTTGTTGCACTTTTGTACTCCCCTTGGGATGCCTTGAACAGCTGCAGTGTGCCTGGAGCTAAGGGCTTCCTAGTTTCAAAAATCCTAGCCCTAGGCCTAAGCCTAACAGTAACCCTGGGAAAGTAAATCAGCCTGATGTTAGGCTTCTTGCCAAGGAAAAAGCCGTGAAAGCAGCCATGTTGTGGCACTTTTGCACTCCCTTTTGGATGCCTTTCACAGCTGCAGTGTGCCTGGAACTCAGGGCTTCCTGCTTTTAAAAATCCTAGCCCTAGGCCGAACCCCAACCCTAAGACGAGAAAGGCAAATCAGCCCGGAATTAGGCATGTCCCCAAGGAAAAAGCTGTGGAGGCAGGCATGTTGTGGTACTTTTGCGCTCTTCTTGGCTAGTCCTTCGCAGCTGCTGTGTTCTTGGAACTCAGGGCTTTCTGGTTAATAGAGCCCTTACCCTAGGCGTAACTCAAACCTTAACCCTAGGAAGGAAAATCAACCTATGGTTCGGGATGGTCTCATGGAAATATCAGTGGTGGCAGCCAAGTTGCGTCACTTTTGCGCTCCCCTTGGGATGCCTTTCGCAGCTGCAGTGTGCCTGGAGCCCAGGGCTTCCTGGTTTTAAAAGTCCTAGGCCTAAGCCTAACAGTAACCCTAGGAAGGTAAATCAGCCGGGTATTAGGGTTCTTCCTAAGGGAAAAGCCGTGAAAGCAGCCATGTTGTGGCACTTCTGCACTCCCTTTGGGATGCCTTTGGCAGATGAAGTAAGCCTGGAACTCAGGGCTTCCTGGTTAAAGAAATCACAGCCCTAGGCTGAACCCTAACCCTAACCCTAGGCAGATAAATCAGCCTAGGTACCGGGATGGTGCCAAGGAAAAAGCTGTGAAAGCTGCCATGTTGTTGCACTTTTGTACACCCCTTGGGATGCCTTGAACAGCTGCAGTGTGCCTGGAGCCCAGGGCTTCCCAGTTTCAAAAATCCTAGCCCTAGGCCTAAGCCTAACAGTAACCCTGGGAAAGTTAATCAGCCTGATGTTAGATTTCTTGCCAAGGAAAAAGCCGTGAAAGCAGCCATGTTGTGGCACTTTTGCACTCCCTTTTGGATGCCTTTCACAGCTCCAGTGTGCCTGGAACTCAGGGCTTCCTGATTTTAAAAATCCTAGCCCTAGGCCGAACCGCAACCCTAAGACGAGAAAGGCAAATCAGCCAGGAATTAGGCATGTCCCCAAGGAAAAAGCTGTGGAGGCAGGCATGTTGTGGTACTTTTGCGCTCTTCTTGGCTAGTCCTTCGAAGCTGCTGTGTTCTTGGAACTCAGGGCTTTCTGGTTAATAGAACCCTTACCCTAGGCGTAACTCAAACCTTAACCCTAGGAAGGAAAATCAGCCTATGGTTCGGGATGGTCTCATGGAAATATCAGTGGTGGCAGCCAAGTTGCGTCACTTTTGCGCTCCCCTTGGGATGCCTTTTGCAGCTGCAGTGTGCCTGGAGCCCAGGGCTTCCTGGTTTTAAAAGTCCTAGGCCTAAGCCTAACAGTAACCCTAGGAAGGTAAATCAGCCAGGTATTAGGGTTCTTCCTAAGGGAAAAGCCATGAAAGCAGCCATGTTGTGGCACTTCTGCACTCCCTTTGGGATGCCTTTGGCAGATGAAGTAAGCCTGGAACTCAGGGCTTCCTGGTTAAAGAAATCCAAGCCCTAGGCTGAACCCTAACCCTAACCCTAGGCAGATAGATCAGCCTAGGTATAGGGATGGTGCCAAGGAAAAAGCTGTGAAAGCTGCCATGTTGTTGCACTTTTGTACTCCCCTTGGGATGCCTTGAACAGCTGCAGTGTGCCTGGAGCCCAGGGCTTCCTAGTTTCAAAAATCCTAGCCCTAGGCCTAAGCCTAACAGTAACCCTGGGAAGGTAAATCAGCATGGTGTTAGGCGTCTTGCCAAGGAAAAAGCCGTGAAAGCAGCCATGTTGTGGCACTTTTGCACTCCCTTTTGGATGCCTTTCACAGCTCCAGTGTGCCTGGAACTCAGGGCTTCCTGATTTTAAAAATCCTAGCCCTAGGCCGAACCCCAACCCTAAGACGAGAAAGGCAAATCAGCCAGGAATTAAGCATGTCCTCAAGGAAAAAGCTGTGGAGGCAGGCATGTTGTGGTACTTTTGCGCTCTTCTTGGCTAGTCCTTCGCAGCTGCTGTGTTCTTGGAACTCAGGGCTTTCTGGTTAATAGAGCCCTTACCCTAGGCGTAACTCAAACCTTAACCCTAGGGAGGAAAATCAGCCTATGGTTCGGGATGGTCTCATGGAAATATCAGTGGTGGCAGCCAAGTTGCGTCACTTTTGCGCTCCCCTTGGGATGCCTTTCGCAGCTGCAGTGTGCCTGGAGCCCAGGGCTTCCTGGTTTTAAAAGTCCTAGGCCTAAGCCTAACAGTAACCCTAGGAAGGTAAATCAGCCGGGTATTAGGGTTCTTCCTAAGGGAAAAGCCGTGAAAGCAGCCATGTTGTGGCACTTCTGCACTCCCTTTGGGATGCCTTTGGCAGATGAAGTAAGCCTGGAACTCAGGGCTTCCTGGTTAAAGAAATCCAAGCCCTAGGCTGAACCCTAACCCTAACCCTAGGCAGATAAATCAGCCTAGGTATAGGGATGGTGCCAAGGAAAAAGCTGTGAAAGCTGCCATGTTGTTGCACTTTTGTACTCCCCTTGGGATGCCTTGAACAGCTGCAGTGTGCCTGGAGCTAAGGGCTTCCTAGTTTCAAAAATCCTAGCCCTAGGCCTAAGCCTAACAGTAACCCTGGGAAAGTAAATCAGCCTGATGTTAGGCTTCTTGCCAAGGAAAAAGCCGTGAAAGCAGCCATGTTGTGGCACTTTTGCACTCCCTTTTGGATGCCTTTCACAGCTCCAGTGTGCCTGGAACTCAGGGCTTCCTGCTTTTAAAAATCCTAGCCCTAGGCCGAACCCCAACCCTAAGACGAGAAAGGCAAATCAGCCAGGAATTAGGCATGTCCCCAAGGAAAAAGCTGTGGAGGCAGGCATGTTGTGCTACTTTTGCGCTCTTCTTGGCTAGTCCTTCGCAGCTGCTGTGTTCTTGGAACTCAGGGCTTTCTGGTTAATAGAGCCCTTACCCTAGGCGTAACTCAAACCTTAACCCTAGGAAGGAAAATCAGCCTATGGTTCGGGATGGTCTCATGGAAATATCAGTGGTGGCAGCCAAGTTGCGTCACTTTTGCGCTCCCCTTGGGATGCCTTTTGCAGCTGCAGTGTGCCTGGAGCCCAGGGCTTCCTGGTTTTAAAAGTCCTAGGCCTAAGCCTAACAGTAACCCTAGGAAGGTAAATCAGCCGGGTATTAGGGTTCTTCCTAAGGGAAAAGCCGTGAAAGCAGCCATGTTGTGGCACTTCTGCACTCCCTTTGGGATGCCTTTGGCAGATGAAGTAAGCCTGGAACTCAGGGCTTCCTGGTTAAAGAAATCCAAGCCCTAGGCTGAACCCTAACCCTAACCCTAGGCAGATAAATCAGCCTAGGTATAGGGATGGTGCCAAGGAAAAAGCTGTGAAAGCTGCCATGTTGTTGCACTTTTGTACTCCCCTTGGGATGCCTTGAACAGCTGCAGTGTGCCTGGAGCCCAGGGCTTCCTAGTTTCAAAAATCCTAGCCCTAGGCCTAAGCCTAACAGTAACCCTGGGAAAGTTAATCAGCCTGATGTTAGGTTTCTTGCCAAGGAAAAAGCCGTGAAAGCAGCCATGTTGTGGCACTTTTGCACTCCCTTTTGGATGCCTTTCACAGCTCCAGTGTGCCTGGAACTCAGGGCTTCCTGCTTTTAAAAATCCTAGCCCTAGGCCGAACCCCAACCCTAAGACGAGAAAGGCAAATCAGCCAGGAATTAGGCATGTCCCCAAGGAAAAAGCTGTGGAGGCAGGCATGTTGTGGTACTTTTGCGCTCTTCTTGGCTAGTCCTTCGCAGCTGCTGTGTTCTTGGAACTCAGGGCTTTCTGGTTAATAGAACCCTTACCCTAGGCGTAACTCAAACCTTAACCCTAGGAAGGAAAATCAGCCTATGGTTCGGGATGGTCTCATGGAAATATCAGTGGTGGCAGCCAAGTTGCGTCACTTTTGCGCTCCCCTTGGGATGCCTTTTGCAGCTGCAGTGTGCCTGGAGCCCAGGGCTTCCTGGTTTTAAAAGTCCTAGGCCTAAGCCTAACAGTAACCCTAGGAAGGTAAATCAGCCGGGTATTAGGGTTCTTCCTAAGGGAAAAGCCATGAAAGCAGCCATGTTGTGGCACTTCTGCACTCCCTTTGGGATGCCTTTAGCAGATGAAGTAAGCCTGGAACTCAGGGCTTCCTGGTTAAAGAAATCCAAGCCCTAGGCTGAACCCTAACCCTAACCCTAGGCAGATAAATCAGCCTAGGTATAGGGATGGTGCCAAGGAAAAAGCTGTGAAAGCTGCCATGTTGTTGCACTTTTGTACTCCCCTTGGGATGCCTTGAACAGCTGCAGTGTGCCTGGAGCCCAGGGCTTCCTAGTTTCAAAAATCCTAGCCCTAGGCCTAAGCCTAACAGTAACCCTGGGAAAGTAAATCAGCCTGATGTTAGGCTTCTTGCCAAGGAAAAAGCCGTGAAAGCAGCCATGTTGTGGCACTTTTGCACTCCCTTTTGGATGCCTTTCACAGCTCCAGTGTGCCTGGAACTCAGGGCTTCCTGCTTTTAAAAATCCTAGCCCTAGGCCGAACCCCAACCCTAAGACGAGAAAGGCAAATCAGCCAGGAATTAGGCATGTCCCCAAGGAAAAAGCTGTGGAGGCAGGCATGTTGTGGTACTTTTGCGCTCTTCTTGGCTAGTCCTTCGCAGCTGCTGTGTTCTTGGAACTCAGGGCTTTCTGGTTAATAGAACCCTTACCCTAGGCGTAACTCAAACCTTAACCCTAGGAAGGAAAATCAGCCTATGGTTCGGGATGGTCTCATGGAAATATCAGTGGTGGCAGCCAAGTTGCGTCACTTTTGCGCTCCCCTTGGGATGCCTTTTGCAGCTGCAGTGTGCCTGGAGCCCAGGGCTTCCTGGTTTTAAAAGTCCTAGGCCTAAGCCTAACAGTAACCCTGGGAAGGTAAATCAGCCGGGTATTAGGGTTCTTCCTAAGGGAAAAGCCGTGAAAGCAGCCATGTTGTGGCACTTCTGCACTCCCTTTGGGATGCCTTTGGCAGATGAAGTAAGCCTGGAACTCAGGGCTTCCTGGTTAAAGAAATCCAAGCCCTAGGCTGAACCCTAACCCTAACCCTAGGCAGATAAATCAGCCTAAGTATAGGGATGGTGCCAAGGAAAAAGCTGTGAAAGCTGCCATGTTGTTGCACTTTTGTACTCCCCTTGGGATGCCTTGAACAGCTGCAGTGTGCCTGGAGCCCAGGGATTCCTAGTTTTAAAAATCCTAGCCCTAGGCCTAAGCCTAACAGTAACCCTGGGAAGGTAAATCAGCCTGGTGTTAGGCGTCTTGCCAAGGAAAAAGCCGTGAAAGCAGCCATGTTGTGGCACTTTTGCACTCCCTTTTGGATGCCTTTCACAGCTCCAGTGTGCCTGGAACTCAGGGCTTCCTGCTTTTAAAAATCCTAGCCCTAGGCCGAACCCCAACCCTAAGACGAGAAAGGCAAATCAGCCAGGAATTAGGCATGTCCCCAAGGAAAAAGCTGTGGAGGCAGGCATGTTGTGGTACTTTTGCGCTCTTCTTGGCTAGTCCTTCGCAGCTGCTGTGTTCTTGGAACTCAGGGCTTTCTGGTTAATAGAACCCTTACCCTAGGCGTAACTCAAACCTTAAGCCTAGGAAGGAAAATCAGCCTATGGTTCGGGATGGTCTCATGGAAATATCAGTGGTGGCAGCCAAGTTGCGTCACTTTTGCGCTCCCCTTGGGATGCCTTTTGCAGCTGCAGTGTGCCTGGAGCCCAGGGCTTCCTGGTTTTAAAAGTCCTAGGCCTAAGCCTAACAGTAACCCTAGGAAGGTAAATCAGCCGGGTATTAGGGTTCTTCCTAAGGGAAAAGCCGTGAAAGCAGCCATGTTGTGGCACTTCTGCACTCCCTTTGGGATGCCTTTGGCAGATGAAGTAAGCCTGGAACTCAGGGCTTCCTGGTTAAAGAAATCCAAGCCCTAGGCTGAACCCTAACCCTAACCCTAGGCAGATAAATCAGCCTAGGTATAGGGATGGTGCCAAGGAAAAAGCTGTGAAAGCTGCCATGTTGTTGCACTTTTGTACTCCCCTTGGGATGCCTTGAACAGCTGCAGTGTGCCTGGAGCTAAGGGCTTCCTAGTTTTAAAAATCCTAGCCCTAGGCCTAAGCCTAACAGTAACCCTGGGAAGGTAAATCAGCCTGATGTTAGGCGTCTTGCCAAGGAAAAAGCCGTGAAAGCAGCCATGTTGTGGCACTTTTGCACTCCCTTTTGGATGCCTTTCACAGCTCCAGTGTGCCTGGAACTCAGGGCTTCCTGCTTTTAAAAATCCTAGCCCTAGGTCGAACCCCAACCCTAAGACGAGAAAGGCAAATCAGCCAGGAATTAGGCATGTCCCCAAGGAAAAAGCTGTGGAGGCAGGCATGTTGTGCTACTTTTGCGCTCTTCTTGGCTAGTCCTTCGCAGCTGCTGTGTTCTTGGAACTCAGGGCTTTCTGGTTAATAGAACCCTTACCCTAGGCGTAACTCAAACCTTAACCCTAGGAAGGAAAATCAGCCTATGGTTCGGGATGGTCTCATGGAAATATCAGTGGTGGCAGCCAAGTTGCGTCACTTTTGCGCTCCCCTTGGGATGCCTTTTGCAGCTGCAGTGTGCCTGGAGCCCAGGGCTTCCTGGTTTTAAAAGTCCTAGGCCTAAGCCTAACAGTAACCCTAGGAAGGTAAATCAGCCGGGTATTAGGGTTCTTCCTAAGGGAAAAGCCGTGAAAGCAGCCATGTTGTGGCACTTCTGCACTCCCTTTGGGATGCCTTTGGCAGATGAAGTAAGCCTGGAACTCAGGGCTTCCTGGTTAAAGAAATCCAAGCCCTAGGCTGAACCCTAACCCTAACCCTAGGCAGATAAATCAGCCTAGGTATAGGGATGGTGCCAAGGAAAAAGCTGTGAAAGCTGCCATGTTGTTGCACTTTTGTACTCCCCTTGGGATGCCTTGAACAGCTGCAGTGTGCCTGGAGCCCAGGGCTTCCTAGTTTCAAAAATCCTAGCCCTAGGCCTAAGCCTAACAGTAACCCTGGGAAAGTATGTCAGCCTGGTGTTAGGCTTCTTGCCAAGGAAAAAGCCGTGAAAGCAGCCATGTTGTGGCACTTTTGCACTCCCTTTTGGATGCCTTTCACAGCTCCAGTGTGCCTGGAACTCAGGGCTTCCTGCTTTTAAAAATCCTAGCCCTAGGCCGAACCCCAACCCTAAGACGAGAAAGGCAAATCAGCCAGGAATTAGGCATGTCCCCAAGGAAAAAGCTGTGGAGGCAGGCATGTTGTGGTACTTTTGCGCTCTTCTTGGCTAGTCCTTCGCAGCTGCTGTGTTCTTGGAACTCAGGGCTTTCTGGTTAATAGAGCCCTTACCCTAGGCGTAACTCAAACCTTAACCCTAGGAAGGAAAATCAACCTATGGTTCGGGATGGTCTCATGGAAATATCAGTGGTGGCAGCCAAGTTGCGTCACTTTTGCGCTCCCCTTGGGATGCCTTTTGCAGCTGCAGTGTGCCTGGAGCCCAGGGCTTCCTGGTTTGAAAAGTCCTAGGCCTAAGCCTAACAGTAACCCTAGGAAGGTAAATCAGCCGGGTATTAGGGTTCTTCCTAAGGGAAAAGCCGTGAAAGCAGCCATGTTGTGGCACTTCTGCACTCCCTTTGGGATGCCTTTGGCAGATGAAGTAAGCCTGGAACTCAGGGCTTCCTGGTTAAAAAAATTCAAGCCCTAGGCTGAACCCTAACCCTAACCCTAGGCAGATAAATCAGCCTAGGTATAGGGATGGTGCCAAGGAAAAAGCTGTGAAAGCTGCCATGTTGTTGCACTTTTGTACTCCCCTTGGGATGCCTTGAACAGCTGCAGTGTGCCTGGAGCTAAGGGCTTCCTAGTTTCAAAAATCCTAGCCCTAGGCCTAAGCCTAACAGTAACCCTGGGAAAGTAAGTCAGCCTGGTGTTAGGCGTCTTGCCAAGGAAAAAGCCGTGAAAGCAGCCATGTTGTGGCACTTTTGCACTCCCTTTTGGATGCCTTTCACAGCTCCAGTGTGCCTGGAACTCAGGGCTTCCTGCTTTTAAAAATCCTAGCCCTAGGCCGAACCCCAACCCTAAGACGAGAAAGGCAAATCAGCCAGGAATTAGGCATGTCCCCAAGGAAAAAGCTGTGGAGGCAGGCATGTTGTGGTACTTTTGCGCTCTTCTTGGCTAGTCCTTCGCAGCTGCTGTGTTCTTGGAACTCAGGGCTTTCTGGTTAATAGAACCCTTACCCTAGGCGTAACTCAAACCTTAAGCCTAGGAAGGAAAATCAGCCTATGGTTCGGGATGGTCTCATGGAAATATCAGTGGTGGCAGCCAAGTTGCGTCACTTTTGCGCTCCCCTTGGGATGCCTTTTGCAGCTGCAGTGTGCCTGGAGCCCAGGGCTTCCTGGTTTTAACAGTCCTAGGCCTAAGCCTAACAGTAACCCTAGGAAGGTAAATCAGCCGGGTATTAGGGTTCTTCCTAAGGGAAAAGCCGTGAAAGCAGCCATGTTGTGGCACTTCTGCACTCCCTTTGGGATGCCTTTGGCAGATGAAGTAAGCCTGGAACTCAGGGCTTCCTGGTTAAAGAAATCCAAGCCCTAGGCTGAACCCTAACCCTAACCCTAGGCAGATAAATCAGCCTAGGTATAGGGATGGTGCCAAGGAAAAAGCTGTGAAAGCTGCCATGTTGTTGCACTTTTGTACTCCCCTTGGGATGCCTTGAACAGCTGCAGTGTGCCTGGAGCCCAGGGCTTCCTAGTTTCAAAAATCCTAGCCCTAGGCCTTAGCCTAACAGTAACCCTGGGAAAGTAAGTCAGCCTGGTGTTAGGCTTCTTGCCAAGGAAAAAGCCGTGAAAGCAGCCATGTTGTGGCACTTTTGCACTCCCATTTGGATGCCTTTCACAGCTCCAGTGTGCCTGGAACTCAGGGCTTCCTGCTTTTAAAAATCCTAGCCCTAGGCCGAACCCCAACCCTAAGACGAGAAAGGCAAATCAGCCAGGAATTAGGCATGTCCCCAAGGAAAAAGCTGTGGAGGCAGGCATGTTGTGGTACTTTTGCGCTCTTCTTGGCTAGTCCTTCGCAGCTGCTGTGTTCTTGGAACTCAGGGCTTTCTGGTTAATAGAGCCCTTACCCTAGGCGTAACTCAAACCTTAAGCCTAGGAAGGAAAATCAGCCTATGGTTCGGGATGGTCTCATGGAAATATCAGTGGTGGCAGCCAAGTTGCATCACTTTTGCGCTCCCCTTGGGATGCCTTTCGCAGCTGCAGTGTGCCTGGAGCCCAGGGCTTCCTGGTTTTAAAAGTCCTAGGCCTAAGCCTAACAGTAACCCTAGGAAGGTAAATCAGCCGGGTATTAGGGCTCTTCCTAAGGGAAAAGCCGTGAAAGCAGCCATGTTGTGGCACTTCTGCACTCCCTTTGGGATGCCTTTGGCAGATGAAGTAAGCCTGGAACTCAGGGCTTCCTGGTTAAAGAAATCCAAGCCCTAGGCTGAACCCTAACCCTAACCCTAGGCAGATAAATCAGCCTAGGTATAGGGATGGTGCCAAGGAAAAAGCTGTGAAAGCTGCCATGTTGTTGCACTTTTGTACTCCCCTTGGGATGCCTTGAACAGCTGCAGTGTGCCTGGAGCCCAGGGCTTCCTAGTTTCAAAAATCCTAGCCCTAGGCCTAAGCCTAACAGTAACCCTGGGAAGGTAAATCAGCCTGATGTTAGGCGTCTTGCCAAGGAAAAAGCCGTGAAAGCAGCCATGTTGTGGCACTTTTGCACTCCCTTTTGGATGCCTTTCACAGCTCCAGTGTGCCTGGAACTCAGGGCTTCCTGCTTTTAAAAATCCTAGCCCTAGGCCGAACCCCAACCCTAAGACGAGAAAGGCAAATCAGCCAGGAATTAGGCATGTCCCCAAGGAAAAAGCTGTGGAGGCAGGCATGTTGTGGTACTTTTGCGCTCTTCTTGGCTAGTCCTTCGCAGCTGCTGTGTTCTTGGAACTCAGGGCTTTCTGGTTAATAGACCCTTACCCTAGGCGTAACTCAAACCTTAACCCTAGGAAGGAAAATCAGCCTATGGTTCGGGATGGTCTCATGGAAATATCAGTGGTGGCAGCCAAGTTGCGTCACTTTTGCGCTCCCCTTGGGATGCCTTTCGCAGCTGCAGTGTGCCTGGAGCCCAGGGCTTCCTGGTTTTAAAAGTCCTAGGCCTAAGCCTAACAGTAACCCTAGGAAGGTAAATCAGCCGGGTATTAGGGTTCTTCCTAAGGGAAAAGCCGTGAAAGCAGCCATGTTGTGGCACTTCTGCACTCCCTTTGGGATGCCTTTGGCAGATGAAGTAAGCCTGGAACTCAGGGCTTCCTGGTTAAAAAAATTCAAGCCCTAGGCTGAACCCTAACCCTAACCCTAGGCAGATCAATCAGCCTAGGTATAGGGATGGTGCCAAGGAAAAAGCTGTGAAAGCTGCCATGTTGTTGCACTTTTGTACTCCCCTTGGGATGCCTTGAACAGCTGCAGTGTGCCTGGAGCTAAGGGCTTCCTAGTTTTAAAAATCCTAGCCCTAGGCCTAAGCCTAACAGTAACCCTGGGAAGGTAAATCAGCCTGGTGTTAGGCGTCTTGCCAAGGAAAAAGCCGTGAAAGCAGCCATGTTGTGGCACTTTTGCACTCCCTTTTGGATGCCTTTCACAGCTCCAGTGTGCCTGGAACTCAGGGCTTCCTGCTTTTAAAAATCCTAGCCCTAGGCCGAACCCCAACCCTAAGACGAGAAAGGCAAATCAGCCAGGAATTAGGCATGTCCCCAAGGAAAAAGCTGTGGAGGCAGGCATGTTGTGGTACTTTTGCGCTCTTCTTGGCTAGTCCTTCGCAGCTGCTGTGTTCTTGGAACTCAGGGCTTTCTGGTTAATAGAACCTTACCCTAGGCGTAACTCAAACCTTAACCCTAGGAAGGAAAATCAGCCTATGGTTCGGGATGGTCTCATGGAAATATCAGTGGTGGCAGCCAAGTTGCGTCACTTTTGCGCTCCCCTTGGGATGCCTTTTGCAGCTGCAGTGTGCCTGGAGCCCAGGGCTTCCTGGTTTTAAAAGTCCTAGGCCTAAGCCTAACAGTAACCCTAGGAAGGTAAATCAGCCGGGTATTAGGGTTCTTCCTAAGGGAAAAGCCGTGAAAGCAGCCATGTTGTGGCACTTCTGCACTCCCTTTGGGATGCCTTTGGCAGATGAAGTAAGCCTGGAACTCAGGGCTTCCTGGTTAAAGAAATCCAAGCCCTAGGCTGAACCCTAACCCTAACCCTAGGCAGATAAATCAGCCTAGGTATAGGGATGGTGCCAAGGAAAAAGCTGTGAAAGCTGCCATGTTGTTGCACTTTTGTACTCCCCTTGGGATGCCTTGAACAGCTGCAGTGTGCCTGGAGCTAAGGGCTTCCTAGTTTCAAAAATCCTAGCCCTAGGCCTAAGCCTAACAGTAACCCTGGGAAAGTAAATCAGCCTGGTGTTAGGCGTCTTGCCAAGGAAAAAGCCGTGAAAGCAGCCATGTTGTGGCACTTTTGCACTCCCTTTTGGATGCCTTTCACAGCTCCAGTGTGCCTGGAACTCAGGGCTTCCTGCTTTTAAAAATCCTAGCCCTAGGCCGAACCCCAACCCTAAGACGAGAAAGGCAAATCAGCCAGGAATTAGGCATGTCCCCAAGGAAAAAGCTGTGGAGGCAGGCATGTTGTGGTACTTTTGCGCTCTTCTTGGCTAGTCCTTCACAGCTGCTGTGTTCTTGGAACTCAGGGCTTTCTGGTTAATAGAGCCCTTACCCTAGGCGTAACTCAAACCTTAACCCTAGGAAGGAAAATCAACCTATGGTTCGGGATGGTCTCATGGAAATATAAGTGGTGGCAGCCAAGTTGCGTCACTTTTGCGCTCCCCTTGGGATGCCTTTTGCAGCTGCAGTGTGCCTGGAGCCCAGGGCTTCCTGGTTTTAAAAGTCCTAGGCCTAAGCCTAACAGTAACCCTAGGAAGGTAAATCAGCCGGGTATTAGGGTTCTTCCTAAGGGAAAAGCCGTGAAAGCAGCCATGTTGTGGCACTTCTGCACTCCCTTTGGGATGCCTTTGGCAGATGAAGTAAGCCTGGAACTCAGGGCTTCCTGGTTAAAAAAATCCAAGCCCTAGGCTGAACCCTAACCCTAACCCTAGGCAGATAAATCAGCCTAGGTATAGGGATGGTGCCAAGGAAAAAGCTGTGAAAGCTGCCATGTTGTTGCACTTTTGTACTCCCCTTGGGATGCCTTGAACAGCTGCAGTGTGCCTGGAGCTAAGGGCTTCCTAGTTTTAAAAATCCTAGCCCTAGGCCTAAGCCTAACAGTAACCCTGGGAAGGTAAATCAGCCTGGTGTTAGGCGTCTTGCCAAGGAAAAAGCCGTGAAAGCAGCCATGTTGTGGCACTTTTGCACTCCCTTTTGGATGCCTTTCACAGCTCCAGTGTGCCTGGAACTCAGGGCTTCCTGCTTTTAAAAATCCTAGCCCTAGGCCGAACCCCAACCCTAAGATGAGAAAGGCAAATCAGCCAGGAATTAGGCATGTCCCCAAGGAAAAAGCTGTGGAGGCAGGCATGTTGTGGTACTTTTGCGCTCTTCTTGGCTAGTCCTTCGCAGCTGCTGTGTTCTTGGAACTCAGGGCTTTCTGGTTAATAGAACCCTTACCCTAGGCGTAACTCAAACCTTAACCCTAGGAAGGAAAATCAGCCTATGGTTCGGGATGGTCTCATGGAAATATCAGTGGTGGCAGCCAAGTTGCGTCACTTTTGCGCTCCCCTTGGGATGCCTTTTGCAGCTGCAGTGTGCCTGGAGCCCAGGGCTTCCTGGTTTTAAAAGTCCTAGGCCTAAGCCTAACAGTAACCCTAGGAAGGTAAATCAGCCGGGTATTAGGGTTCTTCCTAAGGGAAAAGCCGTGAAAGCAGCCATGTTGTGGCACTTCTGCACTCCCTTTGGGATGCCTTTGGCAGATGAAGTAAGCCTGGAACTCAGGGCTTCCTGGTTAAAGAAATCCAAGCCCTAGGCTGAACCCTAACCCTAACCCTAGGCAGATAAATCAGCCTAGGTATAGGGATGGTGCCAAGGAAAAAGCTGTGAAAGCTGCCATGTTGTTGCACTTTTGTACTCCCCTTGGGATGCCTTGAACAGCTGCAGTGTGCCTGGAGCTAAGGGCTTCCTATTTTCAAAAATCCTAGCCCTAGGCCTAAGCCTAACAGTAACCCTGGGAAGGTAAATCAGCCTGGTGTTAGGCGTCTTGCCAAGGAAAAAGCCGTGAAAGCAGCCATGTTGTGGCACTTTTGCACTCCCTTTTGGATGCCTTTCACAGCTCCAGTGTGCCTGGAACTCAGGGCTTCCTGCTTTTAAAAATCCTAGCCCTAGGCCGAACCCCAACCCTAAGACGAGAAAGGCAAATCAGCCAGGAATTAGGCATGTCCCCAAGGAAAAAGCTGTGGAGGCAGGCATGTTGTGCTACTTTTGCGCTCTTCTTGGCTAGTCCTTCGCAGCTGCTGTGTTCTTGGAACTCAGGGCTTTCTGGTTAATAGAACCCTTACCCTAGGCGTAACTCAAACCTTAACCCTAGGAAGGAAAATCAGCCTATGGTTCGGGATGGTCTCATGGAAATATCAGTGGTGGCAGCCAAGTTGCGTCACTTTTGCGCTCCCCTTGGGATGCCTTTTGCAGCTGCAGTGTGCCTGGAGCCCAGGGCTTCCTGGTTTTAAAAGTCCTAGGCCTAAGCCTAACAGTAACCCTAGGAAGGTAAATCAGCCGGGTATTAGGGTTCTTCCTAAGGGAAAAGCCGTGAAAGCAGCCATGTTGTGGCACTTCTGCACTCCCTTTGGGATGCCTTTGGCAGATGAAGTAAGCCTGGAACTCAGGGCTTCCTGGTTAAAGAAATCCAAGCCCTAGGCTGAACCCTAACCCTAACCCTAGGCAGATAAATCAGCCTAGGTATAGGGATGGTGCCAAGGAAAAAGCTGTGAAAGCTGCCATGTTGTTGCACTTTTGTACTCCCCTTGGGATGCCTTGAACAGCTGCAGTGTGCCTGGAGCCCAGGGCTTCCTAGTTTCAAAAATCCTAGCCCTAGGCCTAAGCCTAACAGTAACCCTGGGAAAGTATGTCAGCCTGGTGTTAGGCTTCTTGCCAAGGAAAAAGCCGTGAAAGCAGCCATGTTGTGGCACTTTTGCACTCCCTTTTGGATGCCTTTCACAGCTCCAGTGTGCCTGGAACTCAGGGCTTCCTGCTTTTAAAAATCCTAGCCCTAGGCCGAACCCCAACCCTAAGACGAGAAAGGCAAATCAGCCAGGAATTAGGCATGTCCCCAAGGAAAAAGCTGTGGAGGCAGGCATGTTGTGGTACTTTTGCGCTCTTCTTGGCTAGTCCTTCGCAGCTGCTGTGTTCTTGGAACTCAGGGCTTTCTGGTTAATAGAGCCCTTACCCTAGGCGTAACTCAAACCTTAACCCTAGGAAGGAAAATCAACCTATGGTTCGGGATGGTCTCATGGAAATATCAGTGGTGGCAGCCAAGTTGCGTCACTTTTGCGCTCCCCTTGGGATGCCTTTTGCAGCTGCAGTGTGCCTGGAGCCCAGGGCTTCCTGGTTTGAAAAGTCCTAGGCCTAAGCCTAACAGTAACCCTAGGAAGGTAAATCAGCCGGGTATTAGGGTTCTTCCTAAGGGAAAAGCCGTGAAAGCAGCCATGTTGTGGCACTTCTGCACTCCCTTTGGGATGCCTTTGGCAGATGAAGTAAGCCTGGAACTCAGGGCTTCCTGGTTAAAAAAATTCAAGCCCTAGGCTGAACCCTAACCCTAACCCTAGGCAGATAAATCAGCCTAGGTATAGGGATGGTGCCAAGGAAAAAGCTGTGAAAGCTGCCATGTTGTTGCACTTTTGTACTCCCCTTGGGATGCCTTGAACAGCTGCAGTGTGCCTGGAGCTAAGGGCTTCCTAGTTTCAAAAATCCTAGCCCTAGGCCTGAGCCTAACTGTAACCCTGGGAAAGTAAGTCAGCCTGGTGTTAGGCGTCTTGCCAAGGAAAAAGCCGTGAAAGCAGCCATGTTGTGGCACTTTTGCACTCCCTTTTTGATGCCTTTCACAGCTCCAGTGTGCCTGGAACTCAGGGCTTCCTGCTTTTAAAAATCCTAGCCCTAGGCCGAACCCCAACCCTAAGACGAGAAAGGCAAATCAGCCAGGAATTAGGCATGTCCCCAAGGAAAAAGCTGTGGAGGCAGGCATGTTGTGCTACTTTTGCGCTCTTCTTGGCTAGTCCTTCGCAGCTGCTGTGTTCTTGGAACTCAGGGCTTTCTGGTTAATAGAACCCTTACCCTAGGCGTAACTCAAACCTTAACCCTAGGAAGGAAAATCAGCCTATGGTTCGGGATGGTCTCATGGAAATATCAGTGGTGGCAGCCAAGTTGCGTCACTTTTGCGCTCCCCTTGGGATGCCTTTTGCAGCTGCAGTGTGCCTGGAGCCCAGGGCTTCCTGGTTTTAACAGTCCTAGGCCTAAGCCTAACAGTAACCCTAGGAAGGTAAATCAGCCGGGTATTAGGGTTCTTCCTAAGGGAAAAGCCGTGAAAGCAGCCATGTTGTGGCACTTCTGCACTCCCTTTGGGATGCCTTTGGCAGATGAAGTAAGCCTGGAACTCAGGGCTTCCTGGTTAAAGAAATCCAAGCCCTAGGCTGAACCCTAACCCTAACCCTAGGCAGATAAATCAGCCTAGGTATAGGGATGGTGCCAAGGAAAAAGCTGTGAAAGCTGCCATGTTGTTGCACTTTTGTACTCCCCTTGGGATGCCTTGAACAGCTGCAGTGTGCCTGGAGCTAAGGGCTTCCTAGTTTCAAAAATCCTAGCCCTAGGCCTGAGCCTAACTGTAACCCTGGGAAAGTAAGTCAGCCTGGTGTTAGGCGTCTTGCCAAGGAAAAAGCCGTGAAAGCAGCCATGTTGTGGCACTTTTGCACTCCCTTTTGGATGCCTTTCACAGCTCCAGTGTGCCTGGAACTCAGGGCTTCCTGCTTTTAAAAATCCTAGCCCTAGGCCGAACCCCAACCCTAAGACGAGAAAGGCAAATCAGCCAGGAATTAGGCATGTCCCCAAGGAAAAAGCTGTGGAGGCAGGCATGTTGTGGTACTTTTGCGCTCTTCTTGGCTAGTCCTTCGCAGCTGCTGTGTTCTTGGAACTCAGGGCTTTCTGGTTAATAGAACCTTACCCTAGGCGTAACTCAAACCTTAACCCTAGGAAGGAAAATCAGCCTATGGTTCGGGATGGTCTCATGGAAATATCAGTGGTGGCAGCCAAGTTGCGTCACTTTTGCGCTCCCCTTGGGATGCCTTTTGCAGCTGCAGTGTGCCTGGAGCCCAGGGCTTCCTGGTTTTAAAAGTCCTAGGCCTAAGCCTAACAGTAACCCTAGGAAGGTAAATCAGCCGGGTATTAGGGTTCTTCCTAAGGGAAAAGCCGTGAAAGCAGCCATGTTGTGGCACTTCTGCACTCCCTTTGGGATGCCTTTGGCAGATGAAGTAAGCCTGGAACTCAGGGCTTCCTGGTTAAAGAAATCCAAGCCCTAGGCTGAACCCTAACCCTAACCCTAGGCAGATAAATCAGCCTAGGTATAGGGATGGTGCCAAGGAAAAAGCTGTGAAAGCTGCCATGTTGTTGCACTTTTGTACTCCCCTTGGGATGCCTTGAACAGCTGCAGTGTGCCTGGAGCTAAGGGCTTCCTAGTTTCAAAAATCCTAGCCCTAGGCCTAAGCCTAACAGTAACCCTGGGAAAGTAAATCAGCCTGGTGTTAGGCGTCTTGCCAAGGAAAAAGCCGTGAAAGCAGCCATGTTGTGGCACTTTTGCACTCCCTTTTGGATGCCTTTCACAGCTCCAGTGTGCCTGGAACTCAGGGCTTCCTGCTTTTAAAAATCCTAGCCCTAGGCCGAACCCCAACCCTAAGACGAGAAAGGCAAATCAGCCAGGAATTAGGCATGTCCCCAAGGAAAAAGCTGTGGAGGCAGGCATGTTGTGGTACTTTTGCGCTCTTCTTGGCTAGTCCTTCACAGCTGCTGTGTTCTTGGAACTCAGGGCTTTCTGGTTAATAGAGCCCTTACCCTAGGCGTAACTCAAACCTTAACCCTAGGAAGGAAAATCAACCTATGGTTCGGGATGGTCTCATGGAAATATAAGTGGTGGCAGCCAAGTTGCGTCACTTTTGCGCTCCCCTTGGGATGCCTTTTGCAGCTGCAGTGTGCCTGGAGCCCAGGGCTTCCTGGTTTTAAAAGTCCTAGGCCTAAGCCTAACAGTAACCCTAGGAAGGTAAATCAGCCGGGTATTAGGGTTCTTCCTAAGGGAAAAGCCGTGAAAGCAGCCATGTTGTGGCACTTCTGCACTCCCTTTGGGATGCCTTTGGCAGATGAAGTAAGCCTGGAACTCAGGGCTTCCTGGTTAAAAAAATCCAAGCCCTAGGCTGAACCCTAACCCTAACCCTAGGCAGATAAATCAGCCTAGGTATAGGGATGGTGCCAAGGAAAAAGCTGTGAAAGCTGCCATGTTGTTGCACTTTTGTACTCCCCTTGGGATGCCTTGAACAGCTGCAGTGTGCCTGGAGCTAAGGGCTTCCTAGTTTTAAAAATCCTAGCCCTAGGCCTAAACCTAACAGTAACCCTGGGAAGGTAAATCAGCCTGGTGTTAGGCGTCTTGCCAAGGAAAAAGCCGTGAAAGCAGCCATGTTGTGGCACTTTTGCACTCCCTTTTGGATGCCTTTCACAGCTCCAGTGTGCCTGGAACTCAGGGCTTCCTGCTTTTAAAAATCCTAGCCCTAGGCCGAACCCCAACCCTAAGACGAGAAAGGCAAATCAGCCAGGAATTAGGCATGTCCCCAAGGAAAAAGCTGTGGAGGCAGGCATGTTGTGGTACTTTTGCGCTCTTCTTGGCTAGTCCTTCGCAGCTGCTGTGTTCTTGGAACTCAGGGCTTTCTGGTTAATAGAACCCTTACCCTAGGCGTAACTCAAACCTTAACCCTAGGAAGGAAAATCAGCCTATGGTTCGGGATGGTCTCATGGAAATATCAGTGGTGGCAGCCAAGTTGCGTCACTTTTGCGCTCCCCTTGGGATGCCTTTTGCAGCTGCAGTGTGCCTGGAGCCCAGGGCTTCCTGGTTTTAAAAGTCCTAGGCCTAAGCCTAACAGTAACCCTAGGAAGGTAAATCAGCCGGGTATTAGGGTTCTTCCTAAGGGAAAAGCCGTGAAAGCAGCCATGTTGTGGCACTTCTGCACTCCCTTTGGGATGCCTTTGGCAGATGAAGTAAGCCTGGAACTCAGGGCTTCCTGGTTAAAGAAATCCAAGCCCTAGGCTGAACCCTAACCCTAACCCTAGGCAGATAAATCAGCCTAGGTATAGGGATGGTGCCAAGGAAAAAGCTGTGAAAGCTGCCATGTTGTTGCACTTTTGTACTCCCCTTGGGATGCCTTGAACAGCTGCAGTCTGCCTGGAGCTAAGGGCTTCCTAGTTTCAAAAATCCTAGCCCTAGGCCTGAGCCTAACTGTAACCCTGGGAAAGTAAGTCAGCCTGGTGTTAGGCGTCTTGCCAAGGAAAAAGCCGTGAAAGCAGCCATGTTGTGGCACTTTTGCACTCCCTTTTGGATGCCTTTCACAGCTCCAGTGTGCCTGGAACTCAGGGCTTCCTGCTTTTAAAAATCCTAGCCCTAGGCCGAACCCCAACCCTAAGACGAGAAAGGCAAATCAGCCAGGAATTAGGCATGTCCCCAAGGAAAAAGCTGTGGAGGCAGGCATGTTGTGGTACTTTTGCGCTCTTCTTGGCTAGTCCTTCGCAGCTGCTGTGTTCTTGGAACTCAGGGCTTTCTGGTTAATAGACCCTTACCCTAGGCGTAACTCAAACCTTAACCCTAGGAAGGAAAATCAGCCTATGGTTCGGGATGGTCTCATGGAAATATCAGTGGTGGCAGCCAAGTTGCGTCACTTTTGCGCTCCCCTTGGGATGCCTTTTGCAGCTGCAGTGTGCCTGGAGCCCAGGGCTTCCTGGTTTTAAAAGTCCTAGACCTAAGCCTAACAGTAACCCTAGGAAGGTAAATCAGCCGGGTATTAGGGTTCTTCCTAAGGGAAAAGCTGTGAAAGCAGCCATGTTGTGGCACTTCTGCACTCCCTTTGGGATGCCTTTGGCAGATGAAGTAAGCCTGGAACTCAGGGCTTCCTGGTTAAAGAAATCCAAGCCCTAGGCTGAACCCTAACCCTAACCCTAGGCAGATAAATCAGCCTAGGTATAGGGATGGTGCCAAGGAAAAAGCTGTGAAAGCTGCCATGTTGTTGCACTTTTGTACTCCCCTTGGGATGCCTTGAACAGCTGCAGTGTGCCTGGAGCTAAGGGCTTCCTAGTTTCAAAAATCCTAGCCCTAGGCCTGAGCCTAACTGTAACCCTGGGAAAGTAAGTCAGCCTGGTGTTAGGCGTCTTGCCAAGGAAAAAGCCGTGAAAGCAGCCATGTTGTGGCACTTTTGCACTCCCTTTTGGATGCCTTTCACAGCTCCAGTGTGCCTGGAACTCAGGGCTTCCTGATTTTAAAAATCCTAGCCCTAGGCCGAACCCCAACCCTAAGACGAGAAAGGCAAATCAGCCATGAATTAGGCATGTCCCCAAGGAAAAAGCTGTGGAGGCAGGCATGTTGTGGTACTTTTGCGCTCTTCTTGGCTAGTCCATCGCAGCTGCTGTGTTCTTGGAACTCAGGGCTTTCTGGTTAATAGAGCCCTTACCCTAGGCGTAACTCAAACCTTAACCCTAGGAAGGAAAATCAACCTATGGTTCGGGATGGTCTCATGGAAATATCAGTGGTGGCAGCCAAGTTGCATCACTTTTGCGCTCCCCTTGGGATGCCTTTCGAAACTGCAGTGTGCACGGAGCCCAGGGCTTCCTGGTTTTAAAAGTCCTAGGCCTAAGCCTAACAGTAACCCTAGGAAGGTAAATCAGCCGGGTATTAGGGTTCTTCCTAAGGGAAAAGCCGTGAAAGCAGCCATGTTGTGGCACTTCTGCACTCCCTTTGGGATGCCTTTGGCAGATGAAGTAAGCCTGGAACTCAGGGCTTCCTGGTTAAAGAAATCCAAGCCCTAGGCTGAACCCTAACCCTAACCCTAGGCAGATAAATCAGCCTAGGTATAGGGATGGTGCCAAGGAAAAAGCTGTGAAAGCTGCCATGTTGTTGCACTTTTGTACTCCCCTTGGGATGCCTTGAACAGCTGCAGTGTGCCTGGAGCCCAGGGCTTCCTAGTTTCAAAAATCCTAGCCCTAGGCCTAAGCCTAACAGTAACCCTGGGAAAGTAAATCAGCCTGATGTTAGGTTTCTTGCCAAGGAAAAAGCCGTGAAAGCAGCCATGTTGTGGCACTTTTGCACTCCCTTTTGGATGCCTTTCACAGCTCCAGTGTGCCTGGAACTCAGGGCTTCCTGCTTTTAAAAATCCTTGCCCTAGGCCGAACCCCAACCCTAAGACGAGAAAGGCAAATCAGCCAGGAATTAGGCATGTCCCCAAGGAAAAAGCTGTGGAGGCAGGCATGTTGTGGTACTTTTGCGCTCTTCTTGGCTAGTCGTTCGCAGCTGCTGTGTTCTTGGAACTCAGGGCTTTCTGGTTAATAGACCCTTACCCTAGGCGTAACTCAAACCTTAACCCTAGGAAGGAAAATCAGCCTATGGTTCGGGATGGTCTCATGGAAATATCAGTGGTGGCAGCCAAGTTGCGTCACTTTTGCGCTCCCCTTGGGATGCCTTTCGCAGCTGCAGTGTGCCTGGAGCCCAGGGCTTCCTGGTTTTAAAAGTCCTAGGCCTAAGCCTAACAGTAACCCTAGGAAGGTAAATCAGCCGGGTATTAGGGTTCTTCCTAAGGGAAAAGCCGTGAAAGCAGCCATGTTGTGGCACTTCTGCACTCCCTTTGGGATGCCTTTCACAGCTCCAGTGTGCCTGGAACTCAGGGCTTCCTGCTTTTAAAAATCCTAGCCCTAGGCCGAACCCCAACCCTAAGACGAGAAAGGCAAATCAGCCAGGAATTAGGCATGTCCCCAAGGAAAAAGCTGTGGAGGCAGGCATGTTGTGGTACTTTTGCGCTCTTCTTGGCTAGTCCTTCGCAGCTGCTGTGTTCTTGGAACTCAGGGCTTTCTGGTTAATAGAACCCTTACCCTAGGCGTAACTCAAACCTTAACCCTAGGAAGGAAAATCAGCCTATGGTTCGGGATGGTCTCATGGAAATATCAGTGGTGGCAGCCAAGTTGCGTCACTTTTGCGCTCCCCTTGGGATGCCTTTTGCAGCTGCAGTGTGCCTGGAGCCCAGGGCTTCCTGGTTTTAAAAGTCCTAGGCCTAAGCCTAACAGTAACCCTAGGAAGGTAAATCAGCCGGGTATTAGGGTTCTTCCTAAGGAAAAAGCCGTGAAAGCAGCCATGTTGTGGCACTTCTGCACTCCCTTTGGGATGCCTTTGGCAGATGAAGTAAGCCTGGAACTCAGGGCTTCCTGGTTAAAGAAATCCAAGCCCTAGGCTGAACCCTAATCCAAACCCTAGGCAGATCAATCAGCCTAGGTATAGGGATGGTGCCAAGGAAAAAGCTGTGAAAGCTGCCATGTTGTTGCACTTTTGTACTCCCCTTGGGATGCCTTGAACAGCTGCAGTGTGCCTGGAGCTAAGGGCTTCCTAGTTTCAAAAATCCTAGCCCTAGGCCTAAGCCTAACAGTAACCCTGGGAATGTAAATCAGCCTGATGTTAGGCTTCTTGCCAAGGAAAATGCCGTGAAAGCAGCCATGTTGTGGCACTTCTGCACTCCCTTTTGGATGCCTTTCACAGCTCCAGTGTGCCTGGAACTCAGGGCTTCCTGCTTTTAAAAATCCTAGCCCTAGGCCGAACCCCAACCCTAAGACGAGAAAGGCAAATCAGCCAGGAATTAGGCATGTCCCCAAGGAAAAAGCTGTGGAGGCAGGCATGTTGTGGTACTTTTGCGCTCTTCTTGGCTAGCCCTTCGCAGCTGCTGTGTTCTTGGAACTCAGGGCTTTCTGGTTAATAGAACCCTTACCCTAGGCGTAACTCAAACCTTAACCCTAGGAAGGAAAATCAGCCTATGGTTCGGGATGGTCTCATGGAAATATCAGTGGTGGCAGCCAAGTTGCGTCACTTTTGCGCTCCCCTTGGGATGCCTTTTGCAGCTGCAGTGTGCCTGGAGCCCAGGGCTTCCTGGTTTTAAAAGTCCTAGGCCTAAGCCTAACAGTAACCCTAGGAAGGTAAATCAGCCGGGTATTAGGGTTCTTCCTAAGGGAAAAGCCGTGAAAGCAGCCATGTTGTGGCACTTCTGCACTCCCTTTGGGATGCCTTTGGCAGATGAAGTAAGCCTGGAACTCAGGGCTTCCTGGTTAAAGAAATCCAAGCCCTAGGCTGAACCCTAACCCTAACCCTAGGCAGATAAATCAGCCTAGGTATAGGGATGGTGCCAAGGAAAAAGCTGTGAAAGCTGCCATGTTGTTGCACTTTTGTACTCCCCTTGGGATGCCTTGAACAGCTGCAGTGTGCCTGGAGCTAAGGGCTTCCTAGTTTCAAAAATCCTAGCCCTAGGCCTAAGCCTAACAGTAACCCTGGGAAAGTAAATCAGCCTGATGTTAGGCTTCTTGCCAAGGAAAAAGCCGTGAAAGCAGCCATGTTGTGGCACTTTTGCACTCCCTTTGGGATGCCTTTGGCAGATGAAGTAAGCCTGGAACTCAGGGCTTCCTGGTTAAAGAAATCCAAGCCCTAGGCTGAACCCTAATCCAAACCCTAGGCAGATCAATCAGCCTAGGTATAGGGATGGTGCCAAGGAAAAAGCTGTGAAAGCTGCCATGTTGTTGCACTTTTGTACTCCCCTTGGGATGCCTTGAACAGCTGCAGTGTGCCTGGAGCCCAGGGCTTCCTAGTTTCAAAAATCCTAGCCCTAGGCCTAAGCCTAACAGTAACCCTGGGAAAGTAAATCAGCCTGATGTTAGGCTTCTTGCCAAGGAAAAAGCCGTGAAAGCAGCCATGTTGTGGCACTTTTGCACTCCCTTTTGGATGCCTTTCACAGCTCCAGTGTGCCTGGAACTCAGGGCTTCCTGCTTTTAAAAATCCTAGCCCTAGGCCGAACCCCAACCCTAAGACGAGAAAGGCAAATCAGCCAGGAATTAGGCATGTCCCCAAGGAAAAAGCTGTGGAGGCAGGCATGTTGTGGTACTTTTGCGCTCTTCTTGGCTAGTCCTTCGCAGCTGCTGTGTTCTTGGAACTCAGGGCTTTCTGGTTAATAGAGCCCTTACCCTAGGCGTAACTCAAACCTTAACCCTAGGAAGGAAAATCAACCTATGGTTCGGGATGGTCTCATGGAAATATCAGTGGTGGCAGCCAAGTTGCGTCACTTTTGCGCTCCCCTTGGGATGCCTTTTGCAGCTGCAGTGTGCCGGGAGCCCAGGGCTTCCTGGTTTTAAAAGTCCTAGGCCTAAGCCTAACAGTAACCCTAGGAAGGTAAATCAGCCGGGTATTAGGGTTCTTCCTTAGGGAAAAGCCGTGAAAGGAGCCATGTTGTGGCACTTCTGCACTCCCTTTGGGATGCCTTTGGCAGATGAAGTAAGCCTGGAACTCAGGGCTTCCTGGTTAAAGAAATCCAAGCCCTAGGCTGAACCCTAACCCTAACCCTAGGCAGATAAACCAGCCTAGGTATAGGGATGGTGCCAAGGAAAAAGCTGTGAAAGCTGCCATGTTGTTGCACTTTTGTACTCCCCTTGGGATGCCTTGAACAGCTGCAGTGTGCCTGGAGCTAAGGGCTTCCTAGTTTCAAAAATCCTAGCCCTAGGCCTAAGCCTAACAGTAACCCTGGGAAAGTAAATCAGCCTGATGTTAGGCTTCTTGCCAAGGAAAAAGCCGTGAAAGCAGCCATGTTGTGGCACTTTTGCACTCCCTTTGGGATGCCTTTGGCAGATGAAGTAAGCCTGGAACTCAGGGCTTCCTGGTTAAAAAAATTCAAGCCCTAGGCTGAACCCTAACCCTAACCCTAGGCAGATAAATCAGCCTAGGTATAGGGATGGTGCCAAGGAAAAAGCTGTGAAAGCTGCCATGTTGTTGCACTTTTGTACTCCCCTTGGGATGCCTTGAACAGCTGCAGTGTGCCTGGAGCTAAGGGCTTCCTAGTTTTAAAAATCCTAGCCCTAGGCCTAAGCCTAATAGTAACCCTGGGAAGGTAAGTCAGCCTGGTGTTAGGCGTCTTGCCAAGGAAAAAGCCGTGAAAGCAGCCATGTTGTGGCACTTTTGCACTCCCTTTTGGATGCCTTTCACAGCTCCAGTGTGCCTGGAACTCAGGGCTTCCTGCTTTTAAAAATCCTAGCCCTAGGCCGAACCCCAACCCTAAGACGAGAAAGGCAAATCAGCCAGGAATTAGGCATGTCCCCAAGGAAAAAGCTGTGGAGGCAGGCATGTTGTGGTACTTTTGCGCTCTTCTTGGCTAGTCCTTCGCAGCTGCTGTGTTCTTGGAACTCAGGGCTTTCTGGTTAATAGAACCCTTACCCTAGGCGTAACTCAAACCTTAAGCCTAGGAAGGAAAATCAGCCTATGGTTCGGGATGGTCTCATGGAAATATCAGTGGTGGCAGCCAAGTTGCGTCACTTTTGCGCTCCCCTTGGGATGCCTTTCGCAGCTGCAGTGTGCCTGGAGCCCAGGGCTTCCTGGTTTTAAAAGTCCTAGGCCTAAGCCTAACAGTAACCCTAGGAAGGTAAATCAGCCGGGTATTAGGGTTCTTCCTAAGGGAAAAGCCGTGAAAGCAGCCATGTTGTGGCACTTCTGCACTCCCTTTGGGATGCCTTTGGCAGATGAAGTAAGCCTGGAACTCAGGGCTTCCTGGTTAAAGAAATCACAGCCCTAGGCTGAACCCTAACCCTAACCCTAGGCAGATAAATCAGCCAAGGTATAGGGATGGTGCCAAGGAAAAAGCTGTGAAAGCTGCCATGTTGTTGCACTTTTGTACTCCCCTTGGGATGCCTTGAACAGCTGCAGTGTGCCTGGAGCCCAGGGCTTCCTAGTTTCAAAAATCCTAGCCCTAGGCCTAAGCCTAACAGTAACCCTGGGAAGGTAAATCAGCCTGGTGTTAGGCTTCTTGCCAAGGAAAAAGCCGTGAAAGCAGCCATGTTGTGGCACTTCTGCACTCCCTTTTGGATGCCTTTCACAGCTCCAGTGTGCCTGGAACTCAGGGCTTCCTGCTTTTAAAAATCCTAGCCCTAGGCCGAACCCCAACCCTAAGACGAGAAAGGCAAATCAGCCAGGAATTAGGCATGTCCCCAAGGAAAAAGCTGTGGAGGCAGGCATGTTGTGGTACTTTTGCGCTCTTCTTGGCTAGTCCTTCGCAGCTGCTGTGTTCTTGGAACTCAGGGCTTTCTGGTTAATAGAACCCTTACCCTAGGCGTAACTCAAACCTTAACCCTAGGAAGGAAAATCAGCCTATGGTTCGGGATGGTCTCATGGAAATATCAGTGGTGGCAGCCAAGTTGCGTCACTTTTGCGCTCCCCTTGGGATGCCTTTCGCAGCTGCAGTGTGCCTGGAGCCCAGGGCTTCCTGGTTTTAAAAGTCCTAGGCCTAAGCCTAACAGTAACCCTAGGAAGGTAAATCAGCCGGGTATTAGGGTTCTTCCTAAGGGAAAAGCCGTGAAAGCAGCCATGTTGTGGCACTTCTGCACTCCCTTTGGGATGCCTTTGGCAGATGAAGTAAGCCTGGAACTCAGGGCTTCCTGGTTAAAGAAATCACAGCCCTAGGCTGAACCCTAACCCTAACCCTAGGCAGATAAATCAGCCAAGGTATAGGGATGGTGCCAAGGAAAAAGCTGTGAAAGCTGCCATGTTGTTGCACTTTTGTACTCCCCTTGGGATGCCTTGAACAGCTGCAGTGTGCCTGGAGCCCAGGGCTTCCTAGTTTCAAAAATCCTAGCCCTAGGCCTAAGCCTAACAGTAACCCTGGGAAAGTAAATCAGCCTGATGTTAGGCTTCTTGCCAAGGAAAATGCCGTGAAAGCAGCCATGTTGTGGCACTTCTGCACTCCCTTTTGGATGCCTTTCACAGCTCCAGTGTGCCTGGAACTCAGGGCTTCCTGCTTTTAAAAATCCTAGCCCTAGGCCGAACCCCAACCCTAAGACGAGAAAGGCAAATCAGCCAGGAATTAGGCATGTCCCCAAGGAAAAAGCTGTGGAGGCAGGCATGTTGTGGTACTTTTGCGCTCTTCTTGGCTAGTCCTTCGCAGCTGCTGTGTTCTTGGAACTCAGGGCTTTCTGGTTAATAGAGCCCTTACCCTAGGCGTAACTCAAACCTTAACCCTAGGAAGGAAAATCAGCCTATGGTTCGGGATGGTCTCATGGAAATATCAGTAGTGGCAGCCAAGTTGCGTCACTTTTGCGCTCCCCTTGGGATGCCTTTTGCAGCTGCAGTGTGCCGGGAGCCCAGGGCTTCCTGGTTTTAAAAGTCCTAGGCCTAAGCCTAACAGTAACCCTAGGAAGGTAAATCAGCCGGGTATTAGGGTTCTTCCTAAGGGAAAAGCCGTGAAAGCAGCCATGTTGTGGCACTTCTGCACTCCCTTTGGGATGCCTTTGGCAGATGAAGTAAGCCTGGAACTCAGGGCTTCCTGGTTAAAAAAATTCAAGCCCTAGGCTGAACCCTAACCCTAACCCTAGGCAGATAAATCAGCCTAGGTATAGGGATGGTGCCAAGGAAAAAGCTGTGAAAGCTGCCATGTTGTTGCACTTTTGTACTCCCCTTGGGATGCCTTGAACAGCTGCAGTGTGCCTGGAGCTAAGGGCTTCCTAGTTTCAAAAATCCTAGCCCTAGGCCTAAGCCTAACAGTAACCCTGGGAAAGTAAATCAGCCTGATGTTAGGCTTCTTGCCAAGGAAAAAGCCGTGAAAGCAGCCATGTTGTGGCACTTCTGCACTCCCTTTGGGATGCCTTTGGCAGATGAAGTAAGCCTGGAACTCAGGGCTTCCTGGTTAAAGAAATCCAAGCCCTAGGCTGAACCCTAACCCTAACCCTAGGCAGATAAATCAGCCTAGGTATAGGGATGGTGCCAAGGAAAAAGCTGTGAAAGCTGCCATGTTGTTGCACTTTTGTACTCCCCTTGGGATGCCTTGAACAGCTGCAGTGTGCCTGGAGCTAAGGGCTTCCTAGTTTCAAAAATCCTAGCCCTAGGCCTAAGCCTAACAGTAACCCTGGGAAAGTAAATCAGCCTGATGTTAGGCTTCTTGCCAAGGAAAAAGCCGTGAAAGCAGCCATGTTGTGGCACTTTTGCACTCCCTTTTGGATGCCTTTCACAGCTCCAGTGTGCCTGGAACTCAGGGCTTCCTGCTTTTAAAAATCCTAGCCCTAGGCCGAACCCCAACCCTAAGACGAGAAAGGCAAATCAGCCAGGAATTAGGCATGTCCCCAAGGAAAAAGCTGTGGAGGCAGGCATGTTGTGGTACTTTTGCGCTCTTCTTGGCTAGTCCTTCGCAGCTGCTGTGTTCTTGGAACTCAGGGCTTTCTGGTTAATAGAACCCTTACCCTAGGCGTAACTCAAACCTTAACCCTAGGAAGGAAAATCAGCCTATGGTTCGGGATGGTCTCATGGAAATATCAGTGGTGGCAGCCAAGTTGCGTCACTTTTGCGCTCCCCTTGGGATGCCTTTTGCAGCTGCAGTGTGCCTGGAGCCCAGGGCTTCCTGGTTTTAAAAGTCCTAGGCCTAAGCCTAACAGTGACCCTAGGAAGGTAAATCAGCCGGGTATTAGGGTTCTTCCTAAGGGAAAAGCCGTGAAAGCAGCCATGTTGTGGCACTTCTGCACTCCCTTTGGGATGCCTTTGGCAGATGAAGTAAGCCTGGAACTCAGGGCTTCCTGGTTAAAGAAATCCAAGCCCTAGGCTGAACCCTAACCCTAACCCTAGGCAGATAAATCAGCCTAGGTATAGGGATGGTGCCAAGGAAAAAGCTGTGAAAGCTGCCATGTTGTTGCACTTTTGTACTCCCCTTGGGATGCCTTGAACAGCTGCAGTGTGCCTGGAGCCCAGGGCTTCCTAGTTTCAAAAATCCTAGCCCTAGGCCTAAGCCTAACAGTAACCCTGGGAAAGTAAATCAGCCTGATGTTAGGCTTCTTGCCAAGGAAAAAGCCGTGAAAGCAGCCATGTTGTGGCACTTTTGCACTCCCTTTTGGATGCCTTTCACAGCTCCAGTGTGCCTGGAACTCAGGGCTTCCTGCTTTTAAAAATCCTAGCCCTAGGCCGAACCCCAACCCTAAGACGAGAAAGGCAAATCAGCCAGGAATTAGGCATGTCCCCAAGGAAAAAGCTGTGGAGGCAGGCATGTTGTGGTACTTTTGCACTCTTCTTGGCTAGTCCTTCGCAGCTGCTGTGTTCTTGGAACTCAGGGCTTTCTGGTTAATAGAGCCCTTACCCTAGGCGTAACTCAAACCTTAACCCTAGGAAGGAAAATCAACCTATGGTTCGGGATGGTCTCATGGAAATATCAGTGGTGGCAGCCAAGTTGCGTCACTTTTGCGCTCCCCTTGGGATGCCTTTTGCAGCTGCAGTGTGCCTGGAGCCCAGGGCTTCCTGGTTTTAAAAGTCCTAGGCCTAAGCCTAACAGTAACCCTAGGAAGGTAAATCAGCCGGGTATTAGGGCTCTTCCTAAGGGAAAAGCCGTGAAAGCAGCCATGTTGTGGCACTTCTGCACTCCCTTTGGGATGCCTTTGGCAGATGAAGTAAGCCTGGAACTCAGGGCTTCCTGGTTAAAGAAATCCAAGCCCTAGGCTGAACCCTAACCCTAACCCTAGGCAGATAAATCAGCCTAGGTATAGGGATGGTGCCAAGGAAAAAGCTGTGAAAGCTGCCATGTTGTTGCACTTTTGTACTCCCCTTGGGATGCCTTGAACAGCTGCAGTGTGCCTGGAGCTAAGGGCTTCCTAGTTTCAAAAATCCTAGCCCTAGGCCTAAGCCTAACAGTAACCCTGGGAAAGTAAATCAGCCTGATGTTAGGCTTCTTGCCAAGGAAAAAGCCGTGAAAGCAGCCATGTTGTGGCACTTTTGCACTCCCTTTTGGATGCCTTTCACAGCTCCAGTGTGCCTGGAACTCAGGGCTTCCTGCTTTTAAAAATCCTAGCCCTAGGCCGAACCCCAACCCTAAGACGAGAAAGGCAAATCAGCCAGGAATTAGGCATGTCCCCAAGGAAAAAGCTGTGGAGGCAGGCATGTTGTGGTACTTTTGCGCTCTTCTTGGCTAGTCCTTCGCAGCTGCTGTGTTCTTGGAACTCAGGGCTTTCTGGTTAATAGACCCTTACCCTAGGCGTAACTCAAACCTTAACCCTAGGAAGGAAAATCAGCCTATGGTTCGGGATGGTCTCATGGAAATATCAGTGGTGGCAGCCAAGTTGCGTCACTTTTGCGCTCCCCTTGGGATGCCTTTCGCAGCTGCAGTGTGCCTGGAGCCCAGGGCTTCCTGGTTTTAAAAGTCCTAGGCCTAAGCCTAACAGTAACCCTAGGAAGGTAAATCAGCCGGGTATTAGGGTTCTTCCTAAGGGAAAAGCCGTGAAAGCAGCCATGTTGTGGCACTTCTGCACTCCCTTTGGGATGCCTTTGGCAGATGAAGTAAGCCTGGAACTCAGGGCTTCCTGGTTAAAGAAATCCAAGCCCTAGGCTGAACCCTAACCCTAACCCTAGGCAGATAAATCAGCCTAGGTATAGGGATGGTGCCAAGGAAAAAGCTGTGAAAGCTGCCATGTTGTTGCACTTTTGTACTCCCCTTGGGATGCCTTGAACAGCTGCAGTGTGCCTGGAGCTAAGGGCTTCCTAGTTTCAAAAATCCTAGCCCTAGGCCTAAGCCTAACAGTAACCCTGGGAAAGTAAGTCAGCCTGATGTTAGGCGTCTTGCCAAGGAAAAAGCCGTGAAAGCAGCCATGTTGTGGCACTTTTGCACTCCCTTTTGGATGCCTTTCACAGCTCCAGTGTGCCTGGAACTCAGGGCTTCCTGCTTTTAAAAATCCTAGCCCTAGGCCGAACCCCAACCCTAAGACGAGAAAGGCAAATCAGCCAGGAATTAGGCATGTCCCCAAGGAAAAAGCTGTGGAGGCAGGCATGTTGTGGTACTTTTGCGCTCTTCTTGGCTAGTCCTTCGCAGCTGCTGTGTTCTTGGAACTCAGGGCTTTCTGGTTAATAGAACCCTTACCCTAGGCGTAACTCAAACCTTAACCCTAGGAAGGAAAATCAACCTATGGTTCGGGATGGTCTCATGGAAATATCAGTGGTGGCAGCCAAGTTGCGTCACTTTTGCGCTCCCCTTGGGATGCCTTTCGCAGCTGCAGTGTGCCTGGAGCCCAGGGCTTCCTGGTTTTAAAAGTCCTAGGCCTAAGCCTAACAGTAACCCTAGGAAGGTAAATCAGCCGGGTATTAGGGTTCTTCCTAAGGGAAAAGCCGTGAAAGCAGCCATGTTGTGGCACTTCTGCACACCCTTTGGGATGCCTTTGGCAGATGAAGTAAGCCTGGAACTCAGGGCTTCCTGGTTAAAAATTTCAAGCCCTAGGCTGAACCCTAACCCTAACACTAGGCAGATAAACCAGCCTAGGTATAGGGATGGTGCCAAGGAAAAATCTGTGAAAGCTGCCATGTTGTTGCACTTTTGTACTCCCCTTGGGATGCCTTGAACAGCTGCAGTGTGCCTGGAGCTAAGGGCTTCCTAGTTTCAAAAATCCTAGCCCTAGGCCTAAGCCTAACAGTAACCCTGGGAAAGTAAATCAGCCTGATGTTAGGCTTCTTGCCAAGGAAAAAGCCGTGAAAGCAGCCATGTTGTGGCACTTTTGCACTCCCTTTGGGATGCCTTTGGCAGATGAAGTAAGCCTGGAACTCAGGGCTTCCTGGTTAAAGAAATCCAAGCCCTAGGCTGAACCCTAACCCTAACCCTAGGCAGATAAATCAGCCTAGGTATAGGGATGGTGCCAAGGAAAAAGCTGTGAAAGATGCCATGTTGTTGCACTTTTGTACTCCCCTTGGGATGCCTTGAACAGCTGCAGTGTGCCTGGAGCCCAGGGCTTCCTAGTTTCAAAAATCCTAGCCCTAGGCCTAAGCCTAACAGTAACCCTGGGAAAGTAAATCAGCCTGATATTAGGTTTCTTGCCAAGGAAAAAGCCGTGAAAGCAGCCATGTTGTGGCACTTCTGCACTCCCTTTGGGATGCCTTTGACAGATGAAGTAAGCCTGGAACTCAGGGCTTCCTGGTTAAAGAAATCCAAGCCCTAGGCTGAACCCTAACCCTAACCCTAGGCAGATAAATCAGCCTAGGTATAGGGATGGTGCCAAGGAAAAAGCTGTGAAAGCTGCCATGTTGTTGCACTTTTGTACTCCCCTTGGGATGCCTTGAACAGCTGCAGTGTGCCTGGAGCCCAGGGCTTCCTAGTTTCAAAAATCCTAGCCCTAGGCCTAAGCCTAACAGTAACCCTGGGAAAGTAAATCAGCCTGATGTTAGGCTTCTTGCCAAGGAAAAAGCCGTGAAAGCAGCCATGTTGTGGCACTTTTGCACTCCCTTTTGGATGCCTTTCACAGCTCCAGTGTGCCTGGAACTCAGGGCTTCCTGATTTTAAAAATCCTAGCCCTAGGCCGAACCCCAACCCTAAGACGAGAAAGGCAAATCAGCCAGGAATTAGGCATGTCCCCAAGGAAAAAGCTGTGGAGGCAGGCATGTTGTGGTACTTTTGCGCTCTTCTTGGCTAGTCCTTCGCAGCTGCTGTGTTCTTGGAACTCAGGGCTTTCTGGTTAATAGAACCCTTACCCTAGGCGTAACTCAAACCTTAACCCTAGGAAGGAAAATCAACCTATGGTTCGGGATGGTCTCATGGAAATATCAGTGGTGGCAGCCAAGTTGCGTCACTTTTGCGCTCCCCTTGGGATGCCTTTTGCAGCTGCAGTGTGCCTGGAGCCCAGGGCTTCCTGGTTTTAAAAGTCCTAGGCCTAAGCCTAACAGTAACCCTAGGAAGGTAAATCAGCCGGGTATTAGGGTTCTTCCTAAGGGAAAAGCCGTGAAAGCAGCCATGTTGTGGCACTTCTGCACTCCCTTTGGGATGCCTTTGGCAGATGAAGTAAGCCTGGAACTCAGGGCTTCCTGGTTAAAGAAATCCAAGCCCTAGGCTGAACCCTAACCCTAACCCTAGGCAGATAAATCAGCCTAGGTATAGGGATGGTGCCAAGGAAAAAGCTGTGAAAGCTGCCATGTTGTTGCACTTTTGTACTCCCCTTGGGATGCCTTGAACAGCTGCAGTGTGCCTGGAGCTAAGGGCTTCCTAGTTTCAAAAATCCTAGCCCTAGGCCTAAGCCTAACAGTAACCCTGGGAAAGTAAGTCAGCCTGGTGTTAGGCGTCTTGCCAAGGAAAAAGCCGTGAAAGCAGCCATGTTGTGGCACTTTTGCACTCCCTTTTGGATGCCTTTCACAGCTCCAGTGTGCCTGGAACTCAGGGCTTCCTGCTTTTAAAAATCCTAGCCCTAGGCCGAACCCCAACCCTAAGACGAGAAAGGCAAATCAGCCAGGAATTAGGCATGTCCCCAAGGAAAAAGCTGTGGAGGCAGGCATGTTGTGGTACTTTTGCGCTCTTCTTGGCTAGTCCTTCGCAGCTGCTGTGTTCTTGGAACTCAGGGCTTTCTGGTTAATAGAACCCTTACCCTAGGCGTAACTCAAACCTTAACCCTAGGAAGGAAAATCAACCTATGGTTCGGGATGGTCTCATGGAAATATCAGTGGTGGCAGCCAAGTTGCGTCACTTTTGCGCTCCCCTTGGGATGCCTTTTGCAGCTGCAGTGTGCCTGGAGCCCAGGGCTTCCTGGTTTTAAAAGTCCTAGGCCTAAGCCTAACAGTAACCCTAGGAAGGTAAATCAGCCGGGTATTAGGGTTCTTCCTAAGGGAAAAGCCGTGAAAGCAGCCATGTTGTGGCACTTCTGCACTCCCTTTGGGATGCCTTTGGCAGATGAAGTAAGCCTGGAACTCAGGGCTTCCTGGTTAAAAAAATTCAAGCCCTAGGCTGAACACTAACCCTAACCCTAGGCAGATAAACCAGCCTAGGTATAGGGATGGTGCCAAGGAAAAATCTGTGAAAGCTGCCATGTTGTTGCACTTTTGTACTCCCCTTGGGATGCCTTGAACAGCTGCAGTGTGCCTGGAGCTAAGGGCTTCCTAGTTTCAAAAATCCTAGCCCTAGGCCTAAGCCTAACAGTAACCCTGGGAAAGTAAATCAGCCTGATGTTAGGCTTCTTGCCAAGGAAAAAGCCGTGAAAGCAGCCATGTTGTGGCACTTTTGCACTCCCTTTGGGATGCCTTTGGCAGATGAAGTAAGCCTGGAACTCAGGGCTTCCTGGTTAAAGAAATCCAAGCCCTAGGCTGAACCCTAACCCTAACCCCAGGCAGATAAATCAGCCTAGGTATAGGGATGGTGCCAAGGAAAAAGCTTTGAAAGATGCCATGTTGTTGCACTTTTGTACTCCCCTTGGGATGCCTTGAACAGCTGCAGTGTGCCTGGAGCCCAGGGCTTCCTAGTTTCAAAAATCCTAGCCCTAGGCCTAAGCCTAACAGTAACCCTGGGAAAGTAAATCAGCCTGATGTTAGGCTTCTTGCCAAGGAAAAAGCCGTGAAAGCAGCCATGTTGTGGCACTTTTGCACTCCCTTTTGGATGCCTTTCACAGCTCCAGTGTGCCTGGAACTCAGGGCTTCCTGCTTTTAAAAATCCTAGCCCTAGGCCGAACCCCAACCCTAAGACGAGAAAGGCAAATCAGCCAGGAATTAGGCATGTCCCCAAGGAAAAAGCTGTGGAGGCAGGCATGTTGTGGTACTTTTGCGCTCTTCTTGGCTAGTCCTTCGCAGCTGCTGTGTTCTTGGAACTCAGGGCTTTCTGGTTAATAGACCCTTACCCTAGGCGTAACTCAAACCTTAACCCTAGGAAGGAAAATCAGCCTATGGTTCGGGATGGTCTCATGGAAATATCAGTGGTGGCAGCCAAGTTGCGTCACTTTTGCGCTCCCCTTGGGATGCCTTTTGCAGCTGCAGTGTGCCTGGAGCCCAGGGCTTCCTGGTTTTAAAAGTCCTAGGCCTAAGCCTAACAGTAACCCTAGGAAGGTAAATCAGCCGGGTATTAGGGTTCTTCCTAAGGGAAAAGCCGTGAAAGCAGCCATGTTGTGGCACTTCTGCACTCCCTTTGGGATGCCTTTGGCAGATGAAGTAAGCCTGGAACTCAGGGCTTCCTGGTTAAAAAAATTCAAGCCCTAGGCTGAACCCTAACCTTAACCCTAGGCAGATAAATCAGCCTAGGTATAGGGATGGTGCCAAGGAAAAAGCTGTGAAAGCTGCCATGTTGTTGCACTTTTGTACTCCCCTTGGGATGCCTTGAACAGCTGCAGTGTGCCTGGAGCTAAGGGCCTCCTAGTTTCAAAAATCCTAGCCCTAGGCCTAAGCCTAACAGTAACCCTGGGAAAGTAAATCAGCCTGATGTTAGGCTTCTTGCCAAGGAAAAAGCCGTGAAAGCAGCCATGTTGTGGCACTTTTGCACTCCCTTTTGGATGCCTTTCACAGCTCCAGTGTGCCTGGAACTCAGGGCTTCCTGCTTTTAAAAATCCTAGCCCTAGGCCGAACCCCAACCCTAAGACGAGAAAGGCAAATCAGCCAGGAATTAGGCATGTCCCCAAGGAAAAAGCTGTGGAGGCAGGCATGTTGTGGTACTTTTGCGCTCTTCTTGGCTAGTCCTTCGCAGCTGCTGTGTTCTTGGAACTCAGGGCTTTCTGGTTAATAGACCCTTACCCTAGGCGTAACTCAAACCTTAACCCTAGGAAGGAAAATCAGCCTATGGTTCGGGATGGTCTCATGGAAATATCAGTGGTGGCAGCCAAGTTGCGTCACTTTTGCGCTCCCCTTGGGATGCCTTTTGCAGCTGCAGTGTGCCTGGAGCCCAGGGCTTCCTGGTTTTAAAAGTCCTAGGCCTAAGCCTAACAGTAACCCTAGGAAGGTAAATCAGCCGGGTATTAGGGTTCTTCCTAAGGGAAAAGCCGTGAAAGCAGCCATGTTGTGGCACTTCTGCACTCCCTTTGGGATGCCTTTGGCAGATGAAGTAAGCCTGGAACTCAGGGCTTCCTGGTTAAAGAAATCCAAGCCCTAGGCTGAACCCTAACCCTAACCCTAGGCAGATAAATCAGCCTAGGTATAGGGATGGTGCCAAGGAAAAAGCTGTGAAAGCTGCCATGTTGTTGCACTTTTGTACTCCCCTTGGGATGCCTTGAACAGCTGCAGTGTGCCTGGAGCTAAGGGCTTCCTAGTTTCAAAAATCCTAGCCCTAGGCCTAAGCCTAACAGTAACCCTGGGAAAGTAAGTCAGCCTGATGTTAGGCGTCTTGCCAAGGAAAAAGCCGTGAAAGCAGCCATGTTGTGGCACTTTTGCACTCCCTTTTGGATGCCTTTCACAGCTCCAGTGTGCCTGGAACTCAGGGCTTCCTGCTTTTAAAAATCCTAGCCCTAGGCCGAACCCCAACCCTAAGACGAGAAAGGCAAATCAGCCAGGAATTAGGCATGTCCCCAAGGAAAAAGCTGTGGAGGCAGGCATGTTGTGGTACTTTTGCGCTCTTCTTGGCTAGTCCTTCGCAGCTGCTGTGTTCTTGGAACTCAGGGCTTTCTGGTTAATAGAACCCTTACCCTAGGCGTAACTCAAACCTTAACCCTAGGAAGGAAAATCAACCTATGGTTCGGGATGGTCTCATGGAAATATCAGTGGTGGCAGCCAAGTTGCGTCACTTTTGCGCTCCCCTTGGGATGCCTTTCGCAGCTGCAGTGTGCCTGGAGCCCAGGGCTTCCTGGTTTTAAAAGTCCTAGGCCTAAGCCTAACAGTAACCCTAGGAAGGTAAATCAGCCGGGTATTAGGGTTCTTCCTAAGGGAAAAGCCGTGAAAGCAGCCATGTTGTGGCACTTCTGCACACCCTTTGGGATGCCTTTGGCAGATGAAGTAAGCCTGGAACTCAGGGCTTCCTGGTTAAAAATTTCAAGCCCTAGGCTGAACCCTAACCCTAACACTAGGCAGATAAACCAGCCTAGGTATAGGGATGGTGCCAAGGAAAAATCTGTGAAAGCTGCCATGTTGTTGCACTTTTGTACTCCCCTTGGGATGCCTTGAACAGCTGCAGTGTGCCTGGAGCTAAGGGCTTCCTAGTTTCAAAAATCCTAGCCCTAGGCCTAAGCCTAACAGTAACCCTGGGAAAGTAAATCAGCCTGATGTTAGGTTTCTTGCCAAGGAAAAAGCCGTGAAAGCAGCCATGTTGTGGCACTTTTGCACTCCCTTTGGGATGCCTTTGGCAGATGAAGTAAGCCTGGAACTCAGGGCTTCCTGGTTAAAGAAATCCAAGCCCTAGGCTGAACCCTAACCCTAACCCTAGGCAGATAAATCAGCCTAGGTATAGGGATGGTGCCAAGGAAAAAGCTGTGAAAGATGCCATGTTGTTGCACTTTTGTACTCCCCTTGGGATGCCTTGAACAGCTGCAGTGTGCCTGGAGCCCAGGGCTTCCTAGTTTCAAAAATCCTAGCCCTAGGCCTAAGCCTAACAGTAACCCTGGGAAAGTAAATCAGCCTGATATTAGGTTTCTTGCCAAGGAAAAAGCCGTGAAAGCAGCCATGTTGTGGCACTTCTGCACTCCCTTTGGGATGCCTTTGGCAGATGAAGTAAGCCTGGAACTCAGGGCTTCCTGGTTAAAGAAATCCAAGCCCTAGGCTGAACCCTAACCCTAACCCTAGGCAGATAAATCAGCCTAGGTATAGGGATGGTGCCAAGGAAAAAGCTGTGAAAGCTGCCATGTTGTTGCACTTTTGTACTCCCCTTGGGATGCCTTGAACAGCTGCAGTGTGCCTGGAGCCCAGGGCTTCCTAGTTTCAAAAATCCTAGCCCTAGGCCTAAGCCTAACAGTAACCCTGGGAAAGTAAATCAGCCTGATGTTAGGCTTCTTGCCAAGGAAAAAGCCGTGAAAGCAGCCATGTTGTGGCACTTTTGCACTCCCTTTTGGATGCCTTTCACAGCTCCAGTGTGCCTGGAACTCAGGGCTTCCTGATTTTAAAAATCCTAGCCCTAGGCCGAACCCCAACCCTAAGACGAGAAAGGCAAATCAGCCAGGAATTAGGCATGTCCCCAAGGAAAAAGCTGTGGAGGCAGGCATGTTGTGGTACTTTTGCGCTCTTCTTGGCTAGTCCTTCGCAGCTGCTGTGTTCTTGGAACTCAGGGCTTTCTGGTTAATAGAACCCTTACCCTAGGCGTAACTCAAACCTTAACCCTAGGAAGGAAAATCAACCTATGGTTCGGGATGGTCTCATGGAAATATCAGTGGTGGCAGCCAAGTTGCGTCACTTTTGCGCTCCCCTTGGGATGCCTTTTGCAGCTGCAGTGTGCCTGGAGCCCAGGGCTTCCTGGTTTTAAAAGTCCTAGGCCTAAGCCTAACAGTAACCCTAGGAAGGTAAATCAGCCGGGTATTAGGGTTCTTCCTAAGGGAAAAGCCGTGAAAGCAGCCATGTTGTGGCACTTCTGCACTCCCTTTGGGATGCCTTTGGCAGATGAAGTAAGCCTGGAACTCAGGGCTTCCTGGTTAAAGAAATCCAAGCCCTAGGCTGAACCCTAACCCTAACCCCAGGCAGATAAATCAGCCTAGGTATAGGGATGGTGCCAAGGAAAAAGCTTTGAAAGATGCCATGTTGTTGCACTTTTGTACTCTCCTTGGGATGCCTTGAACAGCTGCAGTGTGCCTGGAGCCCAGGGCTTCCTAGTTTCAAAAATCCTAGCCCTAGGCCTAAGCCTAACAGTAACCCTGGGAAAGTAAATCAGCCTGATGTTAGGCTTCTTGCCAAGGAAAAAGCCGTGAAAGCAGCCATGTTGTGGCACTTTTGCACTCCCTTTTGGATGCCTTTCACAGCTCCAGTGTGCCTGGAACTCAGGGCTTCCTGCTTTTAAAAATCCTAGCCCTAGGCCGAACCCCAACCCTAAGACGAGAAAGGCAAATCAGCCAGGAATTAGGCATGTCCCCAAGGAAAAAGCTGTGGAGGCAGGCATGTTGTGGTACTTTTGCGCTCTTCTTGGCTAGTCCTTCGCAGCTGCTGTGTTCTTGGAACTCAGGGCTTTCTGGTTAATAGACCCTTACCCTAGGCGTAACTCAAACCTTAACCCTAGGAAGGAAAATCAGCCTATGGTTCGGGATGGTCTCATGGAAATATCAGTGGTGGCAGCCAAGTTGCGTCACTTTTGCGCTCCCCTTGGGATGCCTTTTGCAGCTGCAGTGTGCCTGGAGCCCAGGGCTTCCTGGTTTTAAAAGTCCTAGGCCTAAGCCTAACAGTAACCCTAGGAAGGTAAATCAGCCGGGTATTAGGGTTCTTCCTAAGGGAAAAGCCGTGAAAGCAGCCATGTTGTGGCACTTCTGCACTCCCTTTGGGATGCCTTTGGCAGATGAAGTAAGCCTGGAACTCAGGGCTTCCTGGTTAAAAAAATTCAAGCCCTAGGCTGAACCCTAACCCTAACCCTAGGCAGATAAATCAGCCTAGGTATAGGGATGGTGCCAAGGAAAAAGCTGTGAAAGCTGCCATGTTGTTGCACTTTTGTACTCCCCTTGGGATGCCTTGAACAGCTGCAGTGTGCCTGGAGCTAAGGGCCTCCTAGTTTCAAAAATCCTAGCCCTAGGCCTAAGCCTAACAGTAACCCTGGGAAAGTAAATCAGCCTGATGTTAGGCTTCTTGCCAAGGAAAAAGCCGTGAAAGCAGCCATGTTGTGGCACTTTTGCACTCCCTTTTGGATGCCTTTCACAGCTCCAGTGTGCCTGGAACTCAGGGCTTCCTGCTTTTAAAAATCCTAGCCCTAGGCCGAACCCCAACCCTAAGACGAGAAAGGCAAATCAGCCAGGAATTAGGCATGTCCCCAAGGAAAAAGCTGTGGAGGCAGGCATGTTGTGGTACTTTTGCGCTCTTCTTGGCTAGTCCTTCGCAGCTGCTGTGTTCTTGGAACTCAGGGCTTTCTGGTTAATAGACCCTTACCCTAGGCGTAACTCAAACCTTAACCCTAGGAAGGAAAATCAGCCTATGGTTCGGGATGGTCTCATGGAAATATCAGTGGTGGCAGCCAAGTTGTGTCACTTTTGCGCTCCCCTTGGGATGCCTTTTGCAGCTGCAGTGTGCCTGGAGCCCAGGGCTTCCTGGTTTTAAAAGTCCTAGGCCTAAGCCTAACAGTAACCCTAGGAAGGTAAATCAGCCGGGTATTAGGGTTCTTCCTAAGGGAAAAGCCGTGAAAGCAGCCATGTTGTGGCACTTCTGCACTCCCTTTGGGATGCCTTTGGCAGATGAAGTAAGCCTGGAACTCAGGGCTTCCTGGTTAAAGAAATCCAAGCCCTAGGCTGAACCCTAACCCTAACCCTAGGCAGATAAATCAGCCTAGGTATAGGGATGGTGCCAAGGAAAAAGCTGTGAAAGCTGCCATGTTGTTGCACTTTTGTACTCCCCTTGGGATGCCTTGAACAGCTGCAGTGTGCCTGGAGCTAAGGGCTTCCTAGTTTCAAAAATCCTAGCCCTAGGCCTAAGCCTAACAGTAACCCTGGGAAAGTAAATCAGCCTGATGTTAGGCTTCTTGCCAAGGAAAAAGCCGTGAAAGCAGCCATGTTGTGGCACTTTTGCACTCCCTTTTGGATGCCTTTCACAGCTCCAGTGTGCCTGGAACTCAGGGCTTCCTGCTTTTAAAAATCCTAGCCCTAGGCCGAACCCCAACCCTAAGACGAGAAAGGCAAATCAGCCAGGAATTAGGCATGTCCCCAAGGAAAAAGCTGTGGAGGCAGGCATGTTGTGGTACTTTTGCGCTCTTCTTGGCTAGTCCTTCGCAGCTGCTGTGTTCTTGGAACTCAGGGCTTTCTGGTTAATAGAACCCTTACCCTAGGCGTAACTCAAACCTTAACCCTAGGAAGGAAAATCAGCCTATGGTTCGGGATGGTCTCATGGAAATATCAGTGGTGGCAGCCAAGTTGCGTCACTTTTGCGCTCCCCTTGGGATGCCTTTCGCAGCTGCAGTGTGCCTGGAGCCCAGGGCTTCCTGCTTTTAAAAGTCCTAGGCCTAAGCCTAACAGTAACCCTAGGAAGGTAAATCAGCCGGGTATTAGGGTTCTTCCTAAGGGAAAAGCCGTGAAAGCAGCCATGTTGTGGCACTTCTGCACTCCCTTTGGGATGCCTTTGGCAGATGAAGTAAGCCTGGAACTCAGGGCTTCCTGGTTAAAAAAATTCAAGCCCTAGGCTGAACCCTAACCCTAGGCAGATAAACCAGCCTAGGTATAGGGATGGTGCCAAGGAAAAAGCTGTGAAAACTGCCATGTTGTTGCACTTTTGTACTCCCCTTGGGATGCCTTGAACAGCTGCAGTGTGCCTGGAGCTAAGGGCTTCCTAGTTTCAAAAATCCTAGCCCTAGGCCTAAGCCTAACAGTAACCCTGGGAAAGTAAATCAGCCTGATGTTAGGCTTCTTGCCAAGGAAAAAGCCGTGTGAGCAGCCATGTTGTGGCACTTCTGCACTCCCTTTGGGATGCCTTTGGCAGATGAAGTAAGCCTGGAACTCAGGGCTTCCTGGTTAAAGAAATCCAAGCCCTAGGCTGAACCCTAACCCTAACCCTAGGCAGATAAATCAGCCTAGGTATAGGGATGGTGCCAAGGAAAAAGCTGTGAAAGCTGCCATGTTGTTGCACTTTTGTACTCCCCTTGGGATGCCTTGAACAGCTGCAGTGTGCCTGGAGCTAAGGGCTTCCTAGTTTCAAAAATCCTAGCCCTAGGCCTAAGCCTAACAGTAACCCTGGGAAAGTAAATCAGCCTGATGTTAGGCTTCTTGCCAAGGAAAAAGCCGTGAAAGCAGCCATGTTGTGGCACTTTTGCACTCCCTTTTGGATGCCTTTCACAGCTCCAGTGTGCCTGGAACTCAGGGCTTCCTGCTTTTAAAAATCCTAGCCCTAGGCCGAACCCCAACCCTAAGACGAGAAAGGCAAATCAGCCAGGAATTAGGCATGTCCCCAAGGAAAAAGCTGTGGAGGCAGGCATGTTGTGGTACTTTTGCGCTCTTCTTGGCTAGTCCTTCGCAGCTGCTGTGTTCTTGGAACTCAGGGCTTTCTGGTTAATAGAACCCTTACCCTAGGCGTAACTCAAACCTTAACCCTAGGAAGGAAAATCAGCCTATGGTTCGGGATGGTCTCATGGAAATATCAGTGGTGGCAGCCAAGTTGCGTCACTTTTGCGCTCCCCTTGGGATGCCTTTCGCAGCTGCAGTGTGCCTGGAGCCCAGGGCTTCCTGGTTTTAAAAGTCCTAGGCCTAAGCCTAACAGTAACCCTAGGAAGGTAAATCAGCCGGGTATTAGGGTTCTTCCTAAGGGAAAAGCCGTGAAAGCAGCCATGTTGTGGCACTTCTGCACTCCCTTTGGGATGCCTTTGGCAGATGAAGTAAGCCTGGAACTCAGGGCTTCCTGGTTAAAGAAATCCAAGCCCTAGGCTGAACCCTAACCCTAACCCTAGGCAGATAAATCAGCCTAGGTATAGGGATGGTGCCAAGGAAAAAGCTGTGAAAGCTGCCATGTTGTTGCACTTTTGTACTCCCCTTGGGATGCCTTGAACAGCTGCAGTGTGCCTGGAGCTAAGGGCTTCCTAGTTTCAAAAATCCTAGCCCTAGGCCTAAGCCTAACAGTAACCCTGGGAAAGTAAATCAGTCTGATGTTAGGCTTCTTGCCAAGGAAAAAGCCGTGAAAGCAGCCATGTTGTGGCACTTTTGCACTCCCTTTTGGATGCCTTTCACAGCTCCAGTGTGCCTGGAACTCAGGGCTTCCTGCTTTTAAAAATCCTAGCCCTAGGCCGAACCCCAACCCTAAGACGAGAAAGGCAAATCAGCCAGGAATTAGGCATGTCCCCAAGGAAAAAGCTGTGGAGGCAGGCATGTTGTGCTACTTTTGCGCTCTTCTTGGCTAGTCCTTCGCAGCTGCTGTGTTCTTGGAACTCAGGGCTTTCTGGTTAATAGACCCTTACCCTAGGCGTAACTCAAACCTTAACCCTAGGAAGGAAAATCAGCCTATGGTTCGGGATGGTCTCATGGAAATATCAGTGGTGGCAGCCAAGTTGCATCACTTTTGCGCTCCCCTTGGGATGCCTTTCGCAGCTGCAGTGTGCCTGGAGCCCAGGGCTTCCTGGTTTTAAAAGTCCTAGGCCTAAGCCTAACAGTAACCCTAGGAAGGTAAATCAGCCGGGTATTAGGGTTCTTCCTAAGGGAAAAGCCGTGAAAGCAGCCATGTTGTGGCACTTCTGCACTCCCTTTGGGATGCCTTTGGCAGATGAAGTAAGCCTGGAACTCAGGGCTTCCTGGTTAAAGAAATCCAAGCCCTAGGCTGAACCCTAACCCTAACCCTAGGCAGATAAATCAGCCTAGGTATAGGGATGGTGCCAAGGAAAAAGCTGTGAAAGCTGCCATGTTGTTGCACTTTTGTACTCCCCTTGGGATGCCTTGAACAGCTGCAGTGTGCCTGGAGCTAAGGGCTTCCTAGTTTCAAAAATCCTAGCCCTAGGCCTAAGCCTAACAGTAACCCTGGGAAAGTAAATCAGCCTGATGTTAGGCTTCTTGCCAAGGAAAAAGCCGTGAAAGCAGCCATGTTGTGGCACTTTTGCACTCCCTTTTGGATGCCTTTCACAGCTCCAGTGTGCCTGGAACTCAGGGCTTCCTGCTTTTAAAAATCCTAGCCCTAGGCCGAACCCCAACCCTAAGACGAGAAAGGCAAATCAGCCAGGAATTAGGCATGTCCCCAAGGAAAAAGCTGTGGAGGCAGGCATGTTGTGGTACTTTTGCGCTCTTCTTGGCTAGTCCTTCGCAGCTGCTGTGTTCTTGGAACTCAGGGCTTTCTGGTTAATAGAACCCTTACCCTAGGCGTAACTCAAACCTTAACCCTAGGAAGGAAAATCAGCCTATGGTTCGGGATGGTCTCATGGAAATATCAGTGGTGGCAGCCAAGTTGTGTCACTTTTGCGCTCCCCTTGGGATGCCTTTTGCAGCTGCAGTGTGCCTGGAGCCCAGGGCTTCCTGGTTTTAAAAGTCCTAGGCCTAAGCCTAACAGTAACCCTAGGAAGGTAAATCAGCCGGGTATTAGGGTTCTTCCTAAGGGAAAAGCCGTGAAAGCAGCCATGTTGTGGCACTTCTGCACTCCCTTTGGAATGCCTTTGGCAGATGAAGTAAGCCTGGAACTCAGGGCTTCCTGGTTAAAAAAATTCAAGCCCTAGGCTGAACCCTAACCCTAGGCAGATAAACCAGCCTAGGTATAGGGATGGTGCCAAAGAAAAAGCTGTGAAAGCTGCCATGTTGTTGCACTTTTGTACTCCCCTTGGGATGCCTTGAACAGCTGCAGTGTGCCTGGAGCTAAGGGCTTCCTAGTTTCAAAAATCCTAGCCCTAGGCCTAAGCCTAACAGTAACCCTGGGAAAGTAAATCAGCCTGATGTTAGGCTTCTTGCCAAGGAAAAAGCCGTGAGAGCAGCCATGTTGTGGCACTTTTGCACTCCCTTTGGGATGCCTTTGGCAGATGAAGTAAGCCTGGAACTCAGGGCTTCCTGGTTAAAGAAATCCAAGCCCTAGGCTGAACCCTAACCCTAACCCTAGGCAGATAAATCAGCCTAGGTATAGGGATGGTGCCAAGGAAAAAGCTGTGAAAGCTGCCATGTTGTTGCACTTTTGTACTCCCCTTGGGATGCCTTGAACAGCTGCAGTGTGCCTGGAGCTAAGGGCTTCCTAGTTTCAAAAATCCTAGCCCTAGGCCTAAGCCTAACAGTAACCCTGGGAAAGTAAATCAGCCTGATGTTAGGCTTCTTGCCAAGGAAAAAGCCGTGAAAGCAGCCATGTTGTGGCACTTTTGCACTCCCTTTTGGATGCCTTTCACAGCTCCAGTGTGCCTGGAACTCAGGGCTTCCTGCTTTTAAAAATCCTAGCCCTAGGCCGAACCCCAACCCTAAGACGAGAAAGGCAAATCAGCCAGGAAATAGGCATGTCCCCAAGGAAAAAGCTGTGGAGGCAGGCATGTTGTGGTACTTTTGCGCTCTTCTTGGCTAGTCCTTCGCAGCTGCTGTGTTCTTGGAACTCAGGGCTTTCTGGTTAATAGAACCCTTACCCTAGGCGTAACTCAAACCTTAACCCTAGGAAGGAAAATCAGCCTATGGTTCGGGATGGTCTCATGGAAATATCAGTGGTGGCAGCCAAGTTGCGTCACTTTTGCGCTCCCCTTGGGATGCCTTTCGCAGCTGCAGTGTGCCTGGAGCCCAGGGCTTCCTGGTTTTAAAAGTCCTAGGCCTAAGCCTAACAGTAACCCTAGGAAGGTAAATCAGCCGGGTATTAGGGTTTTTCCTAAGGAAAAAGCCGTGAAAGCAGCCATGTTGTGGCACTTCTGCACTCCCTTTGGGATGCCTTTGGCAGATGAAGTAAGCCTGGAACTCAGGGCTTCCTGGTTAAAGAAATCCAAGCCCTAGGCTGAACCCTAACCCTAACCCTAGGCAGATAAATCAGCCTAGGTATAGGGATGGTGCCAAGGAAAAAGCTGTGAAAGCTGCCATGTTGTTGCACTTTTGTACTCCCCTTGGGATGCCTTGAACAGCTGCAGTGTGCCTGGAGCTAAGGGCTTCCTAGTTTCAAAAATCCTAGCCCTAGGCCTAAGCCTAACAGTAACCCTGGGAAAGTAAATCAGCCTGATGTTAGGCTTCTTGCCAAGGAAAAAGCCGTGAGAGCAGCCATGTTGTGGCACTTCTGCACTCCCTTTGGGATGCCTTTGGCAGATGAAGTAAGCCTGGAACTCAGGGCTTCCTGGTTAAAGAAATCCAAGCCCTAGGCTGAACCCTAACCCTAACCCTAGGCAGATAAATCAGCCTAGGTATAGGGATGGTGCCAAGGAAAAAGCTGTGAAAGCTGCCATGTTGTTGCACTTTTGTACTCCCCTTGGGATGCCTTGAACAGCTGCAGTGTGCCTGGAGCTAAGGGCTTCCTAGTTTCAAAAATCCTAGCCCTAGGCCTAAGCCTAACAGTAACCCTGGGAAGGTAAATCAGCCTGATGTTAGGCTTCTTGCCAAGGAAAAAGCCGTGAAAGCAGCCATGTTGTGGCACTTTTGCACTCCCTTTTGGATGCCTTTCACAGCTCCAGTGTGCCTGGAACTCAGGGCTTCCTGCTTTTAAAAATCCCAGCCCTAGGCCGAACCCCAACCCTAAGACGAGAAAGGCAAATCAGCCAGGAATTAGGCATGTCCCCAAGGAAAAAGCTGTGGAGGCAGGCATGTTGTGGTACTTTTGCGCTCTTCTTGGCTAGTCCTTCGCAGCTGCTGTGTTCTTGGAACTCAGGGCTTTCTGGTTAATAGAACCCTTACCCTAGGCGTAACTCAAACCTTAACCCTAGGAAGGAAAATCAGCCTATGGTTCGGGATGGTCTCATGGAAATATCAGTGGTGGCAGCCAAGTTGCATCACTTTTGCGCTCCCCTTGGGATGCCTTTCGCAGCTGCAGTGTGCCTGGAGCCCAGGGCTTCCTGGTTTTAAAAGTCCTAGGCCTAAGCCTAACAGTAACCCTAGGAAGGTAAATCAGCCGGGTATTAGGGTTCTTCCTAAGGGAAAAGCCGTGAAAGCAGCCATGTTGTGGCACTTCTGCACTCCCTTTGGGATGCCTTTGGCAGATGAAGTAAGCCTGGAACTCAGGGCTTCCTGGTTAAAGAAATCCAAGCCCTAGGCTGAACCCTAACCCTAACCCTAGGCAGATAAATCAGCCTAGGTATAGGGATGGTGCCAAGGAAAAAGCTGTGAAAGCTGCCATGTTGTTGCACTTTTGTACTCCCCTTGGGATGCCTTGAACAGCTGCAGTGTGCCTGGAGCTAAGGGCTTCCTAGTTTCAAAAATCCTAGCCCTAGGCCTAAGCCTAACAGTAACCCTGGGAAAGTAAATCAGCCTGATGTTAGGCTTCTTGCCAAGGAAAAAGCCGTGAAAGCAGCCATGTTGTGGCACTTCTGCACTCCCTTTGGGATGCCTTTGGCAGATGAAGTAAGCCTGGAACTCAGGGCTTCCTGGTTAAAGAAATCCAAGCCCTAGGCTGAACCGTAACCCTAACCCCAGGCAGATAAATCAGCCTAGGTATAGGGATGGTGCCAAGGAAAAAGCTGTGAAAGCTGCCATGTTGTTGCACTTTTGTACTCCCCTTGGGATGCCTTGAACAGCTGCAGTGTGCCTGGAGCTAAGGGCTTCCTAGTTTCAAAAATCCTAGCCCTAGGCCTAAGCCTAACAGTAACCCTGGGAAAGTAAATCAGCCTGATGTTAGGCTTCTTGCCAAGGAAAAAGCCGTGAAAGCAGCCATGTTGTGGCACTTTTGCACTCCCTTTTGGATGCCTTTCACAGCTCCAGTGTGCCTGGAACTCAGGGCTTCCTGCTTTTAAAAATCCTAGCCCTAGGCCGAACCCCAACCCTAAGACGAGAAAGGCAAATCAGCCAGGAAATAGGCATGTCCCCAAGGAAAAAGCTGTGGAGGCAGGCATGTTGTGGTACTTTTGCGCTCTTCTTGGCTAGTCCTTCGCAGCTGCTGTGTTCTTGGAACTCAGGGCTTTCTGGTTAATAGAACCCTTACCCTAGGCGTAACTCAAACCTTAACCCTAGGAAGGAAAATCAGCCTATGGTTCGGGATGGTCTCATGGAAATATCAGTGGTGGCAGCCAAGTTGCGTCACTTTTGCGCTCCCCTTGGGATGCCTTTCGCAGCTGCAGTGTGCCTGGAGCCAAGGGCTTCCTGGTTTTAAAAGTCCTAGGCCTAAGCCTAACAGTAACCCTAGGAAGGTAAATCAGCCGGGTATTAGGGTTCTTCCTAAGGAAAAAGCCGTGAAAGCAGCCATGTTGTGGCACTTCTGCACTCCCTTTGGGATGCCTTTGGCAGATGAAGTAAGCCTGGAACTCAGGGCTTCCTGGTTAAAGAAATCCAAGCCCTAGGCTGAACCCTAACCCTAACCCTAGGCAGATAAATCAGCCTAGGTATAGGGATGGTGCCAAGGAAAAAGCTGTGAAAGCTGCCATGTTGTTGCACTTTTGTACTCCCCTTGGGATGCCTTGAACAGCTGCAGTGTGCCTGGAGCTAAGGGCTTCCTAGTTTCAAAAATCCTAGCCCTAGGCCTAAGCCTAACAGTAACCCTGGGAAAGTAAATCAGCCTGATGTTAGGCTTCTTGCCAAGGAAAAAGCCGTGAGAGCAGCCATGTTGTGGCACTTCTGCACTCCCTTTGGGATGCCTTTGGCAGATGAAGTAAGCCTGGAACTCAGGGCTTCCTGGTTAAAGAAATCCAAGCCCTAGGCTGAACCCTAACCCTAACCCTAGGCAGATAAATCAGCCTAGGTATAGGGATGGTGCCAAGGAAAAAGCTGTGAAAGCTGCCATGTTGTTGCACTTTTGTACTCCCCTTGGGATGCCTTGAACAGCTGCAGTGTGCCTGGAGCTAAGGGCTTCCTAGTTTCAAAAATCCTAGCCCTAGGCCTAAGCCTAACAGTAACCCTGGGAAGGTAAATCAGCCTGATGTTAGGCTTCTTGCCAAGGAAAAAGCCGTGAAAGCAGCCATGTTGTGGCACTTTTGCACTCCCTTTTGGATGCCTTTCACAGCTCCAGTGTGCCTGGAACTCAGGGCTTCCTGCTTTTAAAAATCCCAGCCCTAGGCCGAACCCCAACCCTAAGACGAGAAAGGCAAATCAGCCAGGAATTAGGCATGTCCCCAAGGAAAAAGCTGTGGAGGCAGGCATGTTGTGGTACTTTTGCGCTCTTCTTGGCTAGTCCTTCGCAGCTGCTGTGTTCTTGGAACTCAGGGCTTTCTGGTTAATAGAACCCTTACCCTAGGCGTAACTCAAACCTTAACCCTAGGAAGGAAAATCAGCCTATGGTTCGGGATGGTCTCATGGAAATATCAGTGGTGGCAGCCAAGTTGCATCACTTTTGCGCTCCCCTTGGGATGCCTTTCGCAGCTGCAGTGTGCCTGGAGCCCAGGGCTTCCTGGTTTTAAAAGTCCTAGGCCTAAGCCTAACAGTAACCCTAGGAAGGTAAATCAGCCGGGTATTAGGGTTCTTCCTAAGGGAAAAGCCGTGAAAGCAGCCATGTTGTGGCACTTCTGCACTCCCTTTGGGATGCCTTTGGCAGATGAAGTAAGCCTGGAACTCAGGGCTTCCTGGTTAAAGAAATCCAAGCCCTAGGCTGAACCCTAACCCTAACCCTAGGCAGATAAATCAGCCTAGGTATAGGGATGGTGCCAAGGAAAAAGCTGTGAAAGCTGCCATGTTGTTGCACTTTTGTACTCCCCTTGGGATGCCTTGAACAGCTGCAGTGTGCCTGGAGCTAAGGGCTTCCTAGTTTCAAAAATCCTAGCCCTAGGCCTAAGCCTAACAGTAACCCTGGGAAAGTAAATCAGCCTGATGTTAGGCTTCTTGCCAAGGAAAAAGCCGTGAAAGCAGCCATGTTGTGGCACTTTTGCACTCCCTTTTGGATGCCTTTCACAGCTCCAGTGTGCCTGGAACTCAGGGCTTCCTGCTTTTAAAAATCCTAGCCCTAGGCCGAACCCCAACCCTAAGACGAGAAAGGCAAATCAGCCAGGAATTAGGCATGTCCCCAAGGAAAAAGCTGTGGAGGCAGGCATGTTGTGCTACTTTTGCGCTCTTCTTGGCTAGCCCTTCGCAGCTAGTGTGTTCTTGGAACTCAGGGCTTTCTGGTTAATAGAACCCTTACCCTAGGCGTAACTCAAACCTTAACCCTAGGAAGGAAAATCAGCCTATGGTTCGGGATGGTCTCATGGAAATATCAGTGGTGGCAGCCAAGTTGCATCACTTTTGCGCTCCCCTTGGGATGCCTTTTGCAGCTGCAGTGTGCCTGGAGCCCAGGGCTTCCTGGTTTTAAAAGTCCTAGGCCTAAGCCTAACAGTAACCCTAGGAAGGTAAATCAGCCGGGTATTAGGGTTCTTCCTAAGGGAAAAGCCGTGAAAGCAGCCATGTTGTGGCACTTCTGCACTCCCTTTGGGATGCCTTTGGCAGATGAAGTAAGCCTGGAACTCAGGGCTTCCTGGTTAAAGAAATCCAAGCCCTAGGCTGAACCCTAACCCTAACCCTAGGCAGATAAATCAGCCTAGGTATAGGGATGGTGCCAAGGAAAAAGCTGTGAAAGCTGCCATGTTGTTGCACTTTTGTACTCCCCTTGGGATGCCTTGAACAGCTGCAGTGTGCCTGGAGCTAAGGGCTTCCTAGTTTCAAAAAATCCTAGCCCTAGGCCTAAGCCTAACAGTAACCCTGGGAAAGTAAATCAGCCTGATGTTAGGTTTCTTGCCAAGGAAAAAGCCGTGAAAGCAGCCATGTTGTGGCACTTTTGCACTCCCTTTTGGATGCCTTTCACAGCTCCAGTGTGCCTGGAACTCAGGGCTTCCTGCTTTTAAAAATCCTAGCCCTAGGCCGAACCCCAACCCTAAGACGAGAAAGGCAAATCAGCCAGGAATTAGGCATGTCCCCAAGGAAAAAGCTGTGGAGGCAGGCATGTTGTGGTACTTTTGCCCTCTTCTTGGCTAGTCCTTCGCAGCTGCTGTGTTCTTGGAACTCAGGGCTTTCTGGTTAATAGACCCTTACCCTAGGCGTAACTCAAATCTTAACCCTAGGAAGGAAAATCAGCCTATGGTTCGGGATGGTCTCATGGAAATATCAGTGGTGGCAGCCAAGTTGCGTCACTTTTGCGCTCCCCTTGGGATGCCTTTCGCAGCTGCAGTGTGCCTGGAGCCCAGGGCTTCCTGGTTTTAAAAGTCCTAGGCCTAAGCCTAACAGTAACCCTAGGAAGGTAAATCAGCCGGGTATTAGGGTTCTTCCTAAGGGAAAAGCCGTGAAAGCAGCCATGTTGTGGCACTTCTGCACTCCCTTTGGGATGCCTTTGGCAGATGAAGTAAGCCTGGAACTCAGGGCTTCCTGGTTAAAGAAATCCAAGCCCTAGGCTGAACCCTAACCCTAACCCTAGGCAGATAAATCAGCCTAGGTATAGGGATGGTGCCAAGGAAAAAGCTGTGAAAGCTGCCATGTTGTTGCACTTTTGTACTCCCCTTGGGATGCCTTGAACAGCTGCAGTGTGCCTGGAGCTAAGGGCTTCCTAGTTTCAAAAATCCTAGCCCTAGGCCTAAGCCTAACAGTAACCCTGGGAAGGTAAATCAGCCTGATGTTAGGATTCTTGCCAAGGAAAAAGCCGTGAGAGCAGCCATGTTGTGGCACTTCTGCACTCCCTTTGGGATGCCTTTGGCAGATGAAGTAAGCCTGGAACTCAGGGCTTCCTGGTTAAAGAAATCACAGCCCTAGGCTGAACCCTAACCCTAACCCTAGGCAGATAAATCAGCCTAGGTATAGGGATGGTGCCAAGGAAAAAGCTGTGAAAGCTGCCATGTTGTTGCACTTTTGTACTCCCCTTGGGATGCCTTGAACAGCTGCACTGTGCCTGGAGCTAAGGGCTTCCTAGTTTCAAAAATCCTAGCCCTAGGCCTAAGCCTAACAGTAACCCTGGGAAAGTAAATCAGCCTGGTGTTAGGCTTCTTGCCAAGGAAAAAGCCGTGAAAGCAGCCATGTTGTGGCACTTTTGCACTCCCTTTTGGATGCCTTTCACAGCTCCAGTGTGCCTGGAACTCAGGGCTTCCTGCTTTTAAAAATCCTAGCCCTAGGCCGAACCCCAACCCTAAGACGAGAAAGGCAAATCAGCCAGGAATTAGGCATGTCCCCAAGGAAAAAGCTGTGGAGGCAGGCATGTTGTGGTACTTTTGCGCTCTTCTTGGCTAGTCCTTCGCAGCTGCTGTGTTCTTGGAACTCAGGGCTTTCTGGTTAATAGACCCTTACCCTAGGCGTAACTCAAACCTTAACCCTAGGAAGGAAAATCAGCCTATGGTTCGGGATGGTCTCATGGAAATATCAGTGGTGGCAGCCAAGTTGCGTCACTTTTGCGCTCCCCTTGGGATGCCTTTTGCAGCTGCAGTGTGCCTGGAGCCCAGGGCTTCCTGGTTTTAAAAGTCCTAGGCCTAAGCCTAACAGTAACCCTAGGAAGGTAAATCAGCCGGGTATTAGGGTTCTTCCTAAGGGAAAAGCCGTGAAAGCAGCCATGTTGTGGCACTTCTGCACTCCCTTTGGGATGCCTTTGGCAGATGAAGTAAGCCTGGAACTCAGGGCTTCCTGGTTAAAAAAATCCAAGCCCTAGGCTGAACCCTAACCCTAACCCTAGGCAGATAAATCAGCCTAGGTATAGGGATGGTGCCAAGGAAAAAGCTGTGAAAGCTGCCATGTTGTTGCACTTTTGTACTCCCCTTGGGATGCCTTGAACAGCTGCAGTGTGCCTGGAGCTAAGGGCTTCCTAGTTTAAAAAATCCTAGCCCTAGGCCTAAGCCTAACAGTAACCCTGGGAAAGTAAATCATCCATGTGTTAGGCTTCTTGCCAAGGAAAAAGCCGTGAAAGCAGCCATGTTGTGGCACTTTTGCACTCCCTTTTGGATGCCTTTCACAGCTCCAGTGTGCCTGGAACTCAGGGCTTCCTGCTTTTAAAAATCCTAGCCCTAGGCCGAACCCCAACCCTAAGACGAGAAAGGCAAATCAGCCAGGAATTAGGCATGTCCCCAAGGAAAAAGCTGTGGAGGCAGGCATGTTGTGGTACTTTTGCGCTCTTCTTGGCTAGTCCTTCGCAGCTGCTGTGTTCTTGGAACTCAGGGCTTTCTGGTTAATAGACCCTTACCCTAGGCGTAACTCAAACCTTAACCCTAGGAAGGAAAATCAGCCTATGGTTCGGGATGGTCTCATGGAAATATCAGTGGTGGCAGCCAAGTTGCGTCACTTTTGCGCTCCCCTTGGGATGCCTTTTGCAGCTGCAGTGTGCCTGGAGCCCAGGGCTTCCTGGTTTTAAAAGTCCTAGGCCTAAGCCTAACAGTAACCCTAGGAAGGTAAATCAGCCGGGTATTAGGGTTCTTCCTAAGGGAAAAGCCGTGAAAGCAGCCATGTTGTGGCACTTCTGCACTCCCTTTGGGATGCCTTTGGCAGATGAAGTAAGCCTGGAACTCAGGGCTTCCTGGTTAAAAAAATTCAAGCCCTAGGCTGAACCCTAACCCTAACCCTAGGCAGATAAATCAGCCTAGGTATAGGGATGGTGCCAAGGAAAAAGCTGTGAAAGCTGCCATGTTGTTGCACTTTTGTACTCCCCTTGGGATGCCTTGAACAGCTGCAGTGTGCCTGGAGCTAAGGGCCTCCTAGTTTCAAAAATCCTAGCCCTAGGCCTAAGCCTAACAGTAACCCTGGGAAAGTAAATCAGCCTGATGTTAGGCTTCTTGCCAAGGAAAAAGCCGTGAAAGCAGCCATGTTGTGGCACTTTTGCACTCCCTTTTGGATGCCTTTCACAGCTCCAGTGTGCCTGGAACTCAGGGCTTCCTGCTTTTAAAAATCCTAGCCCTAGGCCGAACCCCAACCCTAAGACGAGAAAGGCAAATCAGCCAGGAATTAGGCATGTCCCCAAGGAAAAAGCTGTGGAGGCAGGCATGTTGTGGTACTTTTGCGCTCTTCTTGGCTAGTCCTTCGCAGCTGCTGTGTTCTTGGAACTCAGGGCTTTCTGGTTAATAGAGCCTTACCCTAGGCGTAACTCAAACCTTAACCCTAGGAAGGAAAATCAGCCTATGGTTCGGGATGGTCTCATGGAAATATCAGTGGTGGCAGCCAAGTTGCGTCACTTTTGCGCTCCCCTTGGGATGCCTTTCGCAGCTGCAGTGTGCCTGGAGCCCAGGGCTTCCTGGTTTTAAAAGTCCTAGGACTAAGCCTAACAGTAACCCTAGGAAGGTAAATCAGCCGGGTATTAGGTTCTTCCTAAGGAAAAGCCATGAAAGCAGCCATGTTGTGGCACTTCTGCACTCCCTTTGGGATGCCTTTGGCAGATGAAGTAAGCTGGAACTCAGGGCTTCCTGGTTAAAGAAATCCAAGCCCTAGGCTGAACCCTAACCCTAACCCTAGGCAGATAAATCAGCCTAGGTATAGGGATGGTGCCAAGGAAAAAGCTGTGAAAGCTGCCATGTTGTTGCACTTTTGTACTCCCCTTGGGATGCCTTGAACAGCTGCAGTGTGCCTGGAGCTAAGGGCTTCCTAGTTTCAAAAATCCTAGCCCTAGGCCTAAGCCTAACAGTAACCCTGGGAAAGTAAATCAGCCTGATGTTAGGCTTCTTGCCAAGGAAAAAGCCGTGAAAGCAGCCATGTTGTGGCACTTTTGCACTCCCTTTTGGATGCCTTTCACAGCTCCAGTGTGCCTGGAACTCAGGGCTTCCTGATTTTAAAAATCCTAGCCCTAGGCCGAACCCCAACCCTAAGACGAGAAAGGCAAATCAGCCAGGAATTAGGCATGTCCCCAAGGAAAAAGCTGTGGAGGCAGGCATGTTGTGGTACTTTTGCGCTCTTCTTGGCTAGCCCTTCGCAGCTGCTGTGTTCTTGGAACTCAGGGCTTTCTGGTTAATAGAACCCTTACCCTAGGCGTAACTCAAACCTTAACCCTAGGAAGGAAAATCAGCCTATGGTTCGGGATGGTCTCATGGAAATATCAGTGGTGGCAGCCAAGTTGCGTCACTTTTGCGCTCCCCTTGGGATGCCTTTTGCAGCTGCAGTGTGCCTGGAGCCCAGGGCTTCCTGGTTTTAAAAGTCCTAGGCCTAAGCCTAACAGTAACCCTAGGAAGGTAAATCAGCCGGGTATTAGGGTTCTTCCTAAGGGAAAAGCCGTGAAAGCAGCCATGTTGTGGCACTTCTGCACTCCCTTTGGATGCCTTTGGCAGATGAAGTAAGCCTGGAACTCAGGGCTTCCTGGTTAAAGAAATCCAAGCCCTAGGCTGAACCCTAACCCTAACCCTAGGCAGATAAATCAGCCTAGGTATAGGGATGGTGCCAAGGAAAAAGCTGTGAAAGCTGCCATGTTGTTGCACTTTTGTACTCCCCTTGGGATGCCTTGAACAGCTGCAGTGTGCCTGGAGCTAAGGGCCTCCTAGTTTCAAAAATCCTAACCCTAGGCCTAAGCCTAACAGTAACCCTGGGAAAGTAAATCAGCCTGATGTTAGGCTTCTTGCCAAGGAAAAAGCCGTGAAAGCAGCCATGTTGTGGCACTTTTGCACTCCCTTTTGGATGCCTTTCACAGCTCCAGTGTGCCTGGAACTCAGGGATTCCTGCTTTTAAAAATCCTAGCCCTAGGCCGAACCCCAACCCTAAGACGAGAAAGGCAAATCAGCCAGGAATTAGGCATGTCCCCAAGGAAAAAGCTGTGGAGGCAGGCATGTTGTGGTACTTTTGCGCTCTTCTTGGCTAGTCCTTCGCAGCTGCTGTGTTCTTGGAACTCAGGGCTTTCTGGTTAATAGACCCTTACCCTAGGCGTAACTCAAACATTAACCCTAGGAAGGAAAATCAGCCTATGGTTCGGGATGGTCTCATGGAAATATCAGTGGTGGCAGCCAAGTTGCGTCACTTTTGCGCTCCCCTTGGGATGCCTTTTGCAGCTGCAGTGTGCCTGGAGCCCAGGGCTTCCTGGTTTTAAAAGTCCTAGGCCTAAGCCTAACAGTAACCCTAGGAAGGTAAATCAGCCGGGTATTAGGGTTCTTCCTAAGGGAAAAGCCGTGAAAGCAGCCATGCTGTGGCACTTCTGCACTCCCTTTGGGATACCTTTGGCAGATGAAGTAAGCCTGGAACTCAGGGCTTCCTGTTAAAGAAATCCAAGCCCTAGGCTGAACCCTAACCCTAACCCTAGGCAGATAAATCAGCCTAGGTATAGGGATGGTGCCAAGGAAAAAGCTGTGAAAGCTGCCATGTTGTTGCACTTTTGTACTCCCCTTGGGATGCCGTGAACAGCTGCAGTGTGCCTGGAGCTAAGGGCTTCCTAGTTTTCAAAAATCCTAGCCCTAGGCCTAAGCCTAACAGTAACCCTGGGAAAGTAAATCAGCCTGATGTTAGGCTTCTTGCCAAGGAAAAAGCCGTGAGAGCAGCCATGTTGTGGCACTTCTGCACTCCCTTTGGGATGCCTTTGGCAGATGAAGTAAGCCTGGAACTCAGGGCTTCCTGGTTAAAGAAATCCAAGCCCTAGGCTGAACCCTAACCCTAACCCTAGGCAGATAAATCAGCCTAGGTATAGGGATGGTGCCAAGGAAAAAGCTGTGAAAGCTGCCATGTTGTTGCACTTTTGTACTCCCCTTGGGATGCCTTGAACAGCTGCAGTGTGCCTGGAGCTAAGGGCTTCCTAGTTTCAAAAATCCTAGCCCTAGGCCTAAGCCTAACAGTAACCCTGGGAAAGTAAATCAGCCTGGTGTTAGGCTTCTTGCCAAGGAAAAAGCCGTGAAAGCAGCCATGTTGTGGCACTTTTGCACTCCCTTTTGGATGCCTTTCACAGCTCCAGTGTGCCTGGAACTCAGGGCTTCCTGCTTTTAAAAATCCTAGCCCTAGGCCGAACCCCAACCCTAAGACGAGAAAGGCAAATCAGCCAGGAATTAGGCATGTCCACAAGGAAAAAGCTGTGGAGGCAGGCATGTTGTGGTGCTTTTGCGCTCTTCTTGGCTAGTCCTTCGCAGCTGCTGTGTTCTTGGAACTCAGGGCTTTCTGGTTAATAGACCCTTACCCTAGGCGTAACTCAAACCTTAACCCTAGGAAGGAAAATCAGCCTATGGTTCGGGATGGTCTCATGGAAATATCAGTGGTGGCAGCCAAGTTGCGTCACTTTTGCGCTCCCCTTGGGATGCCTTTTGCAGCTGCAGTGTGCCTGGAGCCCAGGGCTTCCTGGTTTTAAAAGTCCTAGGCCTAAACCTAACAGTAACCCTAGGAAGGTAAATCAGCCGGGTATTAGGGTTCTTCCTAAGGGAAAAGCCGTGAAAGCAGCCATGTTGTGGCACTTCTGCACTCCCTTTGGGATGCCTTTGGCAGATGAAGTAAGCCTGGAACTCAGGGCTTCCTGGTTTAAAGAAATCCAAGCCCTAGGCTGAACCCTAACCCTAACCCTAGGCAGATAAATCAGCCTAGGTATAGGGATGGTGCCAAGGAAAAAGCTGTGAAAGCTGCCATGTTGTTGCACTTTTGTACTCCCCTTGGGATGCCTTGAACAGCTGCAGTGTGCCTGGAGCTAAGGGCTTCCTAGTTTCAAAAGTCCTAGCCCTAGGCCTAAGCCTAACAGTAACCCTGGGAAAGTAAATCAGCCTGATGTTAGGCTTCTTGCCAAGGAAAAAGCCGTGAAAGCAGCCATGTTGTGGCACTTTTGCACTCCCTTTTGGATGCCTTTCACAGCTCCAGTGTGCCTGGAACTCAGGGCTTCCTGCTTTTAAAAATCCTAGCCCTAGTCCGAACCCCAACCCTAAGACGAGAAAGGCAAATCAGCCAGGAATTAGGCATGTCCCCCAAGGAAAAAGCTGTGGAGGCAGGCATGTTGTGGTACTTTTGCGCTCTTCTTGGCTAGTCCTTCGCAGCTGCTGTGTTCTTGGAACTCAGGGCTTTCTGGTTAATAGAACCCTTACCCTAGGCGTAACTCAAACCTAACCCTAGGAAGGAAAATCAGCCTATGGTTCGGGATGGTCTCATGGAAATATCAGTGGTGGCAGCCAAGTTGCGTCACTTTTGCGCTCCCCTTGGATGCCTTTCGCAGCTGCAGTGTGCCTGGAGCCAGGGCTTCCTGGTTTTAAAAGTCCTAGGCCTAAGCCTAACAGTAACACTAGGAAGGTAAATCAGCCGGGTATTAGGGTTCTTCCTAAGGGAAAAGCCGTGAAAGCAGCCATGTTGTGGCACTTCTGCACTCCCTTTGGGATGCCTTTGCAGATGAAGTAAGCCTGGAACTCAGGGCTTCCTGGTTAAAGAAATCCAAGCCCTAGGCTGAACCCTAACCCTAACCCTAGGCAGATAAATCAGCCTAGGTATAGGGATGGTGCCAAGGAAAAAGCTGTGAAAGCTGCCATGTTGTTGCACTTTTGTACTCCCCTTGGGATGCTCTTGAACAGCTGCAGTGTGCCTGGAGCTAAGGGCTTCCTAGTTTCAAAAATCCTAGCCCTAGGCCTAAGCCTAACAGTAACCCTGGGAAGGTAAATCAGCCTGATGTTAGGATTCTTGCCAAGGAAAAAGCCGTGAGAGCAGCCATGTTGTGGCACTTCTGCACTCCCTTTGGGATGCCTTTGGCAGATGAAGTAAGCCTGGAAACTCAGGGCTTCCTGGTTAAAGAAATCACAGCCCTAGGCTGAACCCTAACCCTAACCCTAGGCAGATAAATCAGCCTAGGTATAGGGATGGTGCCAAGGAAAAAGCTGTGAAAGCTGCCATGTTGTTGCACTTTTGTACTCCCCTTGGGATGCCTTGAACAGCTGCAGTGTGCCTGGAGCTAAGGGCCTCCTAGTTTCAAAAATCCTAGCCCTAGGCCTAAGCCTAACAGTAACCCTGGGAAAGTAAATCAGCCTGATGTTAGGCTTCTTGCCAAGGAAAAAGCCGTGAAAGCAGCCATGTTGTGGCACTTTTGCACTCCCTTTTGGATGCCTTTCACAGCTCCAGTGTGCTGGAACTCAGGGCTTCCTGCTTTTAAAAATCTCCTAGCCCTAGGCCGAACCCCAACCCTAAGACGAGAAAGGCAAATCAGCCAGGAATTAGGCATGTCCCCAAGGAAAAAGCTGTGGAGGCAGGCATGTTGTGGTACTTTTGCGCTCTTCTTGGCTAGTCCTTCGCAGCTGCTGTGTTCTTGGAACTCAGGGCTTTCTGGTTAATAGAGCCCTTACCCTAGGCGTAACTCAAACCTTAACCCTAGGAAGGAAAATCAGCCTATGGTTCGGGATGGTCTCATGGAAATATCAGTGGTGGCAGCCAAGTTGCGTCACTTTTGCGCTCCCCTTGGGATGCCTTTCGCAGCTGCAGTGTGCCTGGAGCCCAGGGCTTCCTGGTTTTAAAAGTCCTAGGACTAAGCCTAACAGTAACCCTAGGAAGGTAAATCAGCCGGGTATTAGGGTTCTTCCTAAGGGAAAAGCCATGAAAGCAGCCATGTTGTGGCACTTCTGCACTCCCTTTGGGATGCCTTTGGCAGATGAAGTAAGCCTGGAACTCAGGGCTTCCTGGTTAAAGAAATCCAAGCCCTAGGCTGAACCCTAACCCTAACCCTAGGCAGATAAATCAGCCTAGGTATAGGGATGGTGCCAAGGAAAAAGCTGTGAAAGCTGCCATGTTGTTGCACTTTTGTACTCCCCTTGGGATGCCTTGAACAGCTGCAGTGTGCCTGGAGCTAAGGGCTTCCTAGTTTCAAAAATCCTAGCCCTAGGCCTAAGCCTAACAGTAACCCTGGGAAAGTAAATCAGCCTGATGTTAGGCTTCTTGCCAAGGAAAAAGCCGTGAAAGCAGCCATGTTGTGGCACTTTTGCACTCCCTTTTGGATGCCTTTCACAGCTCCAGTGTGCCTGGAACTCAGGGCTTCCTGATTTTAAAAATCCTAGCCCTAGGCCGAACCCCAACCCTAAGACGAGAAAGGCAAATCAGCCAGGAATTAGGCATGTCCCCAAGGAAAAAGCTGTGGAGGCAGGCATGTTGTGGTACTTTTGCGCTCTTCTTGGCTAGCCCTTCGCAGCTGCTGTGTTCTTGGAACTCAGGGCTTTCTGGTTAATAGAACCCTTACCCTAGGCGTAACTCAAACCTTAACCCTAGGAAGGAAAATCAGCCTATGGTTCGGGATGGTCTCATGGAAATATCAGTGGTGGCAGCCAAGTTGCGTCACTTTTGCGCTCCCCCTTGGGATGCCTTTTGCAGCTGCAGTGTGCCTGGAGCCCAGGGCTTCCTGGTTTTAAAAGTCCTAGGCCTAAGCCTAACAGTAACCCTAGGAAGGTAAATCAGCCGGGTATTAGGGTTCTTCCTAAGGGAAAAGCCGTGAAAGCAGCCATGTTGTGGCACTTCTGCACTCCCTTTGGGATGCCTTTGGCAGATGAAGTAAGCCTGGAACTCAGGGCTTCCTGGTTAAAGAAATCCAAGCCCTAGGCTGAACCCTAACCCTAACCCTAGGCAGATAAATCAGCCTAGGTATAGGGATGGTGCCAAGGAAAAAGCTGTGAAAGCTGCCATGTTGTTGCACTTTTGTACTCCCCTTGGGATGCCTTGAACAGCTGCAGTGTGCCTGGAGCTAAGGGCCTCCTAGTTTCAAAAATCCTAACCCTAGGCCTAAGCCTAACAGTAACCCTGGGAAAGTAAATCAGCCTGATGTTAGGCTTCTTGCCAAGGAAAAAGCCGTGAAAGCAGCCATGTTGTGGCACTTTTGCACTCCCTTTTGGATGCCTTTCACAGCTCCAGTGTGCCTGGAACTCAGGGATTCCTGCTTTTAAAAATCCTAGCCCTAGGCCGAACCCCAACCCTAAGACGAGAAAGGCAAATCAGCCAGGAATTAGGCATGTCCCCAAGGAAAAAGCTGTGGAGGCAGGCATGTTGTGGTACTTTTGCGCTCTTCTTGGCTAGTCCTTCGCAGCTGCTGTGTTCTTGGAACTCAGGGCTTTCTGGTTAATAGACCCTTACCCTAGGCGTAACTCAAACATTAACCCTAGGAAGGAAAATCAGCCTATGGTTCGGGATGGTCTCATGGAAATATCAGTGGTGGCAGCCAAGTTGCGTCACTTTTGCGCTCCCCTTGGGATGCCTTTTGCAGCTGCAGTGTGCCTGGAGCCCAGGGCTTCCTGGTTTTAAAAGTCCTAGGCCTAAGCCTAACAGTAACCCTAGGAAGGTAAATCAGCCGGGTATTAGGGTTCTTCCTAAGGGAAAAGCCGTGAAAGCAGCCATGTTGTGGCACTTCTGCACTCCCTTTGGGATGCCTTTGGCAGATGAAGTAAGCCTGGAACTCAGGGCTTCCTGGTTAAAGAAATCCAAGCCCTAGGCTGAACCCTAACCCTAACCCTAGGCAGATAAATCAGCCTAGGTATAGGGATGGTGCCAAGGAAAAAGCTGTGAAAGCTGCATGTTGTTGCACTTTTGTACTCCCCTTGGGATGCCTTGAACAGCTGCAGTGTGCCTGGAGCTAAGGGCCTCCTAGTTTCAAAAATCCTAACCCTAGGCCTAAGCCTAACAGTAACCCTGGGAAAGTAAATCAGCCTGATGTTAGGCTTCTTGCCAAGGAAAAAAGCCGTGAAAGCAGCCATGTTGTGGCACTTTTGCACTCCCTTTTGGATGCCTTTCACAGCTCCAGTGTGCCTGGAACTCAGGATTCCTGCTTTTAAAAATCCTAGCCCTAGGCCGAACCCCAACCCTAAGACGAGAAAGGCAAATCAGCCAGGAATTAGGCATGTCCCCAAGGAAAAAGCTGTGGAGGCAGGCATGTTGTGGTACTTTTGCGCTCTTCTTGGCTAGTCCTTCGCAGCTGCTGTGTTCTTGGAACTCAGGGCTTTCTGGTTAATAGACCCTTACCCTAGGCGTAACTCAAACATTAACCCTAGGAAGGAAAATCAGCCTATGGTTCGGGATGGTCTCATGGAAATATCAGTGGTGGCAGCCAAGTTGCGTCACTTTTGCGCTCCCCCTTGGGATGCCTTTTGCAGCTGCAGTGTGCCTGGAGCCCAGGGCTTCCTGGTTTTAAAAGTCCTAGGCCTAAGCCTAACAGTAACCCTAGGAAGGTAAATCAGCCGGGTATTAGGGTTCTTCCTAAGGGAAAAGCCGTGAAAGCAGCCATGCTGTGGCACTTCTGCACTCCCTTTGGGATACCTTTGGCAGATGAAGTAAGCCTGGAACTCAGGGCTTCCTGGTTAAAGAAATCCAAGCCCTAGGCTGAACCCTAACCCTAACCCTAGGCAGATAAATCAGCCTAGGTATAGGGATGGTGCCAAGGAAAAAGCTGTGAAAGCTGCCATGTTGTTGCACTTTTGTACTCCCCTTGGGATGCCGTGAACAGCTGCAGTGTGCCTGGAGCTAAGGGCTTCCTAGTTTCAAAAATCCTAGCCCTAGGCCTAAGCCTAACAGTAACCCTGGGAAAGTAAATCAGCCTGATGTTAGGCTTCTTGCCAAGGAAAAAGCCGTGAGAGCAGCCATGTTGTGGCACTTCTGCACTCCCTTTGGGATGCCTTTGGCAGATGAAGTAAGCCTGGAACTCAGGGCTTCCTGGTTAAAGAAATCCAAGCCCTAGGCTGAACCCTAACCCTAACCCTAGGCAGATAAATCAGCCTAGGTATAGGGATGGTGCCAAGGAAAAAGCTGTGAAAGCTGCCATGTTGTTGCACTTTTGTACTCCCCTTGGGATGCCTTGAACAGCTGCAGTGTGCCTGGAGCTAAGGGCTTCCTAGTTTCAAAAATCCTAGCCCTAGGCCTAAGCCTAACAGTAACCCTGGGAAAGTAAATCAGCCTGATGTTAGGCTTCTTGCCAAGGAAAAAGCCGTGAAAGCAGCCATGTTGTGGCACTTTTGCACTCCCTTTTGGATGCCTTTCACAGCTCCAGTGTGCCTGGAACTCAGGGCTTCCTGATTTTAAAAATCCTAGCCCTAGGCCGAACCCCAACCCTAAGACGAGAAAGGCAAATCAGCCAGGAATTAGGCATGTCCCAAGGAAAAAGCTGTGGAGGCAGGCATGTTGTGGTACTTTTGCGCTCTTCTTGGCTAGCCCTTCGCAGCTGCTGTGTTCTTGGAACTCAGGGCTTTCTGGTTAATAGAACCCTTACCCTAGGCGTAACTCAAACCTTAACCCTAGGAAGGAAAATCAGCCTATGGTTCGGGATGGTCTCATGGAAATATCAGTGGTGGCAGCCAAGTTGCGTCACTTTTGCGCTCCCCTTGGGATGCCTTTTGCAGCTGCAGTGTGCCTGGAGCCCAGGGCTTCCTGGTTTTAAAAGTCCTAGGCCTAAGCCTAACAGTAACCCTAGGAAGGTAAATCAGCCGGGTATTAGGGTTCTTCCTAAGGGAAAAGCCGTGAAAGCAGCCATGTTGTGGCACTTCTGCACTCCCTTTGGGATGCCTTTGGCAGATGAAGTAAGCCTGGAACTCAGGGCTTCCTGGTTAAAGAAATCCAAGCCCTAGGCTGAACCCTAACCCTAACCCTAGGCAGATAAATCAGCCTAGGTATAGGGATGGTGCCAAGGAAAAAGCTGTGAAAGCTGCCATGTTGTTGCACTTTTGTACTCCCCTTGGGATGCCTTGAACAGCTGCAGTGTGCCTGGAGCTAAGGGCCTCCTAGTTTCAAAAATCCTAACCCTAGGCCTAAGCCTAACAGTAACCCTGGGAAAGTAAATCAGCCTGATGTTAGGCTTCTTGCCAAGGAAAAAGCCGTGAAAGCAGCCATGTTGTGGCACTTTTGCACTCCCTTTTGGATGCCTTTCACAGCTCCAGTGTGCCTGGAACTCAGGGATTCCTGCTTTTAAAAATCCTAGCCCTAGGCCGAACCCCAACCCTAAGACGAGAAAGGCAAATCAGCCAGGAATTAGGC